>NC_092875.1:16880598-17480598 GCF_028372415.1 Notamacropus eugenii
AACCCAGTTTGGGGCCTTGTCCCATGAGACCACTGTCACCCATCCCTCAGGACAACAGTAAGTTTCAGTAAAGATTTCTTAGAGATTGAATTAAAATCGTCAGTGAGAATAAAAGCCATAATAAGGATTCATGCTTCAATGCATACAACAATTCCACGAGGAACATCCTACAAGTGTCCTCAACTCCTCCATTTTACAGATGAGAAAAACTGAGGTTCAGAGGGGTTGTGACTTGGCCAGGATCTCCTGACCCAGGGCTCCAACTCTTCGCCTTGACCACTCTATCTCTCAGGCCAGGGCTCTTCCCACCATGCTACTTTGACATTAGGTCTTTGATAAAAGTTCACTGAAGTGACTTAACCATAAACAATCCAAAATGTTATAATTGTTGGAATGAAGGTCTTTGGGCTTCAAGAGCACGGCTGTTTCCTTTCAACCATGTTGACTGTTCCAAGTTGGTGGCACCAGATTGGCACCCAAGTTTCAGTCACGTTGACCAGGAACTCTTAACCTGGGGGTCATGAATTTCTAAAAATACTCTCATAACTCTGTTTCATTATGATTAATTTTTGTAATTCTATGCATTTTGTTTTATGCATTTAAAAACATGATTCTGAGAAGGATCCACAGGCTTCACGACGAGGATGGAAGGGGACTGTGACCCAAAAAGGTCATCAAGAAGGAAATGGGCCAGTGGTAGCTTGCATTCATTTTAAAAATTAGATAATAAGGAATAACTTTTATTCTTAATTCTACTGAAACTGTGAGCAACTGTTGAGAAAGAGTAGCACATCAGAACATGTCTTCTTTGGACATTGTCCATGTTGAAGGTCGTTTTCTTGGTTTCATATTTGTTACAAGGGTTTTGTTTTTCTTTTGTCTTTTCTTCCTTCTTTCTTTCCTTTCTTCTTTCCTTCTTCCTTCCTTCCTTCCTCCATTTCTTTTTTTTTTAAATGGGGGAGGGAAGGTAGGAGGGCCTGAAAATAGAATTTGAACTTAGGCCTTCCTGATACCAGGTCCAGCACTCTATCCATGTAGCCTTCTAGCTTCTACCTGAGAAATTGAGGAAAGCCTCTAACATGCTGGGTAGATCCCCTAAGGTGTACTCATGGGAGGACATGGACAGAATCTCACAGGATGGGCAAGCCTGGGTGGGTCGCAATCTGCACTGTTGGAGGGAATTTCTGAATCCATGAGATTGCAGATGTATTTGAGTTAAAGCCAAACCTACTTTCCTATAATTTCCATGTGTTGGCTCTAGTTTTACCCCTGACGGCTGTTTGGAGGAAATCTAATCCCTGATGACCATGAAAATCTTTTAGATATTCATCTTTTTTCCTTCATGTTTAAAATCCTATTATTTCAACAGAGTTTCTGAAGATGTAGCTTTGAGTCCTCTTGCTAACATGTTGCTGGACACGCCCCCATGATGTCAACGTTCCTCCTACTTCACTGCTTCCAGAACTAAAAGTAATATTCTCCATGTGATGCAACCATTGTGGACACTACTCTATCAGTGTGGGGTGGGGGATGTCCTGTCACACTCTGTTGACTCATATTGAGTTGAAAATCAGCAATCAACAAACATTTACCTACTATGTATTAGGCACTGAAGATATTAATTGACTGACAAACTTTCATTAAGAGCCTACTATGTGTCAAACTCCATGCTAAGTGCTTGGAATGAAAAATAAGACCATTTCATTGCTCATAGAACTTCCATCCCAGGATCACATAAAACGCTTTGTTCTTTCTCACACAGCCTCTGCTCTGATGACTTCAAACTCATTCCTGGGGTCACAGATTTGAAGTTGGAAGGAATCTTAGAAGCCACCAGGTCCAACACACTCATTTTCTATTAGGAAACTGGACCACAGAGATGAAGTGATTTGCCCAGGGTCTGAGGCAGGATTTGAACTCAAGTCTTCCCCAGTCCAGTGTTCTCTCCACTTCACCATGATGACTCTCATGGACACTGTACTAGAAGGTGGGATACAAAAGCAAAACTGAGACAGTCCCTTCTATCAAGGAGCTTACATTTACCTGGAAGGAAAATAATCTGCATAGATTGAATATGTGAATATAGAGTAAACTTCCTCCCCAGCTACTTTACTCAGATAATGGATTTCTTAGAGAGAAATGAATGGAGAGAGAGAGAGAGAGAGAGAGAGAGAGAGGCAAGAGTGATACATGGATCAATAGATAAATGGATGGATAGATAGATAAATGTATGGAGGGACAGATAGATGAGTGAATGGATGGATAGATGGGTAGATAGAAAAATGAATGGATGGATAGATAGATAGATCAATAGAAAACCAGGCAGGAAGACAGAGACAGATAAATGGATAGATACATAAATGGATAGATGAGTGAAAATGTTAGGTAAGTAAATAAATGAATGGATAGATAGATGAATAGACAAGTAGATGAATGAATGTATATGTATATAGGTAGATAAATGGATAGACAGATACATGGATGGATGGATAGATGAATACATGGATGGACAATTAAAATTTTTGGCCAGGTGGAAAGTTCCAGAACAACAGTACTAGATGAAAGAATGTTGTTAGTGTGAGGAGCAGAGGATGTGGCATCAAAAGGATCTAGTTTCACATCCTGTTGTTGTTTGATCATGTCTGACTCTTTGTGACCCCATTTGGGGTTTTCTTGGCAGAGATACTGGAGCACTTTGCCATTTCTTTCTCCAGCTCACTTTACAGATGAGGAAACTGAGGCAAGCAAGATGAAGTGACTTGCCCAGGGTCACAGAGCTAGTGTCTGAGGCCAGATTTGAACCCAGGAAGAGGAGTCTTCATGACTTCAGGCTGGGCACTCTACTGTGCCACCTCACTGCCGTGGCAGGTATCCCCAAAACAATCACTCTCTTGTGGGTTCATTATGCCCCTATTCAGAACTTACTTTGGAAAAATTGGTCAATAACCACTTGGGAATAAACTATGTGGCAAACATTCTGCTAGTTGCTAGAAATAAAAAGAAGCAGAAGACAATTCTTGCCCTCAGGGAGATCACAATCTAATGGGGGAGAAAACAAGCAAATAAATCATACAAATAAGCTACATTTAGGATAAATAAGAAATAATTAAGAGATGGAAGACACTAGAATGAAGAGATTTCTGGAAAGGATGCCTGTAGAACTTGAGATTTTAGTTGGAACTTGAAGGAAGCCAGGAAAGCTGGAGGCAGAGATGAGCAGTAAGGTAAAAGAAAATGTTTGTGGGGCGGCTGCAAGGTGATGAAGGGATTTGAACACCAAACAGGATTTTGTATTTGATCCCAGAAGTGAGAGGGAGCCACTGGAGTTTATAGAATGGGCAAGGTCAGATCTGCACTTTAGGGAAATCACTTTTGTAGCTGAATGCAGGATGAGTTGGAGTGGGGAGAGACTTGAGGCAGGGAGACCCACCAGTCACTATTGTAGTCATCAAAGTGTGAGGTCACGAGAGTCTAGAAGTTCCGAGGCCCCATATCTAACCTCCTCTTTCAACAAGGGGAATGACTGGACAGTAGTCTGGTAGATTCTTTTCTTGCTGGAGAGCTAGATCCCACAACAATGAGACACAGTTGTGGGACACACTTACTTCATCTTGTGGGAGCTCCTTATACTGAAATCCATCCTTCACAAGGTGTCATGGTATATGTCCACACCTTCCATAGTAAGATACAATTAAAGTCATAAACAATGGCTCATCTCATAAATTTGTCAAGTTGATTGGGGATCTCCCTTAATCAGTCCCATTCTACCCATCATGTTCCATTTTATTACACAATTATTTAGTTATTTGGTGGTATATGAAATGACGAACAGGATAATTTCAGAAAAACCCAAAAAGACTTACATGAACTGATGAATAGTGAAGTGAACAGAACCAGGGGAACATTGAACACAGTAACAGCAATAGTTTAATGAAGAACTGTGAGTGACTTAACTATGATCAGCTATGATCTAAGACAACTCCGAAAGACTAATGATGAAGTAGACTATCTACTTCCAGAGAAAGAACTGATACTGTTTGAATACAGACTGGAGCATGCTATTTTTCAGTTTCTTTCTTTCATTTTTTTCTTTTACTCTAGTCTTCTTGTACAAAATAACTAATATAGAAATATGTTACATAATTACACATGTGTAACCTATATCTGATTGCCTAACATCTCAGGGAGCTGAGGGAAGGTAAGGGAGGGATAGAATTTGGAACTCAAATCTTAAAATAAAATGTTTTTTAAAAGTAATGTTGAAAACTGTCTTTACATGTAATTAGAAAAAAGTAAAAAATTATTTACATATTTTTGAAAAAAAACCACACTAAATAAAAATTCTCTAATATAGTCATTGTAACACACTGTAAACTTTTTTTAACAGCAAAAATGTATATTTCCAGTTTAATAATTTGGAATCAACATTCAATCTTGTCTTTTAGTTTCATTACCTTTTATTTATTGCCTTCATTTACACTGTTGCAATAGTTATATATACAATTTGCCCAATTCTGCTTTCTTTGCCCTGCATCTGTTCATACAAGTCTTCCCAACTTTTCTGAATTCTTCACATTCTTTTGCTCAAATGATAATAGTGTCACCTTATACTCCTGTACTGCAATTCTCTTGTTTATTCCTCATTGATTGGGCACGTGTTCCATTTGCAGGGTTTTGTTGTCACAAATAGTGGTTCTATGAATAGTTTGGCACAGAAGATACCTTTGTTTCCATTATTGGAATCAAAGGATATGAAAATTGACTAACTTTTCTGGTATACTGCCATATTGTTTCCCGGAATGGTTAGAAAATGTCACAATTCCACCAACAGTATACTTATTTTCTCATGGCTTCTTCTCAAAGATTTATTCCCTCCTCCCCCATCATATTTCCCCTATTATTGCTAATTTGATAAGTCTGTTCCATTCTGGCTTGGTGAGGAGTTCTTTTCCTTATTTTGAGCTGAAATCTGTCTCTCAGTATCATTTCCAGCTTTGGTTGTGTCATAGAGCTATAGAATTTTAGATTTCATTTAGATTTCAGATGGAGGAATTGGCCAATGAAAGCCAAGTCCTTAGAGCATACTCAACACACTTTGCATTGGTGAACTCACTTCCAAGGAAGGGCTCTTTCCCACTTCAGAGAATATATAGGTATTGGGACAGTTTCCAGACCACTTACGGCTTGTAATGAAACTATTTTAGTTGGATTAAATCAGTCAAAAATTCAATGAGCATACAAAAGACTTGAAGAGATGGAGGCCCTCTCTCTTCCATGGTAGTAAGCAATGTAAGAATTACTAGGCAACCTCTGGTTGGAGGAGGGATCTTTGGGTCTGGGAGGGACCTGAGGCCCTCCTTCTCACTCAGCTGCTAAGGCCATGAATATATGTTGAATGTAGGCTGCTCTTCTGTCTCTGTATTGCCTTTTTCTTCCCTCCTTCCTCCCTCCCTTCTTCCTTTCTTTCTCTCCTTTTCCTTTCCTTTCCTTTCCTTTCCTTTCCTTTCCTTTCCTTTCCTTTCCTTTCCTTTCCTTTCCTTTCCTTTCCTTTCCTTTCCTTTCCTTTCCTTTCCTTTCCTTTCCTTTCCTTTCCTTTCCTTTCCTTCCTTCCTTCCTTCCTTCCTTCCTTCCTTCCTTCCTTCCTTCCTTCCTTTTTCTTTCTTTCATGAATGAATAGTGGAGAGGAAACAGACCAGATTATGACCTTATGAGTTTGGAAAGGTTGGACAAATCACCAGGGGTCCAGCATCTGGAGTCCCAAGTCAGTAGCTGCAGCTGAACTGGGCCAGGAGACTGTCCCCTGGAACAACCAGCTTATCTTTGTCCTGCAGCAGAGGCCTGGGGTCCTGGTCCTTCATTGGGTGACTGGTCGATCAGCTCTGCCACACCCAGGAGCAAACTTGGGAGTAACACTTGCTATTCACCACTTTAGGTCCATTCTCCCAGAGACCCAGGTGGCAGAGAAGAGTAAGCTCCCTGTTTTGGAGGTTGTTGTACATAATTTCTCAATATACCTTTTCAGGCAATATCCCTTTGTAAAAGTTAATTGTTATTAATCAGAGGTCAATTGATCAAAATGATATTGGGACAGTATTCAATGATGATTAGCATAGTTATTAATTGTTGTAGTTCAGTCATGTCCAATTCATCATGACCTCATTTGGGGTTTTTGGCAAAAATACTGGAGTGATCTTTTTTCAACTCATTTTACAAATGGGGAACTGAGGCAAACAGAGTTAAGTGACTTACTGAAGATCACACAGCTGGTAAGTTACTGAGGTTAGATTTGAACTCATGAAGAGGACTCTCTCTGATTCCAAGCCCAGTACTCTAGCCACTGCACCTAGCTGCTCACAGTACATGGAGGCTAATGAGTGATAGTACCAGAACCCCAACCCCACATACATACACAACCCCTTAGGGTTGCCCCTAGAACCCTGATGGGATCAGTACCCAGCTTTGCTATGGGGACCTATGCTGCTAGTCACAGTGTGGGTGGGGACAATAAGTCCCAGAAGGCACAGGTAGTTCAGGGATCAAGCTCTTCCAGCTGAGCCCCTGAGAGGGAGACTCAGAGTCCTCCTTGATCAAAGGGTGACTTTATAAACTTTGAAAGGTCATAAAACTGGGGCTTCTTATGGGAGTCTGGTGCTGTCCCTGGAATGGCAGTGGCTGGACCAGCAGCTTTATCTACATTGAGAGCCGAGGACAAATTAAACACACTGAGGAAAGGCACTGAATTGATCATTAACTGATGAAATTATAAAATAGAAGCAGGCATGCCCAGTTCTTTGGGTGCTTGCTGAGAAAGACTATGTCTGGCAGAGGGAAATGAGGCATAATCACACTTTAATAACTGAGGGAGGTTAGAAACTAAAAGGTTATAGAGGCAGAAGGTTTGAGGAAAAGGCAATGGGGTGCAGGAGAGGCATCGAGTATAAATCATGTGATCACTGGGAGCATGGGGCAGCATGGACCCAAAGGAGATGGAGGAAGGTTGCGGGGCAGGGTAGGAGTTGGAGGTCTCATTTTTCTAGAGAACAGACCACCTATATGTGTCCCCTTGGGGTTAGTTTGTTAACATAGCCAAATCATCTCGAAGTTGTCAATAAAACTTTAAAATTATCTTCTCAAAATTATCAGCACCTTTTGGTGTTCCGAGGATGTCTGGAGCTTATCTGAGCTTTACATATCATAGGATCAAAATCCCTTGACAGCAGAGTCTAGACATCTTCCCCTGGTCCCACACATATGACCAGGATATGATTTTTTGGTTAATTTAGGATATCATTTGTAAATTCTGCTCCTCTCATCTTTGGGATCCCTTTCCAAATCTCACTTCCTGCCACTGCCACTTCATATTGACTGCTTATAAACTTATTCATTACACTGTCCAGAAGGGTTGCAAGGGGTGAAGGAGAACAGTGGTCCAGAACAGGATAACAGGACAACAATTTTAACCCCAGCAACTTCAGAACTCTACAAAGAACCCACGTCCAAGGTGAATTTTTATAAGGAATCTGCCAAGGAGATAAAAGAATTTCCAGTAAAGGGATTTCAGGGCACTGTTACTCCCTTTGTCACATCCTAAACAATCCTTTAAGGTTGAATCCATTTTTCACCTGTGGAAGGGTGAGGTCCCAGTATGGGAAGAAATGCTTTGTACCCACTGATCTTACTACAACACCTTAGTAAATACCATATTTCACCATATAACCATACCCATTGCATAATCGAAGTACCCTGTTTTTTCAGTCCAAAAATTGGTTTATAAACTTTCATCATGTAATCGTCACTTGGTATAATTCTGTTCGTCTGGCTGCTTAAATGCTAAACAGAGCAGCAAAGTATTCACCGGTGTCACATGGCTATGTATTTATCTCTCCCCCTTTGTGAGGCACAAGAGTCACCAGCCTAGAATTCTCAGTGCACATGCATTGTCAGTATTCAGCTTTGACATATATTCACAAGTATTCCCTGCATCCTAATTTTGTACCAAAGACAGTTTAGTAATAAATGATTTTTAAATAATACTGGCATAAATTTTTTTAAAGCTTCACCTAATGGTCACAACCCTCTTTTTGGCAAAAAGAAAATTTGGCACAAAACCTGCAACAGCTACGTGGTGAAATACAGAACCCATTTCAAAAAGCTAATTAAGTCTGGTTGGCTAAATGATATAAAATAATAACTATTGGAGGAAGTGACCCAAAAGGAGTCAGGAAGAGTTAAAAATGATTGAAAAACGACTGAACAAAAATGACTTCCTCGGTTAACCAAAAGACCTAGAAGTGAAGAGGTGATTTCTCTTTATTGACAAAGAACAGAGCAAGGTAGGCGAGGCACAATTGACTATAGGGTGGGCAGCATCATGGGGGTGGGGAATCATGATTGGTTACACGAAGGAAAGGGGCTCACCCACATGCCCGGCAAACCAGGACCACCCCTCTCTGTCTCAGAGGAATTCTTTGCAGATTTATGGGGAACAGTTGAATCCTGAGACCACTGATAGTGATCTCCCTGGCCCCTGGGAACTATAGACAGATAGAAGACCACCTTTCATTGGGCAAAGATGAGCAGAGATGGGGCCAGGGCAGCTGGAGAGCTCTCAAGGATTACACACCGTAGTCATGGAGTTTCTCAGGAGCTGAAGTTATGAAGGAAAACAAACATCCTCAGCACAAAGTGATTCTCAGACAGTGCTGAGATAACAATTCCACTGTGAGAGCATTGAGCTTCTACACTTTAGCTCAAAGTTTTTCTTTAATTAAAATTGTTAGGATAGGGAGACTAACCTTCTGGCATCTAACTGCGAGAGAAGACAACTTTTACACTCGGGAGTTTCTTCACTCAGAGACAAAGAAGAGACTTGATAAAAAGCAAATTAAAGTCAGGGTAAAATCAATTATAGAGGGAAATATAAATATATGTTTACATATATTTATATATGAACAAGATAAAGAAAAATGCAAAATACAGGATCACTATTTCATTTTTACACTCGAGGGGATCGCATCCACGGGAGAAGGGGGTTGGCATGGCTCAGCGCTGTTCTAGGGAGCAAAGGCTGCAGGGGGAACTCTCTGTTTGGGGCCAAATAGAATAAATTTAATATTTCACACGATCCACATGACAACTCTTCAAATCCTTGGAAGTCATCCGTCTCGTCCGCTCCTGAGTTTTCTCTTGTCCAGGTTAAGCATCCCCAGGTCCTTTAGCCAGTGCTCACTATGGTGTTTGGGGGAAGGTCTTACCTCCCCTCCTAGACTGTAGTGTTACTGAGGACAGGGCAGGGATGAGTTAGGATCTTATCCAGCCCATAGTGCTTTGTACCGCATTTTAGACTTAATAGGCCCTCAGCTGATGTTTGCTGAATCAATGGCTACTCTATGTTTAATTCAATTCAATTCAATAAACATTTATTATAGGCTTACTATATGCCAGGCATTGTGCTGAGCTCTAGGGATACAAAAAGAGGCAAAAGAGAGTCCCTGCCCTCAAGGTGCTAACAGCCTAATAGAAGAGACAATAAGCAAACAAATCTATACCAAGCAAACTCTATACGGGATAAATAGGAAATAATTAGTAGAGGGAAGGCACTGGAATTAAGCGGGGTTGGGGAAGGCTTCCTGTAGAAGATGGGATTTTATTTGGGACTTAAAGGAAGCCAGGGAGGTTAATAAATGGGGTGAAGGAGAGAGCATTTCAGGTACAGGGAATAGTCAGAGATTTCCTGGGGCCTAGAGATAGCGTCTTGTTTGTGGAACAGCCAGGAGGCCAGTGTCACTGGATCAAAGAGTATGTGTGGGGGAGTAAGGTATAAGAAGACAGGAAAGGTAGGAAGGGGCTGGGTTATGAAGGATTTTGAATGTCCAACAGCATTTTGTATTTGCACCTGGAGGTAATAGGGAGCCATTGGAGTTTAGCGAGTAGGGGAATGACATGATCAGACCTGCACTTTAGGAAGATTCCTTTGGTAGTTGATTGGAGGATGGATTGGAGCGGGGAGAGACTGAGACAGGCAGACCCCTGGCAATTGTCAGGCATGAGGAGATCAAGCCCTGCACCAGGGTTGGGGTAGAGGAGAGAAGATGAGATGTATTTGGGAGATGTTGCAAAGGTGAAATCTGCAAGCCGTGGTTCCATCTTGGTTATGTGTAGGGGTGAGAGGGAACGAAGAGTCCAGGCTGACACCTAGGTTGGGAGACTAAGGGACTGGGAGGATGGCGGTGCCCTCTACAAAGATAAGGAAGGTAGGAAGGGGGGAGATTTAAGGGGAAAGACAATGGGCTCTGTCTTGGACATACTGAATCTAAGATGTCATTTAAAAGAGAGAACTGTTCTACTTAATGATACCCTCCAACCTACCATTTAAAACAAAAGAGGGACACTGCTGTGCCACTTTTGCTTGAATCCTGGAATTTACTATAGATTTAAGAGATTTTCTAGATCAAGGGTGGGGAACCTGTAGCCTCCTAGGTCCTCAAGTATGGCCCAACCTCACTTGAGGACCGAGGGGGCCACATGTGACCTCAAGTTCGCAGGTTCCCCACCCCTAGTAGATGCTGTAGGGGGATCTGAGAAGAATTTGAGGAAATCATGTCCAGGCCTCAGAAACAGGGACATTGACATGTGAGGGCAAATCCAGGGGTGGGGATGCAAAGCTATGTCACATCCGGATCAGTTTAAGGAATCCAGGTGTTAAACTTGGAGAAGAGAAAGCAAATATTTGAGAAGCTGCCATCTGGGAGAGGGCTCAGCAGTGTTTACTCTCTCCACTGTCTCCCTCCCCTCATTTCCATCACAGGCGGCCGCCCAATGCCTTAGGGCCAGGTGACTGCTGCTGGTGGCCAAGTTGCTGCCTCCCACCTTCCCCTGGTGGGACAGGGCAGAACTGAGGCCCTTGAAAGTCTCTGACAGCCAGACTTCCCTGATCATTTCTCTCTAATCACTTGCTCCATCAACAAACATTTGTTAAGTCCTACCTTGGGTCAGACACTGTGCTAGGCAATGGAGGTACAGAGAAAAAAGTTCCAACAGTTTCTGCCCTCAAGGAATTTATATTCTGTTGGAGAGACAGCATATTCATACACACATGTGAATGTGTACACATAATGCACAAGTATACACACATATCTCTCTGTTTAGTCGTTTTCAGTTGTGTCTGACTTTTTGAGACCTCACTAAGGGCTTTCTTGGCAAAGACAATGGAGTGCTTTACCACTTATCTCCAGCTCATTTTACAGATGAGGAAACAGAGGCAAACAGGGTGGAGTGACTTGGCCAGGGTCATACAGCTAGTAAGTATTTGAGGCTGGGTTTGAATTCAAGTTTCCCTGACTCCAGGATCAGCACACTGTCTAGCCACTGAAGCACCTAGCCACCCCACTAGTACCTTATTCCATCCCCAATTACCTTATACCTATTTTTTTATTAACAATAAGAATAACAATGATGAGATATACAAAGCTTTGAGGTTTGCAAAGCACTTTCCACTTATTACTGTGTTTGATCATAATCCTGTGAGGTAGGTGCTACTATCATACTCATTTTACCAATGAAGTAACTAAGGCAAGCAGAGGCTAAATGACTTACCTAGAGTCACACAGCCAGTTACTGCAGACGGCAGGATTCAGACTGTGTCTTCGCTGTCTTGAGTCCAATACTCTTATGTACTTTGTCACTTGTGTGTGTGTGTGTGTGTGTCTGTGTCTGTGTCTGTGTGTACGGGCCGCCAGGTGGTGCAGAGGATAGAGCACTAGGCTTGGACTTAGGAATCAGGAACTCATCTTCTGACACTTGACTAGTTTTGTGACCCTGAGCAAGTCACTCCTGTTTGCCTCAGTTTCCTCATCTGTAAAATGTACTGGAGAAGGAAATGGCAAACCACTCCAGCATCTCTGCCAAGAAAACTCCAGATGGAGTCATGGAGACTCAGACATGACTGAACAGCAACTATGTAAATGTAGTACAAAAAGTGGGGTGCTAGTGTGGGGAGGGGTTCCTGTGATCGATGCCACTCCAGTTGATTTTCTAAAGGGAGAAGCAAGCCCCCAAAGGCTTCTGGCCTTGCCTGATGTCACACAATGACACCATGGCAGACTAGGTTTCTGGGCTCTTGGGCCAGGATTCACTTCTTTGTGTCATGTTATTTAACTTAATTATATATGTTCCTGTATCACACCTGCCTCCTCTTTGGGGGCAGGGAAACTGGGCTTCTGCTCTGTCTCTAAGACTCTGGGGTCAGTAGACTGACATGGATCAATCTAGTCACGACCCTGGAGGTCTCCAAGGAAAGGTGGGGTGACCTGGATGACCACTTGTGCATGACTTTATAGAGGGAATCTGTTCAGCCAGGGTTGGACTGGACACAGTGTGACCCAATGGGCAGTGCACAGTTTGTGGAGTCATGGGACCTGTGTTCACTCCAGGATCTGTAGGACCTCCCCTCAGCCTCAGTTTCTGCATCTGTAATGTGTGTTTAGCGAGGGGGAGGGGAGTTGACCTAGATGTTCTCTAAGATTCCCCTCCAGCTTGAGAACTCTGATCCTAGAACCTCACCTATAAAATGAGGGGCTGTCTTACTAGAATCAGAAGGGACCTCACAGACCTGATTCAGGTTACTCATTTAACAGTGACAGGAAGGAGGCCCAGGGGCATTAAGTGACTGGCTCAAAGTCACATACAGTAAACAATAGATCCTCTAGTTCCAAATGCAGTGGTCTATCCACCACAACAGGCTGCCCTTCCACCCCAGAGATTCTGTGACTCAGAGTAGGGGAGGGGCATTTGTGACTGGGGAATTTGGGAAGACTTCTTGGAGGAGGGAGCATGAGATGGGCCTTCAGGGATGGGGAGAAGTTCAGCAGCTAGAGGTGATAATACTAACCAAGCTCACATCTCCGGAGGATTTCCTAGTTTAGAAAGTGAGAGGAGGAAGTACAACTGATATTAGCTCCATTCTACAGAGCAGGTAAGTAAAGTCATCTAGAGAGCATCACCTGATCATTGGTTCCTAGATCTAGAGTTGGGAGAGGCCTCGGATCCATCTTGTCATTTCACAGAAGAGTAAACAGTCCTGGGGATATGATGGAACTTGTTAAACTGGATTTATCTTACACTTGACCTAACTTCGTTGCTGTTCAGTTGTTTCAGTCATGTTCGATTCTTTGTGACCCATCTGGGGTTTTCTTGGCAGAAATACAGGAGTGGTTTGTTATTTACTTCTCCAGCTCATCTGACAGATGAGGAAACTGAGGCAAATAGAGTGAAGTGACTTGCCCAGGGTCACATAACTAGTAAACCCTCCCCTCACAAATGCCAGGGACTCACAGAGCTCATAAACAAAACAGAAAAAACATAACCCATAAGCAATCAACCAAATCCTCCTGCTTCTCTCCTAAGTCCAGAGCTAACTTACAACAGTTTGTTAGAGAGAAAAACAGAGAGCCAAGGTTTAATTCAGGACTTCTAACCTTAGATTCAATGTCCCCTCCATTATGCCTCAGGAACAGGGAAGACTAAATATGCTGGACTTCTCAGAAGACCCACGTTCAAATCCCCTGAGAAACTGTGACTTTGGACAACTCACTTCCCATCTCAGGCCTCGGTTTCCATATCTGTAAAAAACAGGATAATATTATCCTTTCCCCCTGAGTTTTTGCAAGGACTGAGTTCTGCGCATTTTAAAACACCATCAAAATGAAAAGTGTCATCTTCATAAGATAAATTTTTTTAATTTAATATTTTATTTCCCCCTATTTACTTGTAAGAGCAATTTTAACATTTTTTTTTCAAATTTCAAGTTCCAAATTCTCTCCCTTCTTTCCCTCCCCTCCCACCTCATTGAAAAGGTCAGCAATTTGACATAGATTTTACATGTATAGTCGTGCAAAACACATTTCCATGAAAGTCATTCTGTGAAAGAAAACACAGACAAAAAAAACACCAAGAAAAATAAAGAAAAAGTATCTTCGATCTGCCTTCAGTCTCCACCAGTTCTTTCTCTGGACATGGACCGACCCTCTCATCCTAAGTCCATCAGAAGTGTCTTGGCTCATTGTATTGCTGAGATCATCATACAGTATGGCTGATACTCTGTACAATGTTCCCCTAGTTCTGCTTGTTTCACTTTGCATCAGTTCATGGAAGTCTTTCCAGGTTTTTCTGAAAGTTTCCTACTTGTTATTTCTTCTAGCACAAGAGTATTCCATCACAATCGTATATAACAACTGTCTTCATAAGATAGTAATGAGAAATGAGAGAAAATAATTTACCAGTGAAAACTATTTTTAAATGAATCACCGTGAGGTCAAGTCAAGTCAAATATTGGAAGCAAAATACCCTATACCTCTGTAGAATATTCACACTTGCCCAATGCCTCATCAGCCAGAATCACCACGAATATTAGGGAATTGTGTAAAGGGACCCAAGGAGGGTGTGGCAAGAACCAAGGGGTAATTGATCCAGAAAAACAGGGAAGAGAAAGGTCTCTGTAACAATATCTGCTTCCCCCTTCCCGTATCTTCCAGGGGCAGGATTTATATTCTCTGCCAAGTCCAATTGTATGGTCATGCTGAGGAAAAATAGAGCAGGCTCCCAGCTGCCTTTGATGGCATAAGGATCAAACAGGGCCCCAAAGCAAATGTTAGCATCCTGGAGAAATTACCAGGTGTGTTAGCTCCCAGCACAGTCGGCCTGGATGGAGTGGCACACACCTGCACGGGGCGGGTTTGGGGCTGCCTGCAAAGTGACCTTTAAAAACTAACAAAACTCTGAACCTTTGAAGGTTTTTTCTTGCCTTGGCTGTGGGTTGCTGAGCAAAGGTTAGTGTTTTCTAGCCAATTATCTGTTACCTGGGGATTCTAAATGTAGAGTCAAGGAATCTGAGAATGTCAGAAGCAGAAAGAACAGTTGAACACAAAACACAGAACATCATAGTTTAAAGCGATCTTAGAACAGTGAATGTCACAGCTAGGAGTGGGGAGCTTAGGACAGGGCTAGGAAGGACCTTAGGCTGGAGTGGTTTGCCATTTCCTTCTCCAGTTTCAATGAGGGAACTGAGGCAAAGAAAGTTAAGTGACTTGCCCAGGGTCACACAGCTGTTAAGTGCCTGAGATCAAATTTGAACTCAGGGCTTCCTGAATCCAGGCCCAATGTTCTATCCACTGAGCAACCTAGTTGCCCTAATAGAGAGCAGGCAGTTAACAAATGCTTTTAAAATTACCCCATTTCACAGAGAAGGCAAGCAGCTAGGCCACAATCACTCAGTTGGTGTTATAAGGTGCAGTTCACATCCAAGTCTTATAACTGGTAGCCCAAGGTCCTTTCCACCATAGCACGCTGCCTATTTTGTATTATCACTATCTCATAGAAAAGGAAACTGAGTCAGGGCAGTGAAAAGATTAGCTTTGGTCACGTACTGGTAAACATTAGACCTTAGCGAGAGTTCTCTCTCTAAATCTTACGAGCTTTCCATTAGATCTACTGACGCTCTGGAAGTGTTCAGAAAAGGACGAGGCCAGTGTGGACTGGAGTAATACAAGATGGTTTCATGGACAAAGCACACCTTGATCTGTGCTTTCAACCCTGAGGAGCCTTTGGCTGGGCATAAAGAGCAGTATAGGCATCCACATTCCTGGGATGGGGCATAATGGTAAGTGGGCAGCCAGGTGGCACAGTGATTAGAGTGCCAGGCCTGGTCAGAAAAACTCATCTGAGTTCAAATCACACCTCAGACGTTTACTAGCTGCGTGACCCTGGGCAAGTCACTTACTCTTATTTGCCTTAGTTTCCTCATCTGTAAAATGAGCTGGAGAAAGAAATAGCAAACCTCTTCAGTATCTTTGCCAAGAAAAGGGGATCTGAAAGAGTAGGACATGACTGAAATTACTAAACAACATGGCACCAAGGTAGTAATGGGCCTGGTACAATGTTCACTTGATATCATGCCATGTTTTTGGAAGGAAAGATACCCAAAGCTGGCCTAGAGTGTCATGAACAGGACATGGGAAGATTATTTGAAGGAGAATTGAATTAAGGAGATTAACTTGGAAAAGGGAAGGTTGAGGGGAGGGAAACATGACGGTTGTTTTCAGTTGTTTGGAGGCTTGTCTCACAGAAGAGGGATTAGCTGTGTTCTGCTTGGCCCCAGAGACCAGAACTAGGACCAGAGGTCACAAAGAGAAAAATTTAGGTTTTATACAAGAAAAAACTTCCTAACAGTCGTGAGCCATGCCAAAATGGATTGGGCTGCCTTAGGCGGTCACATTTTCCCTCTCCCTGGCACTACTTTACCTTCTATTATGCCTGGGGCCAGCCACACTGGACCACTCCCTTCTTCTCCCCAACCCATCTCCCATATCCCTGCTCCCTCTCTGTATTCAAACTTCTTTCCCTTGGAAGGCCCTTCCATCCATTTCTACTTTCAGGACTCAACCCAAATGGCCCCCCTCTCATAAGGCTTCCCAAATTCCTTCCCATGCCAATTAGAAGTAAGCTCCCCTCCCCCCCAACCTCATTTACCCCACCTTCTCAACCTCAATAGCACATTGCCTTGTACAATATTCCGTTGTGTACTTGTCTTATCTTCCCTACTTTCCTCCATATTTGTATCCTCTTTAATGTGTACACGGACCTCGAACGTAGTGACCGCTCTAGAAGTATTTGTTGAACGAAGTTATCAAGACCTCTGTGTTTCAGCATAGCATCTTAGAATGAAAGTCCTTCTTCAGGTTGTACTGGCTCTCCATGGGACTTTCTCTACCTCTTCAACCTGGAAGCTCACTCCACCCTTGGAACACTTCATATTGGAAGTTCCTCTTACCTCTGCAGCCTCTCATTCTGATTGGCTGGTTCCCTTTATTTTAGGGATGATGCCCAGTTCAACCATGTTGACTGGCTGGGTCCTCTCAGAACCCTTGTTTTCAGGTCAACCTCATCTTCATTCCTCTCCAAACTGCCTTGTACACTCTTCAGCTTTCCCTATCACGGCCCCCTCCAGGTACCTTCCACTCTCTTCCTTCTCGTTTTCTCTTCCTTTTACGTGTTTATCTTCCCCAGTTAGTAAGCTCCCTGAGGGCAAGGACTTTCTTTTCTTTGTATTTGCATTTGCTTAGCATATATCTGCCTGGCATTTATTAGGGGCTTAATAAATGCTTGGGTTTTTGTTTGTTTTTGTTTTTTACTTAACTGGAAATAGAAAGGAGCTTCGATCTTTATGGACTGGATTTATGTCTATTTTATTGGAATTATTAACTAAATAATTAGGGTTGTTTTGGGTTTTTTTGCTGATTCTCCATGATTTCCCAAGTAGACCAACATGCCCAAGGGCTGATTATAATAATTTTGTCTCCTTTTTGCCAATGTTTATGCCTTCAACTTCTCTCTCTTGCCCTATTGCTAATGCTAACATTTCTAGAATTATGTCGAACATTAGTAGGTAGAGAGGGCACCCTTGCTTAGCCCCTGTATCAATTGGAATAACTTTTACCATTTCTTCATTGTCAATAGTACTAGCTTTTGGTTTTAAATATTTAAAAAGACCTTAGAGACACATCAGAGACACATCTCATTTTAGAAGTGAGGACCAGAGGAATAAAGTGACTGTAGTTAATTAGACCACTAAGTAGCTCATAGAACTGGAACCAGAAGCCAGATCTACAGAGACATGTTTGAAGCAGACAAGGCTTTTGGCCTGTAAGAGAAAGAGTATCTACTCTCCAACAAAGTCAGCACTCGCTTAAGTGTACTTGTCAACCTGTTGGACCCATGACAATTGGGAGAGGGTCCAGACCCTGGGGATCCTAGCAGGCCTGGCAGGGCCCTCTATTTGCCAAGGAGTTATATGAGTTGGGCCTGGCTCCAAGTTTTCATGTTTGTCCAGGAAATGTCACCCAGGCCCCACCAGCCACAGTGTTGACCAAGGGACTGGAACCTTCAAAGAAAGAGACATTGTTGGTAGTGCCTTTCAGAGGTCTCACAGCTGGGGGCTTTCCCAAATAGGTGAATGTGATGTCAGTCACTCTAATGAGCCAGCGTCACCAGCTGGATCAAAAGGCCCACTGTGTGTGTGGTAATAACAGTAGAGAGGGCTTCCTCATCCCCTAAATGAATTTCTGTATTAGTTAATTTTGCCAAATTTCTTTTTCCCCCTCTCTTTATTTTTTGTTCTATGGTACAAGAGCTGTCTTTCCAGGAAAGGAGAAGGAATATATTGTCAAATGAAGGTGAAATAAAAAACCAAACAAAAACCAAATGAAACGAAAATAAAACAAAATAAAACCAAAAGACACTAAGACAATTTAAAAATGAAAACACAGAAATACACACAGTAGAAGGGGAAGGCTCTTAATCGTTATTGGAAGATTTCACTGAAGCCTCTGAGAATTCAAGGAGCTCACAGTCTAATGGGGGAGACAAGTCAGTATCTATGTGCAAACAAGCTAGAGACGGGATAAATTGGAGGTAACAACTGAGAATCAGGGAGGCTGATTTGCCTACTGAGAATCTCAGAGGTAAGATTCAAATCCAGGTCTTCCTGACCCCAGGTCTAGCATTGTACCTGCTGTGTTGTACTGACTCTCAAAAGAGACCACCATTGTTCCTTATTACTCGAGCTGGATTCATCTACATCTGTGGTCTACATTCTGGGCATTTTCTGCTCCTCCTAGAAAGCAAGACTTCTCCTCATCCCTCTCCCTGACCTCCAATTTTGATATGTTCAATCCCTATCAAAGTACTCATAGTACTTCCTCCAAATCTCTCCTCCATTGAGGATTCCCTCCCAGTGAGAACGAGCCTTCCAAAGATTCCAGAGAACCCCAGAAAATTGATAGCATCACTTTTTGTGGTAGCAAAGAAATGGAAACAAAGTAGACACCTGTTGATTGGGAATGGCTAAATAGAGTGTGGTTAATGGATGCGATAGATTGGTTGGTTGGGTGGTTGGTTGTTGTCCTTCATTCTCGGAGAGGACCAAAATGACGTCACTGTGCTAGAGTCAAGTTTTAACCATGGGATTGATTATAGCTACGCTAAGAAATGATGAGTATGAAAAATTCAGAAAAGTACAAGACTTGAGTCATGGGAGTTTTAGTGAGTGAGGGTTCAGTCCTTCCTGCATGCAAAATTCTCACACAGATGATGATGACCACCTTGTAAGCAGAAAAACGAAACTAAACTCTGTAATTATGACTGCCAAGCTTGGCCCCAGAGAACAATTCTGAAAACACACATCCCTCCTGGCATTTCAGAAGTGGTGGATGATGGGTGTGGAATAGTGCATATTGTCACATTTCAGTTGATGTGTTGGGTAGTTTTGTGGAACTACTTTTCCCCTCTTTTAAAATTCATTTTGAGACAGGACAGTTCATTGGGTGCATGGGGGATATATTTGGAACTGAAGGCAAAGCAAAGCAAAAGAAATCACTAGAAATGTTAAAAAAATAATCCTTCCTTTATTCCACGTGGTCCATTCATGCTTTTCCAATGTGCTTCCCTAGTTCTATTGTTTATTATAGCTATTTCTGGAGTCTATTTGCCACACTTTCCAGTCTGGCTCCAATCTGCCTGTTAACACATTTACTGCCTCTCTGGTTCTCCAGGCAGCCATATTGATTTTCTTGTGGGACCTCACCCACAATCCTCCATCTCCCCTCTTTCTGCCTTGTCTCTGGCTGCCCTTTAGTCCCAATAGGCTCTTCTTTCTCACTCTGACCTCTACAAATCCCTTGTTTACCTCAAAGCTCCCCTCAAATGCCCACTCCTTTTTGGAGCCTTTCCCAATCTGCCCCAGCTGTGAATGTCTCACCCAAAAGTTAGCTTGCATTTACATCTTCACGTTGCACCTCCTTTGTCTATATTTATCCACGTTCTATAGCCCCCTTGAGAGGAAGTTAACTCCTTGAAGACAAGGATATTCTGTTTTGGTCTCTGAAGCCCCTGGAATCAGCCCAGTGTCTGTCTGCCTAGTCCAATGCTCATTGAGTAAAACAAGCATTGTTGAGATGAAGGAAAAGGCAGGAAATGTCTAAGCAATTGGGGATTTTCAAGGGGTAAAAAAGGGGCAGTTGATACCTTCTCTCTGTGGGCAGCACTTTCTACCCTCCCCCAACCTCCTCTACTGGTAACTTTACCTCCTAAATCAGTTTTCAACCAGAGGATATGCAAACAAGGCCATTTACTGGAACTGTGGCCTCCTGCATTTCCACAGCAGTCCAAATTCCCAAGAGAACTGGTTCAACTTGAAGAGGGCCTGGCCTGCAGCCAGGCTAAGCCACAAGCTGGGCATGTCTAGTTTATCTGTTTATTACTTGGCTTAGAAGGATTTCTTCTTCTCTCCCTCTCACTGGGCCCTTCACTGAACAATTTTTAAAAAGTGAACATGAAAACCCAAAGAGAAAATTCTAGAACCATAAATGCAGAGTTGGTGCTGAGGCATGGATGTCCACATGGGCGTCGTCCCAAATTGTATGCTTCCCTCTGCCTTATGAGGCCCGCACCTTCAAGGCAAGAGGTGGGTGCTGTGGGTTATCTTAGGTTCTCTGAACTCAGCGTTTATCGTTGTACAGATCACAAGCTTTGCATTTCATAGCTGCCTGGGTTTTCCCCTTTGGGGCTTTACTGCGAATAAGACTCAGGTGGAGGAGACAGGAATAAACTTAAGAAAGACCAAGGAGGAAACTGGATTCAGTGACAAAGACCTGTGGGTTTGGTGGTTAGAGCTTGGGACGTATTGGGGCGTAGAGACCTGGGTGGGGGAGGGGGAAGATTTGGCTCACTCCTGGTGTGAAATAGGGAGGTAAATGGGATGGGTGAAAACGACAGAATCTACAACTCATTCACTCAGGTGTCATTTAATAGTGGCCTGCTATGTGCCAGGCAGTGGGCTAGGTCCTCGGGATGTAAAGGAACGTATGTGTGTATACACATACACATATATACATACACGTGTATGTATACATGCATACACATACATACATATATTTATATACATATGACAAAGAAGAAAAGAGAGAAAGAGAAAAAAAGAGGGAGGGAGGGAGAGAAAGAGGAAGGGGGGTAAGATATACATCCCCAAGGTGGGGTAGGCACAAGCAGCTGGGGAAGGATCAAGAAAAGTTCCATGGTAAGCTGCCTCTCTTAAAGGTTTTGGCCAGTGTTGTGATAAAACATTCACAAACATGAACTATAGATCCAAACTCAAGCTTTTTAATGGATTTGTACTGATATGTTGCCTGTTTCCTATTTTCCTCCTCTTCCCCCTCTCAGAGAGCTATCCCATATAACAAAGAATGCATTTTAAATGAAAAAAAAATTAGCAAAACCAATCAATACATGGAAAAACCCTGACAATCTAGACCATGTTCCATACCTAGGAAGCTTCACTTCGGCATAGGAGTCGGGGGAGGGGTCTTCCTCACTTCTTTTCTTTGGGGCCATGTTTGTTCTTTGTCATTTTGTAACATTCTCTCCCAATTATTTGCTGTTCTTTTCATTGTTGAGGTCACTGTATACATTGTTTTCTTGGCTCTGGCGAGCCATCACAGAAGTCTTTCCATGTTTTTCTACAATCAATATGTCATTTCTTATAACAAAGTAATGGGGCACCTAGGGGTGCCATACTGCACAGAGTGCTGGGTCTGGAGTCTGGATGACTCATCTTCCTGAGTTCAAATCCGGTTTTACGCACTTACTAGCTGGGTGACCCTGGAAAAGTCACTTAATCCTCAGTTTCCTTATCTGTAAAATGAGCTGGAGAAGGAAATGGCGCACCAGTCCACTATCTCTGCCAAGAAAACCCCAAATGGGTCCAAGAAGAGTAGGACACAATTGAACAACCATAACATAGTAATAGATATTCCATGACATTCATGTGCCACAATTTGTTTCGCTCTTGTTGAGTTGATAGGCATCTACTTGGTTTCCAATTCTCCTAAAGCAAACTATTGTTACTGAAAGCCATGGCAAGAAGAGATTAGTTGATAATAATGACAGCTAACATTTATATAGCACTTAGTATGTGTCCTTCATAGATATTATCTCATTATCTCATCACAACAACCCTATGAGGCAGGTACTGTTATTATCTCCATTTTACAGATGAGGAAACTGAGGCAAACAGTTTAAATGATTTGCCCAGGGTCCCACAGCTGGTAAGTGTCTAAGACTTGGTTTGAAGTCAAATCTGACTCCAGGCCAAGCGCTTTATCTACTATGACACCTAGACACCACATTTTCAACAATAGCGTTTCCTCTGTCAATACAGTGAGGTTAGAATACAAAAATTTCCTATTGATACACATACAGATATACTACTCACACACACACACACACACACACACACATACACACACTGATACTATATAGACAGATACATTGATTTCCTATTAATATGTGTATATCTATTATTATATATGCATGTGATATATATACACACATAAATATATATACATACACATGCCATATATACATTATTTATATATCTCTCTGCAGGAAGTCAGTAGATATACTATACATGCACACACATAGATCAATAGGAAGTCAGTATCATATTGTGTGTGCATATATAGTGCAGGAAGCAGCCAGAATCGAAGGCACTTAGTTCAGCCTACTACAAGCTAACTTTGAAGTCTGGGCAGAGGCTTACAAATCTGTCATTGGCCTCAGTGGAGCACAGCTGTTTTGTTCCATGGCTGCACGGCTGGGGAACAAGGGAAGGGTAAAAACCATGGTTGGGGGAGTGACTTCATTTCACGCTGAAACTGAGGCTAAGTTTGTAGATGGAGTCACTCATGTCAGGAGAGCGAAGGTACAGGGTCTCCTTTTCTCTTTGCTTCCACAGCTGTTACTGACCTGCTTGCTGTGACCCCAAGGGTCTTTCCCTCCCAGGGACCCCAAACAAGCGCAGTAACATGGCCCCCAGGCTGATGGGTCATTGGATCTTGAGAAGGCTAATGACTAATGGTGTATCTGGTACAATGGGAAGAACACTGGCCCAGGTATTAGAAGATGTATCCGGTTCAAACCTGGGTCTTTTTCAGTCCTAATCTTTTTGGAGCTTTCTGATGGTCTTTTCTCAAACCCCTTTTTCATCAGTTTATCTGTTGGAAAAACTACCTGGGAAAATTATTCATTAGCTTACAGCGCTTAGCTATAGAGAACTCAGTCTAGAATTGGAGTGCATTTAAGGGTATGGATTTGTCTGCTGCATTTGGCACTGTAGATCAACCTCTCATCCCGACTTCTATCTCCTCTTTGGGTTTTCATGACACTCCTCTCTCCTAGTTCTCTAACCTGTCTGACCACTCTTTCTCAGTCTATTTTGCTGGCTATTATCATACCCTTGCCCTAACCAGAGGGTTCCCCAAGGCCCTACCCTGGGCCCTTTTCTCTTCTCTCTGTTTACTTTCTCTGGGTAACCTCACCAACAATCAAGCTTTTAACTCTCACCTCTATGCACATGACTCCCAGATCTGTGTATGGTGTGTTGTGTTACGTTGTGTTTGTGTTGTATTGTATATCCCCAGTCTCTCACCTGAACTTCACTCCTGAATCCAGTAGCCTGGATCCAGTAGTTGGTCATTTTGAACTGGATGTCCTGGGGACATCTTAAACACAAATGCTAAAGCTGAATGCATTATGTCCACCCCCCCAAAGCTTTCCTATTTCTGATGAAAGCACCCACCCAATGTTCCACATTTGCACCTCAAGATTATTCTTGATTTCTCCCTCTTCCTCATCCTACATATCCAGTCACTTGTAAACTTTGCTCTCTCTACCTTTGTGACAGCTTTCACAATGCACTCCCGTGCCCACTCTGTACTAAGTTACTGCCTTGGTTCAGATGCTTATCACCTCTCACCTAGATTATTTTAATAGCTTCCCAATTGGTCTCCCAGCCTCAAGTCTCTCCCCACTCCAGTATAGCCTACACACTGTTGCCAAACTCATTTTACTTACATACAAAACTGATGCTGTGACTCTCCCACTCAATCAATTGCCATGACTTCTTAGTGTCTCTGACATAAAATAATAAATTCTTCTGCTTAGCTTTTAAAGCCTTACATATCCTGCTCCAGCCTAGCTTTCCAGCCCCACTGGACCCCTTCCTGAACTCTGTGATCCAGTCAAACTCTCCTTCTGTCCGTCACACTAGATCCTTTATCTCCCATTTCTGTGCCTTGGCACTGACCATCCCCAATGCCTGGCATGCCCTCCCTCCTTATGACTGTTCTGCAAAGTGTCTCTCTTCCTTTAAGATGCTCAGGTACCATCTTCTACTAGAAACCTTTCTTGATACCCCCCAGCCATTAATGCCTTCCCATACAGACTACCCAGGATTTAATTGTGTGTAGTTAACTATTTCAGGTCCTAGCTAAAATCCCACCTTCTCTAGGAAGTCTTTCCTGACACCCCGCCCCATTCTAATCCCTTCCCTCAATCGATTTTCTCTGATTGATCCTGTCCACAGCTTG
This sequence comes from Notamacropus eugenii, assembly GCF_028372415.1. Taxonomy (NCBI): domain Eukaryota; kingdom Metazoa; phylum Chordata; class Mammalia; order Diprotodontia; family Macropodidae; genus Notamacropus; species Notamacropus eugenii. The sequence continues at coordinate 16,905,075 of NC_092875.1, forward strand.
TTTGTACCTAGTTGTCTGCATGCTGCCCACCCCCTCCCCCCAACATTAGACTGAGCTTCTGGAGGGCAGGGGCTGCTTTGGCCTCCCTTTATTTCCCCAGGATTTAGCACAGCGCGTGGCTGGCACATAGCAGGTGCTTAACACATTTTTAATTGATTATTTAGATTTATTCTCTTTGTATTTATGCTGAAAAAATGTGTGTATGTGTATGTATGTACATGTGGACGTATGTATGTATGCATGTATGTGGTAGGTAGGTGGTGAACTCAAGAAGACCTAAATTCAAATCTAACCTCAGGCACTTACTAGCTATGTGATTCTGATCACTTCACCCTGCTTGCCTCAGTTTCCCCATCTGTAAAATGAGCTAGAGAAGGAAATGGCAAACCACTCCAGTATCCCTGCTAAGAAAACCCTAAATAGGGTCATGGAGAGTTGGACATGACTGAAAAATTGAACAAGGCACTAAGCTAAGCGCTGAGAGTGTAAAGAAAGCCCTGCCCCCCAAATCCCTGCTCTCAAGAAGCTTACAGTCAAGTGGGGAAACAACTCGTAAACAACGATATACAAACAAGATATCGACAGGCTACATTGGAAATAATCAGCCGAAGGAAGGCGCTATCATGGAGGGCAATTGGGAGTGGCTTCTTGTAGGGGATGTTTTTAAGATGATGACTCTGTGATTCTATGATCTAGGGACCCCCAGTCCCTCCCCCAAACTCTGACCACCTTCCAAACCATGTAACCCACTCACCCCCACACTCACATTTCCCACCCACTGGCTCTGGAAATGGTAGACCAAGCAACATGGAAAGGACACGTCCATCAATTTCCCTGTGGCTCGGAGACCCTCCAACCCTGTGACTTCCAACTCAAAACACCCTCCCTAGACACCACTCCCCTCTATGTGGTATCTAATATAACAACGTCCTCAAAGGGAGAGACTCTAATTTTTTGTGCCCTATTTGTGCCCGGCACATAGTAAGACCTTTAAAAATGCTTTTCACTCCTCCTTTCACTGGGGTCTTCAAGAAGAGGGTGGCTAACTTTTGGTCAGGGAGGCTGCAGAGGGCACTCCTATGCAGATATGGGTTAGACGAGGGAGAGCCCCCAAGGATCTTCTTACTCTGAAATCCTGCAATTAGCAAGCATTATTGAATGTGCAAAGCATAACAATCCTCAGGAAGGATTCACCTTGGGACCACTTAGGATATTAATTTATTGTAAAGGCTGTGGCTATGGTTACAGGTCCCTCAACGCCTTCCCAGTAATGAATAGCCAGATGCAAACCATCAGGAGCAGAATTTCCCATGGTGCCCCGAGGTTGCTGCTTCCAGACTTTAGAGCTGCGCTTGTTTGCCGGCCCCACTGTCCTTTCCCCAAGGACACAGCCCTTTATATGAGTCAGTAATAAGTTCCAAGTACTGAGCGTCCTAAATGTCACTGCTCATGCTGTCCCCACACACTGAGGGGGCTGTCTGTGGTCTGTGCTTTTATTAGCCATATTCACAGATGAAGGGCCTCCCAGAGTGAACATGCTGGGTTTCCATGGCAACAAACCCAAGCAAGCCTTTTGTGTAATAAAGGTAGGGCTAAAATGGATAACCTTGGACCTAGAGACGATGTTGTTATTCACTCATTTCTTAGTACTGCCCAACTCTTTCTGGCCCCTTTTTGGGGGCAGAGGGTACTTGGCAAAGATACTGGAGGGGTTTGCCATTTTCTTCTCTAGCTCATTTTCCAGATGAGGAAACTGAGGCAAGAAGATGTGAAGTGACTTGCCCAGGGTCACACAAAGAGTAAATGTCTGAGGTTGGAATTGAACTCAGATTTTCCTGATGCCCAAGCCCAGAGCCCTATCCACTGTACTGCCAACTGGTGATTCAGTGCTTGAAAGGCTAGAAGTCTTGTGTGGCTGGGATTTAGAGTACTTAAAGAATAATGACTTGAAAATGAGACTGAAAGGGAAGTGTGGAGCTTGGTTGTAGAGTGCCTGTGAGTTCAATGGCATAGAGAATTCCAGGTGTGGAAATTCACCCCCTGGCAGTTTGGTGGAGTGAAAAGGGTGATGGATTCTGAGTTGTCAGAGAACATGAGAGCAAAAATCCTGTTCCTGCTGCTCACTGATAGCATGATCCTGGGCAAGGCCCCTAAGCCTCCGCTTCTTCTTCTATAAAATGAAGGGGCTGGGCTTGATGCCTCAAAGACCCTTTCCATCCCTAAAACTCTGGTCCTCACTTATTCCTTTTCCCTGGTTAAGTGCAATTCCTATCTTTCCATCCCCAGAGTCTAGAATAATACCTGGCATATACCGGATGCTTACTAAATGCTTGCTGACTGATTAATTGACATAGGAAGTAGTGAGAAAGAAAGAAGGAATTAAAGGCCTTGGGTCATGATGAGTATTTTTGGAAATACACAAAAGCTCCCAAAAGATATAAGCACCATCTCTGGACTTCTTCCCTAACTCCTACCTGCATTACAGGCCAGATTCCCAGAGGATGACTGACTAGCTTTTCCCATCAGGTTACCCTGAAAGACTGGGGTTCATAGAACTATTGTTGAAAAGCCCCTATCTTGTGTGCTCTTCATTATTAATCAACCAGTAGAGCTATATTACCTTTTAGAAAAGGATTTGCTGAGAAAGTATAGCAAGATCGAAGTTGCAAAACAATTACCCACTCACCCACCTTGGGCTACATTGTCTCACTGTACACTCAAGTTCCCTAAGGGGACAGTGGGCTGAAACTTATAGTACAAAGGCATATGTGTACAGAGCAAACAGGGCCAACAAGTGACTCCTCACTCTTCACCACAAAGTCCTTTACTCCCTTTATGAAGTCCTCATGAGAGACTTTGTGAAGTCCTTGTGTGCCAGGCCTAGAGGCCTGTGGGCTACCTGAGTCTTCTTACCTCACCTCTCGAGGTCTTCGGCTGGCCAAGCCGGATGCTCGTATGAGAGAAAGGACGTTCCAGAGTCGAACAAGGGTTGAGCTTTATTCAGGGTTCTGGTTACAAGTGCAGGGGAATTCTTCCTTAGGAGGGAGCGAAGAATCTCCCAAGGAGGCAAAGATCTTACAATAAGAGATTGGAAGTAGAAGTGTAAGTGGGGAGAGAGGGGGAGGGAAGAGCGGAGAGAGGAAAAGCGGAGCCTTCTGCCCTCACCCGTGGCCCCTCCGCCCAAGAGAACTTTCAGGCTTTCCTGACCCTACTTAAGCCCTCCCGTCGAGTAGTTTACACGTCAATACCGAGCCTGTTAGGTAACAACAGGTGTGCCCCAATCCGAGACAGCCTCCAGAGTGGGGATGCTCCTCCCATCACGTATCTCATGGGAAGAGGTGGAAATACACGAGATAGCTCGGTTCACCTCGATTCCCAGTCGTTTCCTGGGGGGCCTCGTGAGAACTCTAAGATTTAGAAGTTCCCACCTTTACCCTCCCGAGACTGTCCACATGGAATTGAGCTTCCAACCCCAGCACTTGTGGACAAATCTCTACTGGGCTTGGTGGATCAGTGCCTTTCTAGAATCTGTAGACAGCATTTCTCTTCATCATAATGATATTCAATATATGATCCTGAAAGCTGTTCCTTTCTTTAGGAAATGGTCTTTCCACTTCCATCAACAGGTTCTTCCTCTGAAATAAGCCACTAGTACTCTATCAGGCTCTGCTGTGGAGTGGTACCAGCTAGCAGACCTTTGATGGCTGGAATGCTACCTCAAAAACACAATGGCTGTGTAACCTTGGGTTTCTTCTCAGTTTTTCCAGGTAATTCTCTAAGACTTTGAGTTGTTGATCATTTGCTAATCTTGATAGGTGAACGCAATCCCTTCATTGCAATATCTCTGGACCAATGAAATCACTGGGACTGAACCATAACAAAAATTCAGAACAGGTCCAAAAGGACATGCAATAGAGAATGTGGCTTTTTTCCATATGGCACAAACTCATGTGCTGAATAAGCAACCAAGATTATGTTTTGATCATCAGCTCACAGGAGTCAGAGGACCCAAGGTCTAGAGCAGGATGGGACATCTAGTGTAGCCCCTAGACTTTACAGATGAGGAAACTAAGCCCAAACAGGTGGAACGACTTGTCCCAGGTTGTATTAGTTATAAGTGACTGAGCCTGGATTTCACTTCAGATCCTCGACCTCCCAAGCCAGGACTCTTGCAACCCCCTCATTGATCAATGAACAACCAGCCAACACTTATTAAATGCCAACTATATTCCAGGCATGGTGCTAGGTACTGAGAAAGAAAAAACCCTAAATAGTTCTTAGATAGAGCTTACATATGGGTGAACTGAGATCCAGAAACATGATGGGACTTATCTAAAATCACACTGCTAATAAGCAGCAGAGCAGGAAATTGAGCCCTGGTCTTCTGAGGCCCAATCCAACACTGCTTCTCCCTGGTACTCAATCAATCAACTAGCATTAATTAAATACCCACTATGTTATATTCCAGACACTGAAGATAAAAAGACAAAGATGGAAATAATCTCTCTTCCCAAAGACCTTACATTCCAGCTATTTTCCCCCACACCTGCCAACCCCCAAAATCTTTGTATATAAACCATAGTTTCAGCCAAGTCTCTCACTCCAAATGATGGGTAATGTGAACTCTGTCCTTGGCACCATTCATGGGTCATGGGTTTGTGTACATGGGAAATGTTTGTAGTCCTCTTCTAGAATTATGCCAGGTCACCTGAGTAGTAGAGATTATTGAGAGATGGTGACCAAGACCAATTCATCAATAAATTAATTAATATTTTGAAGACAGAGGGACTGCCAGAATGGCCTGTCACACCTGGAACCCTACCTAGAATTCTGCCTTGTGTCTTGAGAATTTTGCTATAAGATTATAGGTCTATAATTGAAATGGACCTTAAATTTCATTTAGTCCAACCACTTCATTTTACAGCTGGGGAAATTAAGGCCCAGGAAGTTTTCCTAAGGTCACACAGGCAGCAAATATTAGAGGTGGAATTTGAACCTAGGTCCTTGGACCCCAGAGTCAGAGCTCTTTCTATTATGCCATTCTGAATCCCTATTAGTAATAAGGTGATATGTAGCAAGAGCAAAGTATAACTGATAAACTGTCCTATCTTCCATTGGTATCAATGCCAAATACTCTTGGCACTTGATATCAACAGAAGACAAGGACAATTCAGATACTTACTAGCTATGGGACCCAGGGCAAGTCACTTCACCCTGTTTGCCTCAGTTTCCTTATCTGTAAAATAAGCTGGAGAAGGAAATGGCAAACCACTCCAATATCTTTGCCAAGAAAACCACAAATGATTCATGAAGTCATACATGACCAAAACAAATGAACGGCAGCAGCCAAGAGAACTGAAATAACACCAAGAACTTGTTGGGTGGAAAGATCTAAGGGAAGACTTGGGTAAGAGTTGGACAGGTTTAGTAGGCATGGATGGGGCACTGTCTGTTTGGTAGAGTTCTCATATCTCTGAGATCCAAAGCCACTGAAGTCTTCAAGTAACCTACCTTACCAAACTGAGCATCTACTGCCATGTAATTCAGGGAATTCGGCTGGCCATTCCCTAGACATTTCATCTCCTGTCTCCCCACCTTTGCAAAGGCCTGAGATGTTCTCCTTTCTGCCCCTCCCTACCCCCTTGAACTCTGGGAACTCAGCTCATGAACCATCCACCATAGGGTGCCTTGCCTCACCCCTCCCCTGACTTACTAGTCCCTTCTTCCTCCAAATTACTCTCTATATATTTGTGTTTAATTTTCTGTGTGCATGTTGTATTCCCCCTCCCCATTAGAATGGAAGCTCCTTGAAGGTAGTGATGGTCTTTTGCCTTTATTTGTACGCCCAGAACCTGATACAAAGTCTGCCCCATTTGTTGTTGATCATTTGTTTCAGTGGTATCTTACTCTTCGTGACCCCATTTGGGGTTTCCTTGCAGGTACTGGAGTGGTTTGCATTTCCTTCTACAGTTCATTTTACCAATGAGGAAACTGAGGTCAACAGGGTTAAGTGATTTTCCCAGGGTCACACAACTAATAAGTAGCTTATGCTGGATTTGAACTCAGGAGGATGAGTTTTCCTGACTCCAGACACTGGACCACCTAGCTGCCTCTCTGTGCCCCTACTATGCCTGTCCCATAGGCATATAAATTAATTAATCAATCAATCAATCAATTAATTAATTAATTAATTGTTTATTTATTATATTATTTTTTCATTTATTTATTTTGTTTTCTTTTTAAAATTTATTTTATTTTTATTTATTATTTACTTATTTACTTATTAATAAAGGATTGATGACTGACTGGTGTGTGAATATAATGGAATATTCCTGCCTCATAAAAAATGGTGAATTAGAAACTTGGGAAAATGTCTATGAATAGATGCAGACTGAATTAAATACAGTAATCACAATATAAATAGATAATACAAAAGCAAGACAACTCAACTGATGCCATGAAGTGCCAGCAACTGAGCTTGGCCCTGAGAAGAAGGCATCTCCCCAGAATCTTTGCAGATGTGGGAGACAATGGGTGTGGATAATTAAATATTAATGCCAGACTTTGGGGGGATGTGTTGGTTAGTTTTAATGAATTGTTTTATTTTTCCTACTTTTTTATCCTTTATTATAAGGGATGTCTGACTAGATGGAAGGGGAGATAGGGATATGTTGAGAAATGTCAGTGATGTTAAAGAAAAGCTCTCAATAAAATGTATTTTTTAAAAATAAAAACAATTTTTAAAAGGGTACAGTGAGATCCTACCAATAAGATTAATCATTCACATTTCTGCAGCATGGTAAGAATTACAAAGCTCTTTTCCCACAAATATTCCTATGAACTATGTTAGTGCAAAGTTCTCATTTCCATTTTGCAGATGAGAAAACTGAGGCTCAGAGATGCTCTCACAGCTAATGAGAGTCAGAGTTGGAACCTATACTAAGTGCCAGATCTTGGGAAAGGCTCTGATGATACACAGAAAAAAAGAAAATGGAACAATCCATCCTACAAGAGATTATATTTTTGTATGTTTTCCCATTTCAGAAATAGAGGGGATAGAGTTTGTAATGGCAGGAGCCCCTCCCCTTCCAATTTGTTAGCAATCTTTCCATCATCAACCATCCAAGTCAGGTTTGGTTTCCATTCTGTCCAGGTGGCCATTTGGAGCAAGGCAAATACAGGATGTTTATGGAGGACCAATTGTGAGAAGCTGGGAGGTCTGGCTCCTTGCCCTGATCCCTATCAGTTCCAGACTTAACTGGAAATTAAAGGAAAGTTCTAACCAGAGAGGCCCCCAGATCGTCCCCAGCATCCCCACCCAACCCAGCCTGCCAGCATCCCTACCTCCAAATCTCACGGAATCCTGAGGTATTAGTTTCAGAAACCTCTTGTACAAGTCATGTCAGGCAAACAGAAAAAACTCGGTGTAGACTCTAGAGGCAGTGGGAGCCGACTGGGGAAAGGGAGACTAGCAAGGAGAGAGTTAAGTGCCAAGCTCCAGCTCCTCAGGGTGGGAGTGGGAGCACCTGAGCAGGAGGAATGAAGAAAAGAGAAGAGAGCCCTGTGGACAAGAGATAACAAAGGACAAAAGTCAGCCCAGCTCCTCTGCAACCTTCGAGGTCGCCCCAGATGCCACATGATGCAAACAAACAATCCTGCCAAATTTCCCATCCCCCACATCTGATGAAGGGGCCACAGCTTTGGAGGAAAGAGGAACCGTCCTCTGGAAAGCAAACTGCCTCCCCTCCCTCTTCCGAAGCTGAGAGATCCAAATGCACAAAGCAGTGGGCCCAACTGAGAAGTCACTGGGCTGGGGATCTTGGCAGAAACAAATCCCAGGAGATCCCATTATCTGAAGAAACCCACAAGCCACTGGAGAGGGTGGGGTGGACAGCTCCGTGCCTGCCAGGGAAACAGAGGAGGACAGGGGAGAGCCTAGACACTTTCCAAGCTAATCTTTTCCCTTGCTGTCCCGCCCTCCTCCACACCCTTTTGGATCTAATCTCCACACCCGGATCGGATCTATTCTGGCAGCTTTGGAAGAGAATCAGAGGAGCATGAGATTTTTTTGTATCTGAGCATAGTCAGAACTCCAGGAAATGAGGCAACTCCAAAGTCCAGAAACACTCATCCTCCCTCTTCTCCCTCCCCACCCCTGCCTCTTGCTGAACAGCCTTCAAAATCCCCAGCATTTCTTCACACACCAACCATCAGCCCAGTTGCAAAATTCATCTCAAAAGAAAGCAGAAGTAGCCTCTCTAGCCCTGTTTGAGGGAAATGAGTTGGTCCATTTAGGCAACTAGTGGATGGAACCCTGGATTCAGCATCAGGAAAGATGAGTTCAAATCCAGCCTCAGACACTTACTAGCTGTGTGACCCTGGGCAAGTCATTTAATAACCTCTCTGCCTCAGTTTCCTCATCTGTAAAATCAGGGGGTTGGACTAGGTGGTGTCTAAGATTCTTTCTAGATCTAAGTCTGATCCATAGATAAGATGTGTGACCTTGGGCAAGTCACTTAATTTAGTTTTCTTACCTGGGCATGATGGACTTGGACTCAGGGGCCTCTTTCAGCTCTAACTTATCTGGAATACAGAACAGAGCTAGACACATGATGGATGCTATTATTTTCAAAATGATTTAAATGAGTGTGTTAGACAAGTCAGCCTTTTACATCCCTTCCAGCTTTAAATGTTTTGGTCCTATCCTCAACACTAAGCGAAATTCCTGGCACATAATAGGGGCTAGATAAATATTTGTTGCTTAATTGATTGACTGATCATTTTAGGATGATAGATTTAAAACTGGAAAGGACTTTAGAGACCACTTAACCCTCCCTTCCCCCATTTTCATAGATGAGAAACTGAGGCCCGGAGAAATTAAGGGTTCAAGGTCACATAGGTAGTGTCAGAGGTGGGATTTAAACCCAGGCACTCTGACTCTGACACTCTCCATAAAACAAAAGTTTAGAAATAGAACGTTGGCACGTGGCCCGTGAGATTCCAATTCAGTGAGTGGAATGGGATTTAGGACTCAGCCCTTGGCTCCTCATTCTCCCCAGGACACTTTCAGAGCTTCCCCTGAAAACTATGTGGATAAACAGTTTACCTGTGAGGATTCCTTCCCCACTGCTGATTTGGAAGCTTTCTCTACCAGTACACAGAGTGCTAAACTTGGACTCTGGAAGACCTTCGTTCAAATCCTCCCTACAACACTTAGCAGCTGTGTGACTCTCAGCAAGTCACTTCACCTTCGTCTATCTCTGTTTTCTCATCTGTAGAATGGGGTTGATAACAGCGTAGTATATGAAGCACTATATACACCTTAAAAGCTACGTTGGAGTTAGGCTTACCTTCAGATTTAGAGTTAGAAGGAGTTTTAAAGGCTGTCTAGTTCCATCTCTTCATTTTACAGAGAAAGGAAACTGAGGATTAGTAGGAATCATGGGATCATAAAGCTACAGCTAGACAGGACCTGAGAGGTCATCTAGTTCAACCAGCTCCTTTTACAGATAAGGAAACAGACCCAGGGAGTCCAAATTACTTGCCTAAGGTCATGCAAAAAAAAAAAAGAAAAAGATGACAGGCAGTATTTGAACCCAGGTTCTCTAACTCCAGAACCAGGACTCTCTCCACGGCAATGGATTCAATAAATGTTAGCTATTCTCAGTCCTCCCGTTCTGGATGATTGTTCATATCTTTCAAAAAAAACCAAAATAAAGAAATAAACTGTTCCCGAGGCTCTGCCCAAGAAGCTGAGTTCAGGGTTTTGGTCCTTTTCATATTTGACAGCTAGGTCTCAATGGAGCCTTCAGATTGTCCATGTTATCATCCTCTACTCTCCCTCTACCACAGTGAGCCCCTTGCTTTTTCACACATTTACAAGATGATCGAGATTCCTGGTCCAGTCTTTGACTCATGTTCATGGGAGCAAGTCATTATTGGGAATACACTATAGCCTATGAGTCATTTGTGTCTTACCTATTTCTTTTGTGGCAGGGAAAATAAATAGCTGTCCTATCCTTGATAGACAGTGTCCAAAAAGTCTTAATGCTATTTTAAGCTATTGCTTAAAGACTTTTGGGACATGCTGTCTGGATGCTAGCCTACCATAGAAGGGCTGGCTCACCTACGTCCACTATGGTTCCTCACTCTTCCACAGCCTGATCCCAGGATTCCCACTGGCTGTCCCCCATTCTGGGAATTCTCTCCTCTTCATCTCCATCTCCTGGTTTCCTTGGCTTTCTTCAAGTCCCAGCTACCTTTGGACAGCCCATTCTGGTCCTGCCTTCCTGAGTGATTACCTCTATTTATCTTGTATGTCTCTTATTTATACTTAGATATTTGCATATTATCTCCTCTGTTAGACTGTGAATCCCTTAAAAACAAAGATAACTGGGGGTTTTGTTTTTGTTTTTTGCCTTAGTTTGTATCCCTAAAACTTAGCACAATGCCTGGTATAGGGTAGGTCATTAACAAATGCTTGTTAGTTTGACTTAGGGGCTCAGAGTAGCATTTACCAGGGCCTGTGGAGGTCCCAGGAGCAGAATCTAAGGTTCCATTGGTGGGGGTTGAAGGGAGGGGCAGATTTGAGGAGAATAAGAAGCACAGTGAGGGTTGGAGTGCAGATGGCTTGGTTTGGAATGACCTGGAAGTCATTTGGAGCCCTGGCCCTAGATAGGACAAATTGAAAAGTGTCTTATCAGAGTCCAGAAACCTAGGGGCCAGAGTCCAGGTTCTGATGGGAGGGGGGTGAGGAAAATGACTGGAATTAAAAATGAGTATTACCTGGAGGTCATCAGTAAAACATACTGTGGGCAAGATCAGGCGGCAATGCACAACAGACATCAGGGATCTCAAAGATCTAATCCAATAAAAATTTATTAAGGGTACTATGTGCCAGGCACTGTGCTAAACCTTGGGGATACAATTAATAAAAATAAAGGCAGTGCCTACCCTCCTCAAGTAGCTAATGGTAGGGAGACAACACACAAAAGGAAGCAAGAAGAGGGTAAATGAAAACCAGGCTATGTTCTGCCATGGGGCATCTTGTTCCACCATCTTGAAACCAGGGAGGGCAGCAGATGCAGAGGAGAGTGAACTGAGTCCAGTTTCTTCTCTCTATGAAGGAAGGTATTGGGAGGAGCTTGGTACTCAGCTCTCCAATCAGAGGGAAGAGAAATCTGAAGGAGGTGGAGTCAGTTAAGGCTTCAGTGAGCAGCTTAGTGATTAGGATAGGGTTGGTCCCTTGGCAAGAGCAAGATGTGACAGCCTGTGTGCCCCACTGCTATGCTCTTCATGTCAGGAGAAAGCAAGAAAGGTCCCCAGCACTTTGGGTGGGTGGGTCCTTGGGTGAATCCAGTGGGAAGAAAAAGACAAGAATTGTACAACATAGACAAGTATGGATAAGTTGTGTGGAAGTGATGGGGTTCAGACTCTGGGAACCTCCTTGAACTCAAATCTGTTACCCTTAACCTAGCCTGGCTACATTATCTGTTACCTCTTGCTTGCCCCATCTTCTTCCCACCCAAGTCCTCCATTGTTTGATACTTCCCAATTGCCTCCAGTTGTTTCCCACCCTTGATTAGATCACTAGTTACCCCAGTCTCATCAAGATCCTCCTTAGACCCTCCTCCCAGACTATTAGACCTCCTCTAGATCTTTCTCACGGTCTTTCTGTATCTAAGTTCCATCTCATTTCCATGAAGACACTCAGATTCAATCCAGCTCAGCCTCTGTCTAACTGAGATTCTATCTGGCTCACTTATCAATACAAGAGTCACAAACGCTTAGACTCCTTAAGAGTCAACACAATATGGCAAACCTTTAATGAACTTTGTTTTACTTTGGCTGAAAGAAGTCTTGAGTTGAATTCTTTTGGCAGGGTCCGAAGTGTTGGTATTTTGGAGCCCCGAGAACTCCAAACCTCCTATGGTTCCTAGACCTCAACAGAAACATTAAAAACCTCCTTTTTAGTTCAACAGAAACTCCTTTACTAGTCTAAAACCCTTCCCAGACTTTCCCCTGTTTGAAAATATGGAAAAAGTGGTAAAGAAAAAAAATCCCAGGAACAGAGCAAAGGTGGAAACCAAGCTGAATAGTTAGGATCAGGGCCTGATCCTCAGGCCCAGGAGGAGTTGAGCTATGATCCACCAAAGGGCAGCATTCCCTTTTCTCTTCAGGAAGGATTCAGATCCTGATGTAGGCAAGACGCTCTCCTTATGGACCCAGAAGAATCTTGGGAGCAGCTGAGTAGTGGCTATTACTGGAGAGTTAACCCCACACTGGAACATCATGATCTCTGCCTTGCTCAAGATTCCTATAAATGTTACTTCCAATTTTCTTGGGTTGGGAAAATGTCCAAGAGCTTGGGAGAATGATGCCATTGTAAATGTTTCTCTCTTTAGGCTACAAAGGCCGCTTGGACTTAGAATAGTGATGTTAAGTTAATAACAATTATTTCTGCAGACGTGACTAAATTGCAGAGGAGTGATGACAATATTAATGATAATAACAGTTATATGGTACCTACTATGTGCCAGGCATTGTGCTTTACAAATGTTAGCTAATTTGATCTTCACAAAAATCTGTTACTGTCCTCATATTACAGTTGAGTAAACTGAGACAAACAGAGTGACACATGGTCACACAGCTCATGTCGGAAGCTGAATTTGAACTCAGGTCTTCCTGACTCCATGCTTCGTACCCTGTAGTATGAATATTGTTTCTTTGCTCGTTGCAATCAGAAATAGTGGGACAGAACATCTTCCTGGGTGAGATCACAGATCCATTCGCCCGGGTAAGTGTATGATTTTACATTTATTTATTTTTATCAAATTTCCTCTTATGGGATTTTCCTTGACTTTCTAGTGTGACAATTTCATCGGGCCTCCTGTTGCTGCCATCCAACACATTAGCTATTCCTCCCAGCTTTTGGACCACTGGTAAATGTGATCTGCATGCCAATAATGTCTTTAACCAAGAAAGCTCTGGGCCATGACCAGCCCCTGGGGCACTTCCCTGGAGACCTCCTTCCAAACCCTCATGCATAGCATATGACCACTCTGGCTCCCACTCTGGCTGTCCGTCCAGTTTTCCATCCACTTAACCCTACCATCATTTGGCACAGGGTTTGGCAGGGGCCCTAGCTTGCCAACCCTGGATCCAAATCTCTCCATATTTTCTACAAGAATAATATTAGGAATTTTGCCAAATCCTTTGCCAAACAACTAGAATAACTGTAGGTATCCCTCTGGGCTCTGTCCTGGGACCTCTTCTTCATCTTTGCCTTCTGGCTTTCCCATCTTCTACAAGAAGCCTTTCCCAATTTCTCTTCATTGGAGTACCTTCCCTCTCTTAATGATTCCCTATTTATCCTACACATAGCTTGTTTGTACGTATTTGTTTGCTCCTTGTCTCCCCCATCAGATTGTGAGGTCCTTGAGAGCAGGGACTGTCTTTTATCTCTTTTTGTCTGGCACATAGTAGGTGCTTGACAAATATGTATTGACCGATTGATTGATCTCTTATCTGCCAGCTGAGGATCTTGTCTGGTCTATTTTGAGTCACTTCCTATAATGGGTGGGAGAAGGTGACTTTCTCTATCTACCCTGGCTTCCTCTGAGCTATCACCAATCATCCTGACTTAGGTCTTACCACTGGACTCTAGAGGAGAGAGTGAGGCTGGTGACCTTGTACAGTTCATTTGCAAGTCAAGGCATCACTCTCCAGATGTCACTGATCTTCTTCAAGAACAAAGGAGAAATACCACCCTGGCTTCCATGTGGCCCTGAGCATGTGATGTCTAAGACACATTTACTGCCCAGGCAAGCCTGAGCCTCAGCTGCAGGCTTTTGTGTTTGTTCATTCTCAGCAGATGAGTTTGGATTCCAAGATTGATTTGCCCAAGCTTAGAGATGACCTTGAGAGTTTGAGAGGTCAGAAAGCCCTGAGTTCTTTGGGTTGGACCTGACTGGTAGCCTGAGGAGGAATCCTCAGAAGTTATTCCAGCACTTTGGGGAAAGAGTTCTACCAACAAGAGGGCCCAGGCTTGCTTGGTTTTGCCAGAAGATGTGTACCAGAACCTAGTAAGACAGTGCAGAACCAAGGTGAAATGGAACCATGCCTCTTCAGGACAAAACTGCCTTATCTCCAGTTGAGGTTTAACTATAAAATTTCCAGAACAGAGTAACCATAGTTATAAGTTAAAATACTGAATCCTAGTTTGAGTTATATTAATGCTTACCATGAATATGTATCCTTTAGCAGTGTGTGTGTGTGTGTGTATGTATGTTAATGTGTGTGTGTGTGTGTGTGTGTGTGTAGCATATAAATACTTATCCCAAACTTGATTTACATTAAACATTGAGTACCTTTCTATTTTCCCCCTCACTTGAGGATACACTAGGTATGACCCACAAGCTAAGCTATAAGCCATTTTTCTCCAGAGCATCAGACAAGGCCACACAATGAGTTGAAGCATGTGAGAATAGATAGCTTAGACTTTGTCTCTTTAGAGACCAGACTTTCCTCATATTGAACCCAGTAGGGAACATACATGCATGGGTCTAGAGTAGAGCAGGGATTGGGGGAGGGATTGGGTATAGCATCCTAGAGCTTAGAACCAAGAGCAGTTTTTATTGGTTGAAGAAGGATTACAGTTTAGCTCACTGACCCATAATTTTCAATCCACCCTCTTCCCAGTGTGACTCAGGGCAACGGCCTTTGGGTGCTGCTAAGGCCAATTTGGGGATAAGACTCTGAGTGCGTGCTCCTCAATCCACCATGATTTTTTGGCCTCTGTCTCCCTTGCCTCTGAAGTCTATGTGTCAGAAACAGAGGTTGGAGATAAATTCTCTGGCTTGTCTTTCTCTGAGAGGCTCCGGTATTTCTTTGTCCATTGTCTCAGCTTCTGAGGCCATGGGCTCCTTATCTCTCCCATCTTTCTGGATCTTCCTATTTATTCTCCTATGTGACTGTGAGTCACTTTTCATATTTTTCTTTGCCTTTCGGGCCTACGTCTCTCTTATCTCTGGGTTCTCTATTCTGTTCCTGGGGGCAGGGTGGGGGCAAGGAAAGCATCTTCATTATCCCTCTGGGTCTTGTGACTTCACCCTTCTCTTGGCTTCTTTTGGAATCCTTTTCTCCTCCTGTATCTCTCTCTCTCTCTCTTTTCCCTTCTCTCTCTCTCTTCTCCCTTCTCTCTCTCACTTCTCCTTTCTCTCTGTGTGTCTCTCTCCTCTCCTCTCCTCTTTTCTCTCTCTTTCTCATTTTGTACTATGAAATAAATGGTGGCTCTCTGGATAGAATGTAACATCCCTGAGGACAAGGACTATCTCACCTTTGTTTTCACACCACCACCAACTCTCCATTCCCTTTGTGCCTGGTGCATGACTTGGCACATGGTAGATGCTTAATACATGCCTTTAGACTAGCTTTAGAGCACCTACAGAAAAAAGGGATCTGTGTTTGCCCATGGGCCCTCATTTCCAGGGTATCCAACAACACAGGCATTTAGAACTGGAGTTCCTTGAGAGAAAAGACTGTCTGACTTTTCTATTTATATCCCCAGTCTTTGTATATAGTTGTCATTATTCAGTTGTGGGTGACTCTTCCTGACCCCATTTGGGGCTTTCTTGGCAGAGATCCTTGGAGTGGTTTGCCATTTCCTTCTCCAGCTCATCTGACAGATGAGGAAACTGAGGCAAACAGGGTCACCAGTTAGTAAGTGTCTGAGGCCAGATTTGAACTCAGGAAGATGAGTCTTCCTGACTCCACTCCTGGCCCTTAATCCACTATGGCACCACCTAGCTGCCCATAGTAAGTGCTCAATAAATGCATTGTTCATTCATTCACTGGCCTCCTTGCTCATTGCCACAGCTCAGGGTGATCCCCTGACGCTGTGCCTTTTAATTGTCTATCTCCCACACCCGAAACTTCCCTGCCTCTTCTCTGCCTCCTGGCTTTCCTGGTTTGCTTCAAGTCTCAGCTGCATTGCCAACTTCTACAGGAAGACTTCCCCAAAGCTCCTCAATGCCAGTGCCCTCCCTCTATTACTGATCATGTCCCACCGAATCTGCACATAGCTTGTTTATACACTGTCTCTTGCTTGCTGTCTCCTAATATCAGACAGTGAGCTACCTGCAAGCAAGGATTGCATTTGTTTTTTGTTGGGGTTTTTTGCCTTTCTTTCCATCCCCATATTTTAGCACAGTACTGGCACACAGTAGACACTCAAGAAATACCTCTGTTGACTATCAAGCAGGAAGTTCTGCCATTAATGTTTCATTTCTTCCTCTCACATTTTGAATTATCTATACTTTTGCTAGTCTGGAAGAAAGAGTGAGTTTCCACTCCTCATATCTAAAGGGTAACATGACCACGGCTTATATGTATTTGTGTCCACTGATAACTTAAATTCTTTTTCCTTCCCAAAGCACTTACTTAAGGAAACCAAGGCTTTCTTTTGAAACTGTGCAGAGCTGAAACTGAGAGCCCTGAGTTGTATGTGAACAGTTCCTTATCCTGGGGACTTGGTCATTTTTTTAAAATCACCATCTGATGCAAGAATTATCTGGGGCCCCTGGAATGGCTTCTGAAAGAGGATCTAAAACTGCTCAAGCTTAGAGAGGGAAGTGCCCTTTCAGAAGGGCAAGAAAAACACAGTCAAATGACACCTTAAGAATGGGACAAAAATTGTTTTGTCCCAAAGAGAAGAAAAGCCTGGAGGGAGGAGAAAGGATTCTCCCGTGGACTTTCATGCAGCCAGAGGCAGAATTCTTGGTCCTTTGCTCCTCTCGCCCATCACGTCATGGTTCCTCCAGCTAGATGTTGCCTCCCCCCCACCCTTCCCCTTTACAGGATTCCTCCTTTACCTTTTCTTCTGCCCTTGCTCCTCTGCTTCCTTCATGGAATTCCTGGCTACCTATTATTCTCTTGGAAAAGCACCACAAGGATAAAGAATTGATGTGGGAAGACCACACTTCCAGTCCAGCTTTTAACACATACTACTGTAAGGGAGGCTTATACTTCCCAGGCCACTCCCTGACGTTCTAGGTTACAGCTAAATTACATCAGGGGAGAGAGTTTCCACAGGCGTGGAGTCCCCTACTCCAGTAAAACCACCAGGATCACAGGTTTAGCTCTGGAAGGGACTTTAGGAGCTACCTAGCCCAACCTTCTTTTTTCAAAATAAGGAAATGGAGGCCCAGAGAGGTCAGGTGACTTGATCAAGTTAACAAGTAGTTAACTAACAGATCCAGGATTCAAACCGAGGGATTGGAAGTGTCCACTTATATAGTAGCTGGCAGAGTGCCTTGGCTATTGGAGGTGCTTAGCAGCTATATCTGGGAATGAATGCCCTCATCCATAACATGGGGAATAGAGGAGCTAGACTATAAGAATTCTAAGTAATCCTACAGACCATAAACTCTATACCTGTTGCTGCTATTCAGTCATGTCTGACTCTTCATGACCCCATTTGGGGTTTTTTTGGCAAAGATATCGTAGTGGTTTGCCATTTCCTTCTCCAGCTCATTTTATAGATGAGGAAACTGAGGCAAACAGGGTTCAGTGACTTGCCCAGAGTCACCTAGCTAGTAAGTGTCTGAGGCTGGTTTGAATTCAGGTCTTCCTGACTCTAGACCTGGTACTCTATCTACTGAGCCACCTAGCTGCCTAAAAACTGTGCCTAGATGATGTCACGAACCAAAGACATTTCTTTCTCCTCTGGATGCCCTGTGTGACAGAGCTGAAGATGGAGGTCCTACTGAGGTAGTCTGTGGGTCAACAAGCATCTGCTCGAGGTTCACACAACCCATCTCCTATAACCCCCTTCTGCCCTGCTCTCCTAGAGAAAAAAATTGGAATTCAGCAGTTTTCAGGTCAAAGTGAAGAAAACCCAGAACCCAAGTGGCTTCAGTCCCCATTCCCTCCCCTGTCATTATGACACTGTTGGCTTTGGGTTGGTATGGCCTTTAGCCCCTCCAGACAAAATTCCAGTGTGTTTACAAACTTCATTCCCTTTTTCTGGAAGCTGGACACAGGTGAGCCTGTAGACATAAGATCCGCTCCAAAAAAGTAGAAAAACCAGGAAAATCAGAGGGCGCTAAGAGAGTTAGCTGGGGAAAGACTGAGACATCATCAGATTGGGGAAGGAGGCAGAGAATAAATGAAGAAGGGAAAATGAGGAACAGTCCCTCTAAACATCCAGGAGATTAGAGGCTGTAGCAAACACTGGACTAAGTCAGGTGAGGTGATGTGCCCAGGGTCTGTGCTCCTCTCAGCAATGCATATGGACCCTTATCCAACCATGACTCCCTATTCTGGGTTACTCCTGGACTCTGCACCTTCCCTTCGATCTTCCTCGAGGGAGACCTACTGTGTGTCAGGGATCTTCCTCTTCCCAACAATGCAGGCAAACCCTCATCCATCCACATCTCTTGTCCATCTGTATCATCTCTTTGATCCTCCACAGGGGAAACACGTTCTAGAGGGGACTTCCTCTAGAACGCTTGGTACTACATGGCATATTAATGGTGCCCATTGGCCATCTGGTGGTTATCTCTCAGTTCCATAATAAGATAAAGAGGCAGGCATGCTTTATTTAGAAGTCATTCAGCTTTCCTGAACATTTAATCTACATCCATAAAATATGTATATGTAGCTAGCTAGCTTTTAAATAATACTTTAAGGTTGGCAAAACACTTTACACATATTTACATGTACTACTGTGTCTCATTTGACTCTCACAACAACCCTATCAGGTAAATGTTATCATTACCCCATTTGACAGGTGAGGAAACTGAGATGAGAGAAGCCAAGTATTAGAAACATAATTTAAACTCAGGTCTTCTGGATTCCAAGTGCAATACTCCTCAACTTAAAAGCCCTTATCCATCTCACAGGGTTGCAGGGAGCAAAAGGATGTGAAAAGCTTAAATCCCTAGAAAAATGGAAGTAATTATAACTTTTGTTACTTGCAAGTGGTACCTGCTATGATCAAGTGAGTGAAAAAAACAGAAAATTAAAGATAAAGGACTTGTAGCCCTCTAATTTCCATGACCTCCACTGATACAGGTAGCAATGTCACTATGTGTTCCTATCCTGTGATCCTTCTGTCTGAAAATCCTCCTGAGAAGGTCCCCATCACCAGAGGTCTTCAAGCACTATCAGGATGGACATTTTGGGGAGAAGTTGTAGAAGCGATTGTCATTTGTAAATGTGTTAGACCAGATGGATTCTGGGGCCCCTTCTACCTCTGAGAATCAGTAATTCTCCACTGATCAGGAGTCAGAGACAGAGGGGACCTTAAGACAGATCATTTGGCTCAATCCCCTCATTTTACAAACTGAAGATCGAAGACACTTTACATCTTAAAAATGAAAACAAGATGCAGAGGGAAGATAGATTTAGGATCAGGAGTGCCTAGTAGGTAATAAATGTATGATTGATTAACGTGGGCCTGAATGCAGCCTTACTTACCAGCTGTGTCATCTTGGGCAAAGCACCTAGCCTTTCTCTTGTCTGTTTATCAACTGAGCTTCAGTTTCCTAAGTGGTAATAGAACCTATAACTTTGCATCTCATAGGACTGCTAGCTGTGTGACCTGCACTCTGCCTCAGTTTCCTCATCTGTAAAATGAGCTGGAGAAGGAAATGGCCCATCAGTCCAGAATCTTTGCCAAGAAAACCCTAAAAGGGGGTTAAGAAGAGTTGGACACGACTGCACAGGGTTACTGTGAGGATCAGATGAGATGATGTACCACACGGATGTCCAGCTATCAATTAGGGAAATCATTTTCTGGGTGTGTGAGTGGTGGTAGCAAATGGGTCTGAACAGTCCCGAGGTCGGTGCACCTCCTTCGGTAAAGTGAGTGTCAGGCTGGAGCTCTCCCTGGTCCGGTCCAGCTCCGAACCCTGTGATCCATCACCCCTCTGGGTCTCAGTTCCCCGATTTGCGACGTGAGAGGGCTTGGACTAAAAGATGCCATCTTTGGTCTTTGGTCTTGTATCCTGCTCTCAGTTTCCCCAACTGTAAAAGGACGAGGCTGGACTCCTAAGGTTACTTCTCAGTGTAACATAGTATCTATCCTAAGACCTCGGCTCAGACTTCCCAGCGCTCTAGGGGCTGTCACGTGGCGGAGCTCCTCCCCTTTCCCCGCCCCCCTCGTGCGCGCGGCCTCCCAGTTCTCCTGCTGTTGACAGCGCTCGCCTCCGCCTCCCTCTCCTTCCTCCCGCCCCCGCGTCGAACGCAGCCAATCGGCGGCGCTCCGCGCCGCGCGTCACTCGCCTCGGGCCAATGGGCGGCGGCCACGATGGTTATACGGGCGGCGGGCGCGGCCGGGCCGTCAGTCGGAGCCGCGGCGGTGACGGGGTAGGGGAGGGCTCGGGCTGGGGGCGTGCAGACGGCGTCGGTCCCTGAGGCTCCGCAGGCGCGGCGTCCGCACAGCCATGGTGGTGGTGGGCCAGGCGGCGGCCCCGGCCCCGGCCGCGCCCAAGGTGCTGCTCCTGTCCTCCGGGAAGTCCCCCGCGCCCGGCCGCGCCCTGCCCCTCGTGCTGCCTCCGAGCCCGGAGGCCCCGAGCGGGGCTCCGGGCCCCGGCCCCAGCTCCGGCTCCGGCCAGAGCCCGGCCCGCAAGCGGCAGCGCCTCACGCACCTGAGCCCGGAGGAGAAGGCGCTGCGCAGGTGAGCCCGGGGCCGTGCCTGCGTGGCGCCCGGCGCGGAGGGAGGAGGGGCCCGGGAGAGGGAGGAGGTGGAGGAGGGAAAGGGAGGAGAGCGTTCCCCTCCCCCTCACCGCCCGGCCACGTCCTCAGACCCCGCGTGTGCCCATACTGGTGCCCCCTCCCGCGAGAACCCTAGATCTAACGAGGGGGGCACTCGGATACCCCAGAGGCTTCGGCCTCCTTAGTGGCCAGGCTGGCCCGTCGGACCCCTAAACGGAGAGCTGAGACACCCCCGAGCCTCAGTTTACCTCCCCGTCAGCCTGCCCGGGAGGGGCGGGGGGGCTGGGGGAGGAGAGGGGCAGGTACCCCCAGGAAGGGGACGTGGCAAGCCAAGCTCACCCCAGGGGGCCGAGGCCAGGCCAGGTGGGCTTTGGGGAGCGCCCAGCCCTCTGGGGGACTCAGGCAGAGCCTGCCCCAACAGCCGGTCACGTCCGACCCTCCAGGAATTCTAAGTTGTTTGTAACCTGAGCAACTTTTCCTAATTCCCTCCACCCCATCCGAGTGTACAGAGAAACACTGCCTCCCCCCATTCTCCTGTGATCTTTAATTTGCACATATACGCATGTCACCACGGTTCTAATTAATTGGTAACATTATTTCATGCTCCCAAATTTCTGTTTAATTCACTTAAGCATTTCCACATTGATCCAGTTCACCTTCTTAAGATGGAATCATTTCATTGTGTTAATAGACTGTTAGTTTGCTTAGCCGTGCCCCAGTTGTTGGGCTGTTTCTAATTTTTCCCTTGTATAAATCACTTGTATAAGTGAATTATGAGGATTCTGGTTACTGTGTCTCACAGCAGGGGGATAATGAAATCCTGAACGAGGAGGACATTTTTTTTTTCTGATGCAAGAAATAGTCTATGTGTGTCTAGCACGGGCCCTGAATGATGCAACATAGGAGAAACTTAGTTGAAGGTTTGTGTAAGTAAGCTGACCGCATACAGAAATGGTTCTTTAGATAGGGTAGTGAGCAAAGGAATGGACTCTGGGGAATTCATTTGAATTTACTTTTAAACTTTGGGAGCCAACTCTGAAATCATCTTTGAATGGCAAATAGTTTCCAGTCTGTTAGCTGACCTGTAGCTTTGGTTCAGCACATGCCAGCCTGTCTTTCCAGGGATCCTCTAAAAAGGGACAATGGCAGCCACGCTCTCTGATGACATAAGCAGGAGATAAATTTCTAAGTAGAAGTAATATTGGAAAAGCTGGTATGATAACTTTGCACCTGAGAGCCATGAAAGTGGAAATGATCTCTGGATGTTAAAGACACATTTTGCCATTCCTAGGAAATTGAAAAACAGAGTAGCAGCACAAACGGCTCGAGACAGGAAGAAAGCCCGGATGAGTGAACTGGAGCAACAGGTTGTGGACTTGGAAGAAGAGGTGAGACCGCCAAAGTAGTGAGGTCCACCTTGGCCTCTGGCTTCACATCCATCCATCCATGCACGCACACGCACACGCACGCACGCACACACACACACACACACACACTCTCTCACACACTCATATTCACACACACACACACACACACACACACACACCCTGCCCTTCCCCCCCCCCCAAGGTTGCTACTTCCTGAATCAGGCCCCTTGAAACGCAGTTTAGTTGGGCACAGTCTATGCCCCATGGACTCTGAAGTGTTTCTGTTATCAGCACCTGTTTGACAGGTGCTGTGACCAGGGGACATGAGTATGATGCAGATGACTGAAAATGCTTTAGTAAAGGTTTCAACCTCTGCCCTTTCCCTAAAGTTGTTCAGGAGCTTGCCAGCCACAGGTTTGCTCTACCTGAACATTCCATTGTGCAAACCACATCTTACCAGTGGTAGCTCATCATCCTCTCTGGGTAAAGTAGGCAGGTGAGACTCAGGGACAGGATAGTCCCTGTGGGTGACTCATGTGACACATCCCTTCTCTTTGAGTCATGGAGCATTGAAACACATGGTTGTGAGCACAGTGGAATACAGCAGCTTCCAGGACCAAGTCTCTGCTTGGACCTTGGTGAATTGACCCAAGCAAGAGGCCCGTTAATTTGAGAAGTACTCCAACAGATGTCTCACATCTCTGCCTTTGGTGGGATCCAGCCCTAGAAGTGACCACCAGCCTCCCCTTTCTGTACATGTATAGACCCTCTATCTAGGATGTGTACACACCTCCTAAATTTTTTAAGCGTTGATTGGCTTCTTGTTAAGAGTTTTTCCATGCCTGCTTTCCCTAAGAATACACATGCTGAAGTTTAGGACCACTGTTTTCTTTGCTACAAGACTATGCCATGTGGGGGACCCCCCTCCAAAAACCAAAGGCCCCAAGTGTGTCACTTAAGAACAGTCAGTATCTAGAATGAAGTCTAGGTTCCTTTAGACTTGGAAGTTTATCTTGATAGCATCTGTTTGGAGCCTTGCTCTGTTGGTCAGTGACTGCCAGGGGCTTTTAGGAGGAAATAGGCTTTACAAATATTCCTGCACAGTTCCTCAAAATTTTAATTTTTTGTGCATGATTTTCCCAACAGCTCAAGAATTAAGGAAGAAAAGGTCTCTAGGAGGCCAAGTATATTAATTTCTCTAGGATAATTCCAGGTCCTTTGGCAGTCTTTAATCAAATAGTCATTTCTTTTCCAGAACCAAAAACTCTTAATCGAAAATCAGCTTTTGCGTGAGAGAACCCATGGGCTTGTGACTGAAAATCAAGAATTAAGACAGCGCTTGGGGATAGATGCCCTAGTAACCGAGGAGGAAACAGAGTCCAAGGTAATGACGATCTGGGTGTAACAGAACTGATTCTGAGTGGCGTGCAATTGGTGGTGCTAGTTTAAATTCAGGGCCACTAAGCCAAGTTGCAGGGAAGTGCAAGCTCCCACTATATCCTGGCACTGGGAGTTAGTTACCCTTGGCCACAAGAAGAGAATTCTTCTCACAGTCGAGTTAGCTTGTCCAACCCATCCCTGACCACCAGCTTCCAGCCTGCTCCAGGGGAAGGACCCCTCTCAGGACTCCAGCTGTCAGTTGTTGAAGGGTCTCCATTACCTTGTTCTGTGTCTCCTCCCAGGTGAATGATGTCCGGTTGGTGACCGGGTCTGCTGAGTCCGCAGCACTCAGACTACGTGCACCTCTGCAGCAGGTGCAGGCCCAGCTGTCACCCTTCCCGAGCACATCCCTGTGGACTCTGACAGCATTGACTCTTCAGACTCTGAGGTAAGGACTTGTGTATTGTCCTGCTGCCCTGTTGAGGTTTCCTCTACTGAACAGATGACGTCACTGAGTAAAAGAGCATGTACACATACACATACACATACACACACACACGTACGTTAGTAGCTGGAAGAGAACTCCCCATTTCAATGAGAGCACTGTATCAAATAGATTCTCTCCAGTCTGTTCCCATCACTTCAGCGATTTGGATGTAAGGGCTGAGCTCTTCAGGATGAATTTCTCTGTGAGCAGAGACTGTCAATTCCATTACCTTTGTAGTTCCTGGCCTGGCGCCACTGACAGGTGCTCTGAATCTCATAGTTTATACAGCATGGAATACCCGTCACCTTGGAGATTCCATTAACAATTTTGTCTCTTCCAGTCTGATATCTTGTTGGGCATTCTGGACAACCTGGACCCAGACATGTTCTTCAGGTATGTTAACCGAGAGTACTGCCTGGAGGAGCTCAAAGAAGTGGGCACAGAAGAGCCCAACTCCTTACCAGCCTCCCCTTCTCCCTTGGTGGGGCCCCCATCAGCCAAGCTGGAAGCCATTAATGAACTGATACGGTTTGATCACGTGTATACCAAGCCACTCACCTTGGAGATTCCCCCAGAAACAGATGGTCCAGGCACCGTGGTGGTGAAAATTGAGGAAGCACCCCCCAGTCCCCCACCTGAGCCTCTCACAGTGTTTGTAAAAGAGGAACTCGTCGAGGACAACTTCATCCCAGAGCTTGGTATTGAGAACCTGCTCTCCTCCAGCCACTGCCCAAAGTCTTCTCCCTGCCTGCTCGATGCTTGTAGTGACTCTGGCTATGAGGGTTCTCCTTCCCCTTTCAATGACATGTCCTCCCCCCTCGGCGCAGGCCATTCTTGGGAGGACGCTTTTGCCAACGAACTCTTTCCTCAGTTGATCAGTGTCTAAAATGGTATTGTTCACTTGTTCTCCAAATCATCGTAGCACACCCACAGTCTGAAGGCAGTGAATGGCCCCAGGGGTGGTGGAGGCGGCCATTTGTCTCGGGGGCATTATGGTGCATTGGCCAGACTTTGGTCAGGCACCTTGAGTATTGTCTTTGGCTAACTTGCCATCTGAAGCGAGGTTGGACTTGCCTTACCTTGTCACTGTTATATCCCACCACCAGAGTAAGATAGGAGGTGAAGTTCTGATCCCTCAGCTTTTTTCTCCCCTTCCTGTTTGGCTACATTTTGACTATTCAGTAAAGTCCTTTAGTTTGCTTGTATAAGCAGGAAACATTGCTGTTGGAGGGATTTGCTTTTCCATTCTGTACATTTGGGTAATGTGAACGTTAGAAGAAATCTTTTGTAAAGTTATAGAAATTTACTGTGTAAATGCTTGATGATATGAACTCTTTCATGTGAGCTTGGCTTTGGGGAGGTGCTTTCTCCATGTTATTATTTAAAACTACCCGTGCAATTAAAAAGTGCAATGACACCCTCTGTCTGATGCTTCCCTAGCAGTCTGGGGCTAAGGAGCTTGCTCAAGGTCTGTCCACTATGTAAGAGACAGGATGAGAGATTAGGGCTTCTTGACTCTCTCATAATGCCCAGGCTGCCTCTTTAATTTAAAGGAAAAAAAAATCCCTTTTTAGTTAACTCCTGTAAGGACAAAAATCGAGACAAGCCAACAAGGACAGAGTAAGTTCCGACTGTGTGCTGGGCATTGTATTAGTGCTGGGGTTACAGAGAAAGGCCAAAACACCCAAGATGTTCACATTCTGATGGGGGAGATGCCTTTCAGACAATTATGTAAACATATACAAAGTAGTGCAGGGTACAAGCAAGGGGGGAAAAGTGGGGGGGAGGGCATGAAATGAGGAAAAGCCTTTTGCAAAAGGTAGGACTTGAGGCAAGAAGTGATGGGGAAGGAAAGGCCAAAGATTTAGGAGGTGGGAATGTCTTGTTTCCAGAGGGTGATAAAGTTAGAACTTTACATCCAATTCTAGAGGTAATTCTAAGAGGAGTAACCACTAGGGTTTAAGTTTGGGAGTAAGAGTGCCGTGGTCAGCATTGTGGTCTTTTTGGAAGATCACTTTGGCAACTCAGTGGAGGATAGATCGGAATGGGGAGAGACTGGCATGGGCCATGATCAACACGGAGGCAAGATTAGGCATAAAATAATGGAGGCCGTGGACAATCAAGTCATTTTATTATGATGTTTCAGGCACCATGCTAAGGGTAGCAGTTGTGTGAGTAAACAGGGTTGTAGAAGAAAGATGTGTGGTAGAAAGGACAGGACTTGGCAATAAATTGGCTATGTCAAGGATGACACCATAGTTGTGGGCCTGGGTGTGACTAAGGAAGTTGGGTAGAGGGGAGGAGAGTGTGTGGGGAAAGATGTGTTGAGGATATAACAACATATCCAACAGGCAAATTGAGTCTAGAAGTCTGGAGAGAGAGGTTAGGCCTACCTGAATAGAATCATCTGCTTAAAGCTAATTGAATCCTTGGGAGCTGATAAGATCACTGAGCACTATAGTACATAGAGAAGGGGACCATAGGATGGCTGACTTGGATGAAAATCCAGTAAGGGAGACAGGAATGGTCAGATAGAGGTGGCCTAGGTTCATCTATTACTCTACCTTACTGACATCAACTTTAACAAACAGCTGATGGACATTCCTCAAGATTGGTAGCTATGAGGATGTAAGTTATCCTTTATTTAAATCTTTTCACTTGGCTAAAAGATCAACAGTATGAGGAATACACAGGACCTTGGGCAGGGGTGGAGCCAGAATCTAGTCCTAGCCTAGACCTCAAACTGTGCGACCTCTGGGCAAGTCACTTAAATGTTCCTGTCCCTTATCTGTAAAATGGAGGTTGGTCTCTGTGATCTAGAAATGAGTCCATAGTACTTTAAGGAAAGTGAATTATTGGTCCAAATCTGTCTTGAGTAAATATTTCAAGCAGCTTTCAGAGAAAGGGTAAATATAGCTATTCTTCAATAAAACTGCATTTTTCTTTTCCAAGAGATCAAGTTTTAGGGTTATAAGTTCTATTGTTGGGTGGCTGCCTAGGGAGGAAGTGATGAGGGCCCCAACAAACAGAGTGCCGGATCTAGACTCAGGAAGATTCCACTTTCTGAGTACAAAACTGGCCTTCAGACACTAGCTCTGTGAACCTCTTTACCTCAGTTTCCTAATCTATTAAAAAAAAAAAAATGAGCTGGAGAAGTAAGTAGCAAAGCACTTCAGTAGGGATCACAAAGGGTGAAACAACTGAAAAATGACTAAATAAAAGTTACATTCATACTTCCTAACCCTAGAGAACCTTCAAGTAAAGGGGAGAATAACCACCTTTAATGCAGTCTGCCTCACGGACAATATTTAACTAAAGTTAAGGTCATAGTTTCAAGGTAAAAAGTGGCCATTTCCACCTGAGGCCCAGGGAATGGTTGACTCAAATTCACTTACATGTGAAATTCCAGAATCTAAAATTCCATTGCTGTTGCCAAAACACAGGAGAGGTACAGGCTGCCCAGGGCTTAGAAGCTGGATCTCTTTTGTCTTTGAATTTTTCACAGTGACAAAAATGGGATCATGATTGGTTTTCAGATGTTTGTTTGAAATCCTGAAGCCTGAGTTAGTGTTGGCTACACCCCCCCTTAAGAAAAAAAACTGAGTTATTATGAAGATGATGTAATTTTGAGCCAACATTCAAAAAGAAACGATACTGCCACAGGACAAATTTATGCTTTTGAAGCTGTGCAGCTGTGAAGCAGGGCCCATCTGCTTCATAACACGGTAACTCCAGAGACATCATCTCACCCTGCCGCGGACCACACCATGAGTTTTATTTCCTGCACAGGTGTGTGAGAACCAGTATTTTACTAAGAATCTGCTAATGGTTTCAGCATTAAGACACCTGGTTATTTCAAAACCTGTTTGAAACAGAAATACCCAACATTCAAATGGAATATTACAATCAATTTGCAACATGGTGTTAAATAAATGCTTATTGTACTAATAAGCAGAGGTAGGGAGGGACCATTAGAAGTTTTTTCCTTCCCTTAAATGAAGGGCTTCCTAATGATTTTTTTATTGGTGGGGGGAGAGAATAAAGGATGACTGGTGAGCAGGGATGATGTGATCGCAGCCTTCAGTATTCCAAAGAAGGATCAGACTCGCACCGCAATTTCAGAAGTAGAAGCAATGAATGGGTAGGAAGATCAAAGGGGTTTCCCAGCAATAGTGCTACCTGAAAGTGGGATGGGCAGGAGGTAGCAGGCTCAGGCTCCCCACTCCCTGGGGGTGTTCCAGTCAGGGCTGAATGACCACCTTCCTGGGAGGCTGCAAAGGGAACTGGGGTTCAGGTATGGGTTAGACTAGACGGCTTCTTAGGTCCATTCCAACTATAATTGCCTTTCTATAATGCTTTAAGCTTAGTATTTTACAGATGTTAACTCACTTGATCCTCAGTCGTGGGAGGGTAGGGCTATTATCCCCATTTTACAGAGGGGGAAACTGAGGTAGACCGAGATGAAGTGACTTGTCCAGTGTCACACAGCTAGGAAGTGTTTGAAGCTGCATTTGGACTCAGATCTTCCTGACTCCAAGCCCAACCCTTTATCCACTGCATCACCTAGCTGCTCCTAATAATGACAAAAATGAAGTGTCTGCCTTTCTACTAGGAAATACAGAGTTTCACCAAAGAGACTGGGAAAGAGAGTAAGAGGTAGCCGCCGAGTTAAGCCTCAGAAGGAGCTAAGGATTCCATGAGGCAGACATGAGGAGGGACATACGTACGTTTGTATGTCTCAGAGAGCCAGGGAATGAAGGGAAGTCACAGAAAAGATGAGTCCAGGGCTGGGCAGAAGGCCATGGCCTTATTCTGTGATCTTTGGCCAAACTGTCGGACCTTTCTGGGCCTCTGCTTTATCGGAGGATTTAAAGGGCCAGTTTTATATTTTGACAGAATGCACGTTCTATCTCAAGGTAGGTTCAATTTCATCCTCCACAGTTAGAATCATCTGTTACTTTTACAAAGGCCTCCTGAGAAGGCTGCCTACACTGCCCCCTAGTGTCCTAATCTGTCTTATTACATGGTCTCTATAACCTGGGGAATCTATTTTTCAAATTTGATTACTTCAATGTAATTGGCTTCTCTTGTAATTCTACATATTTTATTTTGTTCGTGTATAAATATGATTCTGAGAAAAGGTTCATTGAGGCTGACTGCCCAACAGTATTGAGGTCACACAAAATGACCGCACTTCCCTTTCTCCTTGACCCTCAGGGAGACCCTCCCCCACTTGCATATTACAACTGTCATCTCACTGGATCTTCATAACAATCCAAAGATAGGTAGTGTTATAATCCTCCTTTTACAGACAAGGCAACTGAGGCAGAAAGGTTCCCAGAACAGTGCCAGGGTCACAAAGCTAGGAAGTGAGGTAGGTTTTGAAAAGGGCCAGCCACCCCTGCCAAATCACAACCAAAGGTCACCCCTAGAGCTGGCAAGGCAGCTTAGCTGAGGCAGCAGGGCACCCTGAGGAAGAGACATAGGAAGCATCATCTCCCTCAGCCTCTGATAAGGAGAGCCCAGGCCCCGTAAACCCCCACACCTGCTGCCACACCAGCCCCACAGCCATTGAGGACAGACATCATTGAGGACATGGGTTCCACTCTCCTCATCACCGCCAACTGCTGACCGACTGCCACCAAGAAAGAGCTTGAGGCAGCCCTCAAGATCGACTGCCCCAAGAAAATGGAAGCCACTCCCACACCACCAGTCCTGCTTCCAGCCTAGTCCTCCCAAGCACCATCCAGGGAAGCAAAAGTATGGAGGAAGGGCTAGCCATCCCTACTGAACGCTACACACCAGGCAGGCGAGACAAGCTGGCTGAATTCAGCAAGGCCCCCTGGAAGGAGAGACAGGAACAAGCCACTCTACCACCTCAACCACCATCTCCCCTCAGGACCCTGAACCCAAGAACAGTGACATTAGGAAAAGGTGCCACTCCACCTGATTTATCCTTGCCTCTCAGCACCATGAGACCTCCCGACCACATGCTGGGTCTCCCCCCATTAGAATGGGAGCTCCTTGACAGTAGGAACTGTTTGTTTACTAGGGGCTTAGCACCTCAATCAATACTTCATTCATTCATGAGCTCAGGTGTGCCTAACTGCAAGGCCAACCCTCTGCACTGTACCATGGAGGGACTTCTCTGAGAAGATCCACCCAAAGATTAGGGAAACAGGAAAATTGGATAAAGGGCATTATTTGAATTTAGTAAGAAAAGAAATTCCTCTAAGTATGTATTGAGTGGATAAGATTGGAAAAATTTCCCTCTCTTGCTCCATGAGGCTTTTACAAGTTTCCTATGTATATATTTTAATGGGATCTTTTAGCCATTATGGACAGTTACCTTAAATCTAATTGTTTTTAAAGCAATAGAACTTTTTAAAAAATCGATTATCATCCTTCAGAAATCTTTTCCCTGTGAACATAAAGCATACCACCAATCCAAAAAGAGATTTAAGAGAGGTCCCTTTGTTTAGTGATGGCACTGTTAGAACCCGCAAGATTCACAAGAGGCCAGGTTTTTAGAAATGGGACAGTTATCTTAAAGAATCCAAAACACATAAGATTTATTGAAAACTATGACATACAGACAGACCAGATTTTCATTTGAAATAAAACGGCCAACAACTTCCCAGTATTTCCAGTATTTCCTATTGTTCATGTCACCAGTTATTAACAAAGCCCTAGTTTCAGAACCAAATGAACAAGTGTGCATCAACATTCATCTGTAACACCTCTCGCTTTCCACCCCCTTTTTTAGGATGAAAAGCAATTCTTTCTTGTCATCAACCGAGTTTGTGAGAATTGGCCTCACTTTGTTTCGTAGTAATCAAAAACCCTTCACCTTATGTCAGAACTCGAAGAAAATCTACATTTGCTTCAGGTAAAAGTCCCCTCTTCACAATTTCCACACTCACCAACTCCTGGTCCATGTGCCAGGATCCAGATGAAACAAAATATACAAGAAACCTCTAAGGCCTTTCAAAGAGCAGAAGCTTGATGCTAGAAAAGGGAAAAAAGCCAAGGCAAAATGAGGGCCGAGGGGATGGCTCAGAGGAGTCAGCACCAAAGGAGGTGAAGAAGGAACAACGTCTGCTACCGATATAAGCAAAAGGACGAAAGGCCAAAAAAGAACATTAAATACTTACTTTTCTGTAGAAATAAGCAGGTCTGAGAGTCACAACTGTCCCTGACCCCAAGTTCCCCCGAGGCGAGGCGCACCAGGACAGCCAGCCCCACCCCCTACAAGCACACTCTCCCTCAGCTAGGAGGAGCCGTCATCATATTCTCTGCCCTCCCTATTAGTCGTCTTGCTACCCCCTATACTACTCTGCACTCCACCCATCTTTTCGGCTACATTGTTTACAAGTTGGTCCCAGGAAAGAATTACACTGAGGCTGGAGCTGGCCAGTTCCCGTGACCGAGAAATGTCAACCAGCCTCCGAAAGAGGAAGGAGAAGGGGCACATTTCTAAGGACACTTTACATTCAGCTCCAAGTCCAAGAACAAGAAATGATTAGCTGGTTTCCATCTGGCTTCAATACTGGTTTGAAATGTGAATAGCTTTTTCCTGTATAGACATTAAATTGTTTAAATATTAAACATTACATTTATTTTTCCTGACTATACAGGCAGAAATTGTGAAAGCCAAAGCAACAGAGGCAAGAGCAGACCCAGACCCAACAGCAGGCTGGCCTTCTCAAGGCCAGGAACTTCAGCAAGTTTCACCAGGGTGAGGGAGCTGAGTTCTAGAACGCACTCTACTGGACACAAAGCGGTTTTTTCCCTATCTGAATGATCAGGCTGCTACAAAGGGAGAACCTGGAAGAGCATTCTGCCGAGTCAGTCCCAACCTGTGGCATGGAAAGACCCTTGCGCAAGATTTTTTGGTAGCCAAGGGACTGAAGACCTAATCCTTATGGTATCTCAAGTTAACTGCCATCTGGGCCAGCTCCCTGAGAGAACCAGACCCTCGATCTCAACGTCTCCAGATGCAGAAGCTCAGACAGTTCCCTAATGTCAGGAGAATTATCAAGTGTGAGGTTATTGTAATAGGCGGAGCACCGAGCCAACGGTTGTTCTGTACATCCCAATAAGCACCCTTTGCCAACTGAGAACATCAACTCATCCCTGGGCTTCTATAACCACCTCGGGGTAAAGCAACTGTACTTTTTCAGATGCCATCAACTCTGGATTTAGTGGAATGAAAACACTTTCTCAGGACTGCCTAAAGGATGTCATTCTATGGCCAAATTCACACGAGCTACACTCTCAGTCATCAAAGTTCAACTCAAAGCACTTAGACCATCCAACACCAAGTAGGCTGGAAACATCAAACACCAAGTTTTATCAATTAGGTACAGCAAACCGAGGCAGAATGGCAGCACAAAGCATTGGGCCCCTTTAGAATGACAGAGCCCTCCAGTGAGCAGACACACAAGCTCCCAACCCCGGCGTGCTTCTTCACCAACAGGCTCACACAAACATTTTACCTTCTTTCCACTAATTCAAGAGAAATGCATGTAAACTGAACTCCTTTCTGCTAAGACTGAATCTGTCTTAACAGTCAAATCCTCCTCTCCTGATCTGTTTTCTAAACATCCTCCCAAAGTCTTTTAACATTCAGAAGATGATACGATGGGTGACTCAGACACCCTGACATCCAACTCCTTTACCTCTGTCCCACAGGCAGTGATTTGACATTCCCAATTAGCCTTCTAGAAGACTGAAGCTTCCTTGGTAAGATGCTGAATCCGGTAAGAAGCTGCCCAAATCAAGATTTTTTTTTATAAATCACAGGTAGAGATATTATACCCCACATTTGATACAACTTTCAAGTCCTTAGGCTAAGAGGGCTAATAACCACCAAAAGAGCCTTCGAGAATCTGAGCCAAGATGTAAACGTGGTTTTCTAAAGTTCCATCTCTTCTTCTGCGCAGCCAGCTGTGTCCAGGCTACTGTAGAGAGGGACACCCATCTGTTGGGGCTCTGAGAAGAGCTCAGTCTGTTGGCGGAAGGCAGGGCCGGCTCCCGAGTGCTTCCTCTGGTCCCCTCCAGGCTGTTCTTCATAGTTCTTAGCACGAGTTGAAGGCTTTGGCTTATCAGGAAGGAGTTCTGGGAGAGGTTTCCAGAGCACCAACTCCATGGAAGGACGGCTCCTGGGAAATGAAATGTAGTTTTAATTAAAGCACATGACAAATGGAGTCACAGGACATGTGCTAATGTTTGCTACCGATGCCTTAAGCCTGGAGATCGAACTGCTCTGGAAGAGGGAACAGCCGCCATGATCAACCTTCAAGAAGCATTTATTAAGCCCACTTGTGTGCCAGGTATAATGGGGGCTGTCCCTACCCCTTAGGAGCTAGCATTCTATTGGGGAAATATCTAGAGAAGAAATACAAAATAAAAACAAGGTGGTCACTTATAAGGTATGGGGGGGAGAGGTTGAAGAGCTCAAGGAGAGGATGCATGTACAATGTACTTGGGGAGAGACAGATCAAAGGGAAGGAGGAGGAGAATGAGAGGTACTGAAAAAGACCAATGGAGAGGCCTAGGACTTGCCCACTTAAGAGTTTTAAAAGGCACACATCCAAAGAAAATGGAGGAAAAGGAAGGAACTAGAGAACAAAGACGATAGAGAAGCACAATCTTGTAGGAAAAGGCTCCCATGATTCTTTGGGGCTAAGAATGAGCCTGAATCTGGGCAAGGAAAGTCAATGACAACAAAAATGCTAAGTTTTAAATTTCATCTCTCTTTCATTTACATACATTATTTTAATGCTACCTATATTTTATACATGGGAGGCAACGATGACTAACAACAGACAGAAGCTGCTGCCGTTGTTGTTCAGTCTTGTCTGACTCTCTGTGACCCCATTTGGGGTTTTCTCGGCAAAGATACTGCAGTGATTTGCCATTTTCTTCTCCAGCTCACTTTACAGATGAGGAAACTGAGGCAAACAGGGTGAAGTGACTTGCTCAGGGTCACCCAGCTAGCTAGTAAGTGTCTGAGGACAGATTTAAACTCAGGAAGATGAGCCTTCAAGACTTGAGAGGTGCTCTGTGCACTATAGTGCCCCCTACTGGCCCAAGATGGAAGGCGGAGCTACACAATTCCTCCTTTAAACTGGAAAGAAAAAAATCATGGTGCTAACAAGATATTCCTATCCTACTTAGATAACAGAGCTCTTAGCTGGCCCTGTCCAATTCAAGTGACCAGCCCAATGAAAGAACCAGCAGAAGGGAGGATGAAGCCAGGTTCACTGATGTCTGAACAATGGTACCCTATCATCACAGAAAGGTAACCTTCCCCCTAAAGGGAAGAGAACTCAGTAAACTTGACTTCAAACCCTGGCCAAACTGTTGAATGAAATACTAAAGAGATGTTTTAGGGATCCCTGAGAAGGAGGCAGCAGCAGTGATCACAAAGAACCAGGATGAACCACCAACCGATGGTCATGCCAGACTAACCTCTGTTTATTTTTACATGGTTCCTTAAAGAGGTACAGCAAGGCCCTGAAGTGGCATAGTTAATAGTTTATCCAGATTTTGGGAATGTGCTTGATAAACTATTATCTTTATAAAAAAGATGAAGAAATGTAGGCTACATAACACAGTGAAAGGCTCACACCCCCAAAGTAGCCATTAATGGTCCAGAGTCACCTTCCCTAGAGATCTCTGGCAGAGTACCTGGGACTGGTAGGTCCTGTGCTGGTGAACACTTGTAACAATGACAGGGAATAAAGGTCCAGACAAGCCTGGACATCAAATTAGAGGAAGGACATCAATGGAAAATCTTGATTGTCTAGCTCTAAATCTAACCAGATCAAATGTAATAGGAATAAAAGTAAAGCCCAGCACCTGTATTTAAGCAATCAACAAGATGAGGGAAGAGGCAGCAGTCTGTCTAAAGATCTGGGGCTCAACAAGTCAACAGTTATCACAAAGGAGCTAAGGAGACTTTGGATAGCTGTAGGAGATACCTCATATCCTGGAAGAAGGCCTAGTTGGTTGTGATGCTGGGCACCCCCTTTGGATTCTGTGCTTTACTACCATGAGAATAAAGACTTATGGGACCCTCGGGTTGGGTGGGGCCAAAGGGACAGAGAAAGGTAACCACAGAATTGTCTCTGTGCAATTGACTCCTCAAATGATATATTAAGCTCCAAACTCTCCCCTGCACTCCAGTTCTCCACTCCTAACTGGAGTGGACCGTCCTGATATTTCAGTGAAAAGGGGAATTCACAGTGAGTTGAGGCTGCCTTCCTCCTGGGGGACCATTACAAACACTGATTACTACAGAGCGTGTCCCCAAAGCCATAGGAGTGCCTTAAGCTTCTCCAGCAGGAGTGGGGACCTGTTGGTCCCTGTACTCCAGACACCCAGACTGCTGGATGGCTTGTGTGCGTGCTTGCTGTGAGCTGTCACCTCTGGGCTGTCAGTGTGTGCCTCTAGCAGCTCCTCAATACTCCCACCCCTTCTTTATCTGAGAAAGGTCACCCACGCCTGTTAGAATTGTGTGTAAGAGAAGCCAAGATAATGGAGAAGGCTACAATGAGCTCCACTCAAAAAAATCTTCCAAACATCTCTAGAAAACACACCAAGTCAAATTCTCATCTCAAGGGAAAAGAAAATCCCAGCAGGCTGTTTTCCCAGCTAAGGTCAGCAGAGGGAGACAGAGAGGTCTGTGGACACCTGTACAGAATTTGGCCAGGAGCGTGCTTAGAGAGGGCATTTCAGCACGTGGAGGGCAAGAAGTGTCTCAGATACAGCAGAGGGGCTCAGACCTCTGCACGATGCAGAAACGGGGGCCAACAACAGTTCTATTGCTTGCTACCAAATTCGAAGTGACAAGTCTGGGGTAGACTGCAGAGGGGACCTGGGGCTAGGGAGCTGCTTCCAGGGTAGACTGACTAGTGTTAGGCTGTGAACCGAACAAGAAGTCAGCTCAGAAGCAAAGCCAGGGGCAGAGCTGGGTCTCAGGTCAGTCTCCAGCCCAGTTGGAAGCCTGCAGCATCATGACCAGGACAGGAATCCCAAGCCAAGGGGGAAGCCTGTAGTCCTGTCCCACTGAAGCACAGCTTCCCAGCTGGCTGACAGTGGCTGAGTTCAACAGGAATTTAACACTGGAGGGAGCCCCACAGGTCTGCTGCTCAGACCCAAACCCAGATCAGTAACTTGCAGAGCTCAGATCAGGGGTCAGTGATCATACTGCCCTGGATCAGACCACTTTGAAGCACTGAAAGCTTGCAAGTCCCCAGCCTGAGCTGTCCCTGCCAGGCTGGAATAATGCAACACTTAATACCCCATGAAATATCAGCAGGATCAAGTCAAACCTTCCCTCCAGAACTGTGCAGACCTGGCTATAATATAAAGTCTGATGTCAGGAAACAGACTCAAAGAAAAAGGAAATAAACAAAAGAATCGTACCATAAAAAGCTACTAGAGTGACAGGGATGCTTAAGAAACAAACCCAGAAGAATTTTTGGAAAAGATAAGCAGGAGTTAAAAGGAAGTAAAAATGTGTTTATAAATAAGAGCTCTAGAGGAAAAAATGGGGGGGGGGGGGAGAATGAGAGCTATGGAAGAAATTGGAAAAGGAATTAAAAATTTGGCCAATCAGTACAAAATCCTGCCCTAACAACAAACACTCTAAAAATCAGAATGGAAAAATTCAAATACCGAGAAGCCATAGTTAGGATCAGACACAATTTAACAGCTACCACTATAAAGGAATAAAGAGCTTGGAATAAAACAGTGCAGAAAGCAAAACACATGGGTTCACAACCAAGGATAACTTACCCAGCAAAACTGATTATAATTTTACAGGGGGGAAAAATGGGCCTTAATGAACTTCCAATCATTCCTGATAAAAACACTAGAGTTGTGCAGATACTATGGAGTACAAATACAGGAATCAAAAGAAACATAAAAAAGATAAACCTGAACAACTAAGAGACTAAACAAGGACAAACTGCTTATATTCTCATATGAACAGATAATACCTGTGTTCCTTCTGAAATATCACAGGTCATTTAGAGTCTATTTAGACAGAAGACCTGCGAATAGTTCTGTTAGACCATGCTCTCAAAAGAAAAAAGCAGCAGAGTAGTACACTGGGGAGAAGAGGAAAGGGAAAATTCTCTTGAATAATTTGCGTACACTTGTGTGCACACACTCTGTACAAACAAGGAAGAAGGGCTGGGGGCGTGACTGACACTTTAACCTCACTTTTATCTAAACTGGTCAAAAAAGGCAAGTGTGTGTATACACACACACACACACACACACAGCTGGGTACAGAAACACATTTCATTCAACAGGGAAACAGGAAGGAAAGGAGGGAAGGAAGAATTAGAAGGAGGATGAATAAAGGGAGGAGTTAATCCTAATCAAAACACATTCTAAGGATACTCACAGCTCTT
Organism: Notamacropus eugenii; assembly: GCF_028372415.1. Lineage (NCBI taxonomy): Eukaryota > Metazoa > Chordata > Mammalia > Diprotodontia > Macropodidae > Notamacropus > Notamacropus eugenii. The sequence continues at coordinate 16,942,457 of NC_092875.1, forward strand.
TATGAAGTGGCCAAGATGGGAATCTGAGAGGGTGTCCATTAGGGAATGGCTGAACAAATTATAGTACATGATAGTATATGATAAATGTGACATAAAGGGATGGTTTCAGAGAAACCTGAGAAGACTTGTATGAACTGATGCAGAGGGAAATGAGCAAAACAGAAGGTATACAATGACAACCATATTGTAAAGACAAGCACCTTTGAAAGACTTAAGATTTTTGATCAATGTAATTACCGATGATTCTAGAGAACTAATCCTGAAACACCCGTTGCCCACCTCCTAAGAGAAAAGTGAGATACTCAGAGAACAGAATGAGACGTATTTTGGGGTAGGTGACATGGTCAATGCCAAAATTTGTTTTGCTTGACTAGTAAATGTTTGCAACAAGGGTTTTATTTTTCATTCATTTTCAGTGATGGTGAAAGGAGAGAGGGGACAAATTTCATCCTTGTCAGAACTATTTTATCTATAAAGAAACATAAATAAAATTCTATGAAGAATGTGAGAAACTGTCAAAGACAATGTATTTTGGAAATAATGTTTCCTGCTATTACTGAAAGCCAAAACATAATTCTAAGGGATTTTAATCATATCTGAAGTAAACTCAATCAATCAATAAGCACTTATTAAGGACCTACTATTTGCCAGGCACTGTACTCTATGTCTGAAATACTAACAGGAAACCACCCATGAGAGCTTTCCTTTCAATTCAAGAGAGATTCCCTTCCAATCGGATAGAAAGTCACCACATACACATAATCCCCATAACACATCATGTTTCATTTTTGACCTGGGCTGAGGACAGTTTTTATAGTGGGATTAAGCGTACATAGTAACATCCTATCTAACTGGAAGTAGAACAGTTGCCAGGACAAGAGACAACAACCCTCCTGAACTGCATCTGCCACACAAAAGGGAACACTTACTAACAACCAGAAGGCAAGTGCAGTAACTGTTACTCAGGCCTAGGCTCTGCGGAAAGTCACTCTGACAGTCAGCCCAGGATGCAAGACCCTTGCATCTTTACAGGCTGAGAGGCAAATGGAAGTCTTAAAAGTGAACTTACATGGACTCAATTATTTTCTTTGTAAGGGCTTCATCAAACCCACTCCTGAGGCCTGTCTTCAGAGTATCCGACAGAACAAGACTGGGCAGGTGACTGGTGCGCCGGTCAGTTTCAACTTCTTCATCTTCATCAATTATCCTGAATAAATCAAAGCAGCAGGAGATAAAAAGAAAGGGACATTTCATTATCACTGATGAATTGGCAAAGCCTAGAAAAGGGTTAGGAAAAGCAATAAATGGGAGCAGCTAGGCGGATAGAGCAGGAGGACCTGAGTTCAAATCCAGCCTCAGACACTTACTAGCTGTGTGACCTTAACTCTGATTGTCTCAAAAGAAAGAAAAAGTGGCATACACACAAAAACATTGTCCAATGAGTATTTCAGGAGGAGGAAGGGTAGGAAGAGAATTTGGAACTCAAAATTCTAAAAAAAAACCCCAACATTAAAAATTTTATTTACAAGAAACTGGGGAAATGATAAAATATTAATTTTTAAAATTTTTAAAAATTTTTTAGAAAGCTTAGTGAAACAAAATTATTCTCTTGGACTGTAAACTCCGTGCACCCCTCAGCGTTCATTATATATTGTAAGGGTAAAAGGCTTTTTGTTGATTAAATGCACAAAGTAAACAGCAAGCCACACCGTTTTAGCTCAGCTTTAGAAAATTAAAGTGTGCTTCCTGTTTCTCAAGCTCTCAGAAGTTCCCCAGTTTGTAAGTAGGAAGGAGCACTCCCCCTCCCACCCAACCCCCCCTCCTCCCCCAACCCCAGCCCTCCAACCCCCTGGCTCAGCAGAGCCCGTGCCAGGCCAGCAGCATGCACCAATCCTCTTTACCTGTCTTCAATCTCTTGCAGCCTCCTTCGGGCAGCCTCACACTGTGGCTCTCCTGTGGTCTGATCCATTTCCTCACAAAGATTATCAAACATGCCCGATACAGAGAGGCCGCTGCGGCACTCGTTTGCCCCGGGACTCTCTGTGCCCTCATGGGCACACAGGAGCCAATCACCAGGACTGGCACAGAGCACTGCTTCTGTCAGCCTTTTCTTCCTTAGAGGACAACTAGAAAAACCAAAGTTAGTCAATAAATACCAGGACTTTTAAAGCTTGCTACAAATCAAAGAGAAAATTCTCAGATTTGAAACAAAAAGGAGAAATCCCTCATCAACATTAGGACAAAGTGAAAAACAGCTCAACATGTTCAGTCATTCAGACACCTTTTGTATGATGTTCCATTCTATAAGGCCAGGGAAAAGGCACCACAAAAGCATTTTTGACAACAGGAATCATGATCAGGCTGGGCCCCAGGTCTTCCCCCAGGCTAGCCAGGATGCTGACCTATGTTTACCAGGGCCTCCACTGGAGGACTTAGAGGACTTACCCTCATCAGCTCTCAGAGGTGGGAGCTTTTGCTGCTCTCAAGCCTCAAAGTTGCCCCCATGCTCTGCTGACACTTCTCTGGGCTACAAAGCACCAACTCCTTCCACCGACTGTCCCGTGACATGGACTGAAGGCCTCTCTCATATTGGGCACCCTCCTCTGGACATGTTCCATCCTATACACAATATTCTTAGACGATGGGGTCCCAAACAGGATGTACTATTTGAGAGATGTAGATGGCCCATATCCCCTGCCTCATTCCTAGAAACCCTGCCCTTCTTAAATGCAGCCCAAGATTATGTCAGATTGGCATTTTGGGCTACTACCTCACACCATGGATTCTTAGGGGGCTTGCAATCCACTCAGGCCCCCAGATCTTTTTCAGACAAACTGCTAACCAGGATCCCCTGATCCTGTACTTATAAGTGCATTTTCTGTACTCCAGTGTAAGACTGTATAATTCTCTCTACTGAACTTCATTTTATTAGATTCAGTTCTATGTTCTGTCACTGCAGCTTGTGTTTCTGCTAATGTGACAAGCATGCCATCTCTACCTTTGTCCCAGGGCCCAACACAGCCCCTAGGGTTCTCCACAGAAGAAGCCTCACCCACTGGAGGGCCACTACACCAGTTCTGAGTGCATCACCTCTACCGCTCTCAGCCCTTGTTTTCTCCACAACAATACTGGGGGTATTGTGTCAAATACTTGAGTAAAAGCTAGGAAAATTTTGTTTACAGCATTTTCCCTCATCAACCAAATTGGTAACATTATCACAAAGGAAATAAGTTCTGTGTCTTAGTGACGTGGCTTAAGACAAGCATCCAAGTGGAAAGTGCTAACTTATGACAAGGGTACCTGCAGGGGGGTGGGGGGGAAGGGCTTTTTTCTGCCTTAGGCACAGTTCCTTTACAACCTAAAAGAATCCTCCTGTCCCTGTCTTGGATCAAGGCATTATCCCAAGGTGGGACATGATGTTCTGTTAGATAGAGTTCCCCTACTCTAGGGATTTCCTATCTCACAGTCCTTCACCTAGGCAAAGACCAGCTGAGCTAGTACCCATTCTTAAAAGATTCAAGGTCAGCCCTCTGGCCAAACACACACATTCTTGGCTTGTATCATTGTTCCTAGGTCTAATGATACTGACAAAATAACATCAAGTTTTCCTAGGGAAAATTCCTGCTTTTTAACCAAGACTGAGAAGGCTGGCAGAAAAGACAATGGTGAGCACCATTCAGGACCTGAGCACATCTGACAGAGAAGATATTCTTACCTAGATCATCAAAGCAGCGCTGGATTTGAAATCTGGAAGTGCTGAATTCAGGTCCTACAACAGTGCCTTACTAGTTGTGTGACTGGAGAGGAGGGCAAGAGGGCACTAACCCTCTCTCAAGCTCAGAAGCCTCATTGGTGCCATAAGGATAACAAGAGTTTCTCTCTTCCAAGATTGTCTTTGCAAATTCTTAAAGCACAACAGAAATGGTCTTTTGCTCCTACCCTAGTTAAAGGTCATCAGGGCTAGCAGCACCTTCATTTTAGAGAGGAAGAAGCCAAAGCAGAGAGTTGCTAAGTGACTCACCTAGGGTCACATAACTAGTAAGGGTCTGAGGCAGGATTTGAATCCATTTTCCTGACCAAGTCCAGTGATCTGTCCACTATATCCCACTGCCTGGCTTGGATAAAGAATATAGGATTATTTTTCATACCTAGCTGCAACCTACCAGAAAGTTGACTATTAAGCTTAAAGCCCATCTAGGCAGCATAGGGAAGCAGTTCGATTGCTGGGCCTGACATTAGGAAAACTCTGGTAGGCCTTCACCTTCTCAACTGTGCTTTGGGGGCTAAGTAAGAGGGTTGAATACAGCTTGGTGCTAAACAGCACCTCTTACAACATGGCTCTGAACTTTACTCTTGCAATTTTGTGTCCGTTCTGATCCCTCTAAATTAGAGAAGCTACAATAACCTTTATTTCACAAAGATGATACAAGGAGGAGAAATTCTCATGAAGCTAGCACAAAGAAGAGGAGGGGTCTGCCTGAGTTCTAGGGGCCATATCCTCTATGACTCAGCTTCTTCACCTGTAAAATGAGGGAGTTGGGTTATTTAGAAAGGCCAGTAGAACTCTATCTAGCTCTAAAGTTCTATGACCAAGAATCTCAAGCAGAGACAAAATCTTTATAGGCCGATCAATGCAGTAAGCCAGGGAAAAAAACCAATTTAAATGAACACTCGGTTGTAGAAATGAAGAGAGCCTCACCTTTCATCCTCCTCTTCTCGCTTGTGTTTCTTTCTGTATCGGACTGAAAGTCTGTCAACAGAAGAAAAATTCGTGAATTTGGAAAAATTACTTAGTTAAATAACCATTCACACATTGCAGCAAATTAAAGCACAGCAGCTTGTCACCGAATATTTGGATTGTTTCAGGAAACAGGGCATCTACATACAAGATGGAAAAAAGTTTTAAACATCCTATGCCGTTTGGTACTTGGTACTGCCTGGGTTCCTTCCCCTCCACATTACTGTGAAGATCACCAGGGTCAGAAGGAGCCCTTGGGTCAATCCAGAGCATTTATCCAGGTCCCATGCTGGAGAAGGCCCTGATGAGGGGCTGGGAGAGAAGTTAATAAATGAAAAGCTCTGCCCTCAAAGAACTTAGTCTACTGGGAGGGAGGGGGGCAGGAGAGAGAGACAGGAGGAACAGCTGGAAAACAGTCTAGAAAAAACTAAATCAAATAGTGACAAGTGCTTCTTCCTCCTCCACAACCCTTATCCCAGTCTGCCCTGGATTGTACTTATCTAATCAACCAAGGCTCTTGCTGCTCTGCACACGTGTGTATCTGTGGGATGCAGAGGCAGCAAGGTGGTGCAGCAGATAGAGACCTGGGCCTGGAGTCAGGAAGACCCAAGTTCAAATCCACCCTCAGATGCTATAAAACCCACCATTCATACAGCATGTTACGGTTTACTAAACACTTTATAAATATTATCTCATTTTATCCTCACAACAATCCTGGTAATCCACATTTTACAGAACAGGAAAGTGATCTGACCTCTACCTCAGTGTGCTCATCTGTAAAATAGGGGATAATCACAGCACCTACCTCCCAGGGTTGTTGGGAGGATGAAATGAGATACTTATAAAAAGCTCTGTACAAAATTAGGGCACTCTGTAAATGGTAGATTTATTATTTCACCACATACCCCCTACCCTCAATAAACTCTGAGGAAACCACTTTCCACCTTTGTATCTGTCCATCTGCCTAATACTTAAGATTGTCTTACTTCTGGGAGATGCTTAATCACTCTTTGCTGACTGTCAGAATTCTGAGAGATCCCAGGAGAGCCAGAGGACTTCTAGGGGAGGACAGAGAGGCAGTGAAACATAAAGGAAGATGTTGCGGAAGGAGAAGGTTATCCCTGGTTGGGGTGGGGGGATGGTGGTGAGGGTCCATTCCAGGAATGAGAAGGATTGGCATCAGAAGGCCAGGAGCAAAGGTCTGGAAACAATGAATCATCCAGTTTGACTAAAGCAGGCGAAGTCTTGTGAAATGGGCCTTGAATGCCAGGCCAGGCTAAGAAGCTTATATTATTTGTAAAAGTGGGAGAAAACCACTGAACATTTTAATTAGGGGAGTGACCCAGTCAGTCCTATGAGGCGATTCCCACTTTGAGCAGAGTCCTCGGATCCTTACTACCTGACCCCCTGTGACCTTCAACAAGTTACTTCCGTAGTCTGTCAAACATGGAGGCTAGACCAGGTGACTTCAAAAGTCCCTGGTCACTTTAAAGCTCATGATCTTATAATTCCAAGGGAGACCAGAAGCAGAAAAAACAGGCAGGAAGAGATCCTTATAAAAGGTAATGAGAAGAGTGTTGGAAGAGGGTCCAGAAGGAAGTGGCTGCTCCAGTGAGAAGGGAGTGGATCAGAATGAGAGAAACAATGTCAGGGCACAGCAGGGTATGTGCCCACGACCCTATAGAAAAGGTGAAAGTAAAGGGAAGACAAAGACAGGGGCAAGGTGAGCCTGGAGGGAGCTCAAAGAGCTCTGGAAGATCATCACAGAAAAGGGGACCACCGGGCAGGCGGGAGGCTCAGTGGAGAGCACAGGGCCTGGAGTCAGGAAGACCTAAGTTCAAATCTGGCCTCAGACAAGTTTTACTCACTGAGTGACCATGGACTAGTCACTTAAGTTCAGTCTCCTCATCTGTAAGAGAGGCTGAACATATCCCTTACCTCCTGGGCTGCTGGGAGGATCAAGTGAGGTCACAATTGTAAAGTGTTTTACAAATGTTAAAATACTGTAGAAATGCTGACTGTTGGTATTCTAGTATCTCACAGGAGCATTGTGGGGAAGGGAATTCAGAGTTTAGAAATGCCATTCAGGTGAAGTCTTTTCTTTCCCGAGCCCAGGTGCTATGACTCCAATTCCAGGTCCTGAGTAGTTCTGGTAATATCAAGTCTGTTGGGGTGGGGGCAGGGGGGTCTCCCACAGGTACAAGTCTGATGTCAGCCCATCTGTACTCCAGGATCATACAAAACAGCTCAGTCTGCGCCCTGACCTCCACCTTACACACACCAAGGAGGTACCTGTGGCCTCAGGCATTCATCCCAGGGTCCCTGAAAGGCTGAAGAGGAGGTAGGAGATCAGGACCCCTCGAGCCAATGGAGGTGGGAGGCTGGGGTCCTGAAACTGCACCCCCCAAATCCACAACACAGAGTGAGGTGGGAGGCCCTCCCCTCCACCATGAGCCCCTGCACGCAGGCCTTCACCCAGGGATTAGGGGCAAGGCCCCCTTAGGGTCAGGACCGAGGGACCTCAGACAGAGGTGTGAGAAGCAGAGCAGTGGGAATCCCACGAGGTAGAGAAGCTCCTTGAGGGCAGGGCATTCCCGGGCTTGGGCCTGGCCCACACTGAGCTGGATACACAGAGTGCAGGTGAAGGGGCGACTCGGGAAGCCCCCGCCCCAGCCCAGGCGGCCCAGCCAGGGCAGAGCTTCCTGCCACTACCTCTGGGAGTGAAGGCGCTGTGGGGGGCACAGGGGAGCGGGCTGACACCAGGGAGGGGGAGGGGGAGGCGGGAGGGAACACGAAGTGGGGGGAAAGCCCCGTGCCCCGTGGGAGCCAGGGGAGGCGGGGACCCTCCCAGAGAATGCGGGGGGGCGGGGGAGCTCACACCGAATGCCTCCTGGATGCCCGGCAGGGCACCGGGCAAAGGCGGCGCTGCTCTCGAGGGACTCCGGCTGACGGGGGTGACGAGGACACCCCGCCAACCACGGCCCACCGTACACACACACGGACGGGGTGACTGGGGGCGGGGCCGGCCCCGGGCCCCCCGCCGCGCCCCCTACTCACCGGCCTCGGGACGCGGGGCTCCGCAGGCCGGCCAGGCCGGGGGCGGCGGGGCCGGGGCCCCCAGGGCCCGGGAAGGGGCGGCCGTGGAAGGAGGGCTGCGGCGGCGCCTGCAGGCTGAGGGGCAGCCCCGGGAAGGGCCGGCCCAGGGCGGCCATGGCGGGCGAACGGGCCGCGGCCAGAAGCGGCTCCTTCTCCACCTTCTCCTCCTCCTCCTCCCGGTCCTAGTCTTCCTCCGCCTCCGCCTCCGCCTCCGCCTCCTCCTCCTCCTCACGGGCGCGCTCCCGGCCCCGGCCCGACCCCGACTCCTCTGAGGCGCGCGGCGGGCACGAGCGCAGGCGCGGACACGAGCGCAGGCGCGACCCCGAGAGGCCCCGCCCCCCGCTCGCGCGTCACGACTTCTAGAAGCCTCCGCTCGGGGCTCTCCCGGGGCACGCCGGGACGACTCCGCAGCTGGCGCCCCAGGGGATGCTGGGAAATGTAGTCTGAATCCCGGAGCCCGAGAGGAGGACCGTCAAGATGGCCGTCGCGCCGCAAGGCGCGTGCTCGGACCTGCCTGTGCTCGGCCTTTCGGGCAAAGGCTGCCATAATAAAGGAAAGGACCAGGAGCGTCTTCAGTCTGGGATTTCATTGGCGGAAGGGATTCCCCCAATCCGGGGGCGGGGGGTGGGTGGGGGAGGAGCTGCCACGAATCGTCCGGGGGTCACCAAGAGGTCAAGGGATTTGGTCCGGGTCTCCGGGCCAGGATGGCCGGGGGCGGGGCTTGGGGGCGGGGCTTGGACTCGGGGCTGCCTGATTGGAGGCTGGCTGATGACCTGAAGTAACCTTGTCCTCTTCCCGTGCGAAGGGGCGGGGCTGGACCCTCCAGCTCAGGAGCCTCTTACACCCTGCCAGTCCATGGGTCAGCAGGCACTTGTGAAGCGTCTGCTATGGGACACCCAGCGAATAAGCCTCTATTAAGCACCACTGTGTGGCAGCCGCTCCCTAAGCATCTATTAAACACGTCCCATGTGCCACATGGACACAAAATCCAGCAGACCTGAAAGAACTGCTCTTGGGGCAAGAGAGCTCCACGGGTATCACTGCCAAGTAGCAGCCCTGAGCGAAACAGGGCTGGCAAGTGAAGGCCAGCCTACTGAAGTTGGAGCTGGATGTACACTTTTCTAGGGTGGCCACAGTGAACGTCAATAAAAACTAATCTGGTCAGCAAGCTGACACGGCTGCCAATGGAATGACAGCATCGTGACAGTGCGATTGCCACTCGCAGGAAAGCGCCATGCCACCATCATTGGTGGAGAGGCTCCCACCGTGATGTACCCTGATGAGGTCAAAGACAAGTTTTATGGAGATCTAGAGACCCAAAAGAGGACAAGCTTGTAATTCTGGGTGACTTTAATGCTAGAGTAGGCTCAGGCTACCAGACTTGGCAGGGAGTCCTAGGGAGGAATGGAGTTGGAAACAGCAATACCCATGGTCATTTGCTGCTGAAGACTTGGGCATGGCATGAGCTTCTCATCACCAACACTGTTTTCTGTTTACCTAAATGCAATAAAACTTCATGGATGCACCCTTGCAGCAAACACTGGCATCTAATAGACTACGTGATTGTAAGGAGAAGAGATAGACAAGATGTGAGAGTGACAAAAGCAATGTGTGGTGCAGAGTGCTGGACTGATCATAGACTTATCCTTTCCAAACTAAATATTTGCATTTATCAAAAGTGCTGCCGCCAAGGCAAAATGACTACCAGAAAAATTAACGTCAACAAACTAGAGCTCTTCTCTGAGTGTGAATAGCTTGTTGCTAACTTAGAGGGAAAGTTGAGCCAACACACAGTTGGCAACAGTGGAGCAGAAAAGGACTGGGCAGCTACTCATTGGGTCAGAACACTCACAAACACCAAGATTGGTTTGATGAAAATGATGGGGAAATTCAGAAGGTGTGAAACGAAAAATGAGAACTCCACAGGATTTACCAGCAAGATAGTTATCTACCTCTAAGAAGGCAGCATTTAATTCTATCAAAAGCAGAGTACAAGGAAAGCTTAGAGAGATGCAGGATTCCTGGCTCAGTAAGGAAGCAGATGAAATTTAGTTTTATGCTGATAGTAACAATCCAAAGTGCTTTTATGGTTCCCTGAAAGCTATTTATGAACCAAAAACCTATGGTGCATCACAACTACTCAATGCTGATGGAGCCACATTGATTAGTGATAAGGACATGATCCTAGACAGATGGGCTGAACACTTCCATAGTGTAATTATGATCATCATCAATCAATGCTGCGGTCACTGTCCGTTTACCTCAAGTTGAAGTCAATCCCTCCTTAGCTGAACTTCCAACTGAAGAAGAGGTTTTGAGGGCCATTAGGCTCCTTTCATGTGGCAAAGAACCTGGTGCTGATTCTATTCCAGCTGAGATTTACAAGGTAGGGGAACCATTGCTCATACAAAAGCTGAATGAAATTTCCCTGTTATATGGCAAAAGGAGCTTATCCCCCAGGAGTTCAAGGATGCCTCCATTGTACATCTCTATAAAGGTAAAAGGAATAGGTTGTCCTGCGTCAATCACAGGGGGGATCTCTCTCTTAGTCACTGCTGGCAAAATTCTTGCTAGTGTCCTCCTTAATAGGCTGATCCTTCACCTGGAAGATGGTCATATACCTGAGAGCTCTTATTGGTCTGATCATCCACAGTTGGACACACTGAAATTTCACTTTATCATGGTGTTCTTATTTTGGTCCTCTTTGAGAACCAAGGACAACAACCAATCAATCAACCATGTGCCAGCCCCTCACTAAGCCTCTATTAAGCACCTACCATGTGCTAGCACCTTTTCTTGTTCAACTGTTTCATTCTTTTCTGACTCTTTATGACTTTTCTTGGCAAAGATACTGGAGTGGTGTCAGCCCCTCACTTAACATTTGTTAGGCATCTACTGCTTGCCAGGTACTAGTCCAAGCACCAGGGATATAAAGAAAGGCAAAAGACAGTTCCTGCTCTCTGGAAGCTCATAGTCAAGTGATGCAGGGAAGGTCTGGCTTTGACTCATTACTGCCTACACTGCTCTGTGCCTCTGTTTCCTCATCTGTAGAAGGGGGCTAACAACAGCACCCACTGCACCTGGGAGAATCAAATACGATACTCCGTGAGGCTCTGGAAATTTAAAAATGTACAACGCATCTAGCTTTTTACATATATGATCTCATTTGTTGGGAAGGGAGGAAAGGTACAAGCATGGAAATTTCTCCCATATACCAGGATCTCATTTGATCTTTTACAACAGCCCTGTGAGGTAGATGTTATTATTATTCCCATCTTACAGCTGAGGCAAACAAAGGTTAAGTGACTCACCCAGGCTCTCCCTCATCTATTAAGTGTCTGAGGCAAGATTGAAATTCAGAAATTCCTGATACAAGTCCTGCACTCTTTACCTAGTTGCTTCTAAGAAGGACTCAGTTTTCAGCTTGGTATTTTGCTAGTGTAACCAAGATCCAGAGCATGGCCATGTAGACTTATGGAAATTGTAGTCCAAAAATGAAAAGGTCAGTTCTTATTTGGAAGAGAAGATTCACCAAACTGGAGGGAAGGGCATGCAGCCCCAGCATAGAGCCCCTAGTTCAGTCCAGGATTACTGAGCAGCAGATTGTCTGATTGAAGGAAAAGACCCTCTTGGGGCCAGATCTCCCCTTTTCTTCTTCCATCTATTAAAAAAACTCTGAAGAAGAGATGTATAATCGCAATGAAGAAAGGGTGCTTGTCTGTCCTCGCTCCTTGGAATCATGAAGGACTGCGAACATTTAACTCCTTCTCCCTTTTCTCCCTGTACATGGTTTTCCCTATTTCTTTTGAGTCTGATTCCTGATTTTTTTAAATTCCCTATAAACTATGACCAGTCATAGTAGCTCTGGAAATCTTCTATTAACTGCACACAGAGAGACATCAAGGGAGGAGCTGAGAAATAAAGGGACAAAGAGGATGAACTTTCCCTGTCCAACTTAGGCAGAATGGGGGGAGGGGTGTCAGGGAAAGGCATCCTTTTTTTCCCCATCCCAGCCCCAGTCGGGATGAAGTCAAGGGAAAGAGAATCTTCTGGGTTTGATTTTATTCCTAAGCCTTCTAAGGTCTTCAGTAGGAGAAATATAAGTGCCCCTTGACTGGGAGTGGGGAGAACATTTCTCTGAATTGTGTATTAGCAAGATTCAAGGATTCAGGGGGCTGAATTACTGGGGGGGTAGAGGGGAGAGGCTTCCCACACCTGAACCACCAAACTTTGTCACATGCTAGGGATTATTGTTTAACATCATTTAAACCTCAATAAGGGTCAGAGTCTAAACTAATCAACCAGAAGAAACACCTAGGCCTAACAGTTCCCTTCTTTGTTCTCAGAGTAAACTCAGAGGATGCCTCTTCTTGTGCCAACAAGGCCAGAGGGAGCTTCCTGGTAATGACTACCAAGGACAAGGCGCCTTAAGCAGACACTAACTTGAATAATGGGACTTTTTCTTATCTTAATATTTTATTGACATATACTAAGTTATACCATGTTAAATAGTAAAGGAGTAATAATAGTAAAGGAAACACAGATATCCTGGGTTGTATTTTCAATTGGCACTTTGTCAACTCTCTTATCTTGTGCTTGTAACCTATTCAATTAAGAAAATTCCTTTCTCATACTGTGGTTATTGAGTGACACAGACATCCTGAATTGAGATTGTTCTAAAATGTATTTAAATCTTCTCATTCTTTTGTTCAGATAGTCAGAATTCATATTCTGGCTCCCTGGACATACATGTTTACTACCTTTGGCTAGCTTTAAGGGAATAAACAATATGAATTGATATGCCACCTAGCCTGTTTGCCTCCTTTAACCAAACTTTTAGGTCAACACTGGCTACAGAGTTAAAATTTGATCCCAAATCTATGGGGGTTGCAGTTAGGATTGACCCTAATTCCTTAATTCCTCTGCACTTAAATTGGACTCTCTGGAGAGCAGGGACAGTTTTACTTTTGTATTATTTGCCCAGCTGTGAGCACAATGCCTGAGTATACAGTAGATGACTGATAAATATCTGTTGATTGGTTGAATGATTGGTATCACACCTGATTTTCATTACACTAAACATGTACCTGTGGGAGCCCATGCTGCTTGGGTACTAGATTGTACTTTTTCTCTTGCTGCAGAGAGTTGCTACAACCTCAGGAACTCAGAACAGTCCCCCTTTGAGAGAACCAAGGGCTAGGGACATAATATTGTAAGTAAGATATGGAGCTAGAAGGGTCTGTAAAGATCATTTTCTAACTTCCTCATTGTATAGAGGAATGAATCCAAATTCTGAGAGGTAGACACCATAGCAGTCAGGATTTGAATGTAGGTCTCTAACCGTAAATCCACTTTTTGTTTCTTTAAATATTTTATCTTAATCAGCCAAGATTCACTTTCTCTCCTTCTTACCATAACCCTTCCCCTTCCATTGAGAATATAAGAAAAACAAAACCTGTTACACACATGTACGATCAGTCAGAACAGATTTCCACACTGGTCATGGCCAAATAAATATGTGTATTTTGAGTCCTTCGTTTCTCTATCAGGAGGCAGGCAGCATGTTTCATCATTTGTCCTTCAGAATCCTGGCTGGTCACTATGCTGATAAGAATTCAACCCCCATTCCATCCCATTTATATACGATTACTTGTTCATCCATTCCCCAATTTATGGGCATCCCCTATGGGTATCCTGTTTTCTTTGCTACCTCACAAAGAGCTATAAATATTTTTGTACCGCCTTAGAGTTTGTTTTGCTTAGTACTAATCTCTCCCTTAATCAAATTCTCCTTCCCCTTTTCCCCTCTCTCTTCTATTTCTCAGATGAATGAAATGTATTTTTGTGCCTTATGCACTCTCTGTGTGTTCTTCCCTTTTCTGACCAGTTCAGATAAGAATGAGGATTCTGTGTCATCTGTTCCCCTCATCCCACCTACCTTGTTTGTATGGATGATTACATGTGCATTCTAATTATGTGAGATAATTTTCCCTTACCTTCCTTTCCCTTTTCTTTCTCTTTCTGTTTTTAAAATCATCAAAACATAACAGAAGCAGTCTCAGGTCTTGTCTAGTTGGACTCCTGTAGGAAACCTGATGATGACAGGGTTCAGATGGGATATATTCTCTATATTTTAATATAAACAGTTTGTCTTTGTTTAGTTATTTGTCATTCTTCTTTCATATTTACCTTTTCATGTTTCCATTCATTCTTGTATTTGATCTTCAGAGTTTCCCAGCAGCTCTATTCCTTTCATCAGGAATGCTTGGAATTCCTCTGTTTCATTAAAGATCCATTTTCCTCACTGTGGTATTATTCACATTTTTGCTGGGTAGTTATTCTTGACTTTAAGCCTATTAGAATACCCTGTTTTCTAGAGCTAAGGCCCAACAAGCAAGTTGGGCCCTAAGCTTAGCATAACAACAATCCTTTGTGCTCACCCTCTGGATGAACACTGCTGCAACAGTGAACACAGAACTGATGTTCTCTGAACTGGGCTAACAGGCCCAGACATGAAGCCCTGCTATAAATGAACTTTTTGTCATTAGACAACCTTGTCTCACTGTTGCTACACTTTACTTTTTGACTCTGACTCTTTGTTTAGCTACAAGTATATAATTCAAGGTTTGGCCACACTAAGATGGGTTCCCACTAGGAGTGGGGAGCTGGTATGTGTATCTAATTTCCTTTCTTGAATAAAAGCCAGTTCCTTCACTTTGAAATTAAATTTCTTTTTGATTCCTGACTTTCCTGTCTCTAACCTGCCCTGTTCAGCTCTGGCCATCCCTGGGTTAGAGGCTGGTTCCATCCAATTGACCAGCCCATAACTTTTGCTTCTGAAATATTGTATTTATAGTGGTCATTGCTAAATCATGTGTGATTCTGACTGTGATTCATCACTGCTTGAATTCTTTCTGGATGTTTGCAGCATTTTTTCTTTAATTTAGAAGCTCTGAATTTTAATTATGATATTCTTAGGACTTTTAGGGGTTTCTTTCTAGGGATGACCAGTAGATTCTTTCCATTTCTACTTTGCCCTCTTCTTCTAAGGGATCCAAGCAATTCTCTTTTAAGATTTCTTGAAATATTGTATCTAGATTCCTTTTTCTTTTTTTGGCCATGGTGTTCAGATAATCTAATGAATCTTAAATTTTTCCTTCTTGGCCCATTTTCCAAGTCAATTGTTTTTTATTATGAGATAATTTTTTTCAGTCTTTTGACTTAGTTTTGATATTCTTATCTCATGAAGTCATTTCCTTCTATTTGGTCCTTTCTAATTTTCAGGGCATTTATTCTTGAGGCAAAGTTTTTCAAGGTCAAGCTGTTAATTCCTTTTCTAATTCTTTCATTATACTTCTCATTTCTACTTGAATTTTTCCAACTTTTGTCATCCCATTTATATAAACATTTTTAAGTCTTAAAAGATAAAACCCTGTTGCTTCATCTCTTCCAGGAATTCTAGTTGAGCTTGTGCCCAAGTTGTGTTTTTCTCTGAAGAACTGTATCTAAATGTTCGAAATCATTCTATTCTGTGTTTGTGTTTTCAGCATTTCTACCACCATAATAGTTCTTTATGGTAGGTTCTTTTTTGCTTTTTAAAATTTTTGTTGTTTACCCGTGTTTCTAGTCTATCTCCTGACTTTCGACTTGATTGTAGGGCTGGACTCTGTGCGCTTCTGGAAGAAAGGTCTGGATTGATCCTGTTATTACTATAGACCTGAAAGTTTGGTTAAAAAAGGCAAACAGGCTACATGCATATGTTTATTCCCTTAAAGTTAGCACTTACATGATCATGGAGCCAGAAAAACTTCTGACTGCCTAATACAAGAATGACCAGGCTTAAATCTGCTTTAGGACAATCCAAGTTGTCTATGTCCTTCAGATTTATGGTCTCCATGAGTGATTAACTATACCACAAGAGAGGAATTTCTTAATTGGATAGGTTGTAAATACAATAAGAGAGTTGACAAGGTATCAATTGAAATTGCAACTCAGAACACCTGTGTTTTTTCTGTCATTAATATGTCATAACATAGTATATGTCCACAAAAATATTAAGATATGGAAAAAGTCCCATTATTCAAGATAGTGTCTTGGGTTAAGGGTCTCATAAAGAATACTAAGTCAGCCCCATCTGATCTTGTTGACATAGGAAGAGGTATTCTCTGAGTTTTCTTCAGAGAACAAAGAGACTGTTAGGTCCAGGTTGTTCTGATTGATTAATTCAAACTCTGGCCCTTATTAAAGTCCAAAAATGATGTTAAATATTATCACCACTTTCTTGGGATAGTGAATATTTTGTTCTTTTAGGAACTCGGGGACAGGTTGGAGATCTGCAAGTTTTCAGTACTCCTAAAGTAATCTGATCTGGGGCAAAGTCTGATTGCTACCTCCTGGTCTGAGCTCTGTAAATTCCTGACCTGGGTTTGAGTCTGAGCAAGAGTGGATACTACTGGATTTTACCTTATCAGCCAGCTGGAAAGCTCTGTTGGTTCAAAGTGACAAAATTGTAAGTTCCTCTTTGGTCTTGGATTCCTGCTTTGGTTATTCTTCTGTAGAATGGGATAGATTCTTGAAGTGAGATTCTGATCTGAACTTGAGTTCCGAGCTGCTGCTGCCACCACCCCTTTCTAAAGGTCCTGATTTCCTGGGTTCACTGCCTAGAATCTCCAGCTTCCCTACCTGGGAATGTTACCCCTAGGTTCAGGTCCTCTTCTCACTTGGCCCTAGATATACAACTATGTAATAGGTAACAAAGCTGCTAGTTCCTAACCATCCCTTTAGCATACTCCAGAATGACACTTGACACTCACTAGCTGTGTGACCTTGGGCAAGTCACTTAATCCCAATTGCCTCATCCTGGGTCCTCTCCAGTCATCCTGATAAATATCTGGTCACTGGATTCAGATGACTCTGGAGGAGAAGTGAGGCTGGTGACCTGCACAACCCTCCCTTGCTCAAAACAAAGTCAAGTCATTGTTTCTCTGATGGCATGGTCTTCTTTGTCACTGAAGGATGAACACACACACACTCCAGAATGAGTCTGAGGGAGCCCTTACATCTTGGATCTCCTCCAGCCCTACCACAGTCTCTTCTTGAGCACTGTCACTGCTCCTGGCCTGACTCTGATGGCATGCTTAGATGTATGTGCTTGGGCCCCAATTCTAAAATCACATTTCTCTTTAAAAATCACATTTCTCCCTAGCCTCAAAACACTATCCCAGGCAGTTTCTTCCCAGCCCAAGGACACACACTGTCCTAGCAACAACCGTTATCTCCCTTCCTGCCATAGTAGCCTGCTGCACCTATAGAACTCATTAGTTTGAACCAGCTGTGTACTGGCTTAATGGACTGTTCACTGGGTCATAATGACAGTTACTACTCACTGACCAATTATATGTATTCTAGATTTAGGCATATGTATACTCGCTTACATTTATCTTATCTAACAAGACATGGATGAGAGCGACCTGGTATTTCTGAGCCAGCCCTGGGCACTGCTGGACTTAGTGACTACTCAGGTCTAAAACCACACCTCCATGTAGCCTCCCCTTGGGCTGTTTCCCAATGAATTTTGGGTAAAATACCTATGCAGTAGATACCAAAAGTACATGTTCCTTTAAGAACTGACCACTTCTTAACCACTCCCTAATCCCACCTCAAAACACCTAGTTAGCATATTTGGCACAAATGATACTATACAGTATCCTATATAAACTTTCCCTGTACCCCTCTAAGGTTGAAGGTTCCCTATGTTAAAAGTGAGCCCATCTAACAAGCCCCCAACTGTGAGAAATATGCTCACCTTAAATAAAGAACAATACCTGTTGTGAAATCAGGAGAGTCTTTATTAATCTTTACATCCATTCCCCCTGAATGAACTGGTAGCCTCCCCCAGTAAGGCTATAGGAAGACTACAACACATGTAGGAAGATGGGGCTTCTTATACTGTTTTCTGAACTTTGGATCTCCCGAGACACTGTCCCCTGGCCATGTGACTCCATGTTCTCCTCTCTGATAGGCCTTTCCTCACCCAGATCCGTGGGTCTGCTCATTAGTTTCTGACCTCTGACCTGTCCATGCTAGGTCACAACCCTTATCACCTAGGAATGACTTTCTTACTTCCCACACCTAAGATCTCTTGCCTGCTGAAAAGCATAATAAATCTTTATTGATCTCAACAATGCTTGAGTCCATGAATTCTTCTCCACATGACCTGCCCCTAATACCCTGGTCTTTGTGATCTTTCCAGCCATCATCAACTCCATCTCCAGTGTCTGCATACCTCCCTATGTATCTCCCCATGCTGAGCAGTGCTGGACAACTTTGACTTCTGGATTTTCTCATCAGGATTTATTCTGGGGCATTTTTTAGATTCATTTGAAGAAGTTTCTGGAGGATAGCTCACAGTTTTGCTTCAGTTGTGTTGAGAACCCTCAGATTCAAGGGCAAAAGGCATGGATCTGCCTCAAAAAAATTCGACTCAAGCTTTCTTTCATTCAGAGACAAGCTTTCTTAAAACACCTGATTGGGGTGGGAGAGAATTTAAGAATTCATACTCTTGTTCAGATTTTAATCAGGGCAAGATGGATCTTTTATGCCGAAAGACTGTGCCAAGATCTGGATGTGCCCAATAGCCTGGGGGGACCAGGAGGTAACCAAGAAGGGGTCTAGATGGGATTAAGGGTGGAAAATAGCCTGGGGTGGTCTGGAGGTAACAGACAATAAAGGTGGAGCTGGGTCAGAGATAACCGAGAATGAAGGTGAGGGTGTGGGACCACAATGAAAGGAGAGTTGAAAGGATACCGGGATGGGCAATTCCTAAAGCATCAGGCATCAGGCAGAGACTTGGTCATGTTGGAAAGTCCAGGGACTTCCACTTTTTCAGGTCCAGACACCAAAGACATGGTCTTTTCCTTTTAGGCATTCAGATCCCATCCGCATTCAGCCTCAGACTCTTACTAGTTGTGTGACCATAGGCAAGTCACTTCACCCTGTTTGCCTCAGTTTCCTCATCTATTAAATGAGCTGGAGAAGGAAATGGCAAACCACTTTCTTCCAAGAAAAACCCAAATGGGTTCAACAGCAATAATTACCTCTGTGATAAAACACATATTCTTTAGACTAGCATTTAAAATTCTCCATAGCCTACCTTCAGTCAACCAACGTGAGTTTATGAAGTGTCTACTAAGTGCCCAGGCACTAAACCCTAGGGATACAAAGGCAAGCCAAAAGACCATCTAATCTAATGAGAACAGGCATCATATGCAAAGGAGATGGGGGAAGGGGGACAAGAGCAAGCTACTTTTATGTTTCTTTCATTTACTCAAGTTCAAAACTATTTCCCCTAAATTCAAATACCCAGTCTGACCACAGAGAATTTGCTCATGCCTGACCCCACCCCCAGTAACAGCACTCCTTGGTCCTCTCCACCTTTCAATTCAATTACATTTATTAAGCACTTACTGAGGGTCAAGTACTGAGATAGGCACAGGAGACGCCAAAGACAAGGAAAGAGACATAAAAAAGTCACTACCCTCAAGGAACTTACATTCCACCTCCATTCAAAATCCTAACTTTCTGTCAAGACTCTTTGTTATCAAAATCTTCATCCAGTGGATAGATTTGGAGTAAGGAAGATCTGGGTTCAAATCCAGCCTCAGATGTTTCCTAGCCATGTGACCCTGAATGAATCACTTAATCTCCATTTCCCTCAGTTTCTTTATCTGTAAAATGGGAATAATAGCAGCCCCTACCTCACAGAGTTGTTACTAGGATAAAATGAGGTAATACAGAATATTCCAAAAATCTAGTGCAGTTTTAAGTTTTTTGCTAAGCACTTTGCAAACCTTCAAATGGTATTCTCACCTCCCTCTTCTATTATCTTAGCAGCCTGTTTTTTTCCTGGGTCATTCTTTAAACTCTACCATTTTCTACCTAGTATTTGTTAAAAGTAGACTTGGAGAACATCTCTGACTCCACCACTTGGTCCTGTGAGTGAAATCTTGTTAAGTGAAGGCCCCTCAGGCATGAATTCCCCAAATCTCCCACCCTGCCTGACAAAGCTAGAATAACTCAGTATCCCCCTTAGGCAAATTAAATGCTCCAGGATGGAGGAGAACCTCCAAAGTTCTGGTCAGGTGATTTGGTGTGCCCCACCCCCTTCACTTCCCCTTCACCACCCCCTTATGCCACGTCAGCACACTTCCCTTAAGTTCCATATTTGGTAACAAAAACCCTCATTGGTGAGCAATGATCCTTTCCATGTTCTTTGTATTCTTTGTCTCTGGGTAGATTCCTGCACTTAGACTGTACACCTGGATTCCCAGTGTGTGGGATACAGTGACCCTTACTCAAATTAAACTCAGAGGCTTCTTAAGATAGAAGGCAAAAAGGAATTTATTACAATCTCATGAGAAGGGGCACTTCCCGTGAGACCACGGGTGGTGTCCGCAAGGGAAGGTATTTGAGCGGAGTGGAGTACAACATTATATAGTCCCTAATGTGGAAGCCCACTAGCCTCTCTTCCCATTGGCTGGGAATCCAGGCGTACAGTCTAAGTGTGGGAATCTACCCCAGAGACAAAGAACAGGGAAAGGATCGTTGCTCACCAATGAGGGTTTTTGTTACCAAATATGGAACTTAAGGGAAGAATGCTGATGTAGCAGTGGTAAAGGAGAAGGGTACACCAGGTCACATGATGGGAACCCTGGTGGTTCTCCATCCTGTGGTATTTTATTTGCCTAAGGGGGATACTTACTTATTTTAACTTTGACAGGAAGGGGGGGGGGTGGTTTTGGGAAAATTATGCCTGGGGGGGTCTTCATTTAACCTGATTTCACTCACCGGCCAATGTACGCCACTCTGCTCAGGTGCAGAGGGCCATATTCATTCTTCCATTTGGTGATTCTCTCAAGTTTAGGACCTTTCTACAAGACTTACCTTCTCTGGATCTCATTGGCAAAATGAGGGCCTTGGAAAGATCCATGGAGTCTGGAGTCAGAGGACTTGAGTTCAAATCCTACCTCTAACTGCTTAGTACCTGTGTGATGTTGAGCAAGTTACATGACCTCCCTAAGCCTCAGTTTCCTCATCAACAAGGGCATTAAGCAGAATGGCCTTTGAGGTCCTTTCTGGACCTCTAGGATCATTCTAGGGCAGAACTGGGAGTGATGGAAGAAAGTTGCAAAGATGCAAATTTTGGAAAGATTCCCTACAGTCAGAACTGCCCCAAAGTGTAATGGACCACAGGAGATAGCTGATTCTCTCTCACTTGTTGAAGTTGAGTTCTATCTGGCTCTTCCTGACCCCCAGAGGGTATTTTCTTGGCAGAGATAGCAGAGCCATTTGCCATTTCCTTCTACAGCTCATTTGGCAGATGAGGAAACTGAGGCAAACAGGGTAATGTGACTTGCTCAGGGTCACAAAACTAATGAGTGTCTAAGACTGGAGTTGACCTCAGGCCTCCTTGACTTCAGACCCAGTGTTCTATTCAGTAAAACCCTGCCTCTCCCTCAAAGAGACAGAGCTCTTCAAATAAGGATTGAATGGCCACTTGTACAATGTGTTGTAGCAGGAGATTGTTTATTTGGTCTGAGTTGGATTAGATGGTTTCTGAATTCCTTAGACTCATAATGAACCTGTGGATAGAAGGGAATCTGGCTACAAGCCATGAGGAAGCCCTCACACCCACAGGAAGTGTCCAGTAATCATTTTTTGAAAGGAAAATTCTTTGTTTGGGCTTTCACCCTGATTAACAAGGCAAAACTCAAGACAAAGTGAATTTAAAAGGATTTTATTTTAACTATGGGCTGATCACTAAAGATCAGCAATGACAATTTTTATAAGTTACTTCAAGACTATTCAGATAGGACCATCTCAGCACAAAAGGCTGGACGTGGACATCTCAGTTCCTTCCCAACTAAGCAAGAACATGACAATTTGCAGGGGGATGTGTGGGGGAGGTGACAAAGAGCAGGTTACACAAAAAGCTTCGGACTTGGTGTCTCCTTCCCCACCAGAGCCTCCCCAACACTGAATGATAATCAGGGCTGGGAACAGTGGGTAACTGAGTCAGCGTAACTTTCAATATTCTCTCCCCCGGTGAGGAAAGTCTTTTGCAAATGTACCATCTTGGACCCAAGGAGGGTTTGGGAGCAGGATCAAGCTAATGATGGCTTCTGGGAATTAGGCACAGGCTAATGGAAAAGGGTTCCCCTGAGCATGAGAGCATTGGGTAGGAAGTTCTATGGGACACTGGTTCTGGCCAGGAGGAGACACTCTGCGACATGCAGTGAAAGCCCTGGTACCTGGTCAGACCTGTGCCTGCCCCAAGGTTCAAGCCATGACCTTGGCCTGGATCATCCCCTTGTTCTCATAAGGGAGTTCTTGGTCCTGCCAGTTGTAACAATGGAATTGAAGTCCATGAAGGGGGTGGGTAGGTGGGAAGGAAATAGGGATTAATGCTTTCTTGGAAGGAAGACTACTTCAAGGCTAGGTGCTTGGGTTGCCTTCCTAATAGCAAGCAATACACAGAGATGAGGTCATAGATTTAGACCTGGGAGGGACCTTGGAGTTCATCTAGTCTGCTAATCATTTAATATAAATTTTGGACTTTAATAAGGGCCAGAGCTTGAATTAAGAAGAGCCTGGACCTAACAGTCTCTTTGTTCTCTGAAGTAAACTCAGAGAATACCTCTTTCTATGTCAACAAAGCCAGATGGGGCTGACTTAGTATTCCTATCTTGAATAATGGGACGTTTTCCATATCTTAATATTTTGTGGACATATACTGTGTTATGATATGTAAAGAAATCATAGACATCCTGGGTTGTAATTTCAATTGAAACTTTGTCAACTCTGTTATCTTATTGTATTTACAACCTATGCAATTAAGAAATTCCTTTCTCATGGTCTAGTTAATCATTCATGGAGACCATAAATCTGAAGGACACAGACCACCTTGGATTGTCCTAAAACAGATTTAAGCCCAGTCATCTTTGTATTAGTCAGTCAGGAGTTTCCTGGCTCCGTGATTCACATAATCATTAACTTTAAGGGAATATAACTGTATGCATTTAGCCTGTTGCCTTTTTCTTAACCAAACTTTCAGGTCAACAAGTCCAAGGAACAAAAGACTTTGCTGAAAGTTGAAGGCATATTTAGTGCCAGAGGCTGCTGAGTTCTAAGTTTTCTTCCTTTATGCCCTCGTATTTTACCCCATTGAAAACTGCATCCTAGAATCAAATAATGACAGAAAAAGCAGAGGTAGAAGGGATATCAGGCCACCTAATCAAACCTATTCCCAAACAAGATCTCTAGAGGACATGTAGTCCTGCAGTGTTTGCTCGAAGATCTCCATCGTGGGAGCTGGAAGCCTGCATCTCTGGAGGCCATCCATTTCACTCTGGGTTAATTCATGTTTAGGAAGCAGTTTTCCCTAACCTGCAGCTTACATTTGCCTCTTTGCAGTCCACCCTCTCCCACACATACTTCTTGTTCCTACTCTCACCTTCTGGGGGCAAAGAGAGAAAGTCTAATCCCTCTTTCAGAGCATAGCCTTCAAAGACTTCACTAACAGCCATTTTGTTCTCCAGGCTAATCTCCAGGTTAAAGACTTCTAGTTTCTTCTGCTGAGCTTTATATGACTTTCCTTTAAGAACTCTCTTAAGAACTTTGGAATTAATTGTGTAACATAGGAGACACTGGTACAGGACCACTCAGACTGGCATGCCCCCCTCAGAGAAAGTGCTGAGCTCTATGAGCAAAGTAGAATTGAGACAGCTCAAAGGAAATGCAGGATGTGCAGATTTAAAGTTTCCACCCTAAATGTTCACATGGACTATCTGTGCCCAGTGTGTGGTAGGGCATTCCAAGCTCGTATTGATCTGATTAGCCACAGTCAGCCACATTGAAACTTGCCTCTAGCATGGTGATGTCATGTGGGTCCTCCTTGAGAACAAAGGACAATGATCATATGGCTCTCCCTACTCCAGGCCAAGGGCAGCTAGGTAGCACAGCAGATAGAATGCCAGGCCTGGAGTCAGGAAGATCTGAGTTCAAATCTGGCTTCAGACACTTATTAGCTACGTGACTCTGGGCAAATCACGTAATCCCTATCTGCCTCAATTCCTCATCTGTAAAATAGGAGCCCCCTGGAGAAGGAATGACAATCCACTCCAGTATCTTTGCCAAGAACAAAAGTCCATAGGGTCACTTAGAGTTGACGTGACTGACCAACAACTCTAGACCATCTTCTCTATAGATAGCTTTAGTGCTCAGAGAGGCACATCCAGGCCCTTCATTTTACTCCTTACCTCACTCCCCCTTCTCATCATTTCCCCAGCCACAAGTCAATTAAAAGTTACACTTGCACCCCATCCAACCCTCCTGTGGTGGAATCCTGATCCAATCCATCCTGCCATTATTCCTGGCAGGACTATTTCAATCTACTCCCTAGGAGTCCCACTCACTGTACTTGTAATGTTCCAGACCAAAGAAGCACCTCCCTTCCACTCCCTAATATGTTGTCTTCCCTACAAGAAATGAAGTTTCTAGAGGGCCAAGCCCATCTTTGCTTTTGTAATTGAGTCCCCAGAGCCTGTAGTGAAGTTGTAAGTACTTAATAAATATTCATTCATTTATTCATTCATTCATTCATTCATTCAAGAAGTGAGTCAAGGGATGGCCCCTTTAATTAGAAAAAAAGAAAAAAATCAAGCTGGAAGGGGGAAGAGAAACGGTTGCCATTGACATTCACTGTAAGCCAGGAAGGCCCAAAATACAGCCAGTAAGTGGAGCTGAGGAAAGGAACTATTGTGGTCCAATCTGTGAGCTTCAGAATGTACTGGGTTTAAAGGGCAGGCAGGCAGGAAGGAAGGAAGGAAGGAAGGAAGGAAGGAAGGAAGGAAGGAAGGAAGGAAGGAAGGAAGGAAGGAAGATCTACTGGGCAACTTCTGGTCTATTCATTGAATGGGCAGTGCCTTAGTGAGTGCCTGAAAAGGCCTTAGCCTAAAAGGGTCAGGGTCTCCCATTGCACCCTGGGCCATCCGCAGTCGTCTTGAAGAATATTTGGCCGCTGGACACAGATGGCTCTGGAGGAGAAAGTGAGGCTGGTGACCTTGCACAGCCCTGCCTCACTCAAATCAGTGTCAATTGCAAGTCGTATCATCATTTTTTGATGTCATGGTTCTCTTTGAAAACAAAGGACAAAAACAACAATGTTCATTGTTTTATTCATACAGCATGAACTCTAGGCCCTTCCCCATGCCAGTGGCCCACCTCTGGCTTATCAATGTGCTTCTTAAATGTGGTGTCCAGAATCAGACCAATCGGGCAACAAGACCAATCAATCAAGAATCAGACCAATCAATCAATCATTTTGTCATTGTGCTGGGAGCTGGGGATACAAGCACAAAGAAAGATTCCTTCTGCTGATTTTAATAGGAGAGAAAACAGTTCATATGAAAAGGAATAAAAGATTTCATTACATTTATGCATTTATTTATACATTTATTACAATATAGTTAAGTATTAGGTAGTTTGGGAGGGAGGGAGAGCATTAACAATTTGGAGGGAGGGGGAAATCCAGCGGCACTGGAACTACATCTTAAAGGAAGAGACATTGAGGTAGAGGTAATGAAGGAGTGAGTGCATTCCAGGCATGTGGGGAATTGGAACATAATGCATAATACTGCCGATGGAGTGTGACTAGGGCAGAGGGCAGAGGGCAGAGGGACTCTCTACATTTTATTTCTAGAAGCTATACCTCTCTTGTACCCATGCACACACGGAGGAAGAGACAGAAACACAAGGAGAGGTAGAGACAGATAGAAGAATGCCATGGCATCTGTCTCTGTCTCTCTATCCCTTCTTGCATGTGTGCATGAACACACAAGCAAAGGTGGTGAAGGAGAGAATTAAGAAGTGAAAGCCTCCTATTTCTGTGTAAGGAAAGAGTCCTCCCCTCATATTCAGTCCAACTTCAGGGTCACTGACAGTTGTTTCCTTGTCTCCTCTATCTCCAAGGGCATAAAGAGAGCTGTGTGGCTCAGTTCCCAGAACATGTCAGTCATGACACCTACATTTGCATAGTTATTTTATGGCACAATTTACAGCCTGGAACGGGACCACATCTCATGGGTCAAGGTAACTTGTGAATCTCTCATCAGGAAATGCTATGGACATGAGAAAAGCAAATTCAAGTCCTGAGGGCCTTGCCAAATATTTTAGGAAACAGAAGATGTGTTTCTTGAAACTAAAATGACTGCTGAGAGGTTTGCTTCCTGGGGTTTTCACAGGAGCTACAGAATATTTCTTAATTCCATGTGACCTTTCCCAAACATGGAGGAAACACGCTGTCTGTTAATGATAGAAAACTATTCCCATAATACTGAGAGTTTCGGATTATTCTAAAGTGTTAAAGAGGGTAGAGGGGAGAAAGCCTTGGCAGAGGGATGCAGAGGGTTGTAATGGTAAAGTTAAAAATCTTCCCTGCCCATTAATAGGACTCAGGTGGGGCTTTCAGGGGATGTTTGTTTCCTGTGAAGGCCCACACCATTTGTTGATTGCTAATGAGGCACTGGGTCACGAGGGGTCATGGCCTTCCCACTCTGAAAAGAGTATATATACTCTGAGGGGAGGTTTTGCTTTGGGGCTTGTGTTTGTCCTTCGTTCTTGAAACGGACCATGATGTCACACGATGATATAACTTGTACTTGACTTTGATTTGAGTGAGGGAGGGCTGTGCAAGGTCACCAACCTCCCTTTCTTCTTCTTTGGAGCTTAGTTTTTGGAAGGAGTTTCCTGTGCCAGATGAGACTCTGGGCAGCCGCTAAGGAGCCACCCCCTCCCCGATCCCCCCTTTGAAAACTCAGATGTTGGTGCTTCTCTCTCTGGTAATGATGTATATATTGCCTATGGTCAGACAGTTGGAAGCCCTGTCTGTTGGTCCTGCTTGCATTTTCACCATTGGTATATGTGTTTGATTAAAGTGATTGTTGACCCCTCAAAAGTTGCTTTCCTTTTAAAAAAGCAGATCTAAGAACCTGTGCAGCAGGTTCTCCCATGTATGCCAGGGGGCTTACTACTACAGGGATTGCCATGGAGACCTACTGGTTTGCCCATGGGGCATTTCTCCTGAAAAGTCATGACAGCCCATACCCTTCTGTCAAACCTTCCCTGAGAACAAAACCTTCCAAACCATTCTAGTTTGGGTTTTGTCTCCTTTGATTTCCTCTAGGGAAGCTCAGTTGCACTGAGGATAGAGTGTTAGATCTGGAATCAAGAAGACTCATTTTCCTAAGTTCAAATCCAGTCTTAGACACTTACTAACTGTGTGACCCTGGGCAAGTCACTTCACCCTGTTTGCCTCAGTTTCCTCATCTATAAAATGGACTGGAGAAGGAAATGGCAAACTGCTCCATTATCTCCACCAAGAAAACCCCATATGGGATCATGAAGAGTCAGACACAACTGAAACAATGGAACAACAACAATTTGGTTCAGGTCAAGAAGCGCTTATTAAGTACCAACTATGAGTAAATGAGGACAGCCAGGTGGCACTGTGGATAGAGCACCAGGCTTGGAGTCAAGACATCTCATCTTCCTGAGTTTAAATCTGGTCTCAGACATGTATTAGATGTATAACCCTTGGCAAGTCACTTCCACTGGGTTGGTCTCCGTTTCCTCATCTGTCAAATGAGCTGGAGAAGGAAATGGCAAATCACTTTAGTATCTTTGCTAAGAAAACTCCAAATGGAGTCATGAAGAGTCAGGCAGGACTGAACAACCACAACATGAGCAAATAGAAAGGGAGTGGTTTATGTAGGATAGCACAATCTGTCCTTGGAGTCAAGAAGACAGGTTCAAATCCCACTCTGACACATGATAGACATGTGATTTGTGGCCAAGTCAGTGATACCAAATTAAAATAGAAACAAGGGCCACCAAATTATCCATGAGGATCCCTGTGGGTCTCGTGTTGACTTAGAAAATCACACATCTTTATAGATTTCTTTCAAAAAAAATTTTTTTAATACATTGTCACATTAAAAATCAGATAGGAACTACATTTTAATGTGGTTCAGCTACACTTGGGAGTGTTGAGGGCTGAGTCAGCTGGGTGTCTGACCCCTCTGTCCTCGGCAGCTATCTATCATTATGGGTGTCAGATGGACTGCCAGTCTACCTCCCCCACAATGAAATCACAAGTCTAGACAAAAATGAAAGAGCTAGAAATGGTTGTAGGCCTTATTGAGCCCAATGCCTTTAGTTTTCAAATGAGGAGACTGAGGTACAGAAAAATTAAGTGACTCAGATTATATAGGTAATAAAGAGCAAAGTAACAGCAGCTTCTTCTTTAATGTCATTACCACTGATAAAAACCATCCATTTCTGATACTGAACCATTTGATAACAGCAAGTACTTGGATAGTGAGAACTTTCTTTCCTTTGTCTTTAATCACTATGGCTCCATCTGCGAAGCTATACTACCTAGGGGGCGAACTGGAGGGATCTGGGCAGCTTGCCTTGTTTGGAGGTCATCTGGAGGGCACGGGCACCATAGTATAAGTTGGAGAGTATCCAAAAGAAGACAACTGGTATTGTTTAGATCTTGGAGTCTAAGTCACCTGGGCCATCTCTAGTCGTCCTGATCTGTGTCTGGCCACTAGACCCAGATGACTCTAGAGGAGAAAGTGAGACTGGTACAACCCTCCATCACTTCAATTCATTTGCAAGTCATGGCATCGACTCCTTGATGTCATGGTCCTTTTCAAGAATGAAGGACAAACCATTAAGTCATATGAGGATTGTGGAAGGAACTTGGAGTAGGTGTCTTCTGGAGAAGAGAAGATTCAGACCCAGACACAACTGTTGTTAGGCATGAGAAGGGCTATCTGTTGTGTCTGGCTGTATAAGGCAGAACCAGCAACCATGGATTCAAGTTACAAAGATCAAAATCTAGTCTTGATGTCACTGAAAACTTCCTGCCTCAAAGTGGAATGGGGCCTACTCAAGAGATGGTGGACTCCTCCTCATTGGATATCTTCCAGCAGAGGTTGAATGGTTAGGTTAGCCTGAAGATTCTTTTCCATGGATGGTTTAGACTAGGTGGCTGCTGATGCCCCTTCCCTCTCTAAAATCCTGTGCTTCTGCATAGCAGAGAGTGGTGGACTTGGCTGAAGAGCAACTCACTTCAAATCATACCTTGGAAACTTATGAACTGTCTGACTGTGGGCAAGCCATGATCAGAGCCTCAGTTTTCTAATGAGAAATGTACATAGTAGTATTTGTATTATAGCAATCCAAAACAACTCTGGAGGACTTATGGTGAAGGTATGGTGGAGCCTGAATGCAGATTGAAGATTTCTTTACTTTCTTTAATGGGTGGTGGTGGGGTGCTGTCTGTGTTTTCTTTCATAGCATGACTTACATAGAAATGTGTTTTGTATGACTACATATGTATAACTTCTGCCAAATTGCTTGCCTTCTCAATGGGGGAGCACAGTGAGAGAGGGAGAGAATTTGGAACTCAAAATTTGAAAAAAAGAATGTTAAAATTATTCTTATATGTAATTGTGGGGAAATTTTTATATATATCTATATCTATATATGTATGTAGGTGTGTATGTATGTATGTATGTATTTGTACTACCTACCCTACAGGGTTATTGTGAATAAAGTACTTTTTAAACCTTGCAAGCTAGTCTTAAAACTTGTGTGTTTTAGGTATGGGATGGGATGTGTGGGTGGGAGGGTATGTTGAGGTTGACTGTTTCCTCAGAAAATATTCCCCTTGGTGGCATGACCTGGGACAGGATTCCAGACTCTGTGGATAATTGGTCTGACCTAGCAGGAGCATTTCTAGTGTTCTCTAGCTCCTGCTAGACAATGAACATCCTAATTAGAGGAGATCCTTATGTGTTTATTAAGGCACAATGCTGAGTGAGATTTCCTAAGTCCTGAAGCCAGTGCAGGGTTCTTGCCCCTGTCAGGATTTCTGGACCTATGTGAGAGCGATGAAAACTTGTTTATTCATAAAATTTTTTAAGAGACACTTTTCACTGAGTCAGACTGACCTTTGTCACAACTGGGGTGAATTAAAAAGGTTTTTACTGTCTTTGTTATTCTTGTATCCTGAGGGATTTGGTAGTAAAACACTAATACTTCCTTCTGGCTTCATACAGAAGGCTGAGATGTCTCTCCCCACCCCTAACTTCAAGGACAGTTTGATATCTCTCCAATTCCCAGAGACAAGATCACTTCTAGGGCCATAGGATGGAGGACCAGAAGAGACTCAAGAGATCATCTAGCAGAACACCTTCCCTCCACTTTTATAGAGAAAGAAACTGAGGTCCAGAGAGGACACCAGTAAATTGCAGAGTCCAAAGGAGGGCAACTAGTAATGGTGAAAAGCTTCGAGATCATTGCTATTTGAGGACTGCTTGAGGGAATTAGAGATGCTTAGGTTGGAAAAAAGAAGACAGACTTCTTGTATCAAGTAACTAACATGGAAACGATTTACATGATTGCATATGTTTACCTATATCTGATCTTTCACCATCTCAGGGAGGGGGAGGAAAGGGAAGGCGAGAGGAATCAAATTTAGAACTCAAAACAAAAAAAAAATGTTAAAAATGGTTTTAACATGTAGTTGAGGGAAAAGTAAAATATCAAAATAATCAACATTTAATTATTTAAAATATATTCATTTAAAAACAATAAATAGATAATACTTATTTTAAAAAAGGAAAAAAAGAAAAGAGCAGGCTGAGGGGTGACATGATAACTGTCTTTACATATTTGGAGGACTATCAGATGGAGTCACTAAATGTACTCTGCTTGGCCCAGAAGATAGAACTACAAGTCATAAGTTGTTTGTCCTTCATTCTCAGAAAGGACCATGATATCAGGAGATGATGTCTTGATTTGCAAGTGAGTTGTATTTAAGTGAGGAAGGGCTGTGCAAGGTCACCAGCCTTATTTTTTCCTCCAGAGCCATCTGGGTCCAGTGATAAACATCAGGACTGGAGATAGCTCCAGATACAGTGGTCTTTTTAAGGTAGGGTCTTTCCCAGGTCTCAGTTTGTCTGAGGCAGTGCCCATTCAGTGATTAAGGTTAGGTAAGTACTGAGGCCAAAAATGACCTCTTTTACCCAATCAAAAAAAAAAAATCAATCTGAGAGGGGAAGACCCTCAGTGTTTCTGACCAAAACAGAAACAATTGCTATTTCCACTCCCTCTGAGCCATCAAATCCAAACAATGCCCAAGAAGAGCCAAGTAATAGAAGAAGGAAGATTTTATCTTGATATGAGAAAAAAACCTGGGCTGCTTCATGATGGAGAGGTTTCACCATCAAGGTGGTCTTCAAGCCAAAGCCAGGATGATCCCTTGTCAGGTACGTGGTAGAGAGCCTAACTAGCACCTAAGACAGCTCCTGACACAAGGGAAGTGCTTATTAAGTGTTTGTTGATTATTGATTGATCCTTGTTCAAGACGGAGTTGAATGGCTTGTTTCTGAGGTTACTTCCAACTCTCAGATTCTGTTCTTTTCTTTCCTGTTGTTACATTGCTAACAAAGATCAGAGCCAGAATTTGACCACAGGTCTTCTGCCTCTATAGCCAGGGCTCCTTCTATTAGACTCTGTTTGTTCCCACAGCAGCAAGGTGGCACAGTTAATAAAGCACTGGGCTTGGAATCAGGAAGACTCCTCTCTCTGAATTCAGATATGACCTCAGACCTTACTTAGCCATGTGATCCTGGGCAACTCACTTACCCCTGTTTGCCTCAGTTCCTTATCTGTAAAATGGGGGCACACTGGAGAAAGAAATGGCAAAACACTTAAGTATCTTTACCAAGAAAACCCTAAATAGGGTGACGAAGAGTTGGACACAACTGAAAAATGTTTGAATGTTTATTCCTGTGGCTGGTGTGAGTCATACAGTGAAGTCTGATTTTCGGGAAACAAACCCCTCCCCCATCAAAAAATCCCCACTTGAGCCACATTGTCCTCATTTTGCATCTTTGCAGTCAAAAGATTCATATGTAAGTCACTATGGATGTAAAAAGAGGAAAGGGTACCTGATTCACAGTCATCTGGTTTCTCCTTGTTTCTAGAAGAAACAGAACTTGTAGTTACTTTGAAGCAATTCGTTACCAAATTTCCAAGATAAGTTCTCTCGCAAAACATTTGTTTGGAAATGGTTTTTCAAGAGCTTTCCTTCATGACAGTTAAGTATTGAGAATTTCAAAAGTTTGAGAGACATAATTTCTGGGTATTTTTATTAATAAAGCTAGCATGTTGATTAATAGAAATATGTTAGTGGCACTTTCAAATGCCAAAGACCCCTCATGGTGGTGGGCTTACAGTTTATATGCTCTTGAAAGAATGAATATTCCTGAGAGTGGCAATCAATTCTGATTGGTCAGCAAGTAATGAGAAAATATGTAAAGACAGTTTGTCATCACTAGAAGACCCAGACAATGAGTCACCATGTCCTCAGAAGTTTCCAGGGAAGCTCTTGCTGTATGCTTTCTGGGATGGCCCCTTTAGGTTCATATGGCCTGACTAAGTTAAAAAAAGACACCGTCTCTGCTAGTACAGAACTTTTACTAAAGGCCAAACTGCTTCCTCTAGAAACTCATTCATGCTCCTACCATTTGGTCCCAGTAACAGCACCATCACCTCCTGCTTTGTCATGGCAGAAGGGCTTGCATAGTTCATATGAGTTATGCTGCTCAAGGTTACTCAAGATGGACAAGTCAGAGTGGAGAGTTCTGACAAAAGGTGATCAACTGAAGAAGGAGATGGAAAACCACTCTGGTGTCTTTGTCAAGAAAACTCCATGGACAGTATTAAAATGACAGAAGATATGACATCAGTAAGTGAGCCCCTCAGACTGGAAAGTATCTAATGTGCTACTGGGGAAGAGCAGAGGGCAAGTACAAGTAGTTCCAGTAATAATGAAGCAACTGGACCAGGAAAGGAAGCTTAGCTGTGGATGTTTCTGGAGTGAAAAGGAAAGATTGATGCTGTCCACTTCAATACTGCTTAGGCACCTGTACTGTAAGATCTGTGAACCAAAGTAATCTGGGTGTGGTAAAACAAGAGATGGAAAGATTAAATATTGACAATTTTGGTGTCATTGAATTTAAATGTATGGGAATAGATGAATTTAATTTAAAAATGATTATTATGTAGACTACCAGGGGAAAGAATCCCTTAGAAGAAATGGAGTCACCCTCATGGTCAATAAAAGAGTGGGAAAAGCAGTACTGGGGTAGAATCTCAAAAATGACAGAATGATGTCTGTTCAAATCCAAGGCAAATCATTCCACATCATAGTAATACCAGTCTATGCTCCAACCACTGATGCTGAAGAGGTCAAAGCTGATCAGTTCTACGAAGAGCTACAAGATCTTCTAGAAATAGCACCAAAAAAAGATGTCACCATCAGAGGGATTGGAATGCTAAAGTAGGAAATAAAAAGATAATTGGAATGACAGGCAGGTTAGCCTTGGAATACAAAAAGAAGCAGGACAGAGACAAATAGAATTTGGTCAAGATAATTCTCTGGTATTAGTAAACACTTTTCCAACAACCCAAAAGGCAGCGCTACACATAGACATCACCCGATGGTCAGTATCAAAATCAGATTGATTATATGCTTTGTGGTCAAAGGTGGAGAAGCTCTATACAGTCAGTTAAAACAAGACCTCATAATGAGCTTCCTATTGCAAATTTCAGACAGAGTGAAGAAAGTAGGGAAAGCCATCAGATCATATAGCTACAACTAAAATAACATCACTTATAGATATGAAGTGAAATCAACAGATTTAAGGGATTAGTTCTGGTGGATAAAGTGCCTGAAGAATTATGGACAGAAGTTTGCAATATAGTACAGGAGGCAGCAATAAAAAACATTCCAAAGAAAAAGAAATGTAAGAAAGCAAAATGATAAATAGTTGAGGAAAAAAAGAAAGGGGAAAAAGGAAAGATATACTCAGTTGAATACAGAATTCCAGAGAATAGCAACGAGAGGTAAGAAGGTTTTCTTAAATGAGCAATGCAAAGAAATAGAAAAAAAGCAAAATCTCTTCAAAAAAGCAGAGATCTCTTCAAGAAAACTAGAGATATCAAGGAACATTTCATGCAAAAATAGACATGATAAAAGACAAAGATGGTAGGGACTTAACAGAAGTAGAAGAAATTAAGAAGAGGCAGTAAGCATACAAAAAAGAATTATACAAGAAAGATCTTAACATCACTGAGAATCATGATGGTCGGGTCTCTGATCTAGAACCAGATATCCTGGAGAATGGAGTCAAGTGGGCCTTAGAAAGCACTGCTAACAGTAAGGCCAGTGCAGATGATGGAATTCCAGCTGACCTATTTAAAATCCTAATAGATGATGTTATTATAGGGCTACACTCAATATGCCAACAAACCGGGCAAACTCAACAGTGGCCAATGGACTGGAAAAGATCAGTTTACATCTAAATCCTAAAGAAGGGAAATGCCAAGAAATGTTGAAATTACCATACAATGGCAGTCATTTCACAAGTCAGCAAAGTCATGCTTAAGATTCTGCATGCTAGGCATCAGCAGTATGTGAACTGAGAATTAACAAAAGAGCAGGTTGGTTTTCAAAGAGGCAGAGGAACTAGAGACCAAAATGCCAACATTCACTGGCTTGTGGAGAAAGCAAGGGGGCTCCAGAAATCATCTACTTCTGCTTCATTGACTACACTAAAGCCTTGGACTGTATGGAACCAGCAAAATGTGGTGAATCCTCAAAGAGATGGGAGATCCAGCTCATCTTACTTGTCTCCTGAGGAATCTACATGTGGGCTAAGAAGCAACAGTTAGAACTGAACATGGAACAATTGATTGGTTTAAGATTGAGAAAGGAGTATGACAAGGCTGTATATTGTCATCTTATTTATTTAGCTTACATGAAGAATATAACATGTGAAATGCAAGGATGGACAAATCAAATGTTGCCAGGAAAAATATTAGCAATCTCGTCTATGCAGAAGATACCACTCTGATGGCCGAAAGTGAAGAGGAATTAAGAAGCCTCTTGAAGAAGGTGAAAGAGCAGAGTGCAAAAGCTAGTTGGAAGCTTAACATCAAAAGAAATTAAGATCTTGACAAATGGTCCCATCACTTCCTGGCAAATAGAGGGAGAAGAAATGGAAGCAGGGTCAGATTTTCTATTCTTGGGCTCACAGATCACAACTGATGGTGACTGCAGCCATGAAATTAAAAGAGGCTTGCTCTTTGGAACAAAAACCATGGCAAATCTGGACAGCAGGTTAAAAAGCAGAGATGTCACCTTGCCAATAAAGGTCCCTATAGTCAAAGCTATGGTTTTTCCAATAGCAATGCATAACTGAGAGTTGGGTCACAAGAAAAGTTGAGTGCAGAAGAATCAATGCTTTAGGAGTTGTGGTGCTGGAGAAGACTTCTGAAAGTCCTTTGGGCAGTAAGATTAAATCAGTCAATACTTAAAGAGATTAATTCAGGTTATTTACTGGAAGGTTAAAAACTGAAGTGGAAGCTTAAATACTTTGGCCACATAATGAGAAGAGGGGACTCAGTGGAAAAGACCCTGATATCAGGAAAGAATGAAGGCAAAGGCAGAAGAGGACGGCAGAGGATGGAGCTGGATGGATACTGTCATGGAAGCAAAGAATATGAAATTGGACAGACTTTGAGAAGTAGAGGAGGAGAGAAGGGCCTGGCCAAAAGACTAAACAACAAAGCAGTACCAAATGCATGTCGTCGGAGCCCTCAGTGGTCCAGTTCTGGGAAAGCTTTAAAGCATACCCATTATGATGACCTCTAAGATCACTTCCAGCTCTGAATCTAAGAACTCAGAGAGGGCCCTAGGCATTGGACTAAAGAAAAGTGGATTTGGAAAAGGATAAACAGAGTAATCCCACTGACAACAGTGGCTCAGAAAAAGTCTCTCATCATTCAGAGGCTCAGAAAGGACTCTCATCTTTGGGTTACTCCTGCTCTGCCAAGGGTTACTCCCTTTCTTTGAATTCCTTCCCAAGATGCTGCTTTAGAGCAATCCAGATGTTCATTAGGTTTCCTTTGGTGGTCAAGTTGTTTTGGTTCTGCCCATTGTTCTAAGGAAGGAATGGATATTGTCTGCTGTGGGCAACATTTCAAACTCCCCTTTCATCTCCTACTTTTTAGTTCTCCCACACTGTTTATTCAGAACCTTCACTTTAATTGTAATTATTTACTTAACAGGACTCCTGGTGTGTCTCCAGACCATGTCAGAAGTAAGAGGTGATTGTGTTGACAAGCTAAAACAACCATTAAGCTAGTGATAGAGAAGTTAAGAATGTGTCAGAGAAGATGAGCTAGGAAAGGCAATTGTATAAGTGCTATTTTCTCTACTGGCTGGGTTTTCTTGTCTATCATCTCTGATCATGCAATGTTGGGTCATGGTGACTCTTCTTTAAGAATCAAGGCAAGGGATGGATGAGGACTAACCTTGAATTTTAGAATAGTAGATTGAAGTCTTATTTGTTTCACATCATTTTAACAGGTCAAATGTCATGTCCTGGGGGAGATGTTGGCCAGGGATAAAGGCTGATGGTGGGGCAAGAGTATCTATCTCTTGTCTACCCATCTATCCACCCATCTATTTATAATTTAGATACAGATAGATATAACAAGAATATATATAGATACAGATATAATTATAGATACAGACATATACATGTAGAGACAGAGATAGATACAGATGTAGATACAGAGACTAATAGAGATATAGATACAGATACAGACATGGATATAGATATAGATACAGATACAAATGCAGAGACAGATATAGATACAGAGATGGATACAGATATAGATACAGAGACGGATACAGATATAGATATAAAGACATGAAGACAGATAGCTATAGCTATAGATACAGATTCAAACATAGATAAAGATGCAGAGAGGAATATAGATATAGATACAGACATGGATACAGATACAGTTATAGCTATAGATACAAATTAAGACATAAAGACGCAGAGACAGATATACAGATACATAAACACATTTCTTGTACTTCTCGGCTTTACTGTTAACTCAAGACACTGAATAGTCATATAACTCTTCTGGCCTCAGTTTCCTTGTCTGCAAGGTAAGGACATTGGACTCACGGCTCCCCCTTCTCCTTCCCTCCTCATTGCATACTTTTTCTTCCACTATTTTCTTTCACTCCTCATTTCTTGCCCCACCACATGCATTTGAGTCTTCTCTGCCTTCTTCCATCATGTCACCTTGTCAGTCATCCTCTTCCTCCCCCACAACCCTTTGCTTTTCAACTTCCTTTTCTGTGCTGTCTCCCTCCATTAGGTTGTAAGCTCCCTGAGAGAAGGGACTTTTACTTTTTCTGTATTTGTATCCCCAGGACTTAGCACAGTGCCTGACACATAGTATGTCCTTAACAAATACTGACTCCAGGGTCCCAACCAGAGCTGGCCCTTGCTTTTGTTAAGTCTGTCTTCTCTGCTTGTGTCTTCTCCTGACTTCCCTAGCCTATCACGCTCTTGATCATCCCTATTCTGTCCTAATCTTCAATTTTTCCCTGTCTACTGGCTCCTTCCCTTTTGCCTATAAAACATGCTCATGTTTCCCCCATCTTTAAAGAACCCTCACTTGATGTGATCATCCCTATTCTCTATCTTCCCAGCTTATCCTTTCCCTTCATGACTAAATTCCTTTAGAAAATTGTTTATAATTCTCTCGCTGCCTTCCAAACCTGATCTCATCATCCAGCCCTCCAAAGTTACCAGTGCTCTTATCTGCCAAATCAATTGACCTTTTCTCAAAACTCATCCTTCGTGACTTCTCTGAGGCCTTTGACACTGTTGATCACCCTTTCCTTGATACTCTTTCTTCTCTGGGTCATCATGATGCTTCTCTCTGCCAGCTCTCCTCCTGTCTGTCTGATCATTTGTTCTCAGTCTCCTTTGCTACATCTTCATCCACACAAATTTGTAGTGAATCCAGTCAGTTTATTAGGGGTACTTTCTCCAGCTTTTTTCAGCAGCATGGGAGTAGGAGGACAGGAGGCAGATGATGGGAGCTGTCCAGGACTGAGGTTTGGCAAGGCCTGATTGGTGTTAGAATGAGGGAGGGAGCAAGGGATTTGACAATAGAGGCTTCTGTAGAGTTGAATTGAGTCATCAAAGGGTTGAGACTAGAAAAAAAAGTCTCTCTCTTTTTTTAAACTTATTTTGCTCACTTTTGACTCATTTTGACTTCTGACCTCTCTGACTTCCTTTAAGTCCCAACTAAAAGTGAAGTCAGAGAAGTGAGTGACAGAGTGGGAAAATATGGAGGTGGAGAGGGATTGGAGGTCAGAGTGAGGTCAAAGATAGGCTTAAGAGGAATAAGGCATAGGGAGGGATGATAGGAGTTTAGGACCTAAAGTATTTCAGGGCTCATGATCATGGATATGGAACCCTTATGGGTGATGGCCAACTCAAGGCTGAGATGCAGGGGTATTCTAGAGCCAGCTCACTCAGCTCATTGTTAATCATTGACAAATGCTACAAACCAGGGCTTAGTTTATTGGTTGATTATTGATTATCTGTACTTAAGAAAATAATGCATAGACTAAATTAAAAGTACATCCAGTATACTCTTGTTTTTGGAGAGGCAATTGTTAAATATTCACCAGCACATCCCTGAGTATGACTATGGCTGTAGCAATATGGAAGTCATGAGAGCTGGGTAGACAGGGAAGGTAGATATTTGAGAGAACACCGGTATATATGGTGGAGTTCCCAAATATAAGGGCAGGAGTTGGTCCACTCAATATGTCCACAACCTAACTCACTATTTTATCTTTCCCACTAAATCCTCCCCACCTCCTAGCTTCCCTATTGCTATAGGAGACAACATAAACTCCTAGTCCCTCTAGTTCACAACTCATGTGTCATTATTGACCCATCACCATCTCTCACAACTCAGATCCAGTTTGTTGCCAAGACCTGTTGATCTCACCTTCGCATCATCTCTTGAGTGCAGGCCTTTCTCTCCTCTGACACCACTCCTCCCTAGGGCCATAAGACCCTAGTCACCTTATGCCTGGATCATTGCAATTGCCTTGAGATAGGATCAGCCTACCTCCAGTCCCTCCGCCCTCTAATCCATCCTCTGTTCAGTCACTAAAGTGATTTCCCTAATATCCAGATCCAACCTTGTCACTCCTCTACTCCACAAACTCCCATGGTTTCCTATTGCCTCTGGAAGCAAATACAAAATGCTATTTGTCATTCATAGTCTTTTCTGTCCTAGCCCCTCTTACCTTCCCAGTGTTCTTGTATCTAACTCCCTAGTACATATTCTTCAATCCAGTGATATCAGTATCCTGGCTGTTTTACAAATAAGACCCTCCATCTCTTGGCTCTGGGCATTCTCTCTGGTTGTTCCCCATGCCTAGAATACTTCTCTTTGAAGCTGTCTACTGACTTTCCTGGCTTTCTTTAAGTTCCAACTAAAATCCCATGGCCTTCCCTCTGTTAATTATTTCCTATTTATTCTGTATAGGACTTACTTTGTATGTATGCTTGCATGTTTTCTCCTCCATTAGATCATAAGCTCTTTGAAGGCAGGGCCTGTCTTTTGCCTTTTTGTAGCCCTGGCACTTAGCATAGTTCCTGACATACAGTAGGTGCTTAATAAATTTCTATTGATTGGTTGGGATGGAGAAGAAGACTGTGAGCAGGCACTGAATTTAAGAAAGGAAGGGAACTGATCTGGGCCACTAGGTTCAAAATTGGCTCTCCTTGATTGACCAACAGTAGGTCCCAAGCCAATCCCCAGTTGGTCATTGTTTAAGCCCTGGCTGACTGAGAGTGAATGTAAATAGCAATTGTTTCTGTTTGAGGCAGAATCTCTGAGGGTCTCCCTGTCCCAGAATGATTTTTTCTTTTTTTGTCTAGGGGCCATTCTCTGCCTCATTTCTTACTTAGCCTTAATCACTGAATGGGTGTTGCCTCAATCAAACAGAGCTGTTAAAGACTTAAACTTAAAAAGACCAAGATCTCCCACTGCATCTGGGAGTCATCTCCAGTAGTCTTGATAGTTCTGATATATATCTCACCACTAGACCCAGATGGCTCAGGAGGAGAAAGTGAGGCTGGTGAGTTTGCATGGCCCTCCCTTACTTAAATCCAATTCACTTTCATATCATGGTATCACCTCCTCAATATCATGATCCTCTTCAAGAATGAAGGAAGAACAGCAGAATGGAGCTTAAAGGAAGAGAGAATGTTGAGTGATGGTGGCAGAGAAAGAGTCTAGAAGTGATAATAAGGACTAAAACGTTTCTGTCTTCACTTTCAGGACCAGTGTGTCAAGGGGATGCAGCCGCCCAAGGATTAGGGAGAGGCTGGACAGACTGGTGAAAATGAATGTGATGGAATAGTGTTGCAACATAAGAAATGACAATCATGAGGAATCCAATGAAACACTGGAAAATGTGAATGAGCAGAATGGAGTCAGCAGAACCAGGGAAATAACATGTACAATCATCAAAATAAGGTCAATGAAAAGCAAAGTCAAGCAAGTGCCATGTAATCAGTGATCAATTTTGATTTCAGAAAAGACTTAAGGAAATGTACTTCAGTCCTTTCTTTGGAAAGATGGGGGGTCTGTGGGTGCAGAATGCTGCATATGCTGTCAGATTTGGACACCATGTTGGATTGGTTTTGCTTAATTTTTCCTGTTTTTCACAGGGAAAGGGTGAACCAAGTGAGTGGGTTGGGTCAGATCAGTATATTTGGAAATGACTGTGATGTAAAAATACCAAAATATCCATTTTCTTTTATTTTATACACCATTGTGTATAAAACTACTCCTGGAGGGTAGGGTTGGTTTCTCTTTTGTCATTCTATCTCTAGGGCCTACTACAAGATAATCACTTAAAAATGCTCATTGGTTAATGGGTTATTTTATATATAGTCTCATCTGATCCTCATAATGACCCTGGGAGATAGTCATAGATTCATGGAATTCCACAGTCATGGCTCACAGCATCCCAGACTAGTGGACACCTACTCTCCCCCTGGGTGAAGACTTCCAGGAAGGAACTAGGGACTCTTGATCTTTTCAAGCATTATGATACAACTCTAGTCGTTAGGTAGTTTTTCCTTAAAAGAAGAATCTGGCTGTCTCCAAGTAATTTCTGCTTCTTGGCCCAAGTTCTGCCTTCTGGGATCAAGTAGAATATTTTAGGGCAGGTAGGTGGTGCCACAGTGCATAGAGCACTGGGCCTGGAGTCAGGAAGACCCAGTTTCCTGAGTTCAAATCCAGACTCAAGACACTTACTAACTGTGTGACTCTGAGAAAGTCACTCCACCCTGTTGGCCTCAGTTTGCTCATCTGTCAAATGAGCTGGAGAAGGAAATGGAAAACCACTTCAGTATCTTTGCCAAGAAAGCCCCAAATGAGTCATCAAGAGTCAAATATGACTGAAAATGTCTAAAGAAAAACAATAAAAGAATATTATAGCGTAAAAAATGTCCCTAACCCAGCTCCAATAGGTGTTACTAAGATGGAAAAGGAGCAAAATGTAGCACCTACTATATAAGTATATTTTCGGGGGGAGGGAGGAAGGCAATCAGGTTTAAGTGACTTGCACTCCTCCTATGTGCCAGGCATTGTGCTAAGCTCTTTACCAATATTATTTTATTTGATATTATGAACTGAGAGAAGGTTTCTAAAAATCTGGGCACAGAATTTGAACAGGATTATCTGACATGGAGAGGGGCTGCAATTTGCACTGGTAGAGGACTAAGCTGATAAAGTCCAGGATTACTGATATATACTCATATAGCAGATGGGGTAAAAGTAAAGTTCACAAATGGGCAATGATTTGCCCAAGGAGACACAGATATGAAGTGACTAAAAAAAAGGACTTTCAATAGTGATCTTTTGACTTCATGGTCAAATCCAGAATTATAGACTTTGGAATAGGAAGAAATCTAAGAAAGTTTCTTAGTCTGGCTTCCATAGATTTGTTCTTTACAAATATTTTAATAATGATATTTCAATATATTTAGTTTCCTTTATGCTAGAAATAACTGTCTTACCAAAAATTCTATCAGACCATGAGTGAATTTAGAAAAAAAAAAGATTTTATTTCATATCACTATCTGCCAGGTGACTTGGCCTTTAATCCCTTGTGAAGAAGAGCCAGGTGAAAGCACACTTTCAGGTAGTTACAAAAGCCCTGCTATCATTCATCCAGATTTGAATTTCTCACCTTAAATCCCATTGGTCAGCATTCCAGGGTTCACCTTGATCTTCTCATTTTCATATTTCAATCCCCCCTCCTTTCTCATCTTCATTTACTTTATTTATTTATTTTTATTTTTAAAATTTATTTTTAGTTTTGAACATTCATTTCCACAAAATTTTGAGTTCCAAATTTTCTCCCCATCTCTCCCCTCCCTCCACCCCCTAATGCTTTGCATTCTGATTACTCCTTCCCTCAATATGCCCTCCCTTCTATCACACCCTTCTCTTCCCTCATCCCCATCTTCTGTCTTTTCTTGTAGCACAACATTGATTTCCATACCCCATTACCTGTATTTCTTATTTCCCAGTTGTATGCAAAAACAATTCTCAACATTTTTTCCTAAAACTTTGAGTTCCAATTTCTCTCCTTTCCTCCCTCCCCACCCATCCCCACTGAGAAGGCAAACAAT
The DNA here is from genome assembly GCF_028372415.1 of Notamacropus eugenii. Taxonomy (NCBI): domain Eukaryota; kingdom Metazoa; phylum Chordata; class Mammalia; order Diprotodontia; family Macropodidae; genus Notamacropus; species Notamacropus eugenii. The sequence continues at coordinate 16,985,036 of NC_092875.1, forward strand.
TCAACATAGGCTATGCATGTATAGTTTTGCAAGACTTCCATAATAGTCGTGTTGTGTAAAACTAACTGTATATCCCTCTATCCTATCCTGCCCCCCATTTATTCTATTCTCTCTTTTGACCTTGTCCCTCCTCAAAAGTGTTTACTTCTAATTACTCCCTCCTATCATCCCCCCAGCCCACTTGTCCCCTTCTCCCCTGCTTTCCTGTAGAGTTAGATAGATTTTCATACCCAATTGAGTAAGCATGTTATTCCTTCCTTAAGCCACATATGAAGAGAGTAAGCTTCACTTTTTTCCTCTCACCTTCTCCATTTTCTCCTCCATTGAAAAAGCTTTTTCTTGCCTCTTTTTTGAGAGATAATTTGCCCCATTCCATTTCTCCCTTTCTCCTCCCCTTCCTCTCTCACCCCTTAATTTTATTTTTTTAGATATCATCCCTTCTTATTCAACTCACTCTGTGCTGTGTGTGTGTGTGTGTGTGTGTGTGTGTATAATCCCTCTAACTACACAAATATTGAGAAAAGTTTCAAGAGTTACAGATATCTTTCCATATAGGAATGTAAACAGTTCAACTTCAGAAAGTCCCTTATGATTTTTCTTTCCTGTTTACCTTTTCATGCTTCTCTTGATTCTTCTGTTTGAAAGTCAGATTTCCTCTTCAGTTCTGGTCTTTTCATCAAGAGTGTTTGAAAGTTCTCTATTTCATTAAATGACCATTTTTTCCCCTGAAGTATTATACTCAGTTTTGCTGGGGATCTTCATTTACTTTATTCTATATTTAATAAAGGAAATGCCAAGCCAAAAAAAAAATGCTGTGAAGTCTCCTCCCCATTTGTCTGCATTAGATAGTATGAGAAAGGTTTTTCCTCAATTGCTAAGAGAATTGACCAATGCCTGAGTTTGAAGTTTGAACCCAGGATATCAATGATAAAAGTCCCATTATCTAAGACTGGGACTGGGTTAATGGACCTCATCCTTTGTGAATGAGACCTGACCTGGAAGTTCTTTTGATACACAGGAGAAAGCCTTCTCAGAACAAAAAAAAAAGTAGTAGATATGCTGATTTTTCAGGTGACTAACATCCCCCACTGCACCCTACAAGTAGTTTTGTCTCTGACATTAGCCACCAGTATGAATTACAATTTCTGTGGAAACAAAATTCATTCATACCTTGCACATTATAATCCTCAATATTTTATCTTATGCATTTAAAAACATTCTGAGAAGAGGTCTGTAGGCTTCAATAGATGGTCAAATGGGTCCATAACACACAAAAGGATAAGGACCCCTAGTCTAGGCCAACTCACTAATTTGATATACATGAGGAAAGAGAGAAGTGAGTGACTTGCCCAAGGTCTCACAGCTAGAAAGTAGTAGCAGATCTCAGGTCCACTCCAGTTCCCCAGGACCCTTTTCCCTGTTACTCACTGAATGAACTAGGCCTGTATTACTTCTTGATGTTTTTTCTTGTTTTATTTTCTTCATTAGATCCCAGAATACATCTTTTCTGGAAATGACTTAAGAAATTACATTACTTTTATAGAAAGTAGGAAAGTTCTGTTGTTCACATTCGTAGGTGATAAGGGTTGTGACCTAGCATGGACAGGTTAGAGGTCAGAAACTAATGCACAGGCCCAAGTTGCTGCCTGAGGAAGAGCCTATCAGAGAGGAGAACATGGAGTCACATGGCCAGGGGACAGTATCATGGGAGATCCAAAGTTAGGAAAACAGTATAAGAAACCCCATCTTTCTGACTGTATTGTAGTCTTCCTGTAACCTTACTGGGGAAGCTACCTGTCCATTCAGAGGGAATGGACTTAAGATTAATAAAAGCTTTCCTTTTTCCTTTTTTACAACAGGTATTGTCCTTTGTTTAAGGTGAGCATGTTTCTCACAGCTAGGGGCTTGTTAGACGGGCTCACTTCTAGCAATTCTTGGGGGCTCATCTGGGATCTTTAATATCAGAAAGGATGGGAGTGTGCCCACTGATTTTTCAATCAATGTGGCCCAAACACCCACAGGCACAGCTCCCCTCTTCTGACTGCTACCTTCTCCAGAACTGTTTGGAATTGTTGTGAACTCAGCTAAAACAATGGATTGAAAGGCCTGAGGCAGCATAAGTCAGGGACCTGAGCAACGGCAGGAAACTAGGTGGCTAAGTACTGCCTTATCTGCTTCGGGATCTAGGCAAGACCAGACCTTCTGGGGAGTGAGTGCTCTTAAGATAATGGTACCTGGGAGGAGATGAATAATCCTCTGGGTATTCCTTCAGAAGCCCATTTGAAGGAATGCTGGCTATATTCCTTCCCCAGTCTGCTCTGGAGAGAGAGCAGAGAGAAAGAGGGGGGAGGGAGAATCTAGATTCTGGGAAGGATCCTTTTGAAATTGGCTTAGAATCAGTCAGAGTAAATTGATGTGAATAGTTGATTTTTGACTGTTCTAATCTAAAATTAGTTTATTTCCTGAGAAGAGAGGAACTGTATTCATCTATCTGTTCTATGCTTGTCTGTGTGTTTGTGAAGTGTTTTAAATTGTAAATGCAGCCATGCAGCCAGCCTGAGTAGCAAGGGTTGTAGCTGGACTTTCCTTTGGAATAATACTATCTCTTAATCTCCCCCTCTCCTTCCCTCCCGGATTACACTAGTCTCAGAGGAGTGAGTGGGCTGGAGAGAGAAAAAATGCTTTACTGTTTGATTTGATAATGGTGTTAATAGAGAGTTAGAAAACTTTTTGAAAAGAAAGATTTTTGCTCTTTGCAGATTATTCAACTTAAACAAATGTGGCTCTATTGATAAGTTAAATTGTTAGGCTCTTAACCTCTTAAGTTTTTTTTTTAAGGAAAAAAGAAACTGGAAGAAATGGTGACTATTTGATTTATTTGAAGGGGAGGATATGGGTGGGATGGGAGAGTGTCCATGTGCTCAGACCATGTGGACAAGGGGAAGGTTACCATCCCCCCCCCCATACAATTTAAAGGCTGGAATGAGACTGCAAGAGTTTGTCTGGTGGGCTTTGGAGGGGGGAGGGGAGCTGGAAGATGGTGTTTCAGCTCTTTAAGGAAGTAAAGTAAAAAGAGATTATCGAAAGTTATAAAGTTTTCTTTTAAGTAGAAAGAGCATTAAAAAGAAAGGGGGCTAAAATGTTTTTTATTAATGATTATAAATCCATGTTTGATATGATTTCAAGTCAGAATCTGTCCTGAAGGAATACAGAGCATCATCTGAGAATGTTCTTCCTATCAGGATTAAGCAGAAAAAGATATTGTTATTCAGCATTTATGACTGTAAAGTGCTTAACATAAGGATGGATATATGTTAGATGCAACATTAAAGTAATTGCTACACAATTTTTAAATTTGGAGTTTGTTATATATAGAGATTGGGATTTTAAAAAGGGATGTGATAGAGATTTAATAATTTGCAAGTTATATTTGATTATAAATAAGCAGCGAATGTGCTTATGTTTGCTATATAACAGTAGATTTAAGCTAGAAAGGGATTCCAGTGCAGATAGCTATAGTTAAGATGTGGAGGAACTGGATAATCTGAGTAATGACAGTGAGAGACTTGGAAAGATGAATAAGGTTTGAATAGTCCTGGATGGGTTAGTTTCAGATGGTTTTGGTAAGTAGTGAGAGTGTGAGGAAGTATTTTAAGAAGACAGAAAAACCATGTAACTTGATTTAATGTAGTTAATAGCTCAATCAAAATTGAGATGACTCTATCTGAGTCATCAGATATCTCTATCTTTACCACGTGGTGGTAAAGAGATGAATTACTGTGCAAGGTGATGTGGAAATGTATTCAGCTGAATGAGTAATAGCTTATTTTACATTTTAAGTAAACTCAAATAAACTTAAATTTGTTAGTAAATCCAAATGTTGTTATATTAGGAATTGCATTGTTAAATTAATGATGAATTGGTTAAAAGAAACTGTTATGAATTCAGTGTAAGAGTTTCTGTGTTGTAGGATTCCTATTGTGAAAATGAGACTCCTTTAAATATATATATATATTTATATTTATATATGGGTGTGATTTTCAAGCCTGTTCCATCTAAGGATGTATTAAATATGGTAAAAAGTTTATTTCTGCTGTTAAGAAGGAAGTTTTAACTAAAATTGTTTTTTGCTATGAATCAAGCATTTACAAAAGTATGTTTGTAAAAGGAAGTTTATGACCAAATGTGAAAAGATCTTGGTTTTAGATCTTTTTTTTTTTTTTTAGGTTTGTGTTCTTTAATTTATTTATTTAACTTTTCTACATTCATTTCCACAAAATCTTGGGTTCCAAATTTTCTCCCAATTTCTCCCCTCCCCCACCCCAAAAAGCCAAGCATTCTAATCGCCCCTATCACCAATCTGCCCTCTTTTCTAACATCCCTCCCTTCTCTTATCCCCATCTTCTCTTTTGTCCTGTAGGATAAGATAACTTTCTATACCCCATTATCTGTATTTCTATTTCTTAGTTGCAAGAACAATACTTAACAGTTGTTCCTAAAACTCTGAGTTCCAACTTCTCCCCATCCCTCCCTCCCCACCCATTCTCTTTGGGAAGGCAGGCAGTTCAACATAGACCATATCTGTGTAGTTTTGCAAATGACTTCTATAATAGTCATGTTGTGTAAGACTAACTATAATTCCCTCCATCCTATCCTGCCCCCCATTGCTTCTATTCTCTCTTTTGATCCTGTCCCTCCCCAAGAGTGTTGGCTTCAAATTGCTCCCTCCTCCCACTGCCCTCCCTTCCATCATCCCCCCCACCCTGCTTATCCCCTTCTCCCCCACTTTCCTGTATTGTAAGATAGGTTTTCATACCAAAATGAGTGTGCATTTTATTCCTTCCTTTAGTCGAATGTGATGAGAGTAAGCTTCATGTTTTTTCTCTCACCTCCCCTCTTTATCCCTCCACTGAAAAGTCTTTTATTTGCCTCTTTTATGAGAGATAACCTGCCCTATTCCATTTCTCCCTTTCTCCTCCCAATATATTTCTCTCTCACCACTTAATTTTATTTTTTTGAGATATGATCCCATCCTATTCAATTCACCCTGTGCTCTGTGTGTATGTGTGTATGTGTGTGTGTGTGTGTGTGTGTGTGTGTGTGTGTGTATGTGTGTGTAATCCCACCAACTACACAGGTACTGAAAAAAGTTTCAAGAGTTACAAATATTGTCTTTCCATGTAGGAATGTAAACAGTTCAACTTTAGTAAGTCCCTTATGATTTCTCTTTGCTGTTTGCCCTTTCATGCTTCTCTTGATTCTTGTGTTTGAAAGTCAAATTTTCTTTTCAGCTCTGGTCTTTTCATCAAGAATGCTTGAAAGTCCTCTATTTCATTGAGAGACCATTTTTTCCCCTGATGTATTATACTCAGTTTTGCTGGGTAGGTGATTCTTGGTTTTAGTCCTAGTTCCTTTGACTTCTGGAATATCCTATTCCATGCCCTTCAATCCCTTAATGTACAAGCTGCTAGATCTTGTGTTATCCTGATTGTATTTCCACAATACTGGAATTGTTTCTTTCTAGTTGCTTGCAATATTTTCTCCTTGACCAGAGAACTCTAGAATTTGGCCACAATGTTCCTAGGAGTTTCTCTTTTTGGATCTCTTTCAGGAGGTGATTGGTGGATTCTTTCAGTATTTATTTTGCCCTCTGGTTCTAGAATATCAGGGCAGTTTTCTTTGATAATTTCATGAAAGATGATGTGTAGGCTCTTTTTTTGATCATGGCTTTCAGGCAGTCCCATAATTTTTAAATTGTCTCTCCTGGATCTATTTTCCAGGTCAGTTGTTTTTCCAATGAGATATTTCACATGATCTTCCATTATTTCATTCTTTTGGTTTTGTTTTGTGATTTCTTGGTTTCTCATAAAGTCATTAGCCTCCATCTGTTCCATTCTAATTTTAAAAGAACTATTTTCTTTGATGAGCTTTTGAACCTCCTTCTCCATTTGGCTAATTCTGCTTTTTAAAGCATTCTTCTCCTCATTGGCTTTTTGAACCTCTTTTGCCAATTGAGTTAGCCTATTTTTCAAGGTGTTATTTTCTTCAGCATGTTTTTGGGTCTCCTTTAGCAAGGTGTTGACCTGCTTTTCATGGTTGTCTTGCATCTCTCTCATTTCTCTTCCCAGTTTTTCCTCCACCTCTCTTACTTGATTTTCAAAATCCCTTTTGAGCTCTTCCATGGCCTGAGCCCACTGAATATTTATTTTGGATGTTTGGGATACGGAAGCCTTGATTTCTATGTCTTTCCTTGACGGTAAGCATTGTTCTTCCTCACCTGAAAGGAAGGGAGGAGATATCTGTTCACCAAGAAAGTAACCTTCTTTGGTCTTATTTTTTCCCCCCTTTTCTGGGCATTTTTCCCAACCAGTTACTTGACTTTTGGGTCCTTTGTCAAGAGTAGGGTATACTCTGGGAATCTGTGAGATCTCATTTCCTCCAAGGTGGCACGATCAGGCATGTACTGGTTTAGATGCAGAAAGGTATTTTTGTGCCCAGAATCTTAGCAGTTACCTCTCCACAGCTACCTGGCCTCTAGTTCCTCCAAGTCAGCACTGGGGGCTGATTTTCAGATAAGCTGGATGGGCAGAGCCACCATTCAGTGTGAGACAAAGACCAGCTCACCCAGAGCCTCCACACTGGGTGGAGGCAAGAATCAGCTCCTCAGTGCCCCCAGGGTTTTTACGCTCCAACAATGTATGCAGCTGCTATGCCTGCGATGTGGCCTCTGAGGCGGCTGCCTGCTGCTGGACCTATGGGAAGGCCCTTCTGCCTTCCTGGCCAGCTGAAAAAACCCCATCACTGACTTTTGGCGCCTGTGAGTTGAGGGATCTTTGAACCCACTGCTGCTGGGACTGGGGATTCTGTGACTGGAGATTCCACCCCTGAGGGCTGTTCATGCAAGGCCAAGACTGGGCTGGGCTTCATGCTCTGCTCCACATCCGGTGCAACAGACATATCCCATGGACCTTTCAGGTCACCCTGGGCTGGAAATCTCTACTCTGTTGTTCTCCACTTCTGTTGCTCCAAAATTTGTTGAGAGTTCCTCTCTACAGGTATTTTATAGGCTGTGTGGGGAGACCCTGGGTATGTGTGTCTTTCTACTCCACCATCTTGGCTCTGCCCCCTGGTTTTAGATCTTTTGTAACTTTTGCCAATTAGGTTCATGAGGGTTTTGTGATAAATTGTAAACTATTCTTAGAAGAGGAAGATATTTGTTGTATGAAGAAATGTTTTGTAAAATCTTTTGTATGATTTTTGAAAGCCTTCCTACCAAATTTATATTTGTAAGCTAATTTGTTATAATAGCTTCAGGTTTTATGAGCGGTTGGAAGATAAGGGACAAGATAAAGGAAACCAAGAATTTTATGGCTCCACGAAGCTCTGTGATAATTTTAAGACAAAAAAGCCTCCTGGCCCCATCCCCCTTTCCTTTTGAAGTCCAGTCATTACAGAAGGACTTCTTAAAATCTAATCTGAACAGGAGATGCTCAGAGAAGAGATGGCAATTCTTTCTGTTGTCGAAAGAGAAGAGTGGCACCAGCACCACCCAGGGCCCAACTTGAAGAGTCTAACATGATCACCCAAGTAGTGTGGCCCCTCACTTTGGTAAGGTTACAATCCCTGTGTAAAGTGTAAACTGTTTGCATATGGAGTTCCTAAACAAGGAATTTGTGTTGGTGATAAATAATCTCTAGTGATTGGTTTTTAGGACAAATTTAAGATCTAAAATGTGAATCCTGGTAAAATGTTTGATTAGTGAAACCTGCCATTTGGTAAGAGCCTCTGGGACCATACTCAGAGAGCAGAAGTTAGCCTCAGGGCACAATTGTGTCCTCAGCCTGGGATGGGATCCTTCTTGACTCAGTTTCCCCATTGTGTTCCTTTGAAAAGCAATGTTTTCCCACTTGACTATTTCTGAGTCTGGCTCTAAGGTGGAGATGATATCTAATTAGGTCCTTGCTTTTTGTCTTCATGGCTATAATCGTCTATAATTTCATCTATAATCAAAGCAGATAATTTAAAATGTAAGCACATGCAAGTAGTGAAATCTTGCTGTTTTCAGTTAATTAGGCAAGTGGGTACTCTGGTACGGTCTTGTGACAGATAAAATCCCTGAAATAGAACATTTTCCTGAATGTTATGGGAATAATTAGATAAAGAAAAGGAAGCCAAAGTATAACTGTGATGTTGTATCACTGTTCCGCAGAACAAGACTGGGATTTAAAGTTGATTGTAATTGTATGGAACTGTTGAGGTTTAGGGGTACTTGGGGTCCCAAAATAGTAATTTGCTGGGTCCTGCTCAAATGAGTTCAACCCAAGACTTCTTTCAACCAAAGACAGTCAAAGTCTGTTCAGATTTCTCAATATTAGGTGGACTTTTAGGGAATCTGAGCATTTGTAACGCTAAAACAAGATGTATCTTACAGAGGGACTCCATGGAAGGAGTCTCGGGGAGCTCCAGGCAGTTTGGGGGTTCTAGGAATAGTCTTGATGGGAGTGGCCAGGAACCTGGAGAAATTGATTAACAGGGCATAGTGACAGGGAAAAGTTTATGGACCTCTAAAGACCCAGTTCATGTGGGGAAAGCCAAGGAGTTCTCAAGGTGAGGTTTTCCAGGGCCTTTTTAGACAAATAGGACTAAAACTCTTTTGGGGTAATGGACAAAGGTGCCAAATTGGAATAAAGTCTTTACCTGTTACAAAATGATGTAAAAGCAATTAGCATTAAAATAATTGACTGAAGTAATTACTGAGACTAAATCAGAGGTATCTTTAGTTTGGGAAAAAGAATTTCAGTTTCAGTTTCTTAGAAGCAGGTAACCTCTGGTAATATTTGGCATTGATGGAAAAGTTAAATGTTTCTGTTTTGATTTCATTTCATTTCATGAACGTAAGCTGAAGTTGATGTTTGAACTTATCACATATGTAGCTCATTGTTTTAGACCAAGCAGGGTTAGAAAGGTATAGAGAAGCTTGGGAAACAGATATAAATTTAGAGCAATAACTTATGAAGATTGTTATTTAATCAGGAACTAGAACACATATAGAAAGGCACGTAAGTTACTTAAGACTTGCTTCAAAAGACGTTCCTTGGCCAATGTGAAGTTATAGTCATATCTGAGACTGATTATTGGAGCTTGGTATTTTAAGATTTTATGGGACTATTAACTGACTATTCTTCTGAGTCTAACTCCACGTGTGGATAGCAAGAGAGACGATCTGAGCCACTGATCCATGATGCCAGTAAGCCTGAGGGAGGCTGGTATGAACTGCAAAAAGGTGATTGATTTCATGGGAAGGTTGGGAGAGTGGCTCTTCAGCCTGGGCTGAGGTAGGATTCTCTTGACTCAATTTCCCCCTGACACCTGGCAGACTTTAAGCCTGAATGAATGCCAGTTGACACTCTACTCCTGCTTGGAATTAACACGAAATTAGGGAGATATTGTTTCCCCGCCTACTCTTAGTGGCAATTTCCTATAATCAAAAGTTTTGTAAGCTTAATATCAGATCTATTAAATAATAGATTACTGGTAGAGGAACATCTGAGGTTGTCAAAAATTAAGCTATTAGGCTTAGGATTTCAGATTTAACAGCAATAAGTTAGATTTCTTTAATTCTTATTAATAGTATGGGGACATTTAGATTAAGGGCTTGTGAGGTTAGCATACATAGTTATTATTTCATCTCATTTGGTTAAAGTTAAAAGAAAAAATAGTTTGTGGTCTATATTGTAAATGCTTTAAAAGAAGCATCACAAGACCAGAAGTTGGGATTGTTTTATGATGTATGCACTGTGTTCAAAATGATTATTTATTGTCTTTATGTAAGTACTAGGGCCTGTTATTGACTCCTTAGTGAAATCTCATCTTCCTGATGGGAGAAATGAATAGTGAATTTGTCCAGCTTAACTGCCGTGGGCTGCCCGGGTCATCTTACCTATCTCCAGGTCTTCGGTGGCCAGCCAGATAAATGTATCGAGAGAAGAGACTTCCAGAGTCAAACAGAAGTTGTAGGCTTTATTCTGGATCTTAGCTACATGTCAGCATGCAGGGCAAGTTCTTCCTGAGGAGAAAGGAACCACACCCCCCAGTATACAGGGCTAGTGCTCCCTGCAGGAGTCCCCCGTGGGATCCCCCTTCTCCTCCCAAGAAGCAAGGAAAAGAGGGAGAAAGCCCTCAGGCTTTCCTGTCCCCATTTAAGCTCTCCCCTGCTAGTTCGCTCGTGGACACTGTGCATGCTCTCAGCCCGGTAGCCAATTAACAACAGGTGTGCTCAGATCACGGACCAGTCTCAAGGGTGGGATGTTCTCCCCAGCAAGTTTCCACAGAGAAGAGGTGGAAAAACAAGATAGCTTGCGTCTCACCCCTCAATTCCCAGATGTTCCCTGGGGGGCCTCTTGAGAGCTCGCAATCAAGAAGCCCTCACCTTTACCTGCCCAAGACCGTTCACGTGAGAACTGAGCTTACACCCCAACATGAATTAATGTAAAATGTAAAAACTGAGTTCTAATGTGAATTTCTTAAACATGACAATTGGCCAAAGTTCCAATTTTGATTTTGTAAGAGTGATAAGTGTATAAAACTTAGGAATGGTCATCTACAATTATATCAAGGTCAGTTTTGTAGGAGAGTACATATCTGGATTTCTACAAGAAGATAAAGGGAAGAAGATGCTGAGATGCTGTGCTGAAGATGGCTTGAAGGAGCATCCAGACCAAAAAACTGCATCAGATGATGTTCCTCCCCAGACTACTATATGAGATGGAACTTCTGAAAGGACAATTTATTGATCTACCTTTGTATTTTTAATCTCTGTATCTGTACTTATAACAAGGGGACCGCCCCCTAGTAATTTGTCAATGCCTCAGTCAACTTTGCTCCCTTCTCATATTCATATAAAGGGGAGATAAAGGGAAGAATTCATAGGGGAAAGAAAGTGAGGAGGTATTTATTGATTGGATTTAGGTGTAGAAACAGAAATTTTAATGAAGAAAAAAAGGGGGCATTTTGTGGGAAGTAAGAAAGTTCTGTTGTCCACATTCCTAGGTGATAAGGGTTGTGACCTAGCATGGACAGGTCAGAGATCAGAAACTAATGTTCAGGCCCAAGGAGCTGTGTGAGGAAGGGCCTATCAGAGAGAACATGGAGGCACGTGACCAAGGGATGGTATTGCAGGAGATCCAAAGTTAGGAAAACAGTATAAGAAACCCCTTCTTTCTGCCTGTGTAGTAGTCTTCCTGTAACCTTACTGGGGAGGCTACCTGTCCACTCAGGGGGAATGGATGAAAAGATTAATAAAAGTTTTCCTGATTGCACAATAGGTATTGTCCTTTGCTTGAGGTGAGCACATTTCTTACAGTTGGGGGCTTGTTAGACGGGCTAACTTCTAACAGGTTTCAGAGGAACCAAATAACGGGAAGTTCTTCGAGAATGAGAGGAAGCTGTTGGATGCTGAATTAGAGGGGTTGGTTGATGTATCCTGGCAGGGAGGTGACCTTCCTGCATGAAGTCACACAGAAAGCCTTCCACCACCCAGAGGAGGAGGAGGAAATATGGCAAAGGTTTGCACCGAGACACAGAGCAGATCTCGGTGAATGTCACCTAACCTGTGAAACATGTCGGGTATGATGGAATCCAAGGAGATGTTGGGCTGCTGTCTAGCTCTGGATGAAAAGCACTGTCATTTCAAGTGACTGCTTTAAATCCTTGGAATAAGTTTGCCCACAAGACACTCTTGTCTCCAGACTCCATGACTTGTCATTGGCTGTGCAGCCCTCCTGGAATGCTCTCTCTTCTCATCTTAATCTCCTGGTCCCACCATTCATTACTCATTCCCCTTCAGTCCTTCCTAAGCATTCCTCTGAATCTCCAGGCTCTGCCACCATGATTCAGTGGTCTTCCTACCCTGGAACATACCCCCTCAAGTCAACCCCCTTCTCCTATTGGTGAGTTCTTTCCAGGGCCTCAATTTTAGAAATGAATCAAGGCAGACCACATTTCATTTTTGTTCCTCTCTCTCCTCCAGTCTATGACCTACTTTTCAGCCCCCTTTTGGGTATGACCTTCCTCCATCACAATGTAAACTCTTTGAGAACAGGATGGTCTTTTTTTTTTAATTTGATAGTTTTATTTTTTCCCCCGACTACATGTAAAGATAGTTTTTCAACATGCATTTGTTGTAAAATTTTGAGTTCCATATTTTTCTTCCTTCCTCCCTCCCCAAGACCACAAGCAATCTGATAGAAGCCGCATATCTACAATCACGAGGGACCCTGTTGGCGTCTGTATTGCCTGTGCTTAGTTTAGCAGCACATTTGTTCAGTGTTTTCAGGTGTGCCCTGACCTCATTTGGGTTTTCTTGGCAGAGACACTGGAGTGGTTTGCCATTTTCTTTTCCAGTTCATTTTACAGATGAGGAGACTGAGGCAAATAGGGTGAAGCGACTTGCCCAAGATCACACAGCTAGGAAGTGTCTGAGGCTGCATTTGAATTCAGGTCTTAAATCCAGGGCCAGTGGGTATTCACTCCACTGTGCCACCTGCTGACCCTTAGCAGCATTCTAAGGGCTTATAAAGATTTATTGCCTATTGCTAGCTCCTTCCCTCTGGGATCCCCTCATCCATGTATGTACAGAGCACTTGCCGTTGTCTCTCCTATCAGACAGTAAAGCTCCGGGAGGTCAGGGGGTGGTTTGCAGTTTGTTTGCTTTTCTATGTATCTCCAGTGCTGAGCGTAGTGCCAGGCACACATTAGCTGCTTAATAAATGCATGTTAAATTCTTGTTGACTTCAATTAGTTTAACCTGCAGCATTCCCCAAATGCAGTATACTTTTAAAGAATTGATTCAACTAAAAAAAAAATTTCATTTGGAGGTAGCCTATTGTGATAGAAAGGGCACAGGCTCTCTAGAGTCAGAGGGCCTAGGTTCCAGTCCCATCTCTGACACTAGCTATGCGACCTTGGGCAAGTCCTTTCCCCTCCCTGGGCCTCAGTTCCCTCCTCTGTGAAATGAGGAGATTAGATTCAAAGATCCCTCCCAGTCCTGACATGTTCTATTCTCAGGCCCCTCCCAACCTTGATATTCCCTATTGGCCCCTCCCCACTCTGACATCCCCTGTTCTAAGATCCTTCCCAAGCTATGACATCCCTTGTTCTAAGGGCCCTTCCAGGTTTCTTTCATGTTATGTTGTCAGGTCAAAATAGGTGTTTAGCACACATATTCCCAATCTACCAAAACACATAAGGAAAAGCATCTATACAAGAATTTAATGGAAACAAAGACAGTATAAAGTTGCCATCCATCTCCAGTTAGGATGAGGTCTTCTTTAGTTTTACTTTTTCATCTAAATTTACAATGTATTTCATTTTTTTTAAAAGTTCCTTGGCTCTCTGAAGATCACCTGAAATTAAGTGGACACATGACAGTGAGATCAAGGCTTCATTTTAGCCAACTGTTCCCAGGCAGGTGGAGGTGCCAGTACCACAGGCCCAGGCTTCTTCTTGCTCTTCTAGGTCTGCATACAGCCCCTGGAACCTGTCCCCTCCTCCCATCTTTCAGGGAGGCTAAACTTCAGGGCAAAAAGGCTGGGACCTTTCAGAGGTAAGAGGAGGTGGGAGAGAAGCCAGGGTATTAGTGAGCCAGTGTATGGCTCAGAATTTCCAGGGATCTTGGCAGTGTGTGTGGGGGAGTGGACAAAAACTGGGTGGCACAGGTATGGGCAGAAAGTGTTACAAGTCCCTCCTTCCCATCTGCTGGTAGAGGGAGGCCTGGGTTTTGGACCTTTTGGATTCAGAGTTTGAGTCAAAGTCCTGGCTGCCCTGCCCTGGTTATGTCTCTGTTGATTCTATAAAAGCAACCTCAATATCCTCCTCTGATAAGGCTTTTCCCATGTGTGTATCAAGACCTCAGGAGGTTCCCTGGTATACCATCATGACTGCTCTGCTTAGTGACTCTTCTATCACCATGATCAAGAAGATTGTCAAAAAGGCTGACACATGTTGGCCAAAGGTATCCAGCACCAGACTCAAAGGGTGATATGGAGGGAGTGTTGAATGGGGAGTCAGGGACCTGGGTTCAAATCTTGGCTCTATACCACCTGTGATCATGGAAAGGCCTTTGGGTCCTTATCTGTAAAACGAGGGGTTGGTCTTGTTGGCCTCTGAGGTTACTCCTGGTTCTAGATTTAAGATCCCCGCTGGTGGCTTTGCTCCTCAGTGACCCTGTGCTGATCACCTGGAGCCCCTATGTCTTGGAGAGAGCCTCCAGGACTCTGAGGAGTATGAAGGTATGAAGAGAGACTATTGTCTACATCAGGACTTGTTAACGTGGGTCCCTGAGCTTGTTTTTAAGAAAAATATTTTTGATAATTGCATTTCAATATTGTTACTTTCCTGTGTAATACTATGGGCTTCATTTTATGCATTTAAAACCAAGATTTTGACAGGGGTCTTTTGGCTTCCTAGAGGACCAAAAGTATTGTGGACCCCTCCCCCCTAAGATGAACAGCCCACTGTGCTAGTCCACTGGTAGTTTTATTTTGAACAGACAAGGAGCTGGTCTAGAAACGAACTGGAGGAAGAGTGAGCTGGATTGGGGAATCCACATGGGAAGCTGGGCAGAGCATTCAATGAGCCCCATCTGTTTTCTTAAGCAAACCTCATCTTTTTTCATACAAATATTTCCTGGTTGACAGTCTATTGCTGTGATTGATAGACCACCAGTATTCTGAAGAATCACAATTTGGTGATTCTTTGGTGACCCACAGGGTGATGGAAAGACACAGTATCTTGGCAACCTACAGCAGATGACCAGTTGTGATTGTCTAGCAAGGATGGGCATGGATGGGATTATTTATCACCCAGGAGATGATCAGAAAAGGAGGTGTGCCTCTCACTTAGTAACAGTGAAAGATAAGAGATGGGCAGCCCAAGGGATGCCCTGTTACCAGTCTCCTGTGAAAAGGCCCAGAGGAAGGCCTTGTCACAGTGGGATTTATGGGAAGACATGGGCAAAAGGTGCCTGGGGTGAGGACGGAAAGAAGGGTTGTGATCTACAGTGCTGGAATAAGACTCCACATCAATGGCATCTGGGTCTAGAGCAAGTCCCTGCCTCTCTCTGGGCCTCAGTTTCCCTGTCTGAAAAATGAGGGAGTTAGACCTCCTCCTGGTTCTGAATCTATAGTCTTCACAACAAGGCCATGGATCCACACTTGACAGAGCAGGAGACCAAGGACCCAGAAGGCCCATAGCCTGGCCCATGGTCCATGGCTGTTAAGGCCTGGGCTGGTCTTTGGTTCCCAATCCAGGGCTTCCTCCATACTCACTGGTCTGTCTCTCTTGCAGTTACTTACTTAGCACTAGGCTGGAAACCCACTAGTCCTTCGATACTTTACTGAATGACTGCTTAGATCTCATTACTAGCAATGCACTCCCATGGTAAGGAACTTGGAGGAATAAATGGATGTACCTTGTTTGAAAGCTTTGCCTAAATCTTCAGTCAATTCTTTCTCCCCAGCTGGAAGAGAAAAAAAAACACAGTTTTGGATTTAGAAAGGCCTAGGATGAATACACAGGATGGGCATAACCAGAACTATGGAGCTGTCAGTGAATGTGGAAATGGGGCCAGCCCGAACAGAACCAGAAACATGGGACCTGGCTGGTGGGAAGAACATTGGAGGACTCTCTTCCCAACATCACAGGAAGATGGGAAAGGTGGGAGGGGGCTGGGATATGAGGGGCTTTTAAGGTCAAATAGCACTTTGTGTTTGGTCCTGGAGGCCATAGGGAGCCTCTGGAGTTTAATGAGTAGAGGGTGACATGATAACACCTGTGCTTTAGGAAAATCGTTTGGAGGCTGAATGGAAGATTGGCTAGAGTGGGAGGATACCCGAGGCAGGCAGCACCCCCAGCAGTGATGGTGGTAGTCTAGTTGGGAGATGATAAGAGCTTGCAACAGGGGGTGGGAGCAGGGTCAGAGGAGAGAAGGGGGTGTATTCCAGAGATGTTGTGGAGGTGAAATCCACAGGCCTTGGTGATAGCTTGGAAATTGTGGGGAGCGATGAGAGACAGTGAGGAGACTAGGATGGGACTGGAAGGATGGTGGTACACTCTATAGTAATGGAAAGGTAGGGAGGTAGGGCAGGGAGGGTTCTGGGGGAAAGATAATGAATTCTTTTTTGGACATATTGAGTTTAAGGTGTCTACTGGACATCCAGTTGCAGATGTCTGAAAGGCAGTTGGAGATGCAAGATTAGAGACTCAGGTAGCAAAGACCTTCAGGGGCCACTGAGCCTGACCCTCTCTTTAACAGGCGGAAGTGAGAGGAGGCAGGTCTGGACTGTCTCCACAAGTACTCTATGACAATGAAAGGCGGTAAGCTTCCCAATGCTTCTGGTGCTCAGGTGAAGCCTGGGGTGTTTAGTGAGATGGAGGGCAGGCTCAGGTGACCTCACCTGAAAAGACTCTTATATGCTAAGAAGAAAGATCATATTGAAGCATCACCCAGGAAAACACAGACCTAGAATGTGTTCAGTGTTCTAGTTAAAGCCCAGCAGAGATGGCGGCCAGGCTTCATTAAACACCTCAAGAAAGCTGTGTCTGGAAGACCAAACCCCACAGTGAGGTTCTCAACATCAACACTGTCATCCTGGAAAGAATGGAAAGTTTCACAATGAGCGAATTTCCCAGACAATAATAATAAAAGATATTTGGAAGGTGTTACCGGAAAGAGAACAATAATAAATGGAAAATGGTATACAGATTGATCAGTGTTTCTGGCACTCTACTCTCATCATGAAGGAAGGTGGAACCACTCCCTGTAGGCCAGGCCTGCACAACATGTGGCCCTCTGGCCACTTGCAGCCCGCCAAACCTGTGTGTTAAGCTGGCCTGTTTTATATCCTTTACATTTTTCCATGCCACCTGAAGCCCGAAATCTTTTTGTAGGCTGCTTGTGGCTTGCAGGCCTGCTTTAGATGGTAACAGCCTAGCCCCAAGGAGGGCTGTAATGGGCCTCCAGAGGAGGAGGTGGAAGGAGCAGTGGGATGAGAAGAGGCCGAAGCAAAGGAGACCCAGATCAGAGAAGCATGGAATGATCTCCATGAACTGATGCAGAGAGAAGTCGAGAAGTTAGCAGAGCCAAGGAAACACTACACGCAGTGACTACAACAGGCACACTGTTTGATGACTAACTTTGATAGACTCAGCTCTTCTCAGTAATGCAAGGACCCAAGACATCTCCAAAAGACTCATGATGGAAAGTGCTGTGCACGTCCGGAGAAAGACCGATGAACTCTGAATACAGATGGGAGGTGGAAGCTGACTATTTTCTCTCTCCTTTTTGTTTTGTTTTTTCTTTCTTGTGGTTTCTCCCATTCATTCTAATTCTTCCTTACGCGATTAATGTGAAAATGTTTAATAAGAATGTATATGTGGAGCCTTTATCAGAATGCACGCTGTCTTGGGAGGGAGGCAGAGAAAACTTAAAACTCAAAAAAATGGCTCTAAACAAACTCTGGAGCTGCAGAACCCACAGAATGACAGAGTGAAGCAAATCTCTAGCCCAAGACAGCCTGGAAGGTCACAGGAAGTGTCAATCATGCCATGCAGGGGGCAGTCCAGTGTGGGCTGTGCTAGCACAGACAGGACTTGAGCAGGCCTTAGGGAGACCAACTACACCTGTGGCAGTTTCCAGACTTCAGGAACCAAAATGCCAAAGGCAAATTGGAAGGTCAGTGGAAAAGGCCTGAGGGGCCAGTGTGGGAAAGTGGCGTGGTCCGGCCCCAGCCCCAGGGTGGCAGAGGGGGAAGGGAGTGGAGGAACCCACAGCAACCACATCAGCAGCAGGGGCAGAGACAGTGACTGTTTCTGGAGCTCTAGAACCACAGGTTGTGAGGGCATCTTACAGCTGACAGTACACCCCACTACCCCACTAGAAGCAGAGATCTACCTTAACAAAGGGCTCAAAAGTCAAGTAAACAGCTGGGGAAATGAGCAAAAACCAAAAGAAGAATCAGACTACAAAATCTTACTTTGGTGACAAGGAAGACCAAAGCATGCAAACAGAAGAAAACAAAGTCAAAGCTCCTCCATCCAAAGCCTCTAAGAAAAATATTAATTGGTCTCAGGCCATGGAAGAGCTCAAAAAGGATTTTGAAAATCAAGTAAGAGAAGTAGAGCAAAAATTGGGAAGACAGATGAGAGTAATGCAAGAAAATTATGAAAAATGAGTTAACTGCTTGTTAAAGGAGACCCCAAAAATTGCTGAAGAAAATAACACTATAAAAAATAGACTAACCCAATAACAAAAGAGATCCAAAAATCCAGTGAGGAGAAGAATGTCCTAAAGAGCAGAACTGGCCAGATGGAAAAGGAGATCCAAAAGCTCACTGAAGAAAAGAATTCCTTGAAGATTGTAATGGAGCAGATAGAAGATTTATGAAAAATGAAAAAATTAGAAAACCAAATCAAAGGAATGAAAAAAATAGCAATGTGAAACATCTCAATGGAAAAACAAATGACCTGGAAAATAGATCCAGGAGAGACAATTTAAAAATGATGGGACTACCTGAAAGCCATGATCAAAAAAAGAACCCAGACATCATCTTTCATGAAATTATCAAGGAAAACTACCCTGATATTCTAGAACCAGAGGGCAAAATATTGAAAGAATCCACCAATCACCTCCTGAAAGAGATCCAAAAAGAAAAACTCCTAGGAATATTGTAGTCACATTCCAGCGTTCCCAGGTCAAGGATAAAATATAGCAAGCAGCTAGAAAGAAAAAATTTGAGTATTATGGAAATGCAATCAGGATAACACAAAATCTAGCAGCTTCTACATTAAGGGACTGCAGGGCTTGGAATATGATATTCCAGAAGTCAAAGGAACTAGGACTAAAACCAAGAATCACCTACCCAGCAAAACTGAGTATAATACTTCAGGGGAAGAAATGGTCATTCAATGAAATAGAGGACTTTCAAGCATTTTTCATGAAAAGACAAGAGTTGAATAGAAAATCTGACTTTCAAACACAAAAATCAAGAGAAGCATGAAAAGATAAACAGGAAAGAGAAATCATAAGGGACTTACTAAAGTTGAACTGTTTACATTCCTACGTAGAAAGATAATATTTGTAATTCTTGAGACTTCTCTCAGTACTAGAGTAGTTGGAGGAATTTTATATATATATATATATAGACAGAGGGCACAGGGAGAGCTGAATAGGAAGGGATGATATCTAAAAAAATAAAATTAAGGGGTGAGAGAGGTATATATTAGGAGGAGAAAGGGAAAAATAGAATGGGGCAAATTATCTCTCACATAAAAGAGGCAAGAAAAAGCTTTTTCAATGGAAGGGAACAGAGGGGAGGTAAGAGGGAAAAAGTGAACCTTACTGTCATCACATTTGGCTTAAGGAGGGAATAACATTATACTCAATTTGCTATGAAACTCTAACTCACACTACAGGAAAGAAGAGGACAAGGGGATAAGTATGTGGGGCGTGGCAGAAGGGAGGGCAAATGGGAGGAGGTGTAATTAGAAGTAAATATTTTTGAGGAGGGATAGTGTCAAGACAGAGAATAGAATAAAAGGGGAGCAGGATAGGATGGAGAGAAATATAGTTAGTCTTCTACAACATGACTTTTATGGAAGCCTTTTGCATAACTGCACATGTATAACATATATTGAATTGCTTGCCTTCTCAGTGGGGATGGGTGGGGAGGGAGGAAGGGAGAGAAGTTGGAACTCAAAATTTTAAAAACGAATGTTAAAAATTGTTTTTACATGCAACTGGGAAATAAGATATATAGGCAATAGGGTACAGAAATCTATCCTGTCCTCCAAGGAAGTAGAGAAAATGGGGATAAGAGAAGGGAGGGAAGTGATAGAAGGGAGGGCAGATTAGGGGAAGCAGTAATCAGAATTCATTCTGTTTTGGGGTGGGTGGAGGGGAGAAATGGGGAGAAAATTTGCAACTCAAAATCATGTGGAAGTGAATGTTGAAAACTAAAATTAAATTAATCTAAGGAACAAAAAATAAATGAGAGAAACAGGGAACATATGCCAGCTGAAAACATTCCCTGTCACAACGCATGCCCTTCACAAAAGACAAGTGGAAGAGAGATGTCCTTGGATGGAGAGTCCTTCTTGATATCTCCATTTGGGGGTGACATGGTGCCCGACAGCAGCAAGCCCCAGAACAGCCAAGATCCCCCGCAGTGAGAGCCAAGGAGATCAGCCTGATCAGTCACAGGAAAAAGCAAAAAAGATTAAAAAAGCCTGTGCCTCAGCATGTTTGTTCTGGACAAACAATGAGCTGGGATGCTTTGAGGCCTGGCTCACATCACAAGACAACAGGCTCTGAAGGGTCAACCCGAGGGGTGACCCCCAAGGGTAACAGAGGTTCACAGTCAGGCAGCAGGCACTTCGAGGAGATCATGTCTTCCCAGAAGAGGAAGTGGAGCTTAGGGGCTGCGATCTCTTGCATTTGTGGAGGTTTCCACCTGATCTTGCCTCACCTCCCCTCACCCCCACAACCTCCTGAGACAGTCAAGGCAGATATTATGAGCCCTTTTTACAGATGAGGAATCTGAGACCATGCCGCTAAGAGATGGCAGAGCACAGACATAATCCACTTCTCCTGCCCCACACTCTCTGTCCCTGCTTCTACCAGTCATGTTCTCCCATTCCTAGCTGTGGTTTCTCTACTTCTGTGGTCTGGGAAACCAGGGAGTGAAGCCTGTTGAACACTATACCTGTAAGAATAATGATAACACGAACAGCTGTATTTACATAGCACTTTGCCAATATGATCTCATTTGATCCTCACAAAAGCCCTGGGAGAGAGGGGCTGCTATGATCCCCGTTTTACAGAATAGGAATCATCTGTCTGCAGACAGAGGTGTAGTGACAAAGCTAGTCAGCATCTGAGGGCAGATCTGAACTCAGGCCTGTCTGTTTCCAAGTCTGATGCCCTCTCTACAGTGCCACCCAGCTGCCAAGGGAGGAAACTACCTCCAAATGCGAAGCTTCTGTGGAAGAACATAGAGCTCTATAACAACAGGGTCTTAAGGACCATTGGGTCTGATGGCCCAAGAGCAAGGAAGACCCAAGCCCAGACAACTCTGTGAGACTCCATTGTTGAGAAGGTGACTCCCTGCATTGGCGGATGGAATTTCCTCACTCAGGAGCTCTCGACATTGGTCCAGTCCCCACCCCAATTTTTGGTGCTCAGTCTGTTCCCTTTCATGTCCATGGTCAAAAAGGTTTGTATGGCCAAAAGTCTGACCTTCTTCACCCGACCGTGGAGAAAACCATGTCCTGATCTGTCTGGCCAGGAGGTAATTTTCTGCCTATACACTGTGTTGAGAGTTGGGCTCCCAAGCTTCTCCCAGACCCTGGAACTGCCAAGCACAGGCTCAGGGTCCACATTTGCCTGCTAAAATCTCGATCCACTCAACACCCCATGGGGGAGCTAGTGGCCTTCTGGTCTGACCCCCAAATAGAGGGATATGTGCATGTGTGGGGGGACACATAGCTGTGCAACACTAGGCAAGTCGCTTTGCCACTCTGTGCCTCAGTTTTCTAATCTGTAAAATGGGGAGGACCAGGCCCCAGGGCCCTGGTGTGTGGACTGCTCTGCCAACTCTGAAGCCCTGTCATTGTCAGTCATCCTTCCTGCTCTGCCCTCAGAGTGCCACTCCCTGGAGACTCTACACAGACTCTCTTACCTCTAATAAAGGCTTCAATCTCTTTGGTTTCTGCCTCACTTTGAGCTTCACTGAGTTTCTCATTGACCTCCATGATTTCTCCGAGAAACTCCAGGTCCATGTCGCTGTCTGTGCCTTCTGAGATCTCTATACCCTTGAGCTTCAGCTGTTGGGGAGCAAAGATGCAGTAAAGACACGGTCTGGCTTCAGAAATGGGGCATGGGGTCTGGAGGCTGAAGAGCTGTGTTTGAGCCCCAGAAGGTCAAATTCCACAACATTGCCGTTAATCCTGCCCGATTCCTCCTCTCCTCACATGTAAGGAAATGAACAGAAATCATTTAAAAAGGCAACTGGGGCAAAGTGTCCTTTTCAGAGCAAATGACTCCTTCTGGCAATGTCTCAAAGACAATTTGGCAAGTGATGTGCCCCAGGGATCTGAGCTTAGCCCTATACCATTTAACATTTTTATCAATGACTTGGTTAAAGGCAGAGGGAACATGCTCATCAGATCTTGGTGGGGGGCCTGCACAAAGTTGGGAGGGAGAGCTAACACAAAGAAGGATGATCAGTATCCGAGAAAACTTGAGAGGTTGTCAGGCATTGGGCTGAATCTAAGGAGATGAAGAAAATCATTAGATCATAGATTCAGAGCCCAAAGGGTCCCATTTTACAGATGAGGAATCTGGCCCCAAAGAGGTTAAGAGACCTGCCCAGGGTCATCCAGTTAGTGACTTGTCTGAGACAGGAGTAGAACTCGGGTCTTTCTCACTCTAAATGCAGTCCCATAGCCATTAAGCCGTACTGCCTGAAAAATTTTTTTACATTTATTTTTAGTTTACAACATTTAGTTCCACAAGCTTTCGAGTTCCAAATTTTCTCCCTTTCTTTCCCCTCCCCTCTCTTTCCCCCTCCCTAAGACAGCATGCAATGTGCTATAGGCTCTCCCGCTATATACGTTCACATTAAACATGTTTTCACATTAGTCATGTTGCAAAGAAGAATTAGAACCAACAGAATGGACTATGAGAAAGAAGAGACAAAACAAAAAAGGATAGAAAATAAATAGTCTGCTTTTATCTGTGTTCAAACTCCACATTTCTTTCTCTAAATGTGGATGGCATTTTCTGTCATGAGTCTTTTGGTGCTGCCTTAGAATCTTGCACTGTTGAGAAGAGCCAAGTCTACCAAAGTTAGTCATTGAACATTGTGGCTGTTACTGTGTATAATGTTCTCCTGGTTCTGTTCCCTTCACTCAGCATCAGTTCATCTAAGTCTTTCCAGGTTTTTCTGAAATCCACCTGCTCATCATTTCTTATAGCACAATGGTATTCCATTACATTCATATACCACACCTTGTTGCCCAAAATACAAAAGAGAAAAATGAAATGAGGTGGCAGTGACCTGACTAGATGCCTAGAAAAGGCACTGGATTTTAGTTTTTATTGATTTTTTAAGTTTTAAAATTTATTTTAAACCTAAATATAAAATAAGAAAAGAAAAAAAACATGGCCATGTACACAGAAGAACATAAGAGAGGATTCAATTTAAAGCACTAAATTTCCATTTCAAGAAAACCTATTTAATAAATACTACACATTGTTTTCAAAGCTATCTTTCCTTTGTTTCCCTGTAGGTTTTCTTTTGTTCTCTGCTGTGCCCTTTTACTTATTTTTTCCCCTTTCCCCCCAAGAAGGCTACAATTAAGCAGGAATACACATACCAACACATATGTATATATACACATACATACATATACATGCACATATACACATACATATACACAGACATCTATAAATAGACACACATATATGTAAGGCTGTATCATGTTCATCTTCACTTGTCATCTGTTTCTCTGAAGGTAGAGAGCATTTTCCTTCTTAAGTCCAATTCTTTCCATGTTTTTCTAAATCAGCCAGCTCCTCATTTCCTATTCCCAGCAATATTCCAACCCAATCACATTGTATATGAGAGACTGTCTGCGAAAGTTTTCCCCAATTTTCTGCATTCCTTCTATTCTTGACCACATAGATTTTATTTATATAAGAAAATTTTAATTTCATATAATCAAAATTATCTATTTTACACTTCCACAACGCTCTCACCTTAAAATACGCTTAAACTATATTAGCCTGATACAGCTAAACCTAGTTCTTTCACATAATTTTCCCCTGGTTTCCTTGAAATTCCTGATCCTCTGATCTTCCAAATGAATCCTGTTATTTTTTCTAACTCAGTAAGATAACTTTTGAGTAATTTAATTGGGATGGCATTACATAAATAAATTAGGTAAAACTGTCATTTAAAAAATTATATTTGCTTTGCCTATACATAAACAATAATTATTACCTCAATTATTTAGATCTAATTTTATTTGTATAAAAGGTGTTTTGAATATATATTCATATAGTTCCTGTGTCTGTTTTGGCAGGTATACACTAAAGTTACTGTCTAGTTATTTTAAATAGTACAAAACAATACGGAATTAAATTGTAGTCTCATTTTTCTCTTTTGATTAAATTTATTTTAGCTTCAACTTTGTCCAAGATCATGATTACTACCTGTTTTTTTACATAATAAATTCTACTCCTGATCTCTATTTTATGTTTGTGTGTATCATTTTAATAGCATTTCCTGAAAGCAATATGTTGTTGAATTCAAATTTTTAATCTGCTATCAGTTTCCATTTTATGGGTAAATTCATCCCATTCACATTCTAAGCTATAATTACTTGTATATTTTCCTTCTTCCTGTTTTTCCTCACTATCCTTTCCACCCTCTTCCTGTGACCCTCTTCACTCCTCTACTTTATTTCTACCTGCTACCCTTCCCTCCTATTCTTTAACCTAACCCCCCATGAATCCCCTCCTTGTCTTCTCCCTCCTCCCCCGACCTATCCCTTGGCCCTCTTGTTTCTTTCTGAATTTAGAAGACTTTTAAACATACATACATACATAGATACACATGCTATATGTGTGTATACACATACATTTCCCTCTTTACCTCATTCCTGTTAATCTACACACCCTTCTATAACTGACCTTATCCTGTTCCTTCACCCTCTTATTTCTTCATAAATTTAGAAGACGCATATTCTTCTAAATGTTTATGTTGTCCTCTCTTTAACCCAGATCTGATGTGGGTAGGGCTCCAGCACTACCAGCCCCACTCCCCCATCTGATTCCTCTGTATCAGTGCTTCTCTCGCCTTTCATTTGTATAAGATAATTACTCTTTTAATGTTTCCCCATATTTGGCTTTTTGGAATCACATCATACTCAACTCTACCTCAATCTTTCTTTCAAACTACCCAATTATTAATGGCAATCTTATGCATACAGTTTATATTTCCACATATAAAAAGAAAACAATTTGTCCTTATTATGTACCTTATAATTGGTCTCTGATGTTTACCTTATATTTTTCCTGGATCTTGTATGTTAAATTTTCTAATAAGTTATGGTCTTTTTGAGACAAAATCCTGAAAGTCTGCCAATTCATTGAATAGCCATTTTCTTTTTGTTCAGGATTACACTTAGCTTTGTTGGGTGTGATATTTTTGGCTGTAACCCCAATTCTTTTCTTTTTTGATATATAGTGTTTCAAGAACTGTGATCTTTTAATTTAGCCACTAATTCTAATTGTGGCTCCACACAATTAGAATTTTGTTTTTCTTGTTACTTGTAATATTTTCTCCTTAACCTGGGGATTTTGGAATTTGGCTATGATATTCCTGTAGGTTTTCATCCTGGGATCTCTTCCAGGTGGTAAAAAGTGGATTTTTTTTTTCTATTTCTACTTTCTTGTTCTAAGACTTTAGGGCAATTTTATTTGATTATTTCTTGTATTATTGCATCAGGATTCTTTTTTTTGATCTTAGCTTTCAGGTAGTGTGATTATTTTTATTTTTTCTCTTCTTGATCTGCTCTCCAGATCAGCTGTTTTTTTTATGAGATGTTTCACATCCTCTTCTATTTTTCATTCTTTTTATTTTGCTTTATTATTTCTTGGTCTCTTATAACACTGTTGGCTTCCCCTTGCCCAATTCCAGTCTTCAAGGAGTTGATTTCTTCCTTCAGATTCTGGATCTCTTTTTCCTTGGCTGACTTTCTTTTCATAATCTTCCTGGAATTCTTGGATTGTTCTTATTCTTTTTAAAAACAATTTCTGTAATTTCTCAGATTCGATTTTTAAAGTCTTTTTTGAATCCTAAGAATTCTTTTTGGGCAGGTGACCATTTGATGTTACTCTGTGAGGTAGGAGAGGCTTTTTTGCTTTGGTATCCTCCTCTGAAGATGAAGCCTGGTCCTCTCTCTTCCCATTGTAACTGTCTATAGTTGGGTTCTTTCTCCTTTGCTTCCTCATTTTTGTTTTGTTTTATTTTTAACAGCTTGTTATTATAATCACCTCTAGTCCTGGGGTGTGGGGGATGGTGTCTCTGGTCCCTCTTACTATTGTTTTTTGAAATTTGTCCTGTGCCCAAAGTCTGCACTCCTTTCCTGCTCCAAACCACAGCCAGGCACCCCTATGCACACTATGCTGGAAATGCACTTGCTCTTTGTGGACCCTCCAGTGGCTATATAACCTCCAGTTCTCCCCTCTGGCCTAGAATCACAACCAAGAACTTGGCTTTCCTGTAAGTGCTCACAAACAGCAGCATCCTACCTCACTGCTTCTGCATTAACAGGTCGCTGCTGGTTTCTTCCCACCCAGGACCATGTCTTGGTAGCATAATTGGGCCTGGAGTCCCTTAGCAGCAGAAGTTCCTTCAATCTTTCCTTACTAGGATGTCTGACCCCTCTCCTCCCCCGCCCTGCTATCTGTGAGGTGAGAATGCCTGTGACTGAGGCTGGGGCCACCTCTCAACCCAGCTGTCACCAAGGCTTTGTGGATTGTTGTTTCAGCAGAGACATTCTAGAGGTGTTTACACTTCACTCAGGTAGAACCTCCCAACCTCAGTCCTGCAGTCTTTCTTTGGATCTTCTCTAGTTGTCCCAGGAAGACCACTGATCTGCCCCAATCTCCTGTTTATTTTTGCCACTCTTATGTTCA
Organism: Notamacropus eugenii; assembly: GCF_028372415.1. NCBI lineage: Eukaryota > Metazoa > Chordata > Mammalia > Diprotodontia > Macropodidae > Notamacropus > Notamacropus eugenii. The sequence goes on from NC_092875.1 coordinate 17,011,797, forward strand.
CCCTGAGGTACTGTTTTGTTTTGTTTGTGGAGGAAATCTGGAGAGCTTGGAATTTTCAGACCTACTCTGCCATCTTCCCAAGATCCTCTCCTTGCATTTCAGCGGAAGGCAAACATCATGGGTTGCCAGTGAGATGCAGCAGTTAAGAAAACTCTTGCAATCTTAAACTGGATGAAGACAGGCATCCATGGAGGGGTAAAGAAAGAGGTGAGAGTCTCCTTATGCTCTGCCCACCCCAGGCCACTATAATCATCATCATAAGACAGTGCTCTAAGGTTTGTAAGAGGCAAGGGCTGTTATTACCCCCATTTGAAAGATGAGGAAACTGAGGCAGACAGAGGTGAAGTGATTTGTCCATAGTGGCACAGCTCATAAATGTCTACGGCTGGATTTGAATTCAGGTTTCCCTGACTCCAGGCCTGGTGCTCTGTGCACTGTGGTGTCTCCCTAGGAGACAGTTCTGGTGTGATGTTTTTGGAAGGAGCCTGACAAGCTGGAGAGCATACAAAGAGGGCACGGAGGATGTTGAAGGCTCTTGAGCGTATGCCATGAAGCAACAGTCTGAAGATACTGGAGACAGTTAACATGCCTGGGAGAAGAGTGGGGTAATGGAAGATTTGTCTCCAAGAACTTGAAGGCTCTTCAGTGGAAGCTGGCAGATGCGGGGCCCAAAGGCACAAGTCACCAGAGGCCTTTATGCTAATTGTGGGGAAAGCCTCCCACCCAATGAGAACTGCTCCAGGGAAGTGCCTGTTGTACCTGGGCTATGGCTGCCCCTTCTGTGGGGGCCTTCCCACACAGGCTACACCCCGCCCCCTCATCCAGTCTTGGCCAGACATCAGTTGCTGTGCTGGACAGCCCCCAAGGGTCTTCTGGCTCTGTGTCCTGGTGCATCTCTGAACTTTCCTCATGGGGCCAAACAGCTATCTTCTGATGCTGTTGTGTGAATGGAGGAACAGACAGCCAGCCAGTTCTGCTGCCTGGCAAAGTCAGGGAGATCCAGGAAGCCACAGAGCAGGAAAACCAATCATATCAACCATGGAGGGGGTTGGAGGGGGAGGTGCACAGGGCAACGAGGGCCAGACTTGGCATCAGGAAGACCTGGCTTGGATCCTGTCTTCAATGCTTCCCAGCATCTGGGACCTGACTCAGTTAACTTACCGTTAACCTTCCCATCTCCATAAACACTCGTTGGACTTTGCTCACAGGTTGTTGTGAGCATTTGGCTAGGTTAGAAAGCAGCTTACCAGATATAAGCCTCGGCTCAGTGGGGTCAGCAGGGTCTTGTAGGCTTCGTTCACCATCGTGGAATGCTGTTCTGAGAAGTCCCTCTCAGTCTGTCAGCAGGAGAGGAAAGAAGCTGTTGTTATGGGCCCCCAAGGAGCACTAATGCCGTCAAAAATCCAATAAACATTTATCAAGGGGCCACTATGTGTGTGGTATGATCCCTGGTCTTAAGGAGCTCACTTCCTGCAAAACAAAAGATGTACTAGAAATGACCTCTGGGGATCTGTGCTATCCCATTCCCAAGCTCAATCTTGGGGCTGCCTACTGTCATCTTATATAAGTGGCTATAGTCAGAAATAAAGTATCCATACACAATGGAGGAGGGTGTCTCTGCACACTGATTTTCACGCTGTCCATCCCCTTAATTATTGTGTAGCAGTGCTCAGAGAGAGCAGGCAAGAGCACAGGTGATCAGAGCTGAGCTGACCTCACTGTTCAAAGCCCAAGTCTGGGGGAAGCCTTTCGATGTCACCTTCAAAGTGCAAGAGAAAGTTTGCTGAGGGGTGAGATTTCAGCCAGGGGCCATTGGGGTCCTGGAGCCTATGACCGCTGTGAGGCCAGAGGTCACCGTCTCAACCCCTGCTCACCTATTGATTAGCTGGAAGCCCATTACTTCCTGTCTCTGGACGTCTCTTCCAGCTCTAACTGCTGTGAACATGTGAAACCCCCAAGGTGAGTGCTGGAAGCCCTGCACCACTACCTGTGACTTCTGGCTGAAGTTATCAGGGTGGACCAGGCGCTGGAGGTGCTGGTATCGACGCTTCAGATTCTGGACATCCACTGTGAAGGAATGGCCACTGGAGAGGAAGGTGGGAGAGGGCAGGACTGAATAGAGAGCCCAGAGAGCAACCTCTCAGGAAACCAGTTACCAGCTATGTCTGTATGCCATCATTAGCCCTTTGGGGTGCCTTGCATATAGTTGGCACTAAATAAATGCTGGTTTAATTGAAATGAAACACAAAGATTGGCTTAAGTAGGGAACCTGTGAGATCAGGTCAGAGGACCTGGGTTCCAGTCCCAGTCTCCACCCTGCCCCATCACTTTGGACAATTACTAGGTTAGGTTTGCGGGAGGGGAGAGGTTCTGACCTGGCCTCTCCAGGCCTCCTTTGGGGTCATTCCGTGTCATTCCTGCACCTGCTTCCCTTGCGTGGGGTTCTAGCATAAGCTTGCAGCTCAGCACACAGAGGGGCTACCACAAGGCCCCGCCCCCAATCCATCAAGCTCCAGGCCCCGCCCCCTGCGTCAGGCCCCGCCCCCTACCCCCCCCCCCTCCCCCCCCCCGGCCTCCTCCCCCGTTTTAGGCCCCACTGGCTCTATGTCCCGCCCCTTGGAGGCTGTGGCGCCTCCAGGCCCCGCCCCCTGCCCCCCTCCCCCTCTTTTAGGCCCCACTGGCTCTATGTCTTGCCCCTTGGAGGCTAGGGTGCCTCCAGGCCCCGCCCCCTGCCTGCCCTCCTGTTGGGTCCCACGAGCTCCATGTCCCGCCCCCTAGAGGCCTCAGTGCCTCCAGACCCCGCCCCCCCGCCAGCCCTTTTGTTCCCAGTCCCCTCCTCCACAGGGAAGCCCTCACCAGTCCATGAGGCGGAAGAAGTCTGGGTCGGGGCTGGGCGGTTGCAGCGCTTGGCAGGCGGGACAGAATTGCGGATCTCCGCCTGCGTGCGCCCCCTGGCCGCCGCAGTTCCAGCAGCAGGGGGCGCCCGTGGGCGCTGAGGCTGCGTTGCCGCGGCCGCTGCTGCAGGGCCTCCCCGGGGCCCCCCATACCCTGCATAGGGCCCGGGCTGCGCCCCGCCACATCTGACTCACGACGACACCGGCCCCTTGCCTAGGTCACCCCACAGCCGGCTCTGGGCGGTGGGGGTGGGCTGCGTTCTGGCTCAAATGCAGCCAATTGATTGGTTGCTGGAACTCGGAGGCGGAGTTTCGGGCGGAGGTGGGCGGGGCGGGAGGGCCTAGAGTCCTGAGGTCTCGTGCGGTGAGGTCTTCTCAGACTACAAGGCCCAGCAGGTCTTGCGGCATGACCTTTCCGTATCCGGCGGGCTTCTAATTGGTCGAAGAGAAGCTCTGTGTCTCTTTCGGATCGCTGATTGGTGGGGTTTGTACCTGTGCCTTTCGCGCGAGCCTATGCCTCGGGCTCGGGAGCTCAGTGCAGGTCTGGCAGAGCAGGGAGCGGGCTGAGTCAGGATCCTGCGGCTGGTGCCCTGGGACCGGCCTTCCTTCTCCCGGTGAGCCGACTCGTGGCCACGGTGCCCCCGCCGCCTCCCACATCAGAGCCAGGCCTCAATCTGACCGTCTCCCGCTGACCCGGGCTGGCCGGCCATTGGCTCCGTCCTCTCCTGCCCGCATGCGGGTGCTCAGCCTGCATCCTCCGGCTGCGCTGCCACTTCCCGGAGGGCCAAGCCGAAGGGCGGTCCTCGCCCTGGGCCGTGCCCGAGCGCCTGTGGAGCGAGGCAGGGGGCAGGGCGCGGGGGCCCGGGGGGCATGGGGGGGGAGACCGAGAAAGAGGAGGGAGGGAGGGAGAGAGAGGGAGAGGGAGAGGGAGAGGGAGGGAGAGAGAGAGAGAGGGAGAGAGAGAGGGAGAGGGAGGGAGAGAGAGAGAGAGGGAGAGAGAGAGAGAGAAAAGGGAGGGAGGGAGAGAGAGAGAGAAAAAAAGGGAAGGAGGGAGAGAGAGAAAGAAAAGGGAGGGAGGGAGAGAGAGAGGAGGGAGGGAGAGAGAGAGAAAGAGAGAGAGAAAAGGGAGGGAGGGAGAGAGAGGGAGAGAGAAGGGAGGGATGGGAGGGAGAGAGAGAGAGAGGAGGGAGGGAGAGGGAGAGAGAGGGAGAGAGAGAGCTTGAGCCCTCGGGGACATCGGGAGAGACCCGGCGGTCAGGGAGGACCCAAGTTCAGCCATCTGTCTGTCCTTGGCCAGACTGGTCTAGAGGGATGCAAACAGATGGAGCTGAAGTGTTTGAGAAGCTGCCCTGGAAGATGACTTTGGGGCTAGGCCTTGTGCCCGACCAGGTGGGGGGAGTAGGGCCTCTTAAAAATAATTTGCATTTTTCTGGTGCTTTAAGATTGAAAAAGTCTTTTTTGCTAAATGGGCTCTGCAGACCCCTTGCAGCTGAGTCTTTCTATGTTCTCGAAGGCTTGGAGAGCTTGAAAGAAGTGCTTGTATTGGCTTCATCATTAAAGGGTTCCAGGGCCCTGCGGTCAGAAAATCAGTGTAAAAGGGACTTAGCATGTAGTAAGGGCTGGGCGCTGCTGGATCCGCCCCAAGGAGCTTCTCCTGCTTGGGAGATGTCCAGGTACCATGAAATACAAAGTAGAGGCAAAGTAAGGTGTGGAGGGTAGGGGGGGGATGGGGTGTTAGGGAATGAAAGACCCAGCAGAGCTTCCCCTGGGAAGGGAGCTGGGGAGTTTATGGAGCACATGGCAGTGAGGAGAGCATTCCAGGGATGGAAGGTAGCTTGGGTCAAAGCCCAGCAGTAGGAAATGGAATCTGAAGATAAATCTGAAGGATAAATCAGCCAGTTTGGCTAGGCTGTAGAGGCTTAGTGAATGGAGAACCAGGTCTGGAGGCAGGAAGACCTGAGTTCAAATCCAGCCTCAGGTATTTGGCCCTGGGCAAATCACCTTACTTTAGTCTGGCTTAGTTTCCTCATCCGTGAAATGGGGATAATCATATCTACCACTGTCCACAGTTGTTTTGAGGATAAAATGAGTTACTCTCTATAAAGTGCTTTGCAAATCTTAAAGCATGGTAGAAATGCTAGCGATCTCTATTATGATTTGTTATTACTGTTCTTATGGTACTAGTGCTAAGTTTACATGACTAATCCCAATTCCAAGTCCTAAGAAATTTAATTTTACAGTTTTTGTTTTGCTTGAATAGTTTCTTTTTTTGTCTGTATTTGGATGCTAGACTTTGACAGTTGCACCTCTCCCACCGCAATAACTATCCAAGTCTGGGGCACCCAGACTCATATTTGCTGCTTTTCCCTTTCTTTTGAAGCAAAGATGTCCCGCGAGACAGGAGGTGACTCACAGCAGTCACATAGCGCCTCCCAGTCCCAGTCCCAGAATGCTTCCGGCTCCTCCTCCTCTGGTACCTCCCACAGTCAGTCCTCCCATTCCAGCTCAGGGACCATCAGTTCCTTAGACACTGTACCTACTCAGGACCTTCCTTCCATTCCTGAGGATCAGGAACCAGAAGAACTCAACCCTCAGCCCTGGGGTCGGCTCTGGGCTCTCGAGGATGGATTCTCTAACCTTGGTAAGACCATAAGACTAAAAAGTGTGACTGGGGCAGAGCAGAATTTTTATTTAGTAGAGAATTTTTTTTTTAAATATGTTCTCCAAAACTTTGTGCTAGGTTCCTACTACTTTGGGAGGGATTTGGGGATAAGACTGTGAGCCTATTGGACAGAATCTGTAGTGTCATTGTAAGTTTCCCTGGTGTGGGAGGACCATTAGCCTGACAGCTGTGATTCTTATTCCAGAGATAGCTGCTGTAAATGATGGTCAGCATGTCCATGTGGTAACTTAAAGGGTGGATGTGTTACTTTGTCCTTTAGGTAATAGGGAACCATTGAAAGGTTTTGATCAGGAGAGTGATATGTTGAGAACCGTGTTGAACAGAACCAGGTAAATTAGAGTGGGGAGAGACTGAAGTTAGGGAGGCCAGCTTTTAGCTGGTAGTGGTTGAGTCATCCAGCTCAAGGAGATCAAGGGATGAGGGCTTAGATGAAAAGGAAGGATACCTACACAGCCCTTGCTAGGGAGTGTCTGTCTGCCTGGGGAAGTAGGAGGGAAAGGAGAAGGACAGATGAAAGATGAGTTTGATCAACTTTGAGCATAGATGTTTGAGAAAATGGCGGTCATCATTGCCTTTTTGTTGTAAGAGCAGCTAGGTGGTGCAGCAGGTACAGTGCTGAGCCTGGAACCAGGAAGACCTCAGACCTGACTAGACGGGTGACTCTGGGCAAGTCACTTCACCTCTATTTGCCTTCGTTTCCTCAACTGTGAAATGGGGGTCACAACAGCACCTCCCTCCCAGGGCTGTGGTGAGGATCAAATGAGATCATATATGCAAAGTACCTGGCACATAGTAGGTGTTTAATAAAGCATTTCCTTCCAGTTGGGCTATGTGGTGGTTAAACGATGGTTTCTGTTTTTGACCTAGAGAGAGTCAGTGTTTTCATCAGTAACCATTGTCCCGTGGCAGATCCCAGCCCACCTAGGGTTGCAGGGCTCAGTCTCTGTGGCCTGAGCCTGAGATAGATGAGGGGATTGGCCCCTACCTAGCCAGGCCATCTGCCCTGAGGTTTACACTTAAGTTCCTCATTCCTTCCCCTTTGTCTGCCTGCCTCCCAATAACAGTAACCCACACTGGTGGCTGCTCTTGAATAGGGCTTTTCCCACTATGCCCTCTAAAACTGGCAGACATTTTACATTTGAAAAAGCCAAGGTTTAGAAAAGGGAAATGAAAAGCTTGGATAGGACCCAGGCTACCTCAGTCTGGCCTTTCCTGGTACCAATGGACTTTGGGACATTAACTTGAAGTAAGAGGCCCATTAAAAATGGAATAGGTATGGGGGAGGGGGAAAGAAGAGGGAGACAATGTGTGGGGGAGGGTAGAGTAGAGGTGGGAAGACTGGGCCTTGGGGGAAACAATTATGCTTAGGAAGTTGGAAGAGAAGGTGTAGACATCAAAGAGGACTGGAGGTTTGTGTGTAGAGGTTCTTTGTCTTGGGATCCAGGGAGAAGAGAACTTCTTAAAGGAAGGGTGGGTGATAAGATGGAAGGGTCATTGCTGCTCAGAGATCTGAGTTGTCAGAGCCAAGGAAAGGGTGAAGGGGTCCAGGAGGTTGTGCTTGTTTAAGCAAGGTGGTGCAGGAGATAGAGCACTGGGCCTGGAGGCAGAAGACCTGGGTTCCAAGTCAGCCTCACACATGTAGTAGCTGTGTGATCCTGGGCGATCATTTAATAACCTCTGTCTGCCTCAGTTTCCTCATTGGTAAAATGGGTATAGTTACAGCGCTTCCCTTCCAGGGTTGTTGTAAAGATCGAAGGAGATAATAATTGTAAAGCACTTAGCACAGTACCTGGTATACAACAGGCACTACATGAGTGTTGATATACCCATTGCTTAGGTACATGATGATAGAACTGATAAGGGGAGATGTAGGAAAGAGCTGAGGGGGCGTTGGGACTGAGCCAAGGCTTCTTTCTACACTTCCGTGTTCTTGAAGACAAGGGCCCAAGAAGCCAGAGATTGGGGGAAGCCCAGGTGAGGCCGCCCTCACAGACAGGACCCTGGGCAAGGTTGGCAAACTTTCATTCCTCCAGCTGCTGTCCATGGGGCCGTTTACCACCATCCACACACCTTGGCTTATGTCAGTGCATTGAACACAGGATTTTGCCCCTCCCCAGGAGGGGCCCATGGTCTCCTAGCTCATAAATGGTAGTGGTGGCACTTGAACTCAGCTCTTTTTGACTGCAGGTTTGCTTCTTTCTCCACCAGACCATAATACCTTGTATTATCACGAGGGAGATACCTGCCCTGGAGAGTAGTTTTCTCATGTAAAAAATGGACATTTTGGACAAGTAATAAGCTTGCATCAAGTCCTCTTGTCGTCCCCTGCATGTGGTGTTGTGGTGAGACTCCGGCACCTCGGCTTCAAGTTCTTGTCTTCCCTATGGGACCTTGGGTCAAAGCTCATTTGTAGAATGAGGGAGGGATGTGGGCTGCTTTAGTCCTCAGTCCCAGGACTGCAAGTGTGGCATCCTCTATGGGCCTGCCCTTGGCCCTTAGTGCCTCCCCTTTGTTTTGTCTCTGAAGACCCTGAGTGGGGATGTGGTGTTCAGGGGCCCAGGTTAGCTCCTGTAAATGCAGTAAACTCCACAGATCAGGGAATGCCGATGGGAAGGCCTCACCGTGGCTGTTCCTTCCCTGGTTCTCCCCTGCCCGCAGTGAATCCACAAGCCTTAATGAAGCAGCTGCCTGGGTATCTGGCTCTGAACAAAGAAAAGCCACCAAACCCTGTCCACAGGGAGCTTGCAGGCAGTCAGGTGCTTACAGAAGTCTGAGCACTTCTCCAATGCTTCCTCTGTTCCCCTCATCAAGCTGAGTGCTGAGAAACACACAAAGGCAAAAAACAAGGCCTGCCCTCAGGGAGCTTACATTAAAGGAGCCACTGAGGGGATGCAAGGTCAGCCTGGGGGGAGGCACCAGCCACTAGTAGGGATGGTGAGAAGGGCCTCCTGTAGGAAGCCAGGAGCTCTGAGTAGGTTCCTGTACGAGGTAAGAGGTGGGAGATTTCGGGGAACCAGAAGGGGTCCTACGTGATGTGATGCTGTGCGCGTGCAGACTGCAGAATTAGGGACAGGCAAGGCCTCAGGACGAGCAGGGAGCAGAGGAAGAGTGTTTTCTATCCCTGGGAGATCTGTACTCCAAGGGTGCTTGGCCTGGGAAGGCAGGCTGGGCCTAGTTTGTGAAGGAGCCTCTGATGCTGCAAACACTGGGGAGCCCCTGGTGGCTTTTGAACAGGGGAGTGACTTTGCTTTGGCAGCTGAGGTGGGAACCATGTGCTGAGGGGCACGGTGGAACTGGGGATGGGTTGGGCTTTAAGGAGAAGAATGGAGCAGTGACACCCATGGGCCCCATTCATGCTTCCCCGTTTGTCCAATCCTAGCACCCCATGCTAAGCCCAGGTGAGGAGGAGTGGGCAATGTCTAGGCCTCTGGAAGGATTCCCAGCATGGCCTACCCTGCCCTCTCCCCAGCTTACTGTTTACCTTCCTGTCCCCCATTTACAAAAACTGCTGCTACTTGGGTTATTTTTTCCAAAAGCAGCCATAGTATCCACCTTCCTCTACCGTTGACTCTTCCTGCATGACAAAGAAAACTTCTACCAAACTGGCTGGCAAAGGGACCAGTTTTTATTTCCTATTTTGCCACCAAGAAGAGGTTTTTGAGTCCTTGGCATCTGTCTTTTGACACACTTCCATTGCAACCAAGAGGTTGAAGTGTAAGCAGTGAATTCCTTGCAGAGAATTGTACCTGGAGCAGAAGAGGGGGAGGGGAGGGCCAGGGATCTGATCATTGATGAGGGCCCCGTTGAAATGCGGAAAGATCAGAGGCTTTGGGTGTACAATCACCGCCATCCTCAAGTGTATCTCTTAGCCAGCAAGGTAAACATAGACTGTATGTACCAAGGTAGAGAGATGTTTGACTTAACAATAAATTAAAAAAAAAAACTTTGCATGATGTTTTATTTACTTAAAAACACGCTTGCAAGTGAGGTATAAAACAGGGCCTCCTAACCTTTTTTATGTCCTGGACCCCTTTGGCAGACGTGTGATCTTGTGAAGTCTGTGGGCCACGTCTGGGGCCAGTGTTTTAAAATGCCCCCAATGAAATACACAGAGTTGCAAAGGGAATCAGTTACGCTGAAATCTAGTTATCAAAATATATGTATTTTTAAAAAGTCACAAACCCTAGGCTAAGAGCCTCTAGCCGGCCTAAAATCTTGGAAGCTTATTTGAGTAACACAGTGGTTTTTTTTTTTTTCAAAGCAAATTAAAACATACTTTCACTGGATGGTTGTAAAAAATACCTCTCAACAGAACTGCTTTTCATTCTCTGTGGGAAGGAAGAGATCACAATGGTGTGTTGTTTCCTTTGTGTTGTAGATTGTGTGGAGAATGAGTACTGGTTTGGCCGAGATCGAAGGTGTGAGTACAGCTTTGACAAACTCAGACTGAAAAAAACCGACAAATACCAAACATATAGCAAGAAACACTTCCGGATCTTTCGGGTGGGTCATTGGCCTGTGCTTTTGGCCCAGAACCTGTCGTCTATCTCTGTGATTCTTAGATTTGTTCCTTTTAGTGTCTTCCCTCCCTCTCTTAACTGTCTTTTCCATTTTAGGAAAAAGGGCCCAAGAACTCTTACATCGCCTACATCGAAGACCACAGCGGGAATGGGACCTATGTGAACCGAGAGCTTGTTGGGAAAGAAAAGCGATTGCCGCTGAGCAACAACTCCGAGATTGCTCTGTCCATGCCCACCAACAAAGGTAACCCTGAGTCACGCGCTTCCGTTGCTTTGACCTAGTAGACGTCATTGTACCAAAAGGAGAAAGAGAACCTTTGGACCATTACTTATTATAGGTTTTCTTTTTTTAGTCTTTGCGTGGGTTCCTACAGCTATCTTTACCAAGTTGCCAGCATGCACTGATTATTTTATGCCCTGCTTTTTTTTTTATTTATTTAACATGGTCTTAATATAGCTTTTCATCAAAGTCAATGATTCTTCACCATAGTTAGTAAACATGTCTGTGTGCCAGGCCCTGTGCTAAGAGCTACGGATACAAAGAAAGGCAAAAGACAGCCTCTGCCCTCCAGAAGCTCCTCACCTAACGGTGGAGACAGCCTTCAGACATCCAGTACAGATAAGATAAACAGTGGGAAGGCACCACATTAAAGGGGGTCAATCAAAGTTTCCTGTAGAAGATGGAATTTTAGCTGGGACTTGGAGCCAGGAGGGAGAACATTCCAGGCGTGGGACAACCAGGGAGAATGTCCAGAGCTGAGAAATGAAGGAACAGCAAAGAGGAGGGGTCACTGGATGGAGGAGCACATGGGATGGAGGAGCACATGGGATGGAGGAAGGTGTGAAAAGACTGGAAAGGTAGGCTCGGTTCTGAAGGGCTTTGAAGGCCAACTAGAGGATTTTGTATTTGTTTTTGTAAGTAATGGTGCATCACTGGAGTTTTTTGAATAGGGAGGGTGTCAAGCTCAGGTCTGTGCTTTAGAAAAATCACGTTGATTAAATGGAAGAGGGTTTGGAGTGGGGAGAGACTTGAGGCAGGTGACAGTCCCCTCCCCCAATCCCTAGGGTTTGTTGCAGCAGTCAAGGTAAGAGGTGATGAGGGCCTGGACTGGGGTGGGGTCAGTGTCAGAGGAGAGGAGGGGGGTATTTGAGAAATGCTGAAGAGTTGAAATCCACAGGTCTTGACAACAGCCTGGATGGGGGCTTGAGGGGTGGGAGCGGAAAGACTGAGAGAGAGTGAGGAATCCAGGATGACTCCTAGGTTTTAAGCCTGAGGGACTAGGGGGATGGTGATGTCCTCTACAGTAGTAATAGGGAAGGACTGAGGAGGCTTAGGGGGAAGGTAATGAGTTCAGTTCTGGACAGGATGAGTTTAAGATGTCCAGGCTAAGTGTGAGACTGGAGGTGAGCAGAAAGGTCAGGGGTGGATAAATTGACCTGATAATTGTGTTTGTCCTTCGTTCTTGAAAAGGACCATGACATCAAGATGATGACATGACTTGCAGTTGACTTGGATTTGAGGGAGGGAGGGCTGTGCAAGGTCACCAACCTCACTTTCTTCTCCTGAGCCATCTGGGTCCAGTGCCCTGATACACATGAAGACAACCGCAAATGGCCCAGGATGTGTCTCTTTCAGGCCAAGGTTGTATCACATCTTCATTTTGAGTGAGATACATCCATTCAAATGAATAGGCTTCTTTAAGTTACTCAAGGGATGGCCCCTTTAATAAAAAAAAAATCAAACTGGGAGGGGAAGACCCTCAGGGTTCCTGGTTAAAAGAGAAACAATTACTCTTCAGTTATTACATCCACTCTGTGCTAGTGGACTAGTTATCCAGTCTATAATTAGCATGGAGATATCAATTGAGTGCGTGGGAGCCAATGAGGTCATCCAGTGAAATATGGAGGAGAGGAGAGACCCCAGAACCGAGCCTAAGGAGGCACCCATCATCAGCAGACATGACGTGGATGAAGATCTGGCAAAGAGAGAAGGGTCACCAAATCCTGGAGAGAAGAGGGAAGACCCAGGAGAAATGGCTATGGACAGGGTCAGAGGCTGCTGAGGTAGAGGAGAGCGAGGCCATCAGTGGTCCTTCTAGAGAGAGCTGTTTTGGAAGAATGATGAGGTTGGAAGCCTGACCATAGAGAGCAAGAGGACAGAAGTGGCCTTCTCAAAGGGCCACTCTGGGGATACCCCAGGCTTTCTGAAGGCATTTGCCAGTGAGGAAGAGCCGCCTCCAGCCAATTGCGTCAAGCTTGAGAGGCTTCAAGTACCGGCCTAGGAATGGACAAGTGATCTTGTCTTGCCACAATACCAGGCACACAGTAGGTGCACAGTAGATGTTTGCTTGTTGAGGTGATGTTGGAAGGTGAGCCTGGGTTATCTCAAAGACTCATCCTTTCTGTGCCGCAGGGTGACAGATTTAAGTCACAAAAGTTAGGTTTTAGGGAAAGGGAGCCTCCTCACCCTGAGAAATCATCAGCTGTTCCAGATTCCAGATAGAGGCATGACTGCAGAAGTTGGCATTTTTCATAGGTAGGGTACTCAACTGTGGCCAAATGCCTGCCGTTGACTTAGCATTGCCCCCTTCTGGGTTGCTCGGTTGTTTTTACTTTTTGACTATTCTGCACAAAAGTGTTATGAACCTCTTTGCACCAACTCCTCTTCCTCCTTGTGGGTTATCTCCTTGGATTGTGTTCCCCAAAGTAGCACGACTGGGTCAGAGGGCATGATGACTTTATAGTTGGTTCCATATCATTGAAAACTTTCTTTAAAAAAAAATTGGACATTTTAATAAAGAAATGAAAAAAAGTATATGAAACTGACCTTAAAAAAAGCATATATTGAATTTAACACGGTAGTAACAAAAATGCCCCGCTCGTTTGTGCCGCCTCCTGAACCTTCCTCAGCTCTCTGCTATGTATTTTTCAGTGTTTCATTGATACTTCATTGCCAGGCCTAGTGGCCTGTATTGGGCTACCCGAGTCTTTCTTACCTGTCCCAGGTCTTCGGTTGGCCAAACCGGATAAACGTATGAGAGAAAGGACGTTCCAGAGTCGAACAAGGGTTGAGCTTTATTTCAGGGGTCTAGTTACAAATGCAGGGTGGTCTTCCTTAGGAGGAAGAGGGGGAGATTTCCTAAGGAGGCTAAGCTTAAGGGATTGGAAGTAGAAGTACAAGCGGGGAGAGAGGGGGAGGGGAGAGAGGAAAGAAAAGAAGCGGAGCCCTACTTTCCTCTTTGGCTCCACACGTGCTAAGAGAGAGCTTTCTGGCTTCCTCAATCCTACTTAATCTTCAGCCACACAGTTTGCATCTCAATACCGTGCTGTTAGGTAACTAGGTGTGCTCCAATCCGGGACGACCTCGAGGGCAGGGAGACTCCACCCATCACGTATCTCCCGGGGAGAGGCGGAAATACCCGAGCTAGCCGAGCTAGCTCAGTCTGACCTTCTCGAACCCCCGCTGTTCATGGAGGGCCTCGTAAGACTCTAAGATTTAGAAGTCCCACTTTTACCCGCCCGAGACCGTCCACACGGAATTGAGCTTCCAGTCCCAACACTTCATCCTTTTTTTATCAGTATTCTGAACTTACTCCCCAGTCCTTCCCCCATTACACACGTGTATAAAACCAAATAGAAAGATTCCCGCGTTGTCCATGGCTGAAGGTCTAGGTCTCGTCTCTGGGCCTCATCCGGCCCACCTCTCTGCCACAAGGCAGGAAGCAAGCTTCATTATCACTCTGGCTGCAGTCATTGGCGTTCTCAAGGCTTCCACCAAGCTATTTTTCCTTTATATTAGCGTAGTCATTATTGAAATTTTCATCGGGTTTTGCTTAGTTAACTTTGCATCAATTTTACGTGTCTTCTCCAGATTTTTATGAATCTGCCCCTTTTGTTTCCTACCAACATTAATAAAATAAAACCTGTTTAACCCTTCTCCAGTTGATGGGCATTCTTTTGATTTATAGTTCTTTACTATTAAAAAAGTGCTGCTATATTTTTATTAATTTTTAATTTTAATTTTTTAATTTAAAAAAATGATTGTTTTATTTGTTTTCGGTTTCTACAATCACTTCCATAAGTCTTAGATTTTCTCCCCCCCCCCCCCACCAAGAAGGCATGCAATCTTTTATGGGTTCTACACATACATTCTTATTAATCACATTTTCACATTAGTCATGTTACATAGAAGAATTAAAATGAATGAGAGAAATCATAAGAGAAAACAAAACGAAATATAACACGAGAAAATATTCGGTTTCATTCTACATTCCTATAAATATTTTCAAACAGTTCTTTGCCACTCACTTTGACCTCTGGAGATATATGCTTAATGGTAGTGTCCGGGTCAGAGGGCATATGTATGGATTAGTGACTTTTTCTAGAAAGCATTTTGGAGCCATGTCGAGAATCCAACCTCAGTCTTCAGTGTTCATATCCTTGAGTTTGTTAAACCCCCTGCTCCTATGCTCAGTTGTCCCCCAGGTCTCATGTACTGAATCTATTTCATGAGTCAACTTCAAAATTTTTTTCATCTAGTACCACAGAATTTAGATCGTTACTACCTTGTAGTACGGTTTAGTTTCAGATCAGATATTGTTACCTCCTCCCCTCCATTTTTCCCATGAGATTCTAGAGCTTTTATTCTTCCAGGTAGATTTTATTATTTTTTTCTAATTCCATAAAGCAATTGTCGGTGGTTTGGAACATCACTAAATCTGCCAATGGATTTAGCCATATTGTCATTTTAATTTTATTTGCACGGCCCAAGAAGGAATCTTTATGTAGTTATTTGACTCTTTCTGTTAAGAGCGGTTTTTTTTAGTTGTATTCTTATAATTTCTATGTGCTTCTTGGTAACTGGATTCCCAGGTATTTTATACATTCTGTACGTATTTTAAATGGAATTTCTTTTTCTATTTTTCCATGTGGGTTTCGTTGGTTTATAGAAAGTCTGTTGTAGTTCTGGAGTTTATATTCTACTGCTTTACTGAAATCAGTAATTGTTTCCATTAATTTTTTAGTTCAATCTCTAGCATTCTCTGAGTAGACCATTGTATTATCTTGCAAAAAGTGATAATTTTTTTTTTTTGCCTATGCTTATTGTAATATTTAGCATTCCTAGAACTATATCATTTAAGCCTGGTACTGGAAAAGCCTTCAAGTGTTATTTCATTACAAAAGCAGTTTGCCTTAGTTAAGGAAAACTCTGTTTCTCGTGTCCATGTTTTCCTTTTTTGGGTTGTTTTTTTTTTTTTTGCAAGGCAATCAAGGGTTAAGTGACTCATCCAGTATCATACAGCTCATAAGTGTCAAGTGTCTGAGGCCAAATTTGAATTCAGGTCCTCCTGACTCCAGAGCTGGTGTTCTAGCCACTGTGCCACCTAGCTACCCCATGCCTATGCTTTTTGATGTTTATTTTAATTCTGAACCCAGACAGCAACAGCAAAAAAATTGTATTACCCATGGAACCCAAAAAAGAAGATCCCACATTAAATTCCAAATCTCATGATTTTCAAAGCTGACCTACCTGTGAGTGCTTCCTTCTAACCTACCTTTGTGTTTTCTTCTGTGCATTTGAAAAAGTAATACAATAGCCGCCTTTTTTTTTTTTTTAGTATCACTACTGCTAACCTCCCCTCACTCAATTGAGAGTAAAAAAAGGCAGAAAATATCCTTTGTAAGAAATAAGTACCATCAAGCAAAGCATCTCCACCGAGGAGCTGTGCCCAGAGGGGTGTGTCTGCTCCCCTGTGCCTGTCCATCATCTCTGTCAGGAGGTGGGAGAGCCTCTGACCAAAGTTCTGAAGTCTTTCAAAGTGGGTTTTCTTTACAGGGTGATATGTCTTCTTATAAATATGCTTCTGAACCTTCCCCTTTCACTCTTCATTAATTCATAGAAGCCAGGGTTTGCAGTTTCTGAAATTGTCTTTTTATATTTCATTCAATGAAATAATACCTCAAAATAATAAATAGGTAGAAAGTCACTTCTGTGGTTCATTTTGGTTAGCCATTCCGCCATGTATAAGAGTCAAGCAAAGGCAAGCTCTTAGAATCTAGTTCTTTTTTTCCCCTTTCTTCTTAATTCTTCCTTTTTATTCCACCTTTCAGGGAATAGCTTGAGACTATTCCCTTCTGGTACTGTCCTCCCTTGTTCTGCTCTCTTCTATCCTTGTTGAGTTTGATAGTTCTATACCAAACTCTGTGTGTTTGTGTCTGTGTGTATCTTTCATCAGCTCTCATGTCCATTTCAATTAAGAGTGAGGTTCACCAAATGAATACTTGAGATGGAGTACCCAGGTTTTTTTTTTAAATTTATTTTTAGTTTTCTACATATACTTCCATAAGTTTTAAATTTTTGTAAAAATTTTTCCCCCTCTCTCCCCAAGATGGCCTGCAATCTGATACAGGTTTTGCATATACATTCCTATTAAACACATTTTCATGAGTCATGTTGTATAGAAGGCTTATAACAATGGGAGAAACTATGAGAAAGAAAAACAAAAAAAGAAAATGGTCTGCTTTTCTCTGCATTCAGAGTCCATAGTTATTTCTCTGGATGTAGATGGCATTTTCCATCATGAGTTCTTTGAGTCACACTGTGACTGTTAACTGTGTACGATGTTCTCCTGGTTCACACTTCACTCAGCATCAGTTCGTATAAATCTCTCTAGGCCTCTCTGAAGTCTTCCTGTTCATCATTTCTTATAGCACAATAGTATTCCATTACATTCATATACCACAACTTGTTCAGCCATTCCCCAATGAGAGCGGCTATAAGTATTTTTGTACATGTGAGCCTTTTCCCATTTTTTAATGATCTCTTTAGGATATAGCCCTAGAACCGATTATTGCTAGGACAAAGAGTATGCACATTTTTATAATTCTTTGGGCATAGTTCCAAATTGCTCTCCAGAATGGTTGGATCAGTTCACAGCTCCACCAACAATGAATTGGTATTCCAACTCTCCCTCATCTTCTCCAACATTTATCATTTTCCTGTTTTGTTGTGTTAGCCAATCTGATAGGTGGGATGTGGTATCTCAGAGTTGTTTTGATTTGCTTCTCTTATCGATAGTGATTTAGAGGGTTTTTTCATATGACTATAGATAGCTTTAATTTCTTCCTCTGAAAACTATGTGTCATATCCTTTGATCATTTATCAATTGGCGGAATAACTTTTGTTTTTTAATCATGGCTTTCACGTTGTCCAGTGATTCTTAATTTCTCTCTTTGATCTCTTTTCCAGGCCAATTGTTTTTGATATCAGATAAATATTATATACATTTTTCAATCTTATGATGTTGTTTTATGATTTTTTTCTCTCATGGAGTCATTGATTTCTGTTTGGTGAATTTTAGTTTTCAGAGAACCTATTTCTTGGGTTAGCTTTACCACTCTTGTAAACTGTTCTCTTTTTAATTCTTTCCTCCAGAGTTTTTTTTTTTAATTTTTTTTTTTTTTTATTGCTTGCTTCGTTTTCATTTAGTTCTTGTACGAAATCTAGTTTTTCCTTTGAGTCTCTGCTTACACTCTTTAATGAGTTAAATTTGCCATTATTTTTGATATTGGACAGGTTTTTTTTGATTTGCTCATGTCAATCAAACCTCTTTAGTGTCACCACCTTGGCTGACCCCCTCTCCCAGGCTTCAGCCACCCTGAATCTTGGAGTGCTTGGCTCTTCTGGCTGTTTGGTGTTTCAGGGCAGAGTATGAAGGATCCTAGAGTATGTGGACTGCCCTGCCCTGAGGCCTGTGACAACACAAGTAGTTATTGCTGTCTGTTGTGGACCTTTCTTGTGAGAGCCTCCTCTCTTGCCGCCTCTAGACACAAGCATTGTCGGCTCTTGTGTGTCCAATCACAGACTGTATTGGAAGGCTGTCTTTTATTGGAACAGGCTTTGGTGGGGTGGAGGGTGGGCTATTTTTTTGCAGATGTTTACTGGAAGAAGTCATCTCCTAGAGTTTCTCCTCAGATTTCTTGGTTGCTCTTTGATCTGGTTTTGCCAAAGTAGATACGTGGGAGTTGGGTCTTCTGCTTCTCCTTCTAACAGCCATCTTGGCTACAACTTAAAATGTTTTGGTTTTTTTTTTAACATAAATGGATGTGATGTTTTATGTATGACTTTTTTTGTTTTTTTTTTTTATCTAATGATTAAATTTTTTTTTAAGATTTATATGGTCTATTGTTACTAGTTTTCCTAATGTTGACTTCACCTCTGCATTCCTGACATAGATCCAAATTGGTCCTAATATACATTCACTTTAATATATTGCTGTGATCTCTTGGCCAATTTTGTATTCAGCATTATTTGTACAGCTGTTCATTAGTGATAACAGGACCTGATTTTCTCACAGGAGTTTGGTAGCACGACTTCTTAATTTTTTAAAAATTTATTTATTTTAAGTTTTCAACATTCATTTCCACACAATTTTGAGTTCCAAATTTTCTCCCCATCTCTCCCCTCCCCCCACCCCCAAAACGCCAAGCATTCTAATTACCCCTACCACCAATCTGCTCTCCCTTCTAACATCTTTCCATTCCCTTATCCCCATTTTCTCTTTTGTCCTGTAGGGCAAGATAAATTTCTATACCCCATTACCTGTATTTCTTATTTCCCAGTTGTATGCAAGAACAATACTCAACAGTTGTTCCTAAAACTTTGAGGTCCAACTTCTCTCTCTTACTCCCTCCCCACCCATCCCCATTGGGAAGGCAAGCAATTTAATATAGTCTATATATGTGTAATTTTGCAAATGATTTCCATAGTAATCATGTTGTGTAAGACTAACTATATTTCCCTCTGTCCTATCCTGCCCTCCCCATTGCTTCTATTCTCTCTTTTGATGCTGTCCCTCCCCAAGATTGTTGACTTCTAATTGCTCCCTCCTCCCATTCCCCTCCCTTCCATCATCCCCCTCACCCTGCTTATCCCCTTCTCCCCCACTTTCCTGTATTGTAAGATAGGTTTTCATACCAAAATGAGTGTGCATTTTATTCCTTCCTTGAGTCAAATATGATGAGATTAAGCTTCACATTTTCCTTCTCTTTCACTTCCCCCCTTTTTCCTTCCATTGAAAAGTCTTTTTCTTGCCTCTTTTATGAGAGATAATTTGCCCCATCCCATTTCTTCCTTTCTCCTCCCAATATATTCCTCTCTCACCCCTTATTTTATTTTTTTAGATATGATCCCTTCCTATTCAACTCACCCATAATTTTTAAATTGTCTCTCCTGGATGTCAGTTGTTTATCCAATGAGATATTTAACATTATCTTCCATTTTTTCCATTCTTTTGGTTTTGTTTTGTGATTTCTTGGTTTCTTATAAAGTCATTAACCTCCATCTGTTCCATTCTAATTTTGAAAGAACTATTTTCTTCAGTGAGCTTTTGAACCTCCTTTTCCATTTGGCTAATTCTGTTTTTTAAAGCATTCTTCTTTGGGAATGTCCATTGGGAATGTTTTATGTCCTTGCATTACTGTGAAGGGCTTAGTCTGTTAGAAACAGTCCTCACACACTGTGGCTGTTACTGTGTACAATGATCTGGTTCTGCTCACTTCACTCAGCATTAGTTCATATAAGTTTTTCTAGGCTTTTCTGGTTTTCCTGTTAGTCATTTCTTATAGCTCATTAGTAATGATTCTTCTTTCTCAGTCAGCACTTGGTCCTACTGTACAAACCAAGAAGTCTCTGAGGTCAAATAACGTTTTATAAACTTTCAGATGTACATATTAATGTATGCTTTACTTTACAAAATGTATTCCTTCCTAAATATCTAGAAGCATAAAATTTAAAATAAGTAACAGTGGCTAGAACTTCCAAAAATATGAGCACAGGTTCACTTGTATTATGGGGAGATAAAGATTCTGAGACTCATTCAGACAACAATTTATTAAGCAAGTCACATGGTTGCAAAACTAAATTGGGTCCAAGGTTCTCAGTTGGCATGAGGACTTCCAACCTTGGCTTCTGCATAGTAAATATATAGTTAAAGGGAATAAAAATCTAGAATGTAGGGATTGAGCCACCTTGTTCCTTTTTTAGTGGAGTGGATTGGGAGACACTGAGGTGAGGAAGGGGAAGTAGTCTTGGGGCTTTCCCGAGATCAGGTGACTTACAAGAAACTGGAACTTAACTTCACAAAATGGTGGAGGAGAGCAAGAAGGAGTTACTAATGCTAGTTCAGCATAACACTTTGCAAGATAGTTGCATATATTTTCAAAATGGTGATTGAGATCTTTGGACAAAAGTGTTTTATATGCTTGATTTTTGTGGAAAACACTTTTGTTTCCCCTTTGTTACCCTCATAGTCAGTCCCCTGCTCTCACTGATTTAATCTTCCCTTTAAATTAAAAAAAAAAAATTAAGCAGAAAGTCCAGTTCTAAGATTTTATTTGACAATGCTTTGCTCTCATGACACCTTTCCTTTTCTGTGGCATAAGGGGCGAGGTGTTTCTGTAGCTAGCTCATGCCTGAGACTGTCTTTAGATTTTTGTGACCCTGAATTTGATTTCCATGCCACAGTCCATAGATACAATATTGTATAGTTTTGTGTTCAGTGGAGACCTTTGCCCTGGTCCTCCTTCATGACCAGAGTGCCTTATAGAGCTCATCTCTGCTTTAAGGCCTAGTTCCAGCACCATCTTTTGCATGAATCCTTTCCTGATGCCCCCAGCCACGAGTGCCCTCCCTCCCAAACTGTCGTGCAGTTATCTCCTTTGTAAACATTTGTACTGGTTATTGATGTGCTTTGCATCAGTTGACATGAATCTTCCCAACTTTCTCTGAAATGTTCATTTCTTAGAGCACAAGAATATTCCATTATCTCCACATGCCATGGTTTTTTTCAGGAATTCTCATAGCTGGATTGACTGGCTCCATGACTCTTCTGTGTTATCTGGCTCAGCTGGGCCCTCCCTGGGAGTAGCAAGGTGGTCTTTTTATTCTTCCCTAATTGATTTCCTATCTCACTCTTTGCAGAAGCTGTTTCATATATCTTCCCCTCCCCTGCCTTTCCATTGAGGACCTTGCTGTTTATTTTGCTGGAAAAAATGGATATCATTGGATCATGCGAGTTTCATCTTCTCTCATTCTCTTCCATTGCAGAATTCCCAAACATCATCTTCCACTCTCTCCTCCTTTCCTCCACCAGTGACAGAGAGATGGCCCTTGTCCTTCCCAAGGCAAACCCTCTGTGCGTAAGCACTCGATCCCATTCCCCTCCTGTCTTCTTAGCAGATTGAGTCGTTACTCACTCAGTCATCTCCCTTCCTTTTTTAATTCTTCAACCTTCCTCTGTTGCCCGGCTTCTTCTCTGCTGCTTTCAAATATGCTCAGGTCTCTGTGGTAGTTAAAAAAATTTTTGCTAAATTTTCTCAAGCTTTTATCCTCTATGTCTTCACCCTTTCTCTTTTTCTTGCACAGATGTCTATACTTGATGCCTGTATCTCCTTCCTCTTTTGTCTTCAACCTTTACTGGTTTGTCTGCTCTCTTCAGAGTTAGCAGTGGTGGTGCAGTGGATAGAGCACCAGTGCAGGAGTCAGGAGGACCTGAGTTCAAATCTCACCTCAGACACTTGACACTCACTAGCTGTGTGACCTTGGGCAAATCACTTAACCCCAATTGCCTCATCCTGGGTCATCTCCAGTCATCCTGATGATTATCTGGTCACTGGATTCAGATGGCTCTGGAGGAGAAGTGAGGCTGGTGACCTGCACAGCCCTCCCTCACTCAGAACAAAGTCAAGTGCAAGTCATGTCATTATTCTTCGGCAACGAAGGACACAAATCTGGATCTGGGATCTCTTGATGATTTTTTCTCTTCTCCATCCTGATGCTTCTTGGCTTTGCTACTGCATTTGACCCTAATGACCCACCTTTGAGCAGCCTGGCTAATCTCCTCCTCGCTGGGTTTTTGTGACCCTGCTGTCCCCTGGCTCTCCTCTTCCCAATATGATACTCCTTGCCAGTTTTTCCTTCACTCATATCATGACCTCTCCTCTTCTCTCTTTACTCTTTGTAAACTCATCAGCTCCCGTGGGTTTGACTGATCTTCGTGTAGATCATGTGTGTATGCATATGTGTATGTGTGCGTGCATGTGTCTGTGTGTTTGCAGACACACACACACACACACAAACACATGTACACACACCCTAGGCATATGTAAGTATGTGTCTATGTTTATATATATCCTTATCCCTGACCTTCACTTTCTATATCACCTGTTGTAGGTGATGGGACCTATGGCACCATCTCTACCCACTCATTTCTTTTATTTAAATTAACTTATTTGTTTTCAGTTTTTTATAATCATTTCCATATATCTTAGATTTTTTTCCCCCTCTTTCCCCCTCCTCCCCTCCCTCTCCACTTCCTCCCCGAGATAGCATGAAGTCTTATATAGTTTCTACACATACATTCCTATTAAATACATTTTCACCTTAGTCATGTTGCATAGAAGAATTAAAATGAATGGGAGAAACCATAAAACAAAGCAAAACATAACACAAGAGAAAATGGTCTGCTTCATTCTGTGATCCAATTCCATAGTTCTTTCCTGGATGTGGAAGGTGTTTTGCCTCGAGTCCATTGGGAATTTTTTAGGTCCTTGCATTCATGTGAAGGACTAAGTCTACCAGAAAAATTTGTCACACACTGTGGTTGTTGCTGTGTACAGAGTTCTCCTGGTTCTGCTCCTTTCACTCAGCATCAGTTCATATAAGTCCTTCCAGGCCTCTCTGAAGTCTTGCTGTTCATCATTTCTCATAGCACAATAGTATTCCATTACATTCATATACCACAACTTGTTCATCCATTCCCCAATTGATGGACATTCCCTTGATTTCCAGTTTTTGGCCACCACAAAGAGAGCTACTATAAATATTTTTGTACATGTGGGACCCTTTCCCATTTCTATCATCTCTTTGGGATACAGTCCTAGAAGAGATATTGCTGGGTCAAAGGGTATGCACATTTTTGTAGCCCTTTGAACATAGTTCCAAATTGCTCTCCGAAATAGTTGGATCAGCTCTCAGACCCACCAACTATGAATTAGTGTTCCAACTCTCCCACATCTTCTCCAGCATTTATCATCTTCCTGTTTTGTCATGTTAGCCAATCTGAAAGGTGGGATGTGGTACCTCAGAGTTGTTTTGATTTGCATCTGTCTAATCAATAGTGATTTAGAGCATTTTTTCATATGACCTTAGATAGCTTTAATTTCTTCCTCTGAAAACTGCCTGTTCATATCCTTTGACCATTTATCAATTGGGGAATGACTTGTGTTCTTGTAAATTTGACTCAGTTCTCTATATATTTTAGAAATGCAGCCTTTATCACAGATACTAGTTGCAGAAATTCTTTCCCTTCTAATTTTGGTTGCATTGGGTTTGTTTGTGCAAAAAAATTTTTCAATTTAATGTAATTAAAATTATCTGTTTTGCATTTTGTAATGTTCTCTATCTCTTGTTTGCTCATAAATTTCTCCATTCTCCATAAATCTGACAAATACACTATTCCTTGCTCTCCTAATGTGCTTATAGTGTCAGTCTTTATACCTAGATCATGTATCCATTTGGACTCTATTATTGTGTACAGTGTCAGGCATTGGTCTATGCCCAGTTTCTGCCACACTGTTATCTGGTTTTCCCAGCAATTTTTGTCAAACAGTGAGTTCTTATCCCAGAAGCTGGGGTCCTTGGGTTTATCAAACAGTAGATTGCTCTGTTCATTGACTACTGTGTCTTGAGTACCTAACCTATTCTACCCTTCTGTTTCTTAGCCAATACCACGTGGTTTTGATGATTGCTGCTTTATAATGCAATTTGAGATCTGGTAGAGCTAGGCCACCTTCCCTAGCATTTCTTTTCATTAGTTCTCTTGATATTCTGAACCTTTTCTTCTTCCAGATGAATTTTGATACTATTTTTTCTAGTTATAGAAAATAATTATCTGGTAGTTTGGTATGGCACTGAATAAGTGAATTAATTTAGGTAGAATTGTCATTTTTATTATATTGGCTCGGCCTACCCATGAGCAACTGATGTTTACCACTTACTTAGATCTGGCTTTATTTGTGCAAAAAGTATTTTGTAATTGTGTTTATATAGTCCCTGGGTTTGTTTTGGCATGTAGACTTCCAGATGTTTTATAGTGTCTACCTTAGCTTTAATGGGATTTCTCTTTCTATCTCTTGCTATTGGGCTTTGTTAGTAATATATAGAAATGCAGATGACTTATCTGGGTTCATTTTGTAACGTGCAACATTGCCAGTGTTGTTTATTATTTCAAGTAGTTTTTTACTTGATTCTCTGGGATTCTCTAAGTATATCATCATATTATCAGCAAAGAGTAATAACTTAGTTTCTTCTTTGCCTATTCTAATTCCCTCAATTTCTTTTTCTTCTCTTATTGCTAAAGCTAACATTTCTAGTACCATATTGAATAACCATTACCCACTCATTTCTTTACCTTTGCCTTATAGAGAGCTCCTCTCTGCTTTAAGGCCTACCTCAAGATCCATCTTCTGAATTAATTCTTTCCTGATGTCCCCAGTAATCAGTCCCCTCCCTACGAAACTACTGTGCATTTTTCTCCTTTTAAACATTTGATTTTTGAGTTGGTTTATCCACTTTTGACCCACATTTTGAACTATGAACCCACATTCATAACTTCGTTTGGCCATACTGAGTTAAACTTGAGCTGCTCAGATTGAGGCTGAATAATATGAATAAAGGGATTTGTTTGGAAAGCGTGATTTCTCCAGGCTTAAAAACAGGGTAAGATCTCTTTGGACTCTTAGTTTTAACCTAATCTATTTTTTAATCCTAATCTGGTGCTAATTTTCATGGTTCTCTTAATAGTAAGTCTCGCAGTAGAACCCTGTGTAATTGAAGAATTAGGATCACATCTGTGCTCTGCTTAGAGGTGAAAGTACTATACTAGCTTTGCAAAACACAAGTGGATTCCCATTCTTGCCCAAGTATTTTATTGCATGTACTTTCTTTAGTTTAAATATTTATTCCTTTAGGACATATCTAAATTATGGCTTTTTTTACAGGCTGTCTTAACATTTCATCTATTGGACTGTTGAAATTTAGCAATGGTTATTTTGAGTTGAAAGCAAAATTAAAGTGACTAATTTCTGTGCTTTTTCTTCCTAGTTTTTGTGTTTTTTGATCTGACTGTAGACGATCAATCTATTTATCCGAGTGAATTAAGAGAAAAATACATCATGTCAAAAACACTTGGAAGGTAAAGACTTTTTCTTTTTTCAGGAATTCCACATTGTTCTTATATTTTATTGAAAATTTAGATTTGTGGGGGTGTCCCTCTTGATTTCCTAATGGAATTGAAATGCTAATCCTTGTAGATGAGAAGTTTAAATGTTAATTTCAAAATCTCCTTCCCAGGGAATGGCTATGTGGGATTTTTCCACTTAAGTTTTTTACTATTAAGAGGAGCCGTTTGGAAAATGGCTAGAGTTGGAGTGTCACATTTCTGGTTTAGAAGGAGCTCTAAGGCTGTCTGGTCCCCTTCCTCACCCCCACCTTATTTATATAAAGAGCCTTTTCTGCTACATACTGGGAAAAGAAGGTCACATCCATTCTGGGCTCAAAGGCCCAAATCCCTCACTCTGGGTACCCTCATGATATTTTGGGGCTGTTCTAATTGTTATGAAGTTTTTGCCATATCAAGCTTAAATCTGCCTCTTTGGTCCTTTCTGCCCCTTCTTTGTTCCTGATTCTGCTCTCTGGGGTCAAACCAAAGTAGCGTCATGCATCCTTTGAAGAGATCTAACGTATTCACTAGAGGCTTTTTTCTGACCCCAGTTCTGACCTCTTATGACATGACCTCAGTCATATGAGTTTCTTGGTTGCTTCCTGATGAATGTTTTCCAGTTTATTGATATCCTTCCTAAGATGTACTCAGAAATGATCTTTTTGTGAATCCCACATTTATCCCAGTTGAATTCCATCTTCCTAGATTCAGCCCAGTGTTACAGCCTGTCATGGTCCTTTGGGATCCTGACTTGGTCATCTCATGCGCTAGTCATCTCTAGCTTTTTGCCATCCGCACGTTGATTAGCGTGCCGCCTGTGACTTTTAAATGCCACGACCCCTGAGGATCTGCCAAGCTCCCTTTGAATCATCAATGACTGACTCTGAACAGTGTAACCAATTCCACAACCACCTAGTCGTCCAGCCCTTGTTCATCTCTCTTTTTGGCAAGAAGAAGGGCGTGACCAGAGGCTTTGCTAAAATTAAAGTCTGGGGAAACTATCTACAATATTGGCTTCATCTGTCAGTTTAGTAATCTTGTTAGTTTGGCCCAGTCTTCTGCATACTTATACCTTGTCTTTTCTGCTGCCTTTTCTCTTTGTTCTTTAGCATCCCCTTGATATGTTGTAGATTTTGGCCAGAAATCCAAGCTTATAATTTGCCAATTTTATTCTTTTTTTTTTCCAGCCATTGTGACTTTGTCCTTCTTCAGTCTGTTCTATTTTCCTCTCTCCATATTTTTTTTCTTTTTTATCTAAGTGATCTAAGCCACCTTCTACAGGAAGCCTTTCCCAAGCCCTCTTAATCCTGGTGCCTTCCCTCTTTTAATTATTTCCTGTCTGTATCTTGTTTGTGTATATTTTTGAGCTCGTCTTCAAAGTTACATTGTAACTTTCTTGAGGGGAGGGTCTGTCTTCTGCCTCTTTGAATCTCTTGCACTTAGCACAGCCCTGGCACATAGTAGGCACTTAATAAATGCTTATGGATTGAAAAAGCCTTCCTTTTTTCCCCACTCTCCCATCCCAGAATGGGGAGGTCATCCCTCCTTCCACTGGAGATTGGGACCAGGTGATTCCATCAGCAACAACGAACCTTTGCATGTATCTGCTGTTGTCCTTTTTGTGGCTGATTTGGAAGCATTCCGGGTTACCGTGTGCTCCCTTGTGAATGCTCCTGCTCCCGCAGACAATCCTCCTGTAGGGTCTGTTTTCTTGGTGAGCTCACCAGAAGCTGATTTCCTCAACAAGCCTTTCAGCAACGTACTTGAGGAGCCATCTCGAGTCAATAACTGGTTGGGATGCTACTGATCCTACTTTCTTTGCATCAGAACAGAAAGGGAGGTGTCTGACTGAGGCAAAGTCTTCTGCTCTTTGAGCGTTTACTTTCTGGAATCGTCCTGGCTTTTCTCTGTCTCAGAATGTTAAGACACATGGTGTTTTTATGTTTTCCAAATATTAAAAGAAGTTTGTGCCAATGTCTTCTCCATTCAGCCAGGCACTGGGAGCCTTTGGAGTAAAGCAAACAGGTGTTCACACTTCTTTGCCCAGCCATAATCTCAAAGGTAGTGAAAGGAACCCTTGGCTGTCCAATCCTGTGGAAAGGTCCCACTGGCTCCGAGAACATTGCTTTTACCAAGAATTCCGCAATGTACACAGTCCTCTCTGGGGAATGCTTTCATTTGAAATTAAACACCTGTAGACCTTTGAAAGCATCATTATTTATGCTTCATGACTGTCATTCATTTGGTTGTTAGGGGAGATTTCCATCTAGTTCTGCAGCATAGTAACAGGAAAATTCAATCAGCGTAAGTGTCCTTGTGGTGACTTTTCATATCAGAAGTCTAAAAAACCCTGACTTTGTGTGTGTATCCTCCCGAGGGACTTCTTTGATGCTGGGTGAGTCATGTCATGTTGTAGGGCCTCAGTTCACACCTCTGTAAAATGCAGTGTTTGGGCTACAGGATCTCCAAGGTCCCTTAGAGTTCTGACATTCTCTAAGAGTCACAGATGTGAGTGTGTCGTGGAACACAGATACACATGGCATGTTCATGAGGTCAGTAGCACATGCCAGCAGACAGGGATTGCGCCATTTCTCTCTTTACGTTTCCTTAGTACCTGGCACATTGAATCATTGAGAGCCAAGAGTGTGTGCAGTAGTCTTGTAGCCAACTTTCCTTCCTCCCGGATGGAGAAGGCTGGCCTTGGAATCAGATCCTCCTCTACATCCTGTCTCTGTGACTCTAAATAAATCACATAACCTCTCAGTGCCCTGGGCAACTCTCTAGGAAATTTTAAGTTATGGATGAGTCATCCATTTGCACTGCTAAACGGTATTTCTGTAGCTGCATTATTCCACACAAATAACATTGTACACCTGGCATATAGTAGGTGCTTAATAAATGCTTGTGGATTCAGTGAGGGTAAATAACTTAAGGATCCCCAGGGATCAGGACAAATGTTGGCTTATTGTAGTTTTGAGATTTTTTGAAAGCTTGATGTGGTGTTACCATAATGGGTTAGCTGCACTTAATTCTGGAGCGGTTCGAAGCTGCTGAGGTGACTTCTTGTTCCTGGATGATCCACATTCCCACTGTTTTCTCCTTATCCTCTGCACTTCATTTGAATATGGTTTTTCTCCTGGACAGTTTATGGGGTGGTCTCACAGGGTGCTAGTTATGGGTGGCTCTCTGCTCACCATCAAATAAAGCAAATGACAGTGGTGAGTGCGGTGATAGGCAGGCCCTGATCAGCTCATGCAGATTTTGAAGTAATCTGTAAACACCCTCTTTCCCTCAGTGGTGCTTGTGGAGAGGTGAAGCTGGCCTTTGAGCGGAAAACGTGTAAGAAAGTTGCTGTGAAGATTATCAGTAAGAGGAAATTCTCCATATGTGCCACAAGAGAAGCGGTGCGTACCTGTCTGTTCCAGGGTGGTTGACCTGGTTCTGAATGCTCTAGAGCACGGCCTCTTAACCTGGGGCTGCTGAGATTTCTGGGGGTCAACTTTGTTTTCGCTAGCCGCTGGTTGAAATGAGTATTCTTGTAGTTATCTGAAACCACGATGCTGAGAAGAGGCCCATGCCCAGGTTTCACCCAATGCCAGAGGAGTCGAGGCACAGAAAAGAAGCAGGCCTGCAGTAGGTAGAGGAGCCCAGATGGTTGGAAAGGTCCTGGGCCACTTAATTTCTCTGTGACCCAGAGCAAGCCACCCAACTTCTCTGAAATCTTTCTCTAAGATGGGGATAGTACTTATCCCTTCTATCCTGCCTCAGAAAATCAACTGAAATCTTACAGTAAGTGAAAGGGCTTTGTACCGCAAAGCTTCGTACAAATGCAGGCATTATCTTCAGGAGTTCTTGGTTCTCCTCTGTTCCTACCAAAGAGCTTTTTTGTTTTTATTTATTTTTATTGCTTTGGCATTGGGGTGGGGTGGTGATGGGGCAGGATGTGTGGGAGTGATTGTGGCAGTGTGGAAACTCCCTCTACCAATGCAGAGAGCTCATCTCCCCCTCTGAGAAATTAAATGACTGTCCTGTGGTCCCAGACCTACTTACTGCATGTCATACACAGGACTGGAACCCAGGGCTTCTCGCTCCCAAGCTGATCACTGTGTAAATTATGTTTTGTGTCTCTTTTCACTTCAACACTAATTTAAAATTTTACTACAAGAATATAGTGGTAAAGTACATGGTAGCTCTACAGTATTTATTCCTATTTATGGTATAGACGTGCTTGTAGTTCCTATCAGTTTTTATTAGGCCATCTTCTTAAACTTTTTCTTTTAATATATATTTAATTAGTAAGTGACGCCATTAATAATAATGATCTTCACGCACCTGAGCCGACAGAGGAGAGTTAACAGTTGTTTTGTTTTGCTCTTTGTCCGGCTGTTTCTGGGTATTGTCCCTTGAGGCTCAATTTTTTTTTTCTCACACAATATGATTTTCCCATTTAAAAGAATTTCCTTTTTGTGTTCACACTTTGGTTTATAATTTTTCCTTCATGGATTTGTTTTGTTTATAAAGAGTAGAAAAATCATTATTGCTTCAAGGAAGCATTTTATTATGTTTTAATTATCTTCTGCCATATATGTTGGATCTCTTTTTAGTCTCTTGTTACATTTCGTCCTAAATTGACAGTTTCTAGAAAGAGGAAGTCATTTGAGATGAAACCTGAAATTCATAGAAATAGCAATTTTACACAAATTCATAATTCTAGATTCTCAGTTTTAATGGAAGGTAGAACTTGTACCAGGTACATTTCTCTTTCTAGCAGATTGCCTTAAAATATTATATCTATGCACTAATGTGTCACCTTATCATCCTTATTTGAAGAAATGTATTGCTTAGTTAGAATTAGAACTTTTAAGGCCTATCGTTGTTTGAAAACAGCACTTTCCTTTTCCAAGGATCCAGCTTTCAATGTTGAAACGGAAATTGAGATTTTGAAGAAACTTAATCATGTAAGTATAACTTTTAAGGTTTATTTTTTAGTCTTAAGCTTAGAAACTTTCATTAGAAAACCCCATATATCCATTGTGGTTTTGAACTTATCACCTACCTAGGTCAATTCATAAAAGTAATGGCTGCCCGTTACAGTCTTTTAACATGGTTTATACGGTATTTACGTATCTGGCCAAAAATGTTAGCACATCAGAGTGGACAGTGTACACATATGTATACATACATGCATATTTACATAAACGTGTGCTGATAACAGCTTTGGAAAATCCGGTTCCCTTCTGTACCATGATGCTTCAGAAAAAGACTCTGAAAGGTGCTGAACAAATATGGCAAACTTTTCAGCCGGTATTAGGTGAACAATTAGTGTCTGTATGCATCAGAGCTCTGTTCTCTATTCCCATTTTTGTGTGCTGTGCTAATTTGGCTCAATTGAGTGTTTTGTTAGCTGAGAAATAGTGACCTGGGGGTGGGGTGGGGTAAACTGGTCTGTGCCTGTTACCAGTCTCCATTGCAACAGTCCTTTTAATTAGCAGTCTCACCCCCCTTCTAAACACAGTCTACTCAGATATAAGCATAATCTAGCTATAGTACTTAACCCAGTTACTCAAAATTTCTAGTCTGCATACCCTTCCAAAACCAAAATTCCCTCCACACTATTTGAGACCCTTCTGTTTCCCTTGGATCTAGAAGTTATAGGGAAATAAATCCATGTAATGCCCCAGCCCTGCCTACAGTCATTATTTCTCTTGTGGGTGTACTCTTTCTCCTGCCTCCTAGATTCTTTGGGGTTTTCCCCCAAAAAATAACCTGGATGCTCTCTTTAAGCATCTGTTTAACTTCCTAATTAACTGGGATGGGGTTACATAACTTGCCCCTATATCCAACACAATTCTGGAGAAACCTTCAAGGTTTCTCAAACACTGCATTTGCACAGGTCTCTCTCAAGTTCAGTCTAATGACTCTAAGTTGATCTCCTGTTTGTAGAGAGGACTGGAAGAGACACCTTTGTTTTGCATCTAACAAGGAGACCATTTGGAAATTTTGGTCTGGAAACAAATTGAACCTGGATTAAATGTGTTTTGAGGCTTTAGTAAAGCCACTTAAGGGGCAGTGGGATGGTGCCGTAGAGCACCAGGCCTGGAGGCAGGAAGTCTCATCTTTGTAAGTCGAAATCCTGCCTCAGACATTTACTGGCTACGTGACCCTGGGCAAGTCACTTCACCCCATTTGCCTTGGTTTGCTAATCTATAAAATGAGCTGGAGAAGGAAATGGTGAACCATTCCAATATCTCTGCCAAGAAAATCTCAAAGGGTGTACCCAGCAGGACATTCTGGGCTTGTGGTTACATGTATGTACACACACACACACACCTGTATACACACACATTATATATATACATGTCATCTCTACTACTAAAGAGTAAGACCCTTGAGGACAGAGAACCTGATTTTACTTACCATTGTATTTTCCCAGTGATTTATACAGAGCACATTTAATTTGTGATTGTTAAATGAAATAATATAACGGTAGTCCATCAAGGGTGCTCACAAATAATGAAGAAAAGATTGGTGATTCATTATAAATCTATCCCAGCTGCTATAAAAACAACCAAGGCCTTTATTTTATTATGACCCTGGGTCTTGTGCCCAAACAAACAGCCCGTGATGTCTGTTTGTTGGCCTGGCATCTGGTGCAGACGCTGTGTTCTTGAGCTGCAGACTCAGGACAGCAGGAGGCCCGGCCTTGCCCTGCACTGCCCCTTGAAGCAGACTCGGGCATCTTCATTTGTGCCTTTCCATCAGTATTGGATGCTTTGCCATCTCAGCCCCTCACTCAGTTGTCACCTTAGCTTCTGTTGACAGACTGTCTCTCATCCACATGTCCCCATCTCTCCATTTCCATGTCCACTCTCTGAGCTCCGGCCCTCAGAGCCTTATTCATGGCCTCTTTCAACAGCTTTCTCCTCATTCTGCCAAGCACAGGGCTGACCCTGGCATTTCCCGGCTCACTGCAGTCCCTTGGCTTCCTGGTAGCTGCAGAATCAAATAGACTCTCCACTGTTTGGCATTTTGAGCACTTCATACCATGGTTCTCTTTACCCAATAACTCCCTCATGGACACTCTAGTCCAGCCAGACAGGCCGTCTTCCTTTCTTAATACAGGGCACTCTGGTCTTATCCGGATTTGCATCAGATGCTCCCCGTGCCTAGGACGTATTCTGTCCTCAGCCCTCCATCGTTTAGAATGTCTTGCTTCCTTCAAGCCTCACCTCAGACACAGATTTCTGGCACCTTTCCCAATTAGCCCTGCTGCTAGTGCCTTCCCCTTGCATCTCCCTCGTATGTACGCACGTGTGTCTGTGTGCCTCTCTTAGCTCCACTGTCTGTTGCCTTGTTAAGGGGAGAAGGAGCCACTGCACCGGGATCTCTCTTGTTCTGGTACCTAAGGGGACCATTGGTGCCTCTTGCTAAGTGCTTGTAGATTAAGTGATCCTTATGGTTGTCTTCTTTTCCTCTTTATTTTTTTAAGCCTTGTATCATCAAGATTAAAAATTTTTTTGATGCCGAAGATTACTTTATTGTTTTGGAACTGTAAGTAAATATTTCTTCCCACCATTCCCATTCAAGCATAATCTCAGACTCAGCACCAGTTTGCAGGGCTTACAGTAGGGGCCCTTGGGGTGTGTTTGTACATGCAGCATTTGTACAAGAAGTTGATGTTGGCCTCACGAAATATCTGTCCAGACATCTCTTCTTGGCAGCCAATCCAAACACTGTTCCGGAGTGGT
This sequence comes from Notamacropus eugenii, assembly GCF_028372415.1. Taxonomy (NCBI): domain Eukaryota; kingdom Metazoa; phylum Chordata; class Mammalia; order Diprotodontia; family Macropodidae; genus Notamacropus; species Notamacropus eugenii. Next base: position 17,044,923 of record NC_092875.1, read on the forward strand.
ACTTGAGGAATCACATCTTGTAACAAGTTGCAAGTTTAGTAACTCAGAAATGAATTCTCCCACTTAAACTACTCACTCACTTAGAATATTCCCTGGGCTCAAGATTTATCTTACAATAAATTATGTAGATTATGTCCATCCTTGAATGAACATTGAGTATTTGTCCTGGGAGCTCCTGCCTAAGATGGCGGTGCTTATAGGATATGCCCTTTTGCACATTATATGCTTATTTTAGTCAGCTGCCAGTATTCAGGGCCTTGCTTCTGTAGATGTGGGGGTGTGCAGCTATTGCTTTTAAATCAGAGAATGTGTCTCCCTGACCACAAGAGAGGTTACCTTCCTTGGCTGAGCATGTCCACAGTCTCAATGTCTTTCAGAAAGGCAGCATGGCTGAGCCGGAGTTTTGGGGGACCTGGAGGGAAGCAACAGGTGGTGGCAAAATAGGAATTCAATACTACCTTGCTCCCCCCAAATACTCTGTGGCAGAGATCAATAGTGTCTTACATAGCCCTCTTCCTTATTTTTCTTGTTTTAAAATATTTATGAATATGAATGACTTTGGGAATCACAATTTTTAAAAAGGCTTTGGACCATGACCTAGAAGATGTAGGTTCTAGTGGCTTTTGGTTAGTCATGTATCCTTTGGGGGTTTCAGTTCTCACATCTGGGAAATGAGGAGATTAGATTAGCTCTAGCATTCTATGTTCCTTCATCATCTGTTCAGAAATTTTGAATAAGGAATGTCTAAAAATGCTGTGACTTTTGATTTAGTTTTAATATTTGGTTCTTTCAGTATTCAGTGGACTTTCTTGGCAATGAATGTGACCGCTGAAGCTTGTACCTTTTCTATTCTACTTGTATGTTATTGAGGGAATTTTTGCATCAGGAGTGGGAGGGGCCAAGGTCCTTTCCAGCTCTGAGGTGCTCTCCTTCTCTTTTTCAGGATGGAAGGAGGAGAGCTGTTTGAGAGAGTAGTAAGGAATAAAAGATTGAGTGAAGCTACCTGCAAGCTGTACTTCTATCAGATGCTCCTCGCTGTAAAGGTAGATGAGTGCTCAGTTCTGGAAAAAAACAAACTTCACTCTTCTGTATATCTGTTGTATCTTCATGAGATCAATTCAGTTTGAACGAACAGGGGCCTTGAGAGATGCTCATTTGCCCCAAAGACGGAGTAACCCAAGGGACGCTTGGGCCCAAGAAGAGGCAAAGAGGCAATTCTGAATATCTCTTTTGTACTTGGCCAAAGCCTTCCACCAGCTTCACTTAGCTAACTAGGTACTTGCTGCATTGTCTTATAGGCTAGGCGGTTACATTTCTGATTTTTGTTCTAATATTTTTCTTTTAAATCTGTTGACCTGGAACATCCATTAAACCAGGGTAGTCCCATTCATTCTTTGAAGAGATCCAACATAACCACTAGTGGCCATCTCCAGTCATCCTGATGGATATCTGGCTCCGAAGGACACAGTGAGGCTGGTGACTGCATAGCCCTGACTCACTTGAATCCAATTCTCTTGCAAGTCATAGCATCCCCTCCCCGATGTCAGGGCCTTCTTTGGGAAGGAAGGACAGACAATAACAGTACCTTTATAGAAGTTTTTTGGAAAATTTTGGAAAATTCTAGATTTATCTCATTGCTTAAGTACACACACATACATCCCTGCATATCTATACCTATACATTGCATGATATGAGTGAAGTTTGAGGGGGAAAAGCTGAGCTGGGTGAGCGATCTCTAAAGACCTGCTTAACCCTAGCTCTGCTGGCATAGAGGAATTCCAGCGAGAATCACCCCTCTTGTCATTACTCCTTTGTTTCTGGTTTTACCTTTAATGGCATTGTTACATGAAGCAGATAGTGAGTGAAGTGGGATGCTTCCTTTTCAAAACGAGTAAAAGAACTTTATGAGAACAATTTGTCTTGTTTCTGTTCTCAGTGTATCTAACTCTTGTTTCCTTCACTTTAATCCTTCCTACACTTGAAAAGTGCCAAACTTTTATAACAACTCTTTCACTAGGGCCTCAATTAGCTTGTTTGTTAATTTAGTAAGTGATTGACAGCATACTGGGAAGCACTTAATCCTAAAAGGAACCTTTCTCCTCCTGGACTGAGCTCTGTAGAGAAGTAAGCCTTCCCTCATTTTGTTTTCTCCCCGTTTAAACATTTTGTCCCAGTGTTCCATTCTTTTGGGAAGAGCCAAATGCCTCCCCAAATTTGGAGACTGGCTTAGAAAGTACCTTTACTCCCCTTTTCCTGGGATTGATCCATGTGAGTCCCAGCTGGGACAGTCTGCCCTGTTTATTCCTGAGTGGGAGTTTTGGGTAAAGGAGCTGGGTTTCCTGGGAGATGGGTGGCCTGTAGAATCAATGAAAAGCAAAAAAACCTGAACTTTGTCTCAAAACAAAGAAATCATGAAGACTCTATCCTATTTAGAAATAGGACTAAATTAATCTCAGTGTTGACTCCCTTTCTTATGAATAGTCTCAAGCCTGGGCTGTGGGAATGAGGAAGTTTAGATTTCTGCTTTCTCTTCAAAGGAATTTTAGGATTTTGTAAAACTTGGCATCTTATGTTTCTCTTTATTTAGGAAAGGAAAATTATGTTGTGAAAAGAGACTGGTGATTCTCTTTTAGGAAGTTGACCTTACCTTGGAGAAGAATTGGGTAACGATAAATTAGCATGAGGTGATTTTCGTGTTCTGCTTTTTCTGAGGCAGTCTTATAAATAGAATTTTACTACAGTCTTACAAATTTATTTATGAAAAACAGTCTCATAAATAGAATTTTAAAAGTAAGATCATCTCTGGCGAACTTGTATGTTTTTAGGACTCTTCTGAACAATGTACCTTGAAATTATATTCAGTTATTTTGAAAGATGAACTGCTTTTGAAATGGATTTTCTAACTTTGCTGCATAGTTGATCTCCTGAGTGTCACTCGTTTCTGTCTCTGTAGTACCTTCATGAAAATGGTATTATACACAGGGACTTAAAGCCTGAAAATGTGCTTCTGTCATCTCAGAAAGAGGACTGTCTTATAAAGGTAAGGAGTCTTGACTTCTGTGCTCCAGCAAATTCTCAGTGGTTCATCAGAAACCTCTTTTAAATTGTTATTTATCAGAATTGAAAGGTTCAACAACCTTGGAATATGAACTGTATCCATGGGAATCTTTTGTCCATGAGAGCACAGCATTCTTGGTGGTTTGCTTTTGTCCTGCATCCTTTCTTTGTTTCCTCCACGGTTTCCTCTCGTTGAGAGGAGGCAGAGCATAGTCAGATAAAGAGCCAGCCTTGGAGCCAGGAAGACTTCGGTTCCCGTCTGGCTGCCTGGCTCATCCTGGCTGAGTGACCATGGTCAAGGCGTCTAGCCTCAGAGTGTCCTAGGCCACTGCTGGAACCTGGGGCACTTCCTCACACACACAGGTGATGTTGCACATTTGGTCACCTCTGCTTCACAAAAATACAGGGAAGTACAGGACAAACACTAATTCTTGATGGTATTAAAATTGTAAGCCACTGAATTATAAATACCTTGGATTTAAGACAGTTGGTTTAAGTTGGTGTTAAACCATGTGAATTGAGCCAGCTGGCATTCTTTGTGTGAGTATGTCCTATAAAATGAATCCTTCTGGCCCTGAATTATAGATTACTGATTTTGGGCAATCGAAGATTCTTGGGGAGACATCTCTTATGAGAACTTTATGTGGCACGCCCACCTACTTGGCTCCAGAGGTTGTCCTTTCCATGGGCTCCGCTGGCTACACTCGTGCTGTGGACTGCTGGAGTTTGGGTGTTATCCTCTTCGTTTGGTAAGGTCATTTTCTGGGCCTCAGAATCTGAGTGGAGCTAGTTAGATGTATGTAGATAAGTAGTATTTAAAAGAGTGTTCTAATACTATTGTTAAAATTAAATTGAAATTGAACACTAAAATTGACTTTTGATAATTCAGAGAAACTGATTCTGAAAACATGATGGTTTTTTTTCCTTTCCATCCCCACTAAGTCTTAGTGGATATCCACCATTCTCGGAACATAAGACTCAAGTCCCTTTGAAGGATCAGATTGTCAGTGGGAAATATAAACTCATTCCAGAAGTCTGGGAAACCGTCTCCGACAATGGTATGGATGGATATATTGAAAGGGTTAAGCGTTTGTGGGGTAACCAGGAGAGGCGGGGTTTGCTCCCTCTATGCTTTGAACCTTTTAATTCCACATCAGTTTGACTCTGTGGCACTGGCTGCTGGGTTATCAGCAAGGTTCATGTCTTGGGTTGTTTTGCAGATTTGTGTTTGAATGCTGCAGGTGTAGCAAGGAGCGTAAGATACCAGCGTAGAGAGTAACTTCACTACAAATAGTTTTTAAAATGCAACTTTTGTAATTCTCTAGAATAAAAAGTAAGAACAAAAATTAGGAAGGCTGAACTTTCATGGCTAAAGAATGTAACATCAGTAATAGAAAGTCAAAATATTTTTTCTGGATGGCACATTATTAAAGTGTGTTTGAGCCATCCCTAGGTTGGTTTTGCTTCCTTTCTATATTAACCCTGCGTAAAGCCCTGTTCTAATGCTCTTACACTGTAAAAGAAAGGTTCTTTACCCAAGCCTTGATGTGATCAGTTCATGCGTGTGACATCGGGACAGCCCGTGTGCTAAGAAGTGGAGATATTTTCAGTACTGTCTGGAAGAGTTTAAGATTTAATTCATTTGGAATTTATACAGCAAGGTAATAGAGGACGAGAGGGAAAGGAGAAGAGAATTTGAAAAGGCCGTCCTTAGCGCCCTTCAGTCTGTTTTGAAGAATGTGGTAAGAAGAGATGAGTGGGGAAGTTGACTTCATTGTAAGGAAGGATGTCATGGGTTTAAAGTCGGTTTAAATAGCATGTAGAGTGGGTCCTCTGATCTCTCTGGGTTCCATTCCTTCTTGGGCCATTGATGAGCAGTGTGACCTGGGGAAAAATCCCTTCTGTGTGAGATTCACTTTCTTCATCTGTGAAATAAGGGGGCCGGACTAGATCAGGAGCCCTCACCTTAGTTACGTCTTCATTTTTACCAATATCTGAAATTTAGCCTCTCCTTCACTTATAAGTTTAAAAAAAAAAGCAAAAAACACTCCATGATTTTTGAGAAGGAATTCATAGGTTTCCCCAGACTGCCAAAGGGGTCCCAGACTCCAAAAAAAGGCTCACATGCCGCAGAACATGATTTGAAGAAAGTGAGAATGTTGAACATGGAGAGAAGAGCTAAAGGGAATAAGGCTGTGGGGCCTTGTTCTGCTTGACTTTAGAGGCCAGAACCAAGAGTGGTGGGAGGGAGATGCAAAGAAGGTTACTTCTGCCATTCCAAAGTGGGATAGGCTTCCCTGGGAGGGGAGTGGCTTTCCTCTCCCTGGAGGTATTTAGAGTAAAGACTTCGGGGCCACTTTGAATTGGGGGCTGTTAGAAATGCAATTCCTCCTTAGGTAGAGATTAGACCAAATGGATCCTGCTGTCTCTTCCAACTTGGAAGTTCTGTAACCTGTCATTGTAATAATGCCCAGACTTTTTAATATTGTTTAGTGGGTGAATTAATTGATTGATTGATGGGTAACCTGTCATATCATTTGGTTTTAGCTTTGGATCTTGTTAAGAAGTTGCTGGTAGTGGATCCAGAGAAACGCTACATGACAGAAGAAGCCTTGGCACATCCATGGCTTCAGGTACGTATTAAGATTGTTCTTACACCAAAATGACTACCATATTTTCTGTGCTGAGTTGCTGACTGTTGACGTATCAAAACTTTCAGTTTGGGGCCCCAGTGATGTTCAGATGAACCCAACAGTTGACAGGCATTTCATTTAATGAACTCATCACTAAACCCTGAGCTGGGACTGGGAGATGACTAGGTAGACAGCTACCCTGGGGGCAAAGTGCAGGGTGCTGTGCCCTGGGACACTTTGTAATTGTAATGTGACTTTTTTAGAAGTAAGCATAGTTTTAATGTCAGAAAATTCTGATCCCCTGGGTAGGTGGGTACTTATTATATAATAAACTGAGTTATTGAGTTACAGTGAAGGCGCCAAAGTCCCCAGGGGGATAGGAGCACAGGTAGAGTGGGTGTTTTTTTCTGAGACATTGCTTAGACTCAGGGTGAATAAATGTCAGGTCCGAGTTTTAGTTCAGAGCATTGGAGGGATGTGGGATAGGCAGATGGAGCTCTGCAAAGGATGAGTTTCTTGTCCTTGGAAGAATTTCCTTCTAGCCATTGTCTGTCATTAAAATCAAATGAAGGTGTCATGAGTTCAATGCAGGCCATATGTCATATGGCAGATTTCAGTTTCACTTTACTTAATAGTGTGCCAAGGTCTTTTCAGTGTTGGGAGATGGAGGGTGGACTGTACCCCAGCCATGTTAAAAGTGTTCAGCATGCAAGGAAGGGCATCAGGTTGTGTCAAGGCAGTGTTAAGTAAAATGTTTGGGAGGTCCCCAAGATCATGGAAAAAATGTTCTTTAGTGATAACATTACCCTCATTGGTCTGCTCCCTGAGTCTTTAGAATGAATTACTCTTCCTTTTCTAATGGCGTGTTAACCATCCTGTTTAGATTGTAAGTTGACTGTGCAGGCTATGTCTTCACTCTGCTGACCCCTAGCATTTATCACCCTAACCTTTGGCAGAGCTGACCTTGAACATGTTGAAAAGGTGGCTCATTCATTTGCTCTTTCCTGTGGGATTCAGAGGGCTTTAACCACCATTAATTTGAGAGCACAATTATAAGCTGGAAGACATTTAATAGCATTAGGTAAATTGATAAATAGATACAAGGACAATACCATAGTATATTGAAAGGAGAGCTGGATGACAGGAATAGATCTGCACTCAATTTGACAGGTAAAGGGGGAGAGACTTGGGGCAATAGTGATGGGATGTGAGGGTCTGTACCAGCAGTATCAGAGGAGAGAAAGGGGGCATATTCAAGCATAGCTAGACTGGGAGCCAGGGAACCAAGAAGTTTTCTCTTTCAGTCAAATAAAGGTATAAAGTTACCTCTGGGAGAAATAATTGGCCTAAATTCACACCAGGTTGCAATTCATTGATCATCTTTTTTCAGTGGGGAACAGATTTGGATAGAAGGGACAGAGATAGGCCCTAGGATTCGGGAAGCCTAGTTGTGCTGAAGAACTCTGCCCTTTTGACAGTTTTGTTTAAGGCCAGCTTTTTTCACATACATGGAATCTTGTAAACATTTACAAATAAAGGCTTAGGGTGTTGCTCTGGAAATAGTGTCACTCCCCCCACCCCAAATAACCCCCAAAACAAAAAGCCCTGGTCAAATTATGTTGATTTGGAAGATGAGGGCTCTTCAGACAAGTGATTTGGAAACAAAAAGGAGCCTTTGTCACTAGGGATTCAGATGGAGACAAGAATCAGGCATCTTGGTTCCTTCTCTGTGTTCTAACAGATGAAGGCTAAACTGAGGCAGGGTCCCTTTTTCCATGAGTTTATATTCTGGGTCATGACTAGGAGTTAGGTATGAACAATGCTTTTAAATTCAGTACAGTGTTTTACTTGTAATCTTTATCTGGAGTAGAACTATTATAAGTAGATAAGGAAATCATTGGTCATTCAAGGGATCTGAATTTTTGTTACTGTGGGTATACTTGCAGTAGATCACTGCCTTTTTATAACTCATGATCTTAATGAGTCACTCTGGCTGGGAATATCATCCTCCCATAGCTCCTCTGGTGACTAGCCTTCTGAAGCATCGCTAGGTTGATGTTCAGACACATGGTCTGAACCAGCTTGGATTTGGGTGTTGGGGATGCCAGAACACAAATGAAATGGCCATTGCCTTCTCTGTCTTTAGGGAGATTACATTCTTGTAGGGTAAAAAATACTGTGCTCATTGACAAATCTGTAGAAAGTAATTTGGAGAAGAAGCACCAGAAGGGTGGTGCCGGGGCATGAAGTGAGGCGAGGTGTCTTTGTAGAGGGGTAGCAGCCAGTGCTGTTCTTTGGAGGAAGCAGTGAGGTGAGGGGGTATGTGGAAGTCTAAAACCTGATCAGTCTGTCAAGATAGACTAGAGCCAGCTTAGAGTGTGCATTTTATCCTAGACTGTCCTAGGGAGTGATTTGAGCTTTTTGAGCCAAGAAGTCACATGATCAGACCCTTGCTTTAGGAGTGTCAATTTGGCAGCTGTGTGGAGGATGGATTGGAGAAGAGGCTGTAGTCAGACCATTTAGGAAGCTTTTACAGTAGTCCAGGTGAGAGAGAGGTAAGGAGGACCTGAATCTGGGTGATGGGCTTGTCATTGGAGAAAAGAAGACAGATCTGACTGATGTTGTAAAGGTAGAATCAGTCAGATTTTGTAAAATGGTTAGATATGAGGGGGGTGGTGAGAGAGTGAGGGCACAAGAAGGACTGAAAGGATGGTGATGCCAACAATTGAAATAGGAAAATAATTAAATGGGGAGGGTCTTGGGGGAAAGATGAAGAACTAGGTTTTGGACATGGGATCATGAACTTAGAACTGAAAAGGATTACAGAGGCTGTTTAGTTCAGTCCCTTATTTCTCAGATGAAGAAACTGAGGCCCACGGAAAGTTGTGACCTGTTGAGTATGTGTTGCCCATAGTACTGCCATTTAAAGATGGCCAGTAGGTTGTTGGTGATCCAGGACTGGAATTCTGGAGGGACAAGAGCTGAATATACAGATCTGGGAGTCATCTCATCAAGATGATTATTAAACTCATTTGAGCTGAAGAGGTAACCAATAAGCCCCATAGTTAGATGGCATGATGAGGTCAATGATTCTGCAAAGGGGTCTGAGAAAGAGCTGTCAGACAAGAGAGCAGGGGCACAACAAGCCAGAGAGGGTGGTCCATCCACACCACAGAGCTCCGTAGAGAGGTCAAGAAGTCCAGTGGAGGGGAAGGATTCTTTTAGAGCCTTGAGGAGAATATTGGGGGTATGGAACCCCAGTAGCAGGAAGGAAGACAGCTGAGCTTTCCCCCACGAATCTGAAAAACACGCTGGGACTGAGCCCTGGTGTGGAAATCAAAGAAGGAAAATATCAGCGTATCTTTTTTTCCAGCCTCAGTCAGCATAGGGAGACAGAGGCCTGTAGATGCTGGGAATGTGAGTCTAGCCAGGAAGTATTTTATAGGATATTCTGGGACAGAGACTGAAAGAGGACTGAAGATATGTATCAGGGCAAGAAGAGGCCCCAGACCCACACAGAAGAGCCTGACCTTGTGCAGGCTGTAGGAACACATTCTGACTTGTTAGCTTTGTCACTCATTACCCAGGTCTAGGTCGAAGATCCAGGGCAGGCTGAGGAAAGGACTTGGCCTCAGGGTGACTTCCAGGGTGGAGTGACTGTCAAGGCCTAGGATGTGTACTGAACAAGTAGCTAGTTCAGAAGCAAGCGGCAGCATCCATGTGGGTCACAGCCTAGGAGCAGAGCTTTGTCTCAGGTCAGCCTCCAGTCCAGTCAGAAGCCTGCAGCATTATAACCAGACCAGGAATCTCAAACCAAGGGGAAAGCCTGCAGTTCTGTCCTATGGAAGGAGCAGAGCTTCCCAACTGGCTGAGAGTGGCTGAGTCCAACAGAACTCTACTGAAACTCTGGAGCGAGCCCGCTGGCCTGTTCAGACCCAAATCATGATCAGTAACTCTCAGAGCTCAGACCAAGAGGCAATGATCAGACTTTCCCTGGATCACACCACTTGGGGAGCACTGAAAGCTTGCAGGTCTCCAGCTTGAGCTATTGACATCCTAGAACAACACCACATCGTTACCCCAAGAACGTAGCAGAAGGACCCAAGAAGACACAAGCTTCAGCCCCTGGCCCTGAAATAAACTCCCAATAGAAAGCCGTCAAAGCAAATTTTAAAAAAGGATCCCACCATAAGGAGCAGATACGATGACAGAGATCCTGAAGCCATAACTAGAAGAGAATGACTAAAATACCTACAAAGCCTCAAAGACAAACACAGCGTGTATGCAGATATGGCAGGCATACATAGAAGAGAGAAAGTAGGAGTTAGTGGGGAAAAAAAGGTAAAAAAGATTTTTATAAATAAAATGAAAGCACCAGATGAAAAATTTGGAAAAGAAAGGAGAAAGGAATAGCTTGTCATAAGAGATATAGAACTATATGCTAGAAGTCAATGACCCCATGAGACACCATGAAATATTAAAACAAAGTCAAAATAGTAGGAAAAAAATGAAGATGACATAAAGCATTTCATAGTAAAACAACTGACCTGAGAAGCAGGTGGAGGAGAGATACTTTAAGAGTCCCTGGACTGCCTGAAAGCCGTGGCCAAAACAAGAGCTGAGACATTATATTACAAGAAATCTTAAAACTTTGCCCAGGGGGAAAGAAGAAATAGAATCCTGTGGTTACAACTGAAATAAAAAAAATGAAAACTCTCAGAAACATGATAGCCCAAAATCCAGGACAAATATAAATACTGCAAGTAGCTAGAAGAAAGAATTCAACTTTTGGAGCCACCAGCTGGGTCACACATGATTTAGCAGCCACTGCTTGTTAGGAATGGAGAGCTAGGAATATGATATTCTGAAAGGAAATGGAGATGGGCTTTCAGCTTACAAGCACAACCTACCCAGAAAAACTGGACATTATCTGACAGGAGAAACGTTCCTGATGAGGAGACCAGAGCGTATGGAAACTCTGAAATAGGAACCCAAGGGTCAAGAGGAAATATAAAAAAGCAAAGGTGAGGGAGTAGTCATAAGCAGTTAAATGAGTGTATAAACTTTTCCTGTCATGAGGAGGTCATCGAGTCTAATAAAACAGAGCAAGGGTTTGAGAAGAGTTTTGATGATCTTAAAATAGGAATAGAATGGGGGTGTTAGAGAAAATACACGAGGGGGGAGAAAGTTATTTCATGTAATTGAGGTGTGCAACTAGAAGGCTATACAGATGAGAAAGGGCTAGGGGAAGTGGGTAACACTCGAGCCTCACCATTACCTGAATTGTTCAAGGAGGAAAGAACACAGACACACACATACTTCACCCATTGATGGAAAAGAGAAGGGAGAGAGTGCAATGACAGGTGCAGGGAGGTTGGTGAAGGGAAGGATTAATCCTAAGAAATTAATTTAAAGAAATACATTTAATTTAAAAATTAGTCTGAAGAAACTCAACTTTAGAAAGGTGGAATGGGGGGAAGAAAGGGGAAAGTAGCAAGTTAAAAGAAAAGAAATGCTTTAGCCTAAGAGCCTTAGAATCTGGATGAAGGAAAGAAAGGGGGCTGAGTACACTACTCCTCTCTCCACTCTTCTGTATGAGGAGGAGGCAGGAAACAAAGCCCCTGATGCTCACCAGCTTAAGGTTGATCAGTTCTATGAAGATTTACAACATCTTCTAGAAATAACACCAAAGAAAGCTGTTACATTCATCATAGAGGACTGGAATGCTGAAGTAGGAAATAAAAAGATAATTGAAATAATAGGCAAGTTTGGCCTTGGGGTACAAAGTGCAGCAGGGCAGAGACAGAATGTGATCAAGATAACTCAGTGGTCATCACAGGCACTCTTTTTCAACAACCAAAAGGGCGACCACACGGACGTCACTAGATGGTTAATATGGAACAACTGATTGGTTCAAGTCTGAGAAAGGAATACGACAGGGCTGAATGCTGTCGCCTTATTTATATTTAACTTGTCAGCAGAGTACATCATGTGAAATGCCAGGCTGGACGAATTAAAAGCTGGAATGAAGATGGCTGGGAAAAATATCACCTATCTCAGACGTGCAGGCGATACCACTCAGACGGCAGAAAGTGAAGAAGAAGGAAGAAGCCTCTTGATAAGTGTGAAAGAGGAGAGTGTAAAAGTTGGCTTAAAGCTTAACATCAAAAAAAAAAAAAATGAAGATCATGGCGACTAGTCCCATGGCTTCCTGGTAAGAAGTGTCAGAGTTTATGTTCTTGGGAGGATCGCTGCATTCAGTCGGTCACTGCAGCCATGGAATTAAAGACCTTTGCTCCTTGGAAGGAAAGCTGTGGCGAATCTGAACAGCAGAATGAAAACAGAGATGTCTCCTGCTCTGGGAGGGAATAAAGGCAGATATATGTTGACTGAAAAAATAAAATTTGGGGGAAAAAAAGCCTATTTAGGTAGTGGGATAGAGGAAAAGATAAAAGGACTTTCACCTTAGCAGGGAAGGCCTATTTGAGAAGAGAACATAAATCTGAGTGGATCCAGTTAGCATTTGTAGGTATGAGCTTCCTGCAGCATTGCTCAGCAGCCTTTAGAGTAGGAGCAAGGGAGGAAAATGAGGGAAGTAAGCCAAGGCTGGGGTTTTATGCTGTGTGAACCACGAGGGGGTGTGTGATTCGAGAGTTGAGGGGCAATATCTAGTGAAGTAGTTAATCCTAGAGTCAAGAAAAGTGGGAAAGGGAGGCCTGGAAATTATGGCGAGAAGGGAAATTAGTAAACATTTGTACCTGCTATGTGCCAGGCATTGTATGTGAGAGGACAGAAGGCCCTTTATGCTCAGGGGAATTTGAGTCCTGCATTATAGAGGTGGGATAATTGTGAGCGATATGAAGATCAGAGGTAGGGCCACCTCGGTGTGTGACTGAGATGCAGAGAAGGAGTAGGTCACTAGAGTTGAGGAGGTAGGCTATGGTGTGTTATATAGGAGTGAAGGCTCCTAGAAAAAGGGCAGGGTTTGGAGAGGACGATTGTATTGGATACAAAATCCTTGGGATAGTGTAGAGAATTTCCATGTCGATCTGGATGAGGTGAAAATTTCTGGGTAAATCAAAGAGGAGTTTGCTGAGATGGCAGTAAGGAGAGGAAAGAGAACACGAAGCTAAGAGGACATTGTTTGACAGAACTGAAGATCCAAAATGATCTTGACAGGCTAGAACAGCAGGCCAAACATAATGCAGTGATGTGTCAGTTCCATCAGTTACACTCCAGTGTTTAAAAAAATTACTTCACAATTTGTCTATACAAGATCTGGCGGTTTTGGCATGTGAACTTACTCTGATTCAGCAGGGTGACATGGCAGCCGAAAAGAGCTAATGTAATTTTGGGCTGCATTAAGAGGAAAAACTTTTGAGGAAACAGTACTTGACAGCACCATTGTACCTTGGTCAGACCACATTTGGAGTGACCGTGCTCAGAGCTAGGTACCAGGTTGCAGTAAGGTCATAGCTAGAGAGTATCCTGAGGTGAGCAACCCAGATGGCAAACAGCCTTGGGTTCATGTTCTGTGGGGACCATTTGAAAGAACTGAGACTGTTTAGTCTGAAAAAGATAAGACTTAGACTTTATAAAATGGGGTGGGAGGAGGCAGAGCATATGATAACCATTTAAGTATTTGAAAGCTTGTCACATGAGAGAGACTTATTTTTGTTCAGCCCCAGAGGCCAGAGTAAAGACCAATGGGGAGAAGTTGTAAAATAGCAAGTTTAGCTCAATGTCAGAAAACCTTGCTAAGCATTCTAGCTGTCTCAAAGTCAAATGATGTTCTTTGAGAGTTAGTGGAGTTTTCCTCCTTAGAGGAAGCCAAAGGTTGGATGACCAACATGAGATATGTTGTAGATGGGATAACATTTCAGATGGGGCTGACTACTAAGGACCCATCTAACTTTGACATTCTGTGACCATTGTAATCTTTCTGAGGAGACCCTGGAGGAAATGGGACATTTTTGATAAATACTTACCTAGTAAGCTTTACATGGGCCAGGCCCTAGATTGGGAAATAGGTGAGAGACAGATTTACGAAGGTGAGGATTTGGCATATTCAGATGACCAGGTCCTAGAGGCTATGGCTTGAAGATAAAGGTGATTCCAGGAGCAGTCTGCAGGATAGGGAAGGGATAATTATCTAGAGCTTTTTCGTTCCTTCTTCCCTGGCAGCACCACCTCTGGCACCATCTACTTGTACCAGGATGTGGGGAGGAAGAAGGGAATTGAAATCCGTTGGCATTTCTGCCACTGCACCAATATAAGGTCTTGGTGTCAGGAAGTTAGAAATAAATGGTCTGGGGACTAGTTTTAGATGTCATCATTTCTTTTCCCCCATTATATGGGCAACTGAGAGTTGGCTGTATTTGAACTGGCTTTAGCAGAACTGTTTGGGATTGGATGGGGATCGGACCTTTGTTGGTAGAGAGATCCGGTACAGGTTAGCATTTTTTCCATCGTGTACAGACTTGGTTACTGAGAGTGTTGTGAGATTATGTAACTTGCCTAGTCTGGGTCGGAAGGGTGCTTACCTCCAGGATTTTTGGCACCTATGCCAGCTAAGCCATGCTGCCATGCCGAATGGGAAGGGATGGCTATAGAAATAAATCCGTTAGTTGTCTTACCTTCGCTGCTTTTATTTAGACTTAATTCATGTCAGACACGATGAACTCCTTTATCATAAAAATGCTAAAACTCTAGAATGGGGGCCACCAAGGCTATTAACTTCGATTTTTGGAGGCTTTTATGAAAGGAATAAATATTCCTCCATCTTGGATGGCTTGTTTAGTTGCCTTTCTAAAGGTGGGAAAAATTGATTTTCTTCTTCTCATCTAGTCCCAATACAGTTATTAGAGTGAATGATGAAGGCATTTCTTAACCACTTCCTGTGTGCGAAGCAATATCCAAAGTATTGGGTTCAAGAAGTCAGACAGGGCCTGCCCTCAGGAAGCTTCTGTCCTAGACAGGCTCATGGAAGGCTGCAGCTGCAAGTCAGATAGAAAGATCCCATCGTTCTTAGGGGGCAGCAGAAAAGAAGATAGGGATGTCTCTTGGGCTCATGGTACTGGGCCTGGGTGGTCTAAGAGACCATGAAAGATAGGAGATGGATACATTAGGAAAACCTCTTGGAATGATAGTAGATGGTGTGTTTTGGCTTTTTGGTTTGTGTCTTTTTTAAGCATGACCTGTTGAAGCAGCCTCTGTTGGGGCAGTCCCTGGGAGCCAGGCAGCAGTTCTCTAAAATTTTATGTTGGTATTATTTAACCCTAGAAATCCTAAGTGCAGGTAGTATGCTAGCCTTTTAGATTCTGAGTTAGGGAATAGTTTCCTTGGATCTCCAGAGATTTTCCATTAAAGCAAAATACTTCTGTCCCGGCTACTAGTTTTTAATGAGAACAACTGGGCATGTATAGAGTCCTGTTGGCTTAATTAAGGATAAGCTTCAGGAAGATGTTTGAATTTGTAAGAAAACTGTCTCCTTTCCCTATGTGCCTGTTTTAAAGCACAGCATTATAATTTGATCATGGAATTGGCTTCTTTTAGGTCTCCCTTTCATGGAGGTTATACTTATTTATTGTTTTGTTCTGAAACTCTTTATAGGATGAAGAGATGAAAAGCAAATTCCATGCTCTGCTTCTGGAGGAAACTAAGTCATCAAGTCTGCCTTTGAGCCCAGCCCAGGTATGATATTTTGTTTGAGAAATGGCTGAGTTTGAGGAGCCAGTGGTGGATCGAAGAATATAAAATATTTACATAATGCCCATTTTGTGATTTGAAAAACACCTTTAAAATCATCATTAAAGAGAATTTTTTTTCAAGGTAAGACATCATCATTTCTTTTTGAACTTTAAAATTCATATTCTACCAACTTATGTTCAGCATCAGCCATGCAGAAAGCTCTGTACCCGGACTTGAGGAGAGGGGAGATTCAGAGCTAACAAAGTAGGCTCCTTGACCTTAAAGAATTTAGAATCTAATGGAGGAAAAGAATACAAGTCACAATAAGACACAATAGAAACAAATCTGTGCCATAGTATGGAGAGCGCTGAGAATTCCAGGAAAAGAATTTCTTGATTGCCCTCTGATGCTCAAGTCGGAAGTTGGAAGTACTTGATCCATTTCAGAGGACTAACCAAAGGCATCTTTGTTGAAAGAAGCCTCCTTCATTGGAGGGCTTGGGAGTGCCATTAGAGCGCTGTTGTGATTCCAACTGGTTGTTCCAAGTAGTTGAGTCATTGTCATCTGATCGATTCTTGAAAACGTTGCTTGCAAAGTGTTTTATAATGACCAGTTCACTGTCACAGCACTTTTTAAGGATGAGTGACAATTTTCTGTGCCACTAGGAGGAAGGAAAGCCTGAATAGCCTTCGACATCTGAGTCTTGTCATTTTGCAGAAAAGAAAAGGGAGTTCACCTCCCTTGTTTTAGAGAGGAGGGAACTGAGGATTAGGAATGTGAACTGACTTGTCTAGTCACACACTTGTTAATTGTTAGAGGGGAGATTTGAACTCAGGTCCTCTGATTCTAGGGGCTGTCCCTTTTCCACAGTATCACAGTTGTAGCATGTTTTTTTATCCATCAGATGTTTGAAGGCAGATTTTTCAGCTAAAAGTTTTTAAATTTCTTTTTCAGCTTCACAGAAGCAGAAAACGTCCATACGAAGGGGAAGAAGAGGATGAAGCTAGCTCTTCAGAACATTGCCTAGCCTCTACCTCCATGCAGACGGCACCATTGCAAGAAAAAAGGGAAAGAAAGTGACTTTATAACTTGCCTTTTGCTAGTCATTTTGGGATAATTTTCTATTTTTTATAAAGTGAGTTTTTTAAAAAATAGAAAAATTGTTTAACATAATCATTGATGTACAAATAAAAAATTAATATAATCGTGGATTTGTATTTGTATGGTCAAATATAATATTATGTATCATCAGTTAAGCACCTAAAACTGGAGGAGACCTTGGATGCCCTCTAGACCAACCCCCTCATTTTTTAGGTGACCATATTATCCCATAGGAATAGGACTGGGGAAGGGCATTGGCTGGGGAGTCAGAGAGCCTGTGTCAAAATCCCACCTCTTCCTCCTGTCTGTGTCATTTTACAAGTCATTTGACCTCCTTTAGCCTATTGGCCTTGGCAACCTCTAAGGTCCCCTCCAGCTCTAGATCTCTAGAACAACCTATGCTCCCCAAATGCCTCTGTATAAATAATAGTTAGAAAAATTAATATAGAAATGCTTTGTGGAACTTAACAATAACCCTGTGGGGTGTAAGTACTCCAAGTATTATCTCCATTTTATAGAAGATAAGAAATTCAGAAGAGATTGGGATCCAGGATGACACATGACACAGGACCCAAGTCCATGATTTTTCTGCTGTGCTTTGCAAAAGCCATCCCTCCTCCCCAGAATCAAGGGAAAGAATGGGGTGCTTCTGGAATGTGTCCAAGACTCATAGAAGGAGCCTCCTTCAGTGAGGCAGCCATCTGTGCCCATGTGTTGTCTGCTACTCATCTCTCTTCTAAGCGTTCACCAGAGGAGTCCAGCCAATGGGATGGAGGCTGATGCCTTCCTTGTGTCATGAGGGCACTCGCAGAGCGCTGGCTGTCTGCTGCGATCCTTGCTTTTGCCGTGGGAGCTGATCTTTGCTTCTTGCTCAGTTCCTTGATAACATCCATTTGCTTTGGAGTCCCTAGATGATTCCAGGTTGCAGCCAGTATACTTCCTCCTACCATGTGCCTCTCCATTGCTCTCTGTGAGAGTCATTTTCATTTCTTTCGAGATTGTCAGATTACAGGCCATACAGCAATACCAGTAGAATACCAGTAGAAAGGATGGGCCTTTGTTTTCAGCAAAAGAGTTATGCAGCGTCCTGACAGAAATTCAGCCTGCTTTCCTTTTCAACTCTGTGTCCAGTTCATTTTCCACTTGTACCACCTCTCAGACGTCCATGTGTATGTACACATATATACATATATGTAAATATGCATACATCACAGAAATGTGGATGTGTGGTGTGTGTGTATATTTGTACACATGCACACACACTGTTGCACAAGCTCTAGAGGTGTCCATCTAAGTGCATACTGAAATCAAGACAACAGAGAATTTTCATCTTTTCGATCTTCTTGTATGAATGGCCAGGTCTAACTCCTTTGAGTGATTGCAGATCTCTTCCAGAAGTTCTCCAGTATCCTGTGGCTTGATGCATTCACACCAGTGTCATTTGTAAACAGGAGCAACTGGGGACCTCTCCATCTGCCTCTTTGACCCAGACTGTTCTGGATTCCTTCTTTCATCACTATGCTGAATAGCTTTGGCAAGCCTACATCTCCCTGCTTTATGCCTTACTTGATGGTTATTCTTAGACCTCAAACCTGTCAGTGAGTTAGGTGGGTGTCTATCCTGAGGAACAGGTAGATGAGAACAATTTTTTCCAACAGGCATCAAGGTGGCTGAAACAGGTGCTATGGAGCACTTAGAGCTTGGTCTGTTTGCCTTAGTTTCCTCATCTGTAAAATGAGCAGGAGAAGGAAATGGCAAACCATTCTAGTATCTTTGCCAAGAAAATCCCAAGTCGGGTCATGAAGAGTCAGACACAACTGAACAACCACAACAGTCATCCCGGGTCATTGCCAGTTTTCCTGACTTTCCTATTGCCACTAGACCTTGATGGACTGGAAAAGAGTGAGGCTGATGACATTGTGCAGCTCTGCCTCACTTAAATCTAATTCATGTGCGAGTCAAGACAATACCCTGTGATTTCATTGGTCTTCAGAGCAAAGGACACATTATCAGAGAGGGTCTCTGAACAAGGTTATTTCTGTTTTATCTTCCAAGAAATCTTGAAAGATCATAACATGGGTTGAAGGCATTGTTGTGAATGAGTTGTAAGTGTTTTGTTCCAAGTCAAATACTGTTTCATAATCAACACAGCACAATGGGATCTTATTCTCTAAATCAGTCGATTGTGACATGGTAAAGATGCACTCCCCTATTGAATATCACTTGTGAAAATTGACTTCCCTACAAATACCCTCATTGAGGATGCTCTCTGTTAGTGTACAGATGACCTTATGGTCTGACTCATTCACTCGAGCTTCATACTGAGATGGTCAAATAACCCTTAATCTTGAGAAATTGCCCACAAGGATTCTACTTACACGTCTGTGAATCCCGAAATTCCTTTATATGATCATAATCTCTTATCGTTCCATCTTTCCCTCTGCCTTATGATTTATAGCATTGTTTTTCATCTTCATGACCTTCAATCCCTCCACCATTTACTTCTTTTCTAGGCATTGGTGACAGTGTTTTCCCTTCCTCATCTTGATTCCTTGGTGAATAAATTTAACAGTGTTCTCTTCACTTGAGTCCTTTGGCCCACTTATCTTATTACTAATCATGCCTTGCCAACCCCCAGCCTTGGATTACTCTGACCAGTACTGCCTTTGCTCATCATTTGTTTGGCAGCACAAATCTAGGGAAAATCATGAGATCATGCTGCCTGGGTTCACTCCAAATCATCAGTACAGATAATCTCATCGGAGCCTTTTCATACTACTGTCAGGGAATCAATGTCCCATTCACTAAAGTGGTTATTCCAAACCTTTTCATCCCTCCTTAAACCTCTCATGGCTCCCTCTTTCCCTGCTCCTTCAGCTGAAAATCTTGCCTCATCACACTGAAAAAATTGAGGTCATTTACTAAGAACCTTCTCTTCCCTCCTTATCTCACTTTTCCTTGATGTCTTCTCCAAGAGGTGACCCTTCTCCTTGCCAAGGCAAACCCTTCCTTCTATATGTACCCTGAGTCCCATGACATCCCATGCTTTCCCAGAGAAGAGGTTGACTCCTCTGTCATTCTTTTTTTTATTAATTTGTTTTCAGTTTTCTACAATCACTTCTATGTATCTTAGATTTTTCCCCCTCCCTCTCCTTCCTTCTTCCTTCCTCCCCTCCCTCGCCGAGGCGGCATGCAATCTTACAGGTTCTACTCATACGTTCTTATTTAATACATTTTCCCCTTAGTCATGTTGCACAGCAGAATTCAAATGAATGAGAGAAACCACCAGCACAAAACATAACTCAAAAGAAAATGGTCTGCTTCGTTCTGTGATCCAGTTCCATAGTTCTTTCTCTGGATGTGGAAGGCATTTTGCCTTGAGTCCATTGGGAATGTTTTAGGTCCTTGCATTGCTGTGAAAGGGCTAAGTTGTTGCTGTGTACAAAGTTCTGGTTCTGCTCCTTTCAGTCAGCATCAGTTCATATAAGTCCTTCAGGGCCTCTCTGAAGTCTTCCTGTTCATAGTTTCTCATACCACAATAGTATTCCATTACATTCATATACCATAATCTGTTCAGCCATTCCCCAATTGATGGGCATCCCCTCGATTTCCAGTTCTTGGCCACCACAAAGAGAGCTGCTATAAATATTTTTGTACATGTGGGACCCTTTCCCATTTTTATGATCTCTTGGGGATACAGTCCTAGAAGAGATATTGCTGGGTCAAAGGGTATGCACATTTTTGTAGCCCTTTGGGCATAGTTCCAAATTGCTCTCCAGAACGGTTGGATCAGCTCAGAGCTCCACCAACAATGAATTAGTGTTCCAGTTCTCCCACATCTTCTCCAACATTTATCATCTTTCTGTTTTGTCATGTTAGCCAATCTGGTAGATGTGATGTGGTATCTCAGAGTTGTTTTGATTTGCTTCTCTCTAATCGATGATTTAGAGCATTTTTTCATATGACTATAGATAGCTTTAATTTCTTCCTCTGAAAACTGCCTGTTCATATCCTTTGACCATTTATCATTTGGGGAATGACTTGTATTCTTGTACATTTGACTCAGTTCTCCATATATTTTAGAAATGAAGCCTTTATCACAGACACTAGTTGCAAAAATTCTTTCTCAGTTTTCTGCTTCCCTCCTAATCTTGGTTGCATTGGGTCATCCTTACTTTTTCACTAATCTTTGATCTTCTGTCTTGTGGCTGAAGGACACGTCCATGTCTTTCCGCATCCTTCAAAATCCTCTATTTGATCTGACTCGCCATCCCTGTTACTGCCGTTTCTTTCTCCTCTGTCATCCCCTAGTTATCATCCTTTAACTCTCTCCTTTTGTGGCTAACCTCCTTGAGAAAGCAGACTCTGATTGGTGCCTCTACCTCTTCTCACGCTCCTCTAAAGCTTCTGCAATCTGGCTTCCAATCCCATCATTTAACTGAAATCGCTCTCTCCAAAATTACCAAGGAGCTCTTAATTGCCAAAATCTAATGGCCTTTTCTCATCCTTCTTGACCGCACTGACATTCGAGTCCTCTCTTCTGGATACTCTTTTCTCTCTAGACTTTCATAATCCTGATTCTTCCTGACTCTGACCTGAACCCTCTTTTGCTCTATACAACTTCGCTAGGTGATTTCATCAGCTCCCTTGGTTTCAATTATTATTTCTATGCAGATGCTTCTCAGATCTGATTATCCAGCTCTAAACTCTCTCCTGTCCCACAGTTTCACATCACTAACTGCCTCTTGGCCATCTCAAATTGGATGTCCTGTAGATATCTCAACATGTCTAAGCCAGAATTCACGTCTCCCCCAAAGTCCCCCATTTTCCCAAATTCCGTGCTAGTGTCAAGGGTATCACCATCCAGTCACTCAGGCTCACATCTACCTACACCACATATACAATCTGTTGTCGAGTATTTTCATTGTATTTATAACATCTTACATACACCCCTTTCAGAGGCAGCAAGGTGGCCCAGTCGATAGAGCACTGGGCCTGGGGTCAAGAAGACTTGTGTTTAGATTCAGCCTCAAACACTTAATAACTGTGTGACCTCAGAGAAGTCATTTCACCTCTGTCTGCCTCAGTTTGCCCAAATGTAAAGTGGGGATAATAGTAGGACCTACCTCACAGGATTGTTATGAGGGTCAAATGAATTTATATCTATAAAACACTTAGCACAGTGCCTGGCATGTAGGAGGATTTAAGTGCTCCCTCCCTTCCCTTTTCCCCTTTCCTTCCTCCCCTCCACTCATACTCTGGTGTAGGTCTCATCACCAGGAATTAGCTTGAACTGTTTCAAAAACCTCTCCACCTTAAGACTCTTGCCCAATCCAGTCCAGCCTCCACTCAGGTGTCAAACCAATCTTTTTTTTTTTTTTTTCATTTTTATTTATTGTTTTCAACATTCACTTTTATAAGATTTTGAGTTCTAATTTTTTTCCCTGTCTCCCTTCCCCCCTCCCCAAGACAGCATGTAATCTGATATAGGCTATACATGTACAATCATATTAAACATATTTCCACATTAGTCATGTGAAAGAAAGAACAAAAGGGAAAACCAAGAGAAAGAAAAAACAAACCAAGAAAAAAAAAGAGAAAATCGTCTGTTTTAATCTGCATTCTGACTCCCCAGTTCTTTCTCTGGATGTGGACAGCATTTTCCATCATGAGTCTTTTGGAGTTGTCTTGGATACTTGCACTGCTGAGAAGAGCTAAGTCTATCAGAGTTGGTCCTCGCACAGCGTTGCTGTGACTGTACAATGTTCTCCTGCAAACTGATCTTAAAGTACAGGTCTGAGCAGATCACACACTGCCTCTCTTCCTACCCTCCTATTTAAAACTCCAGTGGTTCCCAATTGCCCCCAGGATCATATAGAAAATCTTGTTTGGCCTTTAAACCTTTTCATAAGCTGACCACTTCCTGTCTTTTCCTGTATACTTACATTTACTTCTTTTGGGGCAACTAGGTGGTACAGTGGATAGAGCACCGGTGCAGGAGTCAGGAGGACCTGAGTTCAAATCTCACCTCAGACACTTGACACTTACTAGCTGTGTGACCTTGGGCAAGTCACTTAACCCCAGTTGCCTCATCCTGGGTCATCTCCAGTCTTCCTGATAAATATCTGGTCACTGGATTCACATGGCTCTGGAGGAGAAGTGAGGCTGGTGACCTGCACAGCCCTCCCTCACTCAAAACAAAGTCAAGTGCAAGTCATGTCATCATTTCTCTGGTGGCATGGTCTTTGGCAACAAAGGACGAACACACGTTTACTCCTCTCCATGTACTCTACTGTCCAGTGACACTAACCTTGTTGTTCCACACACATGGAGTTCCTGCTCCTACTTTCCTAAACCTTTCCACTGGCCCTTCCCCATGCCCAGAATCTTCTCCTTTCTTGTCTCCACAACTTGGATTCTGTCTTCCTTTAAGACTCAACTGCAAGTTGCATCTTCTGCAAGGTACCTTCTTCTGTGAGTACATGTACACTGTGTCTTGTGTGCACACAGTTAGCATGTTTTCTTCCCTAAGGGCAGAGACTACGTGGTGTTTTGCCTCTTTATTCCCATGCTTCACATCCCAGCACACAGTACGCACTTAATAAGAGCTTGATTGACTGACTTTTATAAACATTCGTATAGAGGAGAGACTGGGCATATAAGTCTGTAGGTATGGATGCTGTCTTCATTACATTTTTTTCCAATATTTATAAATTCTGAGGTTTTCCCCCATCCCTTTGATATTTTTTCTAAAGATTTGAAGAGATACCAATGATAAACTTGATCATGACCAGAAATAAATGAAAAATAGCATGCTTCAATCTGTATTCAATCAATCTCAGTTCTTTTTCTGGAGGCAGATAGCATGCTTCATTATTAGTCCTTTTGGATTGTCTTGGATTATTGTACTGCTGAGAAGAGCTAAGTCATTTACTGTTCTTCATCATATAATATTGCTGTTACTGTATACAACATTCTCCAGGTTCTGTTCACTTCACTATGCATCAGTTCATGTAAGTCTTTCCAGGTGTTTTTTGAAATCATCCTGTTTGTCATTTCTTGTAGCACAATAATATTCCATTACAATCAAATACCACAGCTTATTCAGCCATTTTCCAATTGATGGGCATCCCTTTGATTTCCAAAAAGAGCTGCTTGAAATATTTTTGTACGAATAAGTCCTTTTCCATTTTTTTGGGGGGGGGGTGTCTTTGGGTATTGCTGGATCAAAGGATATGCACAGTTTTATAGCCCTTTGGTCACAGCTCCAAATTGCTCTCCAGAATGCATGGGCTGGTTTCTTAAAAACCAAAAGTGGTTGAAAGGCAAACTATTTGAAGACCCAGTACTTCTGGACTGTAACATTAAAGCTTGGATACAGTGAGTTGAGAGGTCTTATTTTCAAAATTTTAATTTTCAGTGGTAAGATTTTGGCTCTTAGAAATATAGGTCAAATCTCATTCCCACAATAATCCATCAACAAACATTTGTTAATTACATACTCAGGAAGCTGGGAGATACAAATAAAAATGAGATCCTATCCTTAAGTCCACTGGGAATGGTTTTCAACAGCTTATTTTAAGCAATTTTATGTCATTAACATTTAATACTAAAATTTGGATGGTACCTCATGAGTGGTGGGATCTCACCTATGAATTCCAAAGAGGATTATCAGAATGCCTTATTTGTTTTTTTTGAAATTCAGGGTGGGTCTGGGGTAACTGACTAAGTTGAGGCACCTGGGATGGTGGAAGAAGCCTTGCCTGAAGAGTGAGGAGACCTAGGTGACTTTGAACAATTCACTTTACCTTTCTTCCCTGGAAAATTAGGTTGGATTAGATGGTCTTTAAAGTAGCCCTAAAATCCTATGATTCTTTGTATGTCACCTAGAAGAATGGCTTAGAACAATTTTTATAAACATAGAACTTCATATTAATTATTCATTTAGAACCTTTGTTCACTCTCTCCCCATTGCCTATAGAATTAAGTTCAAAGACATATGTCTGGCACTCAAGGCTTTTCATAATCTGTACCCAGTGTATCACTCCAACTTTATCCCAGCTATTCATCTTCCTGGACCTTACATGCCAGCCAAGCCGGTCTCTTTGCTATCCCACATCTTGTCTTTGTTTTTCTTCTCTCCTTTTTTTCTCTCATTTTCTCTTTGCTGCCTGTTCTACCTCTCTCCTTTTCCCCATATTGCTTTCCCTTCTTTTCTCTAATACATCCAGCACAAATCTCCCTTCTATTTTGCAGCCTTCCTAAACTTCTCCACCTCATTGGCTTATTTCTTCTCTGAAATTACTGAGTTTAGAGATGGAAAAGACTTTAGAGATCAGCTAATCCCATAAGTTCTACCAGAGTTTGGGTCATTACCCACTTAAAAAGGTTAGGTTTCCTCACTGGCTGCCTAAGAAAACCTTTATTGATCCCATTTATAGTTCTTCAAGACAAGGATCTTGGGCCAGGTGTGGTGGCTGACACCTGTAATCTCTGCTACTGGGGAGGCTAAATGACTTGAGCTTTGGAGTTTCTGAGCTACCATAGTAGGTCTAAAGTTAATAGGATGACCTTCTGCTAGATACCAATAGGATGAGCAGTGTGTGTGTGTGTGGTGTCTGTGTGTTTGTGTAAGCAGCCAAGAGGGCCAGCCAGTATCACTGGATGGAAGAGTATATGGTGTGTGGGTGTGTTTAAGAAGACTGGAAAGGTGGGGGCAGGTCATAAAGGTCTTTGAAAACAGGGAGGATCTCACCATCTAAAGAAGGAGCTCTTAACTTGGGATCTACAAACTTAAAAAAAAGTTTTGAAAATTATTTCAATATAATCATCTTCCCTTACACATATATGTATTTTATTTATACATTTAAAACCATGAATCTGAGAAGGGCTTTCCTATATTTCCTGAGAAGTCCATGTCAAGAAGTCCAAGTCCTAAAAAATGGTTAGGAACCCTTAGTCTAAAGGGAATTCCTTTAATTTGTGCTTTGGGATGTGCATCCTCCCTGAAAGTGGCCCACAGCCTTGGTTAGCACATGCTCCCATGTTTTATGTCTCACTCGACTGCTGAGTCAATACAGGTCTGGTATATGCAGGAGAACCCCTTGGGAGAGAGAAACGAGATCAGAAGTAGGGGCATCACATTTGTATTCCTGGACAACATGCCCTAAAAGCAACCTGGAGTCACATTAGCTTTCCTGCCTCATGTAGCGCTGTTGATTCATACTGAGTCTGTAGTGCTCCAAGACCTTCAGATCTTTTTCAGTCAAATTGCTGTCTACTTATATCTTCCCCATCTTGTAGAGCAGAATGCAAGCGTTCCATTTATCACCATGTTTCATCTTACACATTCAGCCTGCTCTTTGGATCCTGTCCTTGGATAACCTTAGTTATCCATTTTTCCTTTGTGCTGTGAATCTAAGGCACTGATCATGTTAACATGATCACAGCACAGGCCTGGGGAACTCTACCCTAGACCTCCTTCCAAAGGAGGGTCACTGAATGAATTCTGGATCTTCTAACTATTTCCTCTCCTAGCACACATCTGTCCATCTTGTCCATGGGAATCCTGCTCTGCCAGGCCACCAATGGAAACTGGGAGAGTTATTACTCTTCAGTTTCCTCATCGGCAAAAAAAGATGGGGGGTGGGGCTTTGCCCTAAATGACATTTGAGATTCCTTCTAACTATAAACTACAACTCCAGGAGAAATGCCAAGAGCAGAACAGAGCTCTGTACACAACATCTGTAGATCTGACCAAGGCCTTTGACACTGTTAGTCATGAGGGCTTATGGAAAATTATGTCAAAATTTGGTTGCCCGGAGACGTTCATTAGCACTCTATGTCAATTTCATGATGGTATATTTGCCCAGGTTCTGAATAGTGGACAAAGCTCTCATGCCTTCCCAGTCACCAATGGACAGAAACAGAGATGTGTGCTTGCTCCTATACTTTTTAGCATGATGTTTTCAGCCATGTCATTAAATGCTTTCAATGAGGATGAACATGGCATTAAGGTCAACTACTGTACTGGTGGTAAGTTCTTTGATTTGAAAAGGCTACAAGCCAAGAGCAAAGTGGAGGGAGTGTTGGTGCATGATTTTCTGTTTGCAGATGACTGTGCACTCAATGCAGCCTCTGAAGCTGAGATGCAACAGAGTATGGATCCATTCTCTGCTGCCTGTGCTAATTTTGGCCTAATAATTAAAACCAAGAAAACACAGGTGCTCCATGAGCCACCACCACACCATCCGTATGTGGAAGCATCGGTTACAACAAATGGAGAAGTTTTGAATGCTGTGGATAAGTTCACTTACCTTGGTAGTATACTTTCCAGGGATGTACACATTGACAATGAGGTTGACACATGCATTGCCAGAGCTAGCTCAGTGTTTGGGAGGCTCCGAAGAAAAGTTTGGGAGACAAGAGATGTTAGACTGACGACCACACTGAAGGTCTACAGAGCCAGTGGGCTGACCTCATTGTTATATGCCTGTGAAACATGGACAGTTTACCAGTGCCATGCCAGGAAACTGAATCACTTCCATTTGAACTGTCTTAGGAAGATTCTGAGGATCACCTGGCAGGACAAAGTACTAGACACTGAGGTCCTTGCTAGAACTAAACTGCCAAGCATTCAAACTATGCTTCAGAGAGTGCAACTCTGATGGGCTGGCCACGTTGTTTGAATGCAAAATGTATGCTTGCCATTTGGAGAGCTCACATGGGGCAGGCGATCACATGGTGGTCAGAAGAAGTGATACAAGGACACTCTCAAGGTCTCCCTCAGTAACTTTGGATTTGACTGTGCAACATGGGAGATACTGGCGCAGGACTGTTCCACATGGTGTGCCCACATCAGAAAGGGTGCTGTGCTCTATGAGCAAAGTAGGATTGAGATACCTCAAAGTAAATGTAGGATGTGCAAATTTGGAGTAACCACTCCAAATATTCACATGGACTATCTGTGCCCAATCTGTGGTAGAGCATTCTGAGCTGGTATTGGTCTGATCAGCCACAGCTGCACACACTGAACCTTCACTTTATCATGGTGATGTCATCTTGGTCCTCTTCAAGAAAGAAGGACAACAACCAGTTACAACCTCTCAGAAGTTAAGCTGAATGACTTCTAAGGTATCTGTAGACATTTTCTGATTTGGAAGGAATTGTCCACAATCCCCTAATGAGTCACTGGTAGAAGAGAGACCAGAAACCCAGGTCTCCTGACTCCCAGCAAAAGTTCTGTCCCTCACCACCATATAGAGCTTGATACCCCAGTGGTGCCCGCTGCGAGTTTGGGAGGAAGCCCAGCCCCAAATTGGAGGTTGGGCTATGGGTTCACCACTGAAAGGCAGGGGAGCACAGGACTTTGGAGCTAGAAAGGGACCTTAGGAATCAATGAGGACCCTTGATGGGTGAAAATGCTGAGAAATTTGATGATTTTATGCTTTCCACTTCCTGAACTTATTCCACCATGTGGACTGTAAGGCAGGAATCATGGGTTCTAATCCTGTTTCTTCCAGTTGCTAGTTATGTGACTGTATGCCTCAGTTTCCCCATGGCTCAGTGGATAAAGTCTGGAAGACAAGTTCAAATTCTGTCTTAGACACTAAACTAACTAGCTGTGTGACCTTGGGTGAGTCCCCTATTTTGTCTGCTTTCCTTTAATCATCGGTAAAATGAGGATCAAGCAGAACTGCCTTCTCAGGGGTGTGGTGAGGATCATCGAACGACATCAGATTTGTGAAGCCGTTATAAGATTACAACTTTAATGGTCAGTCGGGGCGGGGCTGAACTGGATAAATCTGAAGTCTCTGAGCCGGGCCATCTTTCCTCCTGGCTAGGGCCGAGGTGGACAGTCACTGCACCCTTGTCTCAGCCTCGAGCACCCCAGCTCTCAGATCTGGTCGTTTCTACACGCACAGCTGCTTTCCCCTGGCCCTGCCCCCACCCTCGTGTAGACCCCCATCCCCTGGACTAGGGCAGTGGCTGCTGGGGGAGGGGAGGTCTGCCTGACTCCAGGCTCTCCCCCCTCCATTCGGCCACCAAAGGGATGTTCCTAAAGAGCAGATCTGATCACACCCCAGCCCCCAGTCAGCTCCTGGGCCTCCAGCAACGAAGGCAGAGTGGTCTGCTCGGCGTTCAGAGCCCCTCTGCCCTCTCGTCTTCCTACAGCTGCTCCCCTGCCACCCGGGGACCCTGACCCGGCTGTTCTGCAGACAAGACTCTCACCCCCTTTCCCGAGGCTGGAGAGCTCCCCCCTACACCCCCGTTTCCGCCATCTCGGGGCCTCAGTGTTCTCATCTGTCAAATGGGAGGGAGGGGTTTGGAACAGATGGACCCCGAGGTCCCTCCAGCCGAAGGACCAGCAGTCGCCCGCTCACCCGGTCCAGGGCGGCCCAGGGCCTCAGTTTACCGTCCTGTAAAACGAGGAGGCTGGACCCCTGGGCCCCGCCTCCCTCCTGGCCCCCGGCCCCGGCCCCTTACCGGATCCTGCTCCGCGGGGGTAGCCCTGGTTCTTTCGCTGCGTCCCCCGGAGGGGGCCCCGGCCTGGAGCCGAGGAGGCGGGGCTCGAGCTGGGGCGGGGGGCGGAGCGTCAGGAGGAGCGGAGGGGGAGGGGCGGGGCGCCAGGAGCCGAGGAGGCGGGGCTCGAGCTGGGGCGGGGGGCGGGAGGCGGAGCTTCGGGCCCAGCGAGGGCGGGGCGGAGGGGCGGTGGGGGGGGGAGGGGGCGGGGTCTCCAGACCCGTAGGGCCCCGCGGCGGGAGGGGCGCCGCCCTCGGGAACAGCGGCCTGGCTCACGCCGGGCCGGGCCGGGCCGGGGGCGGGAGGAGGGGGCGGCCGGCGGAACAGCGGGAACATGGCGCGCGGGGCTCGCTAGGCTGGGCGGCCGCGGGACCGTTATCTGGAGGCCGGCGGGCGGGCGCGGGCGCGAGGCGCGGGCACGAGGCGCGGGCCCCGGAGGGCGCGGGCGCGGGGACCATGGAGCCGCCGCCGCCGGCCGCCCCCCCGGGCCGGGGCCGCAAGAAGCGGGAGCCCGAGCCGCCCCCGGTAAGTTGGCGGAGCCGCCGCGGGCACTTTCTTTGTGGAAACTCCGGCGCGGGCCGGGCCGGGAGGGCCACGGGGGCGCCCAGCGGGGGGTGTGGTCGGGCTGGCCGCGGGTCCGAGGGAGGCAGCCACCTGCAAAGTGCGGCGGTGCCCAGGCTGCGCCCCCCCCGTAGAGTGGGAGGGGGTGCCTGCGATGGGGGCTCCCCGCTCCGCAGTGTGCGGGGGTGCCCCGGATGGGCGCTCCGGGGGCGCGCCGTGCGCCCCCCTCTGTAAAGAGTGATGGGGCGTACGGGCTGGGGGTCCCGGCTCCTCCAGAACCAAGTCCGGGCGGTAAAGTGTGAGGGGTGCCCGGGCTGGGGGGTCGGGCCCCTGCAGACCCAAGTTCCGAGGTGTGTCTGTCTGTCTGTCTCTGTCTCTCTGTCTCTCTCTCCTCAGTAAGTTGCGGGTGACGTGTGACTGCTTTTAGTTCGAGGTCCTTTGTCCTTCGGTTCGGACCCTTCTTTCCAAAACGAAGCACAAGGTGACGGGAAGCGCGGGATGGGGGGGCTGGTCATGAAGTCGGGGAGCAGTGGGTTGTTGTCCCGTCTGCGAGAGCCGAGGCCGGGCACTTCACCTCTCAGAGCTCCGGGAAACTTTTCAGGATTCTAAGGGCAGAGAAGGAGCCGCTGCGATCTGCTTGGCCGGAGGAAGTCCCTCCTCAGGTCATCGCAGACCCAGTGAAAACGAAACAGCCCCAGAAAGCAGGGAGAGGGGCCGCCGGAGCCCCCAGCTTTTCCAGCTGAACTAGTCCAGCTCTCTTTCTCTGAGTGACAGTTTCCTCCCCAGAAGTGGATGATGCCTTCCAGCTTGGGGTTCTGTGGGGCTCCTCTGGGTCCGCTTCCTCCTCCGTAAAGTGAAGCGAAGGGGCCAGACCAGATGGGCTCCCAGGTCTCCTGCAGGTATAAGTACTGTGACATCTCCACTCCTTCCTTCCTCCCTTCCTCCCCCCTTTTTTCCTTCCCTCCTCTTTTTGTAAAATTAAGTAATGGGGCTGGACTAGTGATCTCTAAGGTCTCTTGCACCCTTAAATTATGTAATTTCTGTCCCTGTGTTCCCATTTCCTTCCCTGGAAAGTCAGGGGTTTGACTTCGAGAATCTCTTAAATTCTCTTGCGATTTTAAATCTTAAAGTCTGTCTTTAGGTCTCAGTTTCCTCCACTGTAAAGTTAGGCTCTTGGGCTGGGTGATCTTTAAGGTTCCTCACCGGTTCGGTTTCTTGCTCTGTGAAGCAAAGAGGTTGGACCAAGGGAGCCTTGAAGTCTTCTTTCCCTCTAAGTTTTGAGGGCCCTCTGTGGGGCTCAGATTCCTCTACTGTGAAGTGATGGGGTTGGCCTGGATGATGTCTAATCCCTTATAGCTTTCAATCCTATAGTTTCTTCCTCTCTAGGTCTACATTTCCTCTACATTTAAGGGAAGAGTTGGACTTGATGAGAGGAAAGAGGGTGAGATTTGGAATCAGAGGACCTGGGATTGAATCTCAGTTTTGTCACTCAGCATCATCCCCACTCCTCTCTGGGCCTCTGTTTCCCTTATTTGTAAAATGGAGAGGTTGGCTAGATGGCCTCTGTGGCCTTTTCCAACCCTAAATCTATGACCTTGAAGGTTTCTTGTAGCTTTAATTCCTTCCTGTGGGCTCCCTGGGTCTGCTGCCTCCACCATAATGTGAAGGAATTGAGTTTGGATGATTTCCAAAGTCTCCACTTTGAAATCCTGGGGTCTGTTTCTGTTTCTCCTCTCCACTATGACTGTGTACATATGTATGTACAGGTGTGTGCATGTGTACATGCATGTGTGTGTGAAGTGTGTATGGATGGTCCTCTTGAAGTTCTGACTTCTACAATGCCTCTTCAGATCTCTTTAGTTTTTTTTTTTGGTCTCAGGAGAATTTTGGAGTATATGGTTTCTCAGGTCCCTTCCCAGTCCCAGTTCTGGCAGCTCTGGATGCATCCCAGAGAGGTTCTGAAGCCCAGAAGGAGGCAATCCCACCAAATGATGTCCTCCGTGGCCCCTTGCAGTGTTGAGTTTTGGGATCCTGTGATTCTACCTTCTCTCTCAATCCCTTTTGTGGATAAGGATGTAAATCCCACTTGTTCCTTGGAGAACAATGAGTTTCCTCATGGAAATTAGGCTTTTATGGTTTGAATCCTCTTCAGTGGAACTATACTCTGGGCAGTTTTTATGATGTGCAGTAGGTTTTCTGGTGAAAAGCTTTGAGAAACTTTGTCCACTCAGATGCCAACTCCTTTCGATAGATAAAATCTAAAAGCAGCTCTGAGATATCAGCCATGTCACCCTTATCATTTTGGCAAAGATGACAAAAAAGGAAAATGACAAGTGTTGGAAGGACTTTGGGAAAACAGGCACATTAATGCACCTTTGGGGGAGCTGGCCATTCTGGATATCAGTTTGGGACCCCAAAAGTCATGACAGCATACGTAACCTTTGAAGACATTTTTACTAAGTCTATTCCTCAGAAAAATCAAAATGAGAAAAGAACCCATGTGCACAAAAATAGAGTAGCTCTTTGTGTGGTAGCAAAGAACTGGGAACTAAGGGAGTGTCCATCATCTGGGGAACAGGTGAATAAAAATCAATGTATATGAATATAGTGGAATATTATTTGCCATAAGAAACTATGAAAAGGGTAGATTCAGAAAAACCTGGGAAGACTTGTATAAACTGATGCGGAGTGAAAAGAGGGAACAAGTAGAGCGAGCAATCTACGTAAGAACAGCAACATTGTAACGACCGACAACTCTGAAAGACTCAAGAACTCTGATCCCTGCAATCAGCCATGATTCCGGTGAACTTGGGATGAAACATGCAGTGCACCTTCTGACAGAGAGGTACAGAATGAGACATACACTTTTGGACATGAACGATACGGGAATTTGTTTCGTTTGACCATGAATATTTAGTGCAAGGATTTTATTTTCTTTTAAATAGGGGTAGGTGGGAGGGAGAGGAAGCAAATGCTTCTTAATTAACAAATAAAATTTAATGTAAAAAAAGATAATTAGGATCACAAGATTTAGAGATAAATGGGATTTTATACTGTCTGTTTAAGATAAGGAGACTGAAGCTTGGAGAGGATAAGATCATTTCCCAAGCGTAGGGGGTGTAGAAGATTGTAGATCAGAGGTGGAGAGCCTTACACCAACGTACGGGCTTAGAATCCAGAGAAGTTTCATGGAGCGCCTGAGAGATGAAGAGCTAATTATGAATTAGCATGAATTCTGGGTGGCAGAGAAGGAGCCCATAGGTTGTGGTAAGGTTGTGGGAGGCCATCTGCGCTTAGATTCCCCACCCATGTGGTAGTTTATTGGAGCTGTTAGGTCAGAGTAAAGGACCGTAAGCAAAATGAATTGTGGTCATACTGGTTCAGTTTGACAGTGAGGAACAGAATGGTTCACAGAGGCAATGCAGGGTCTTTCATGGAGTCCTGGGAGAGCCTCTTCCTGAGGTCATTAGAATTTGATGTTGTGTTAATCTCTCAGAGCCTGTCTTTTGGAAATGCATTATTTCCTTGTGATTCTTCTTTATCAGTTTCTAATTTCTTGATTCTTCTGCTGCTCATGATTCTTATTTTCAGGGTTTTCTAGAAAAACATCACTGTCAACTAGTTTGGCTTGAGACTAAAATACCGAACATTTGCAGATGTTAGGCAATAGAAACTTGTTCTTTTGAGGCAGGTAGATGTTTATATTTCTGCAAAGAAAATCTGAATTTGTATATATTCTGAACCATTTGCAACATACACAGAACTGGGTATTCGTAATTTATATGTCATGTTTAGGAATTTGGTTGTGTCTAGTTCAAAGTCAGCGCTAAAATGATTTGGTAAAATAACTGGCTACCTCGAGCACTGTTGGCTTCATTTGGGCAGTTCAAATAAAGCTGGTTTTAAGAAAAGCTTTTAGAGCTAATCAGACAGGTCGCAGTAAGATCTGGAAAGGCCAGATCGTGCTGGATAAGATGGCGTTTGAACTGATCTTTAAAAAGAGATACCAGGTTGCTATTCCATGGTTGGTTTTGCATAATCACATAGAATACCTATGGTGCTTGAAGGACTTAGCTCACAGCCACCTTGGAAGCCAGAAGGAATCAGGCTGGACACCCCTCCTTTTTAGGTGAGAAGGCTGAGGTCCAGAGAAGACATGGGTTTCAGAGATAAGGCTGCTGCCTGGGCTCTGTGTTGGAACAAGGAGATAGTCTAGTTCTGGAAGGAGAAAGAGGTTTTCTTTGACATTCCTCTGCTGTTGGGTTCTTTTTAATAGGGGCAGTGATTTTGGAAGGTGGCACACCAGCTGGTGGTACTCTGTGTGCCTTCTACAGGAGGACTGAAAAGAGAAAGGACTGTCCAGAAATGATGAAGACCTTGTTGGGGCCTTTGTCAAAATCTTTCTTGGTTGATTCACAATGTAAACTCTGCCCCTGCCTGGCATTTGAGTTATTAATGGGGGTTAGGGTTTGGATCAGTGATTTTAGTAGTATGAGGAACTTCTTGGAGAAGAAACTCACCCTGCCATTGCAGTCTGTCATCTTAGAGAGCTGCCCGGGTCACAAGTTTAGGTCAGAGGCTGGACTCGAACTGAGAGCTTTTTGATTCAGAGGCCAGCACTCTATCCACCAGAGAACTTCTCAGTTAATCCATAATTGTTATTAAAATAATACTACTATGATCCAGAGTTATTATCTCTTAGTACACTAATGCTCTGGTTTAAGTTTGCTACGCTTCCATTAGTGCTTTTTAGAACAACTCGATGTATTTCATGAAAAATTTTCTATTGGTTGGGATTCTTTCAATCCCTCCCTCCCCCCAAGATCTTTTAACTTCTTAGGAATTTGGTTAGGAAAAAGCCTATGACAGTTACATATGAATTTAAGCTCAATAATTTCTCTTTGGTTAAAAGACTATTATCATTAGCACTGTGATTTTCCCCTTGAAGAAAAAAGGCAGAGATACAGTAGCTAGTGTGATGCTCTAAAAACAGTCAGTGCAGGTACATCAAATGCTTATAAATAATTAGCCAAAGGAAACATTTGTATTGGAAAGAATTATTTGTTTTAGCAGTCAATCACCAAGTATTTATTAAACACCTACTATGCACAAGGCACTGTGCCAGGAACTGGGGATCCAATCCACTCAACATTTATTAAACTTCTACTTTGTCCCAGGCATTGTGTCATCCCTACTTGCCAGGAGCTTCCATTCTCATGGAGATGACAAGGATGAATAAAATATATGCTACAGTAATATAAAGTGAGTAAATAATAACTTTTGTAGCACTTTACAGTTTTCAAAGCCCTTTACAAACACCTCATTTGAGTCTCACAACCCCTAGACATTAGGTGCTATTATTATCCCCACTTACAGATGCGGAAACCGAGGCAGACAGATTAAGTGACTTACTTGCTCAGGGTTGCACAGCTAGTGAGTGTCTGAGGTCAGATTTGAATTCAGGGCTTCTGGACTCCAGGTGCGTTACTTTACCCACTGTTCTACCTGCCTGCAAATTATACAAAGTGCTTAAATATGAGGTTGTTTGTGAAAGAGGGCACTAACCATGGAAAGAGGGTGGAATTCAGGAATGGTTTCATTCTGAAGCTGGTGGTTGAGCTGCAACTTAAGGGAAGAGGAGGACTCAGTGGGGTGGATATGAGGAGGGAGAATATTCTTTTTTTTTTTTTCCAGTTTATTTTTTTCCCTTTTATTTATTTATTTAACTTTTAACATTCATTTTCACAAAATTTTGGATTCCAAATTTTCTCCCCTTTTGTCCCCTCCCCCCCAAACACCAAGCATTCTAATTGCCCCTGTGACCAATCTGCTCTCTCTTCTATCATCCCTCTCTGCCCTTGTCTCCATCTTCTCTGTTGTCCTGTAGGGCCAGATAACTTTCTGTACCCCTTTACCTGTATTTCTTATTTCCTAGTGGCAAGAACATTACTTGACAGTTGTTCCCAAAACTTTGAGTTCCAACTTCTTTACCTCCCTCCCTCCCCACCCCTTCCCTTTGGAAGGCAGGCAATTCAATATAGGCCAATCTGTGTAGTTTTGCAAATGATTTCCATAATAGTTGTGTTGTATAAGACTGACTATATTTCCCTCCATCCTATCCTGTCCCCCATTACTTCTATTCTCTTTTGATCCTGTCCCTCCCCATGAGTGTCGACCTCAAATTGCTCCCTCCTCCCCATGTCCTCCCTTCCATCATCCCCCCCACCCTGCTTATCCCCTTATCCCCCACTTTCCTGTATTGTAAGATAGGTTTTCATACCAAAATGAGTGTGCATTTTATTCCTTCCTTTAGTGGGATGTGATGAGAGTAAACTTCATGTTTTTCTCTCACCTCCCCTCTTTATCCCTCCACTAATAAGTCTTTTGTTTGCCTCTTTTATGAGAGATAATTTGCCCCATTCCATTGAGGGAGAATATTCTTGGCACAGGGGATGATCATTGCAAAGAGAGGAGACTGGCGCCTGTGATCAATGGAAAGATGGTCCATTTGGTTGAGCATAAACTGCAGGAGGGGGAGTAATGTCCAAAGAGGTTGGAAAGCTAGGTCGGGGTTAGGTTGTGTGGGCCTTCAACAACAAAAAAGAGGAGGTTCTCTTTTATCTTGGAGGTGATAGGAAGCACCTTGAATCGACTGAGTAGAGGAATGGTCTGGTCACATCTACTCCTAGGGAAACTGACTTTGGCAGCAGCCTGTAGGATGAACTGGAGAAGGAAAGGGATACTTGGGAGGCTGGGCAAGTTCTCCAAGGGAGAGGTGATGAGGGAGGGCCCAGCTGTGCGAGGGGCAAGAGAGGTCAGCTGCAAGAGATGTTGTGAAGGTAGATTTGCTAACTGATTAGATACATGGGGTGAGGTATGTGAGATATGATACTGGGCAAGTGGAAAGATGGTGGTGCCTTTGACAGAAACTGGAAATTTTGGAAGAAGGGGAGGCTTTTTGAGGGATAAGTTTAGTTTTAGTCACATTGAATTTGATGTATCTCTAAGACATCTAGTTTGAAATATCCAATAGGCACTGAAGCTTATATAAATGTAAAATATATAAAAATGTATATGCATACTCACAAATATATAACATTTCTATGTATGTATATATGCATATGCATACACATATTTATATATTATAGATCTGTATCTATAATACAGGTATAGAGATGATAGTTTAATTCATGGGAGCAGATGAGGTTACCTAAAGAGAACGGGGTCCAGGACAGAACCTTGAGGGACACCCACAGTTAGGGGATGTAATATGGATGATGAGCCTGCAAAAGAGACAGAAGGAATGGTTAGACAGGTTAGAGAAGAATCAGGAGAGAATTTATGATCATGAAAATCTGGAGAGGAGAGAGTAACCCAGGAGAAGAGGGAAGTCAGCAATGTCCAGTGCAGCTCAGAAGGATGAGGACTAAGTGATAATTGAGACCATTGGTAACTTTGGAGAGAGAACTTTCAGTGAAGTGATGAGGTCAGAAGCCAGAAGGGAAAGGGAGTGAATGGGAAAAGTGGCTGCTTTTTCAAGGCATTTGCCTCAGAAATGTAGGAGAGATATGGGATGATATGTGGAGGAGATGGCAGGATCCAGTGCACGTTTTTTAAGAATGAGGAAGTCAGTGTGTTTGAAGGTAGTGGATGGGGAGAGGCTGAAGACCTAAGGAAGATGATTGACTAGAGGAGTAGAGGAGTTGGAGTAGATAGAGAGCTGAACATGGAGTCAGCAGGACCTGAGGGTAAGTCTTTTCTTGGACATTTACTATCTGTGTGACCCTGAGAAAACCATTTCCCCTCACACCTCAGTTTCTTCATCTGTAAAACAAAGGGATTGAACTTGATGGCAGATCTCTTCCAACACTGAATCTCTGATCCTGTGTTCTCCTTAGTGAACGTATGGGGGGACGGGGGGCCATGGTAAGCACAAGGGTCAGCTCTTGGTCAGAGACTGGGGGAGAGGAGAGGGAGTGGTAATGCCAAGGAGTTTGAGATGAAAAAGATGGGGGAGAGGGAGCTGGTGCCTCCTGGCCTCAGTTTCCTCAGTATAGTAAGAGGAGAGGGCCTCCACTGAGAGACTTAAAAGAAACTTGTCAATGATGAGCCACCGAACATCTCTCTTGAGGCCCATTTTCACCCACAGAAAGAGAACAGCATCTCTGTCCTGTTGAGGGAGGGGGAGTGTTCTCTGTCCTCTGACTAGTAGATCGGAGATGTTTAGAGGAAACTGGGTGCTGGGTTCAGGAGGTAATAATAGTGAATGTAGGAGATGAGGGGATGGAAGAAAAATGGACCGGGCAGTGGAGCACAAAGGCATGCTGCTGCTGCTGCTGCTGCTGCTGGGAGAGCACTGGCCAGAAGAAGCTGTGCCAAGAAGCACCCAACTCTGCCTAGGTAGTGGAAGAGCATTGGATTTGGGTTTAAATTAAGGCTCTGCTACTTCTGAGTGCTCTATGACCCTGGAGAAGTCATTCACCTCTCTGAGCCTCAGTTTCCTCATCTGTGAAATGGTCTGGAAGATCTTTTGCAGCCCCAAATCCTATGAGACCTAAACGCACAGTTGTTTGGGTTCCATAGTGGCTTTTACACCTCTCTGTATAAATGAGCACTCATACAGACAGATAGTATTCTAGAGCTTTAATAATAAACGCTTTTCAGGGATCTGAAGGCCTATATTTTAAAGATCCTTGTTGGTAAATTGCATATTTTTCAATGTTGGCATCTACTTTTCAATTACTAGCAGTCATAGGAATAACACACCTACACAGCAGCATCTTTAGGCGGTGCTGAACTGCAGCGTCAATGAAGAATCCTACACATTTTTGGTAGTATTAAAGCAATAAACTCAGTAGAAGTGATTTGGTAGATTATGTAAGATTTAGCATCCTTTTCTTCTTTGTATTTGGTTGTAGGATCATAGCTATATAGTACTGTTAAAATTTTTTCCCCCACGAGTGTCTTATGCAGGGTTAATTTTGAGCATTTCCCCAATTCAGTTCAATAAACATTGATTAAAACCTTGATGTGTCCCACGCTGTGCTAGGTACTTGTGTTAATTAAGACAACAATTCTGCCCTTTCGGAGCCTGCATTATTCTATTGAAATGATCACCCAGTGCCTCTTATGCCTGCCCCTTACTGAGACACTTCTGATCCTACTGCCGACCCAGTCACCAGGAGAACACCGAGCTGCAGGGTGACTCTGGTGGTCACCAGTAATGGCGTCTCCCGAAAAAGCCCTATTTGTTGTTGTTGTCCAGTCATTTTCAGTCCTGCTGACTCTTTAAGGTGCCCTCCTAGAGATTTTCTTGGCAAAGATACTGGAGTGGTTTGTCATTTCCTTCTCTAGCTCATTTTACAGATGAGAAAACTGAGGCAAATGAAATTAAATAATTTTGCCAGGGTCACACAGCTAGGAAGTATCTGAGGCCAGATTTGAACTTAGGAATATGAGTCTATGCAGGTCTGTAAATTGTGAATCCAAATTTCTGTTTTCATTTTCATTCAAATATTTCACCTTTCATCCATGTTAGAGAGAGCTGGGCTAAGTATGAAAATTATGATGTGGATGTTTCTTCCAGTACCAGTGGCCATGACCATTTGGGTAGGTGGCAAATGGCTAAAAACATTTCTTTAATGGGAGGCCTCTTCCATACAGAAGGCATAGCATCTTCTGAAATACACCAATGGTAAATTCCTCGTGCCTGCCTTGTAGAAGAGTTGAGCTACAAGATAGAGAAGTTTGGGAATAAGGAGAGACTAGAATAAGAGGGAGATCCCCAAACTGCAGAAAACTAATGCTGCTGCTCATGGGAAAGAGGTAAATGGAGTAAAAAGCAAAATGATTCAATTTAAAATACTATAGGGAGCACTTATGAGATGCCTCCTGTGTGCTAGATACTGAAGATTTGCAGATTTTAATCACAAAAATATCCTGGAAACCCTGACTGTATAATTCTTTTCCTGGTGAATGAGATCTACAAGAAGCCTGAATAAACTGTTGTGAATTTGTGTTAGCAGCCACCTGGAGGCTGACTCAGCTTCAGGTTCCTCACATTAAAGGTCCATTAAAGACTTTTTTCTTAGGAAAGAGAGTGAACCTTATCTTTTCTGCAAACCATCTGAAGGTAATGCAACATGCAAATGAATCACATCCTCTTAGGATCATAGCTTTTAGAGGCTGAAGGGGACTTAGAGAGCACAGGCCATGGAGGCTGCCGTTCCCCCCAAAAGAATCCACTCTACAACGGGACAGAGAAGTGGTGGGCCAACCTTGGTATGAAAACCTCCAGTGCAGGGGAGCCCCCCACCCCCTCAGCCACTGCTGCCTGATGACATCTCGATGACATTGCGCCCTTTGGGGTGAACAATGCTCATGTCTTGTTCAGAGCTGCAGCTTTCATGAACATCTGCCTCTGTCGACCCCCCTCTCCTGTTTGGGGGTTGGCCATTGTGCTCTCTGCAGTTCTCTCCTTACCTGAGGGATGGTTCCTTCTCTGTCTGCTGCTGGATCCTCATCTGTGGCGCACCTCACTGTGGGTGTCCTCCAAGGCTCGGGGCTGGGTCCTCTTCTCTTCATTCTCTAGACTCTGTCACTCGGTGACCTCATTAGTTTCAGTTTGTTCTCTGACCATCTCTCTGCAGATGACTCCTGGATCTGCGTATACAACCCCAGCCAGGGGCCATCTCCGTCGTCCTGATCCATATCTGGTCACTGGACCCAGACGGCTCCAGAAGAGAAAGTGAGGCTGGTGCCTTTGCATGGCCCTGCCTCACTTCAGTCCAGTTCACTTTCAAGTCATGACATCATCTCCTTGACCCTATGGTCCTCTTGGAGAATGAAGGACAAATAACCACCACCACCACAATCCAACCCCAATCTCTCTCTTGAGTGTACATCATCAGTGGCTTATTGGAGATCTTAAACTGGACAGTCCACAGACATCTTAAACTCAATATGTGTAAAATTGGCTTTTGCCCCAAACCCACTCATACTCCACCTTCCTATTTGCTGTCAGGTATACCACCATCTTTCTAGTCCCCTGGGTTTATAGCTTTGGAATCATCTAGAAGCTAGGTGATGCAGTGACTAGAACAGTGGGCCAGGAGTCAGGAAGATCTGAGTTCAAATCTAGTCTCAGATACTTATGAGCTGTATGATCCTGGGCGAGTCACTAAACCTTGTTTGCCTCAGTTTCCTCATTTGTAAAATGGGATTAATAATAGTACCTCCTTTTCAGGGTTGTGTAGATCAGATGAGATAATGTTTGTGAAACGCTTTGTAAACCTCAAAGGCCTGTGTAAATGCTATGATAATTATCATCCTTTTCTTGTACTCTCATCTACCCCCCATGGCCATTCACCTGCCACCTCCACTCTTTTTCCATCTCCGCATCCCTTTCCTATGGCCTCTGTTCCACTCAGCCACCTCTCATTCAGGCCTTAGTGCCTCTCCGTAATCTTCAGACTGTCTCCTACTGACTCCCCTGCTGCTTACAGACATGACCATGTCCCACCTGTCCTCAGAAAACCCGCACCTGATTTGTCCTTCTCCATTAGCTATGTATTGCCTCACATTGATCCTCCATTTCCCGGCTAACCTCCTTGAAGGCTATCCACAGGTGGGGTTTCCACTAGATTTCTTCTCACTTTTCTAACTCTCTGTAGTCTGGCTTCTGACCTCACCATTCAATGGAAAACTCTTCTCCCCAAAGTTATCCGAAGATTTTCAAAATTGCCAAATCTGATGATCTTCCCCCCACCTCAGTTCTCATCCTTCTTGACCCCTTTGCTGCCTGTCAATCACCCTCTTCTATTTGATATTCTCCCTAAGTTTTTGTGCTAGTGGCTTCTCCTGGTTCTACTACCTCTTTAACCACACCATCCCCATTTATTTTCATCATTCTTTTTTTACGTTTTGAGCTCCAAATTCTCTCTAGCCCCTCCCCCACACATAGAGAAGGCAAACAATATGATATCAATTATACATGTGAAGTCATGCAAACATTTCCATATTAGCCATGTTGAAAAAAACCAAAAAAAAAACCCAAAAAACCAAAGGAAGTGGAAAAGTATGCTTCAGTCTGTACTCAGAATCCACTAGTTCTGTCTCTGGAGGTAGAGAGCATTTTCCATCATGGGTCCTTTGGAACTGTCTTGGATTATTGTAGTGATGAAAGGAGCCAAAGTCTTTCTCAGTTGTCATTGTAACAATGTTGCTATTACTGTGTATAATGTTCTCCTGGTTCTTTTCATTTCACTTTGCATTAGTTCATGTGGTCTTCCAAGGCTTTTCTGAAATCATCCTGCTTGTCATTTCTTACAGCATAACAGTGTTCAGTCACGATCACATACCATAACTTGTTCAGCCATTTCCCAGTCAATGGGCATCCCCTCAGTTCCCAATTCTTTGCTACCACAAAAAGAACTGCTGTAAATATTTTTCTACATGTAGGTTCTTTTCATTTTTGCTTTGATCTCTTTGTGATACAGACCTAGTAGTGGTAATCCTGGGTCAAAGGGTATATAGAGAGTTTTATAGCATTTTGAGCCTAGTTCCAAATTGTTTTCAGAATTGTTGGACCAGTTCACAACTCCACCAACAGTTCATTAGTGTCTCTATTTTCCCACATCCCCTTCAGCATTTGACATTTTCCTTTTCTGTCATATTAACCAATCTGATGGCTGTGAGGTGGTACCTCAGAGTTGTATTAATTTGTATTTCTCTAATCAGTAGTGATGTAGGGCATGTTTACAGGTGATAACTTTGATTTCTTCTTCTGAAAACTGCCTGGTCATACTCTTTGATCATTTATCAACTACAGAATGTCTCTTATTTTTATAAATTTGGTTCAGTTCCCTTGTTCTTGTTGTTGTGTTTGCCCTTCGTTGCCAAAGAAGACTATGCCATCAGAGAGATGATGACCTGACTTGCACTTGACTTTGTTTTGAGTGAGGGAGGGCTGTGCAGGTCACCAGCCCCACTTCTCCTCCAGAGCCCAGTGATTCCAGTGACCAGATATTCATCAGGATGACTGGAGACAGCCTAGGATGCAATGGGAGACCTTGGCCTTTTTAGGTACTCACTTAGAGGAAGGTAACACCCATTCAATGAGTAGGACTCTTTAAGAAGTAGTCAGGGGAATGTCCCCTTTAATGAGCAAAAGAAAAAATAGGGAAAGAGAAAGAGTTACTATTGATAATCACTGTAAGCCAGCCATTAAGTGAAGATTGGGCAGGGACCTATTGTTGTCCATTCTATGGGCTTCAGAGTGCACTGGGTTTAAGATTTTGGGAAAGACAAGACAGACAGGAAGGAAGGAAGGAAGAAGGAAGGAAGGAAGGAAGCAAGACATCTAGTCAGTAAACCTCAAGTTGACTGGGCCTCTGACCATCCAAATTTACCTTCTTTTGTAGAGGAGAAAGAAGTGGAGAGGGAGACAGAAGGGAGAGATTGAGCTGAGTTCCCAGCTAGCTGGGTCTCCACCCATGCAGCTCAGTCTACTCACAAGTTGTGTTCGTCCTTCGTTTTCGAAGAAGACCATGACATCAGAGAAATGATGACATGACTTGCACTTGACTTTGTTTTGAGGGAGGGAGGGCTGTGCAGGTCACCAGCCTCACTTCTCCTGGATCCAGTGACCAGATTTTCATGAGGATGACTGGAGACAGCCCAGGATGCAATGGGAAACCTTGGCCTTTTTAGGCTAAAGTCTTTTCAGGTACTCAGAGGGAGGTAACACCTATTTAGTGAATAGGCCTCTTTGAGAAGTAGTCAGGGGAATGGCCCCTTTAATGAGCAAAAAAAAAAAAAATAGGGAAAGAGAAACAGTTACTATTGAATGATATTCGGTAGTTCAGGCTCAGTTCCCTACATACCCTGCTTCAGCCTCTCATCACCCACATCTGTACTATTGCGGTAGCTTCTGGGGTTCTGCCTGCCTCAAGTCTCTTCCTCCTCCGTTCAGCAGTCAAATTGACCTTGCTAAAATCCAGGTCTGACCATGTCACTCCCTTATGCAGTAAACTCCATTGGCTCCTTTTCGCCACCAGAATCAAATAAATAATCATCTGCATAGTGTTCAAAGCCCTGCAAACCCCTTCAAAACTCTGCATTTTTGCTGACTGTTCCTCCTGGCTGAAATGCTCTTTTCTCATCCCCATCTCTTCACTGGCTTTCTTTAAAATCCTCCTTCCACAAGAAGCTGTTCTCAGTTCCCTTTTAATGCTGGTACCTTCCTTTGTTGATTAACTCTAGTTTATCCTGCCTGTGTCTTGTTTGGCTCTCTCCCATGTCTGGAATGTGTTTCTCACCTTTGTCTCTTGGAATCCCTATTTTCTTTCAAGACACAGCTCAGATGCCCCCTTTTATATCAGTCCTTAACCTGATTCCAGGCTGCTACTGTCTTTCTTCAAACTACCTTGCATTTGCATACTTTGTCCAGAGTCAGGATGTATTCCCGTGTGCACCTTGTCTCCTCCTACTCCTTGAGGCCTGAAAATGTTTCACTTTTGACTTTGTATCCCTAGCCTGATACACAGCAGATGCTTAATAAATGCTTGATGATCAAACTGCTTTCTAGTGGCACTTCCTTGTCCAGCTCTTTTTAACCCTAACTGTAAGAGTTTGCATCTGTCCCTCTTAAATTTCATCTTCTAACCTGTTGAGTTCTTTCTGGAATCTCACCATCCCATGTATCACTATT
Organism: Notamacropus eugenii; assembly: GCF_028372415.1. Taxonomy (NCBI): domain Eukaryota; kingdom Metazoa; phylum Chordata; class Mammalia; order Diprotodontia; family Macropodidae; genus Notamacropus; species Notamacropus eugenii. The sequence continues at coordinate 17,089,197 of NC_092875.1, forward strand.
TTCTCCTAGCTTAGTGTTATCAGAAGATTTTCTCTAAGGTTTCTTAGCTTGGAGCCTGATTTAAAAAATTGATAACTTTCGGTGTAATGGGTTTCCTTCATGATCCTATGTATCTTAAAGCATGCCAGTCAGAGGGGTCAGTGGGCTTCACCAGACAGCCAGAGGGATTTATGACATAATGAAGGCTAAGAACCTCTGGGCTGGGCTCTGTCAATCAGAAAGTATTTATTAAATGCTTACTACGTGCCAGGCAAAGTGCTAAGCTCTGGAGATACAAGGAAAGGCAAAAACAGTCCCTGGTGTCAAGAGTTCTGTAGGAATAGCCTTAGAGACTTTGTCAAGTGCTTTGTTAAAATTTGGACAAACAGTCTCTATAGCATTCTTTTGTTCTGCCTTTCTAGTAACTCTCTGAACAAAGGAAATCTAATCAGGCATGACCTGCCCTGTTTTTATAATTAAAGAAAATCTTTTTTATTTCGAATTTTGTTGTTGTGTCCAACATGTCATGATCCCACTTGGGTTTTTCTTAGCAAAGATATAGGAGAGGTTAGCCATTTCCTTCTCTAGATCATTTTACCAATAAGGAGACTGAGGCATACAGGGTGAAGTGACTTGCCCAAGGTCGCGCAGCTAGTAAGTGTCTGAGGTCAGATGTGAACTCAGGTCTTCCTGACTCCTGGATCAGTTCTTTATCCATTGCACCACCTAGCTGCCCTCATTTTGAATTTAACAAGCATCAAACAAAATGAACATTTTCAGAAGAAAGTAAATAGAAAAAAGAGGATTGTGCATAAAAATACAAATCTCTATTATACAATTTGCTTTTCCTTTTAAGTATATAACAAATCTAGTTTGGTTTGTTTCATTCTGACCTTTTCTGTGTGTATTTTACAGTGACCCACTTTTCTTTTTTATTCTTATTTTAGCCCTTATCATTATTCTTTCTCTCTCCTATTTTCCCTACCCCTTTTCTCTCACCATTGGAAAGGAAAAATAAAACTTGTGTAACAAGCATGCATAGTCAAGAACCAGTCCCACATTGGCTGTGTACGTTTCATTCTTCACCCTGGGTCCCCCACTTCTTTCTCAGGAGGTGGGATGCAGGCTTCGTCATTAGTCCTCTGGACTTGTGGAGAGTGTTTATATAGTGATCACAGGTTTCAAGTCTTTCAGAATTGTTTTTCTTTTTCTTTTGCTTTTTTTTTTTTTTGACTTTTTATTTTCTTGATATTCTTTTTTTTAATTTAACTTTTAACATTCATTTTCACAAAATTTTGGGTTCCAAATTTTCTCCCCTTTTGTCCCCTTTCCCCAACCCCAGAACACCAAGCATTCTAATTGCCCCTATCACCAATCTGCTCTCTCTTCTATTATCCCTCTCTGCCCTTGTCTCCATCTTCTCTTTTGTCCTGTAGGGCCAAATAACTTTCTGTACCCCTTTACCTGTATTTCTTATTTCCTAGTGGCAAGAACATTACTTGACAGTTGTTCCTAACACTTTGAGTTCCAACTTCTTTACCTCCCTCCCTCCCCACCCCTTCCCTTTGGAAGGCAAGCAATTCAATATAGGCCAAATCTGTGTAGTTTTGCAAATGACTTCCATAATAGTCGTGTTGTATAAGACTAACTATATTTCCCTCCATCCTATCCTGTCCCCCATTACTTCTATTCTCTCTTTTGATCCTGTCCTTCCCCATCCAGTGTCGACCTCAAATTGCTCCCTCTTTCCCATGCCCTCCCTTCCATCATCCCCCCCACCCTGCTTATCCCCTTATCTCCCACTTTCCTGTATTGTAAGATAGGTTTTCATACCAAAATGAGTGTGCATTTTATTCCTTCCTTTAGTGGAATGTGATGAGAGTAAACTTCATGTTTTTCTCTCACCTCCCCTCTTTATCCCTCCACTAATAAGTCTTTTGCTTGCCTCTTTTATGAGAGGTAATTTGCCTCATTCCATTTCTCCCTTTCTCCTCCCAATATATTTCTCTCTCACTGCTTGATTTCATTTTTTTAAGATATGATCCCATCCTCTTCAATTCACTCTGTGCACTCTGTCTCTATGTGTGTGTGCATGTGTGTGTGTGTAATCCCACCCAGTACCCAGATACTGAAAAGTTTCAAGAGTTACAAATATTGTCTTTCCATGTAGGAATGTAAACAGTTCAACTTTAGTAAGTCCCTTATGACTTCTCTTTGCTGTTCACCTTTTCATGCTTCTCTTCATTCTTGTGTTTGAAAGCCAGATTTTGTTTTCAGCTCTGGTCTTTTCATCAAGAATGCTTAAAAGTCCTCTATTTCATTGAAAGACCAATTTTTCCCCTGAAGTATTATACTCAGTTTTGCTGGGTAGGTGATTCTTGGTTTTAGTCCTAGTTCCTTTGACTTCTGAAATATCCTATTCCATGCCCTTCAATCCCTTAATGTAGAAGCTGCTAGATCTTGTGTTATCCGGATTGTATTTCCACAATACTTGAATTGTTTCTTTCTAGCTTCTTGCAATATTTTCTCCTTGACCTGGGAACTCTGGAATTTGGCCACAATGTTCCTAGGAGTTTCTCTTTTTGGATCTCTTTCAGGTGGTGATCTGTGGATTCCTTGAATACTTATTTTGCCCTCTGGTTCTAGAATCTCAGGGCAGTTTTCCTTGATAATTTCATGAAAGATGATGTCTAGGCTCTTTCTTTGATCATGGCTTTCAGGTAGTCCTATAATTTTTAAATTGTCTCTCCTGGATCTATTTTCCAGGTCAGTTGTTTTTCCAATGAGATATTTCACATTATCTTCCATTTTTTCATTCTTTTGGTTTTGTTTTGTGATTTCTTGGTTTCTCATAAAGTCATTGGCCTCCCTCTGTGCCATTCTAATTTTGAAAGAACTATTTTCTTCGGTGAGCTTTTGAATCTCCTTTTCCATTTGGCTAATTCTGCTTTTGAAAGCATTCTTCTCCTCATTGGCTTTTTGAACCTCTTTTGCCAATTGAGTTAGCCTATTTTTCAAGGTGTCATTTTCTTCAGCATTTTTTTGGGTCTCCTTTAGCAGGGTGCTGACCTGCTGTTCATGCTTTGACTTCATGTCTCTCATTTCTCTTCCCAGTTTTTCCTCCACCTCTCTAACTTTTTGAGCTCTTCCATGGCCTGAGCCCATTGGGTGGGCTGGGATACAGAAGCCTTGACTTCTGTGTCTTTCCCTGATGGTAAGCATTGTTCTTCCTCATCAGAAAGGAAGGGAGGAAATACCTGTTCACCAAGAAAGTAACCTTCTATAGTCTTATTTCTTTTCCCTTTTCTGGGCATTTTCCCAGCCAGTGACTTGACTTCTGAGTGTCCTCTCCACCCCCACCTCACCTCCAGATCCGCCCAGCCAGCACTTGGGGTCTGAGATTCAGATGCTGCTTCCAGCCTCAGGGCTTTGGGCGGGGGCAGGGCTGCTATTCAGTGTGAGATTAAGTTTAGGTGCTCAGGTTGGGGCAGGGCCGCCTCACGGCTCAGTTCCCTCAGTGGTTTATGCTGAGACCTTCAACAATGGATCCAGGGTCCTGCCTGCTTGGGGAGCCCTGGTCTGCTCCTGCCTCCGCCGCTGCCTCCCGAGGGGGCCTGAGTTATGGGGGCACCCCACACCCCTCTCGAGCCACCAAAGAGACCCTCTCTCCGACCCCTGTCACCTGTGGGTGGAGGGACCCGCGGCCGCTGGAGATCCCGTCCCTGAAGCCTGCTCGGATCTGCTCCTCTTGGTGCCGCGCGGCCAAGGCAGGGCTGGGCTTGGCTCCGGGTCTGCAGCACGAAGGACCTTTTGCGAGAGGTTTTCAGGCTCTCTGGAGCAGAAATCTCGTCTGCTGCGTTGTTCTGTGGCTTCTGCTGCTCCAGAATTTGTTGGAAGCTCTTCTTTATAGGTATTTCATGGGCGGTGGGTTCGGAGCTAGCGTCCGTGTGTCTTTCTGCTCCTTCAGAATTGTTTTTCTTTATAGTGTTCTTATCCTAGTATGAACCGTCCTCCTGTTCATGTTTACATTGCCCTGTGTCGCTTCATAGAAGTCTTAGATTCTCTGTTCTTGATGAAGCCTTGTTGGCCTTTGAAATCTCTGCTTCCTCTTGTAGATGTGGACTGACTGTCCCTTTAATGATGAATTTTGAAAGTGATCTTACTGGCCTATCATTTTTGAACTCCCTTATCTTCCCTTTTATCAAAATTGGAACAAGATTTGACCTTGGCTGGTCTGATGGAGACTTCCCTGTTCTCCAAGAGCGAGGCAGTTAAGGGTGCCATGGGTCAGAGAGCTGAGACCCGAGTTCAAATGCAGCCTCTGATACAGTAGGTACTGAAGCTGTCCTTTACCCAAATGCCTATCACCACGTTTCTCCTCTCTGTCTCCCATATGTCCTCATATGAATTGTATTCTCTCATTATAGAAATGGTCCTCTGACCCCTCCCCACTTTTATCTGTCCATTTTCTTTTGAATTAGAACATGCTCAGCAGGGTGCTGGTACGTAGTATGTGCTTAATAAATGTTCTCTCTGTCTCTGTCTCCGCCTCTCTGTCTCTTTCTGTTTCTCTATCTCTCTCTGTGTCTCTTTCTTTGTTTCTCTGTCTCTGTGTGTGTCTCTCTCCCTCTCCCACTTCCTCTCTCTCTTCCTCTGTCATCTATCGGTCTCCCTATATGTCACCTATTTATCTATCTATCCAAAGGTATACTTTTTCCAGGCCACATTCCAGTCATGGGCTTCATCCCGAGTTTCAGCGATACTTAGGATACTAAATCTACCTCCTTATGTTAAGATCACTTGTTTACCTTGCTGCGTTTTCTTTGGGTATTTGTCTCTTCATGTGTGCTATCCATAGGGTCTTAGGATCGTAGAACTTTTGGAGGTTACTTAGACCAATCCTTTCATTTTATAGGTAAAGAAACTGGGGGTCAGAGGGAGACTTGCTCAAATGTACTGTGAGGCCATGAATTTTATTGCTGGTTCCTCTTCTGCATAGAGCCTTTCCTGTTCTCTTCAACTGATGGAGCCCTCCCTCCAAAACTATCTTGTACTTTCCAATTTTGTATGTAGCTTTATTTATTTACTTTATACGCATGCTGTGTACGGTTATTTTGTATGTGCTTAATTCCCTCCCTCCTTAGAATGGGAGAGGGGAGTAAGGAGGGATGATTTTATTCTTTGTACTTTTATCTGTGCCCAGAACATAGTAGGTACTTAATAAACATTTATTGGATTGCACCCCAGTGCCTGGGACAGCGGCTAGCACATGGTGGGTGTTTAATAGATACTTGTTGATTGATTTCTTCAATTTTATCCCCTTTCAATTTCTGAAGAACTACAGTTTTCAGATGAGAAAAATGAGGCCTAGAGCGCTAAAGTGCTTCATCTAAGTCTCTGAGGGAGTTAGACGCAGAGAGCTAGGGGTTGGGAGACAGGTGGTGCAAGTGTAATCATCTTGTAATCTGAGGAAATGGAGGCCCCTGGGAGAGAAGGCACCTGCCTGAGACACATGGAACCAGTCCCTGGCTTTTCTACCTGTCTTCTCCTTCTTTCATCATCTTGTTGTTTCTGCAGTACTTCAGACGTCTGCTCTTCCAGGCCTCTAGACTCAGCCTTACGCTGCTGAATATCTTTATCAGTGCCTGGGAGAGAAGCAGAGTCTTTATCGACCTGTCAAAGGCCAGATGACACCAGCTCAACACACTGAGTGAGACCATTTTTCTGAGAATGGCTTACTGTGGTAGTAGACAAGCAAATTTTGTGAGTCCATGTTGTGATGGAGCAACCCCTGGATCTCCTTGATCTCTGACCTCTTGTCTAGGTCTAGGCCCTGCTGTACTCAGTGGACCTTGGTCAGACTGAGTCTAATTTAAAGGAAGACAGTTGGGGATCATCCTGAGGAGGGCATCTGGGATGACTGGGAGCTTCAGAGTCATCCTTGGATAGATTGGTCAGAGCAATTAAAGATGTTGAACTTGGGGAAAAAAGGAAGATCAAGGGAAGATATAATGCCGCCTTTTGCTCCTGAGGAAGAGTGTTAGCCCTTGTCTTTATTCACTGGCTAGTAAATGGAGGATCTGACTGGTTCCAGAAAGAAGAGGATTCAATCAAGCCTTGCCCTGACTCATCCTGGCTCTGCGCCCTGTGGAAATCCTTCCCCTCCACTGCCCTGGAGAGCTCTGAGGCATGGAGTTGTAGCAAAGCAGCCAGACTCTGTTGGTAGAGGGAATTTCCTCATATGGGAGCTCTCTATCCCAATGAAACCCTAGGCCCAGCCTCTGTTTCTTACCCAGTTTGCTTTATAATTGTTCTGTCTGTTTCCCAGTAAGAATGGAAGCTGCTTGATAGGAGGGATTACGTCATTCTTTGTATATAGATCCCTAGCACCTTAAACTGTGGCTTTCACACAGTAGGAGCTTAATAACTGCTAGTAAATTGATTGCTCCGTTTGTCCCCAGGATAGAATAGGAAGCTGAAGCAGGATCTCATGTGTAGGGAGGCCCAGCCAGAAGGTCGAGGGGACTAAGGGGACTTGGTTGGATTGCACACATTCTGTGTTAAAAGGGTGCTGGGTGTATGGAGACATCCTTGTTACATGTTAACAACATCAAACACTGATTGAGTTGGGCAGTTTGGAACCCTCTTCCTTATACAATAAACTTGGAATTCTCAGCATGGGCCCCAGATGCCCCCACTCCCTTATCAGACCTTTTCCCCTCCCCTCCACCAAGTTTTTAGGGAGATGAGCAAATGCTGCTCATGAGGAAAGCACCCTTCAGTCGACTAGTTAGATAATGTCTCAGAGACTTAAGAAGTGAACGGTTATTGACCATATCAGACCCCACTTGCCCTACAAAGGGCAGCAGAAGCATTTATAACTTACCTATGTCCTTGCCATCCATACTCACAGGTAACCCTGTATCCTGAAGATTCTCAGCTAATTAGAAGGACCTGAGATTTTCAGAAGGGTCATGGTTAAACTCCTGAGTCCCCTAGACCCAGAGTTAAAAATCTAGTCCCTTCTCTTTCTCTGACTGTTGGAGTTCCCAGCCTGGAGGTGCTGCTTCCCATCTTTAACATCTTGTCATCTTGGCACCCCCTACCTGAAGAATCATGTTCCTTCTTTATGCAAAATTTAAATAAAAGTAAATTTTTTAATTAAAATTTTTTTAAGTGTATTGTTTTCCATTGTAGAGTGGAAAGTCTTCCACTTGAAGGCCTTGCCTGAGTCCTCTTTTAGGAGCTCACTGTTCTGATGTTTCGCTGCTGTAGCATCATAGTGAAGATGGTTTATTTAACAACGTCAGGCATTTGGCTTGGGGTGGTGCCTTACTGCTGGGTTGTGGAGGCTGATTGGGCATCTGGGCAGAGTCTCCTTTTTATTTTAGTCTTTTGGTTGTTATCAGTATGGTAATGGATCTACACCAACTATCGACTCTGGCTCAGTTCACAACTTTGCCAAATTTGTCATTAGGAAAATAAATACTCTGGAAATGGTTGCTTAGTTTCCAAAGAAGGGATTTAAGATATTGCCGTACTTAACCTTTTTTCTTCTTCAGTAACTTTTTTTTGGTACACTGACTGCTATATTGAATCCTAGTGTTTTTTATATTCTATAGAAACATGTTTTTAAAGATTTCTTCTCTGTGCCCTCTGATGCTTTTGTTAGATTCAGTTCTTTTAGTCTCCACAAGGCCTCATGAAAAACATTGAAAAGAATTATACAGGCAATTAGCCATGAATTCTGTAATATATATATTTGTGAAAAATACAGTTGCTTATTTGGCATGTTTGAGAGTATGGTTTGGATTTATGTAAAATTAATTTTTATTTCACATATTAAACATTTATGGTGTAAGGTGAGCTTCAAATAAATAAATGATCAGTCTTGATAATTACAACTACATTTTTTTGGGCTATGAAACTGTCAAATTCAAAAGTGAATTGAATAATATGGAAATTCTCATGATGTATTAGTTAAAATTTTATCCTTACTCTGGAGTTTAAAGTTATATACGTATTGCTGAAGCAACATTTTGCATTGTAGAAATGTACAGTGATTAGAGATTATATTTTCTGTTTGTCATCTCCAAACTCACTTCTCATTCTCAGTCTGTCTAACACTGTTGATCACAACTTGCTTTTGAGTTCCCTGAATACTCTCACCTCCTCTTGGATCTTGGCTTTCTGGTTTTCTCATCTACCTGATGGTGGCTTCTTAGTTCTGCTTAGTCTTCTCCCACCTACTAAGTGTGGTATTCCTGAGGACTCTGTTGGGCTCCCCTCTCTCTCTACATTAACTTTCTTGGTGATTTCACCAGCTCCAGTGAGTTCAGTTATCATTCCTCTGCCTGATTTCCAAACGATATAGTTACTCAGTCTCTCTCCCATGCTTTAGTCTCATGTCACAAGCTGCCAGATGGACATTTCTACCTAGATATGCCAGATGTGTCTCAAAGACAACATGTTCAAAACAGAACTCATTGTGTTCCCCCCTGCCTGGGACCTAGAGCTCCTTTTCAAATTTTCCTATTTCTGTTTCAGGCGACCATCTTTCCTATCATCCAGGTTCAGAATCCAGCATGATAGAATAGATAGACAATTTAGCTTGGAGTCGGTTGGCTAGGATTAGATCTTGCCTCTCATACTTAGTAGCTGTTTGACCTTGGTTAAGTCACTGAAGTCTCTGAGTCTCAGATTCCTTCTTTGTTAGATGGGGATAATAATATCCAGAGTACATAGGTTCTGATGAGGCATATTAACAATAAAAATAGTAGCTAGCACTCATATAGCACTTTATGGTTTGCAGAGTGTTTTACATTTGTTACTTCAGTTGATCCTTACAACAGTCTTGGGAGGGATACCCTATTATATTCCTCATTACACAGATGAAGAAACTGAGGCCAAGAGAAGTGCCTGGCCCAGAGTCATACAGCTAGTGATCTGACCATGTCCTTTTTCCTGCTCAGAAGTAGTAAGTGTTTCCCTGAGAGAAGAGGGAGGAGGGAACCCGACAGCAGTTCCAAGGCAAAAAGAATGCTAGTGCTTGTGGCTGCAGGGTACCAGGAACCCTTCTTTAGTAAAGACCAGAATGCAGACCAGGAGAACAGTGTCCATACCTTTCCCAGGATCGCAATACCATGGAAGAACTAAAAACTTGCAGACATCCAGAACTAAATCTGAAAATAGCACGAAAAAGTCTGAAGCTTGGAACAATGGCGCCCCACCTGCCAGGTAAGCAGTGCCCAACTTTAATATAAAGTTCAAAGTGAAGAAATAGGCTAAAGTAATGAGAAAACAACAGCAAAAATTAGACTATAAAAAGCTACTACAGTGTCAGAGAAGACAAACTCAGAAGACAACAGTGTGAAAATAGCTATAAAGAAAACCTCAAAGAAAAATGCTAATTGGACCCAGGCCCAACAGGAATTCTTGGAAGAGTTAAAGAAAGAGTTAAGACTGGTAGCAGAAAAATTTGAAACATTCCAGACAGGGGACAGACATCCTAGGCCAAGATGCTGAGTGGGTGGGGAAATGGTGTGTCATTTCTGGGGATCAGTACATGGGGCTAGAATAGAGGATGTGAAAAGGAATCACGTAGAACCTATCTTTGAATCAGATTGTGAACAGTTTCAAATGCCAGACAGAGGAGTCTGTATTTTATCCTAGAACAAGCACCAGGATGCTACTGGAGCTCTCTGAGTAGAAGAGTGAGCTGGTCAGAGCTGGGTCTCAAGACAGGAGTATCACCTGGGCAGCTGCTAGACAGAGGAACAAGTGATGCAAGGAAATAATGAAAGAAGAATTAACAGCTTAAAAAAATAAAAGTAAAAAATACTGAAGAAAATAATACCTTAAAACCCAGAATTGACCCAGTGGTAAAAGAGGCACAAAAATTCACTGATGAAAAGAACTCCTTTAAAAGCAGAATAGGCCAAATGAAAGATGAGGTACAAAAGCTCACTGAAGAAAATAATTCCTTAAAAATTAAAATTGGACAAGTGGAAGCCAGTGACTCCATGAGAGCTCAAGAAACAATGAAGCAAAGTCAAAAGAATGAAAAATAAAAGAAAATATGAAATATCTCATATGAGAAAAGCAACTGACCTAGAAAATAGAGGAGATAATTTGAGAATTATTGGACTATTTGAAAGCTATGATAAAAAAGACATCATATTTCGAGAAATTATTAAGGAAAACTGCTGTGCTATCTTAGATACAGAGGATAAAATAGAAATTTGAATTAACTCACTCATCACCTCCTGAAAGAGATGCCCAAATGAAAGCTCCCAAGAAGGTTATAGCCAGATTCTAGAGCTCCCATGTCAAGGAGAAAGGACTTCAAGCAGCCAGAAAAAACCAACTCAGATATTGTGAACCCACAGTCAGGATCACACAGGATTTAGCAGTTTCCACGTTAATGGAGCAGAAGAGTTGGAATATAATATTCCAGAAGGCAAAGGAGCTAGGATTATAAACAAGTGTGATTGAAAGGGCTTATGTAGACTGTGCAGTACTTTCACTTTAGGTTTGGATGCTAAGATACAATGACCCTCACTAAAACAAGCTTAATAGGCAGTTAAGTTTTATTACTACAAATAGTGCAAGTTAGCAAGTGTATATGTATAAATTGTAGATAATAGTTAAGACAGAATAGAAAAAAGAAAAAGTACACATCACCAGCCAAGTCTGAGCTTCAACACCTGACGACTGGGAGAGGGGGCCAGTCACAAGGGTCTGACTGGGAGAGCAGGAGCAGGCATCTCCACTTCTGCAGCAAAGACCTCCAAAAATCCTTCTCCCCCTCAGTCCCTTTATACATATGACTTCAGGGAAAAGAGGACCGTTAGAGCAAAGAAGGAACTCTGGCCAAAAGTTCTGGTTGTTGACTTTGATGTATGTGCCCAATGACTGGCCAAGTCCTTGAACACAGACACCTCCTCCCTTAAGAAGTTTTATGACTCTTAAGATAGAGGACTTTTCACCCTGGCCACATGGTTCATTAAGTCTTATATGCTGCTTCTCCTGATGCTCCCAGTGTAGCATATCAACTTTAAGTTACATTCTTTATGTCAGGTCATGTGGTGGTCATGCAAGGGGCTGGGGAAAATATTCCCCAGTTTCCCCACAGCAAGAATAACCTATGCAGCAAAACTGAGTATAATCCTTTAGGAGAAGAAATGGAAATTTAATGAAGCAGAGAACTTTAAAATTTAGATTCCTGATTGAATAGAAAATTTGCCATTCAAACTGAAAACTCAAGCATTAAAAGGTAAATATGAAAGAGTAATCATAAGGGTCTCAAAAAAATTAAACTGTTTACATTCCTATGGGAGAAGCTGATACATGTAAGTCCTAAGAATATTATCTTTATTATGGCAGTTAAAAGGAACTCACATAGAGGTCATGGATATGATTCGATTATGTTGAAATGACTCCAAAAAAAAAATCGTGAAGGAGTGAGAAAGGGGGTTGCACTGGGAAAGGAGGTATTTGAGAGGTAGAATGGGGAAAATTTTCTCATCTAAAAGAGGCATACAAGGAAGAGCTGTCATAGTGAAGGGGAAAGTGGTGTTGGGGGTGGCAGGCAGCACTCTCATTGGAACTGTTTCAAAGAAAGAGAATACACACACACACACACACACACACACACACACACACACTCAGCTGGCTATAGAAATCTATCTTACCCAGTAAGGAAATGGGAGGGGAAGGGGATGAAAGAAAGGGAGATGATAAAAAGGAAGGCAGATTAAGGGAGGCAGTGATTAGAAGCAAAATATCCTTGAGGAGGAACAGGATAAAGAAAAGAGAGAGAAGAAGAATCAGAAGAAAGTAGGATAGAGGGAAATACACAGTAAACAGTCATAATTATGAAAATGAATGGAATGAACTCATTCATAAAACTGAAGCTGAATGGATTAGAAACCAGAATCCAACAATATGTTGTTTATGTATGTGAAGAGACACACTTGAAATAAAAAAGATACATACAGAGTTAAAATAAAGGGCTGGAACATAATGTAATACATTTCAGCTGAAGTAAAAAAGACAGGGGTAGCAGTGGTGATCTCTGGCAAAACAAAAGCAAAATAAGACCTAACTAAAAGGAGTAATCAGCTAAATTACATTTTGCTAATAGGACAATGAAGTAATATAAAAAAATTTACAGTGAATTTCTCTGATAAAGTGCTCATTTGTCCAATACATACTAAGAATAGAACTGAGTCAAATTTATAAGATCCATTCCCCAGCTGATAAGCAGTCAAAGGATGTATAGAGGCACTTTTCAGAAGAAGTCAAAGCTATCTATGGCTATATGGAAAAGTGCCCTAAATCACTACTGATTAGAGAAAGGCAAATTAAGACAGCTCTAAAGTATCACCTCACACCTATCAAAAATGAGAAATGCTAGAGGGCATGAGGGAAAAATAGATACATTAATGAATTGTTAATGGAGTAGTGAGCAAGTTCAACTATTCTGGAGAACAATTTGGAACTAGGCCCAAATGGCTATAAAATCGTACATACCCTTTGGTCTGGCAATACCGCCACTAGGTCTATACCTAAAAAAGATCAAAGGAAAAGGAAAAGAACCTATATGTACAAAAATATTTATAGTAGCTCTTTTTGTGGTGGCAAAGAATTGGAAACTGAGAGAGTGCTCATCATCTGGAGAATGACTGAACAAGTTGTGGTATATAATTATGATGAGATCCTGTTTTGTTATAAGAAATGATGAGGGGGTGGCAGGGTAAGCCCTATATGAACTGATGCAACATGAAGTGAGAAGTGGGAGATCGTTATAGACAGTAACAGAAGCCATGTAATGATGATCAACTATGAAAGACTTGGCTACTCTGATCTTGGCTACAGGGACTCAAGACAGTCAAAGGACTCATGATGAAAAAATGATTATCCACCATTCAAGAGAAAACTCATGAACTCTGAGTGTAAACTGAAGTGTAACTTTTTTCAGCTTTATTTTTCTTGCTTTTTTTGGAAAATACTAATATGGAAATATGGTTTGCATGATTTCACATGTATGATTGATATATTGCTTGCCTTCTCAATAGGTGGGAAAGGGGGTGGGAGAGAATGAGAGAACTGGGAACTCAAAATTTAACAATAAATAATACAATTTTTAAAGGATTTAAAAAAGAAGCTCAAGCCTACCCCCTACGCAGAGTTCTTCCAGCTACCTTCCCCATCTTATTTCCGTGTCTGCTCTTTCACACCCTCTCGATTCTAATTGGTCTGATCCAGTCTAATCTATTTCTCCTACGTAACAGACAGTCCATCTGGTATATCTCAGCATTAGGCTAGGGATACAAAGACTGTAACAGTGGAAGCTCTGCTCTCTAGGCAGACACCTTCATTCTTTCAGGAAGCCCACATATTCACATAGAAATATATGCAGAATCGCTACAAGCTAATTTTGCCGTAGACCTTTATTTAGCCATTCAGGATATATTTATGGGATACCTACTCTGTGTAAAGTGTTCATCAGTTAAGATAATTAGATGTAGTGCCTTTGTACATGGAGTATCCAGTCTAGGAGAGGAAATTAAATACACACAAGTAACTGTTGTACCGCATGGATTACCAGAGCATGTAGGAATGTGGGGAGGGAGGTGAGGGCTGACGCTGTCATGAAGGGAGGGCCAAGGTGCCCTTGCTCATTGTGCTGTGGTCCCAAAGCATATGGCAGGCAGCAAAAGAGATCTAGTCGATGACGGATGAAGCTTCTGATTCCTTCCCTCGTTAGTGCCCTCCCTCCTTCATCACAGTTTTCATTTTGAATACCTCCTGCGTTTATTTAACTGTTAACACGTTGTATTCCCTCCATCCTTCATGAGCAATCCCTCCTCCAGATTAGGGACTATCTCACTTGTGTATTTGTATCTCCAACATGCCAGTGTGGTGCCTAGCACATAGTGGGTGCTTAATAAATGAATGCTTGATGATTGACCATTGATTTCATAGTCTCATAGTAGAGAGTAGGAATACATAGTGATCTGGGCAGTGTGGGCCTGCTTCAGATCATGTGTCAAGGAGTCTCTGGGCCAGCTCAGGAGTTGTAGACGCTGTAGTGATCTGGTGCTTCTCCACCGAGCTGCAAGGACAGGAGGTGAGAAATACCTGCTCACTGGATATGCAGATGCTAGAGCAGGGCGTGAGGAGGGCTCCTGCAGGAGGCAGCTCAGGGGCGAGAGGTGGAGGACGTTGTCCTCGGATAATTTCCGGACTCATTTTTACAAATGGTACTTCTCCTACTATTATTGTGCATTAGTTTCTCTAGCCATAAAGAACGAATCTGTCGGAGAATGAAGAGAGAAAAGGCCATCTCTCCTAGCTAAGCAGGAGTCTCCAGGATACTCAAGTCTCTGTTATCTCTTGGAAAATTTAGTATCCATTCCCATGTTTATTGGGAGCTTGATACTTATAGAGACGATTGAATATCCTTAGGGGAAATTAAAAACAAGCTAGCCGCAGACAATTCCCAGACCTAAGGCCCTGGCAAGGGCCAAACATTGGCAGTCATGATTGTTATTAGACAAGCAACATTCAGTGAAACTGGTCTGTCCCCTTAGAGGAGAGGAGACCTAGTGGACAATCAGGTTAAAAGCACTGCAGAAGGGATTGGGAATATCAGAGGGAGCACTTACTTTCACCTGATAGGGATCACGAAAATACATTGTGTGTCTGTATTCTGGGAGAAAAATGTTTGGCATTTTGTAATGTCTTTGTTGACAAGTTGGAGGATTGTGGATCTGGTGAGGAGGTGACTTCCACTTGACCCTAGTTCTCTAAACTGTGGTGGGTGTGACCCATGTGCTCAGAAAGTTTTTTTTGGATAAGACTTTTCTTTTGAGAGAGGAGCTTTTTTTTTTCCTTTTCCTTTTCTCTATTTTTCACTATTGTTAATGGTTCAATTTCCATTTTTTTTCATAGTTGCTAGGACTAATAACATATGAGAACTTTGTAAAGTGTCTTTTTTTGTTAAATTTGTCTAAATACCCTTAGGGGTGATTATAATTTCTGGCTATGCTAGGCCTGGGACCACACACGCACTCAGTTTGTCAATTGTGGGATTATTTTAATTTAAGAATAATGATGAATGGATTGTTGTTTTATTTACATGGTGTTTAGGAAGACACTAAGACCACACGACTTGGACTTTGTTAAGACTTGAAGGCACTGGGGAAGACAATCACAAAGACAGGGCTTGTGAAGAACTCCAAGTTTCCAGAAAAATTTCCAGAAGTGGAGATATGAATAAATATGCCAAATGTATCCCTCTTGATTTGCTGAGGATAGCAAATATTAATTATGGGGAGAATGTAATAGGAATTCTGGGGTCCATTCATATCTCTGGTCTTTGTCATTGTGTATTTATAAGTCTAGCAATTCTGTTCCTGTTCTGTTTTACATATTGAGTACCTTTTTTACTTCCTTTTGGGAGATACTCAGGACAGGAGCCAAATGTAAGCTTCAGTTTCCCCAGGATTTTGGCATGGGGTCATAAAGAGCCAGAGAGAGTAAGACAGAACCTGACCTTTGAACCCAGCGGTAGGGGCCATATACTGGAAGAGGGTGAGAATTCTAGCCCCCAAGGTCAGCAGAATTTTTTGTAACATATGTATAAAAAAACCCCTGAGAGTTGTAGTTGCATTAGTTTTTTGAGGAGCTACTAGTTGCATTAAGAGAATTATGAGATCCAAATAAAAAAAGGCAAGGCAAGGGTTCCACTGAATTCGGCTTGTAAGATAATATGTATTGTAATGAGTACAGTCATAGCAACCATACTTTATGGTGAGCAGTGATAAACTAGAGACCATCTGTGGGAGGATGATCAGAATGGGGAGGGGTCCAGAACAGTCAGGTAAGCAATAGATCAGGAAACAAAATGTTTAGCCCAGAGAAGAGGATATTTAAGGGGAAATACTTGAAGGGCATCATGGGAAGAGGGATTTGACTTTGTTTCAGAGGTCACAAGTAGGAATGGTGGATAGAAATTCTAGGGAGGAAGATTGGTTTCGTTAGTGGCACTTAGAGATCTCTAACAATGGACCAGCCTATCTCACCATGTTGATTTTTCATGGCTTGAAGTTTTTAACCAAAGCTTGGATGACCATTTGTTCAAGGTACTATGGATAACCCTCCATTTCCAAATCTCATGATCTGATTTTGGTTATATGAACCTTCGCAGGTGAGCCACGATCATAGAAGCAGGGCCGGAAAGGATGTGGAGATCTCCCAGTCCAACCTTGTTATTTCCAGATAAGGAAACAAAGGCCCTGAGAGGGCCTGCCTTATTGAGTCACAAGGGAGTAAGTGGCAGAGGCAGGGGTCAAGTGCATGGACCTGTGCAGTGAGGAGGGGGCTCCAGGGAGAGTCCCATTGAGAACCATCGAGGTAGGAAGATAAGGTGTTGAGACAGGCTATGGGTCTCGCTGATGAGGAAGAGACCTATGTGACTCAAGCAGAAGTGGGGCAGATGTTGGAGGCAGGGACAAACAGCAGCTTAGAGGTGGCCCTGCTCTGGAGGGCCTTGAGAAGCAGTTAAGAGAATTCTGACTTTGTGTGACAGGAAACAGGGAGCCATTACTGGCTTTTGAGCAGATGAGCGATGAGTACTCAGGTTAATCATTCTCTCTCCTCCAGAGAGTGTTGGGTGCACACCCAAATCTATATTTTCATTAATTAATTTTTAGGCTCTTTATTGGGGCCGTTTCTTAATTTCATTTTTTAGAAAAGCTCTTTGACTTCCTACAGGCTCTCCTTTTAGTCTAACCTTTTTCAGACAGACGCTTTGCTTATTTCCTCTGAATACTTCACTTTGGCTTAAGGTCTCTTTTTAAGTTTTGTTAACTTTTTTCATTTACAACAGAATGTATTCAGAAATGAGGAAGAGAAAAGTAAATGTTGTAGTTAGAAATCAATGACAAGCAATTTCTTAGCCATCTTTATTCATGATCAAAATTGCTAGTTTGTGTTATACGTTGTATTATGGAATTTGTATGTTTCACTATTTACAAATGCTTCATTTTATTTTTCTACCTTTTAAAATTAACGTTTTATAGATACCTGTTGTTTTTACATCTCCCTACTCACTACCCATTGAGGCTTTCCTTTTAATAAAGAATATTTAAACAAAACCAATAGAATCAGTGACCATGTCTGACAGGGCATGCTACATTCTTTACCAACCTCTTTAAGGAGAGAGGTACAAGTGTGACATCTTACCTAGAATTTGAAATTTTAACAAATACAGTGAATTTGTGTCCAACCTATGATTTCTTTTGAGTATTTGTGGTTAAAAGTAAGCAGATCAAGGTTTTCTTCTATTAGGTAAAATAGTAATAATGAATAAGTGTGAATGGTGTATCTTATTTTCAGTGCTCCTTAGGTGAATAAAATGCTATGGTAAGATAGAGATCATGAATACTACAATACTATTGTGGTAAATTTCCAAGTTAGAATTTGAGTCATTTGTGAACAAGGTCCTACTGTTCTCTGACATCCATCTTTGTAAATTCATAAGTGAGCACAGTGTGGGGGCTGACTGATTTTGCAGTGTTTTAGAGGAAAACTCAGTGGGTTATGAGCCTATACTAAAGAATTATAAAATGAGCGAAAAGGATTCTGGACATAATATATCAATGTTCTGCTGAAAAAAAGTCAGCTTGTAATTATGGTCTTGAATCCCATGTATATGAAAGTTATATAACTCTTTCCCTCTCTACTATAGTGCAAGATAAGGCTTAGAAGAGGTTTGAGGAAAATCTCAGGAAAAGCAGGTCTTGCCTTTTACCCAGGTTTTGTCATGTACAAGGGCTTCTTGAGTTTGGATTCTTAACCAGTTAGACTGTAAAGTTGTATTTGTAAGGTCATGATTCTGGAGTTTCAGTATGCTTCTGGAAAAGTCAGCCCTGTTGCTCCCTAACAGGTTTATTTGTGTTGAGGCAGTGCCATACCCTGCAGCCACTTAATTTTGCCACCTTGAAATCAGCTAGCTTCCCCTTTGCCCCAATGGCCAATCACTGGCCACCCTTGTTGAATTTTTGTCGATGGCGTCTGTTGTAGAGGTCCCCTTCCTGTTCACACAGACAGCCACACTCCTGCTTTAGGCCTTTCTTATCTTTTGACTGGCTTCTTCTAAGGGGATACGCTCCTCTGTCTAGCAGCTGCCTAGGTAACATTCCTGCCTTGAGACACAGCTCTGACCAGCTCACTCTCCTACTCAAGGACCTCCAGCAGCACTCTGGTGTTCTTTCTTGGATAAAATACAAACTCCTCTGTCTGGCATTTGAAACTTTTCACAGTCTGATTCAAAGACAGGTTCTACATGATTCCTTTGCACATCCTCTATTCTAGCCCCATATACTGATCCCCACAAATGACATGCCATCTCCCCACCCACTCAGCATTTTGGCCCAGCCCACTTGTCCCCCGTGCCTGGAGCATTCTCCCTTCTCACCTCTGCCTTCTTCAGTGCTCAGCTCAGCTCCCATCTCCTGCCTGGGCAGGAAGGGCTCTTCCTAAGCTGGGGTTGCTTGTGCACTCCTTTGTATTTGCTCTCTAGATCCTGTAGAGAGCTATTTGCACCCATGCTGTTTCCCCCACTAAGCTCTTTGAGGGCCCTCCAAAGTGAGGGAACGTCCGTTATGGATGCTGCGAGTCTTCGTCTTTGGACCCCAGCACCAGCACAGAGCTTACTGAGGGAGCACTCAGTAAATGCTTAGTGATTGGGAAGGCAGGCCTTCCTTTTATAACAGCACACATTTGTGTCGTTCTTTAAGTTTATGAAATGTTTCATGACCATTATTTCATTTCATCGTCAGCGTTCCTAGGGAAGGGGCGAGGATGAAGGGCATTCCAGGCACGGAGTTGGCCACGTTGGGGACAGCACAGAGGCTGACGTGCTGGAACGCAGAACACAGGAAGCACGTGAGGGCAGCTGGCTTCCCAAAGCAGCTGGACCTGTCAGGAAGGGCTTGACATGATAGATACAGCATGTCAGTGACTGGAGAGTCAGCCTTAAAGCTAGGGAGAGCTGCCTCTAATGCATCCCGGCTGTGTAGCCTGGCCAAGGGTCCGGGAGCTCTCTTAGTCTAGAAGGTGCACAGAGGGTGCAGATTTTTGGTGATAAAAGGAGTTTATTCACCTGGAGGTTGCTTAGATAGATGAAACGACATATAATCTCTGCACCTTTATTTTTCCAACTTTTTGCTAATTAAAAAAAATTCTGGACATAGGCACACAAAAAAGCATGTACAAAGTGGAAGATCATTAAAGGCCATAAATTTTACCATGTACAGCTCTTTTAAAAAGTATGTAATAAATTCAACACATTGTTTTCAATGCCATCTTGCTTGTCTGTGTTTCATTTACAAAGTCCTTGTGTTCTCTTCTGGGCATTTTCTTTTACATGCTTTCTTGTCTTTCTTTTTCTTTTTTGGCAACACTCTCATTGGTCTCCCTCTCCCACTCATTTTTGTTCACCTGCAATTGAAAAAAGAAAAAAAAAACTTGTGACAAATGAACCTGATCAGGCAAAACAAATCCTCACATTTTCACAGTCTAAAAGTCTGTGTTTTATTCAGCAGCTTGAGTTCATCCCCTCTCTGTCAGGAGGTAGGCAGCATACTTCATCACTGGTCCTCTGAAGTTGTAGCTGGTCACTACATGATCTAAGGTCTTGAGACTTTCAAAATTATCTTTCCTTGAAGATGTTATTATTAAATAAATTGTTCTCCTGGTTCCACTTACTTCACTTTGCATCAAATTATGCATGTCTTCTCAGGTTTTTTGAAACTGTTTCTTGTGGTGCTATAATATTCTATTAATATACCATAATTTGTTTAGTCATTTTCCAGTTGGTGGACACCTCCTTAGTTTACTTTTTTGCTACAACAGAAAGATCTGTTATAAGTATCTGGAATTATGTCTTTTTCCTTTTTCTCTTTGATGTCTTTGGAATGTCTCTTTTAAATAATGGCATTTCTATAGCACTTTAAGATTTGCAAATTGCTTTACAAGTATCTCATTCAATTGTGACAAAAAATCTATTAGGTATGTACTATGATGACCATTTTAGAAGTGAGAAAAGTGAGGCTAACCGAGGTTAGGTGACTTGTTAGGGTCATAGGACCAGTAAGTGACTGAAGCTAGATCTGTACCCAGCTCTTCTGACTTCAGGATCCATCTGCTGTGCCACCAAGCTGTCGAGCAGAAACTGCGGCCTTCAAAAGAACCAAAGAAGAGATGGGGTGGGGGATGGGGGAGTGCAGAACAAGAATTCACATTTCTATATATCTTTCTTCCTATTCCCAACACTTAGAATGGTGTTTGATACACACTGAGTGCTTAATAAACGCTTGTTGACCGAAGAAGCAGAAGAGAACTCACGATCTAATGCAGGAGATTGCAGAGTGGAATAATGTGACAAAGATTAAAGAGAAGAAAGACATCAGAATATTTGGAACTAAGAAGACAGATCCATCTTCCCAAAGAGCAAGGATGTTAACAAATGTTTGTCCTGTAAGGAAGGATGAAATGGGCTACAGACACTGTCAATGAGAAGTCATCCTGCTGGGGCTAGAGAAATAAGAGAGGAGGAGGGGGAAGATTGGTGTATCCCTGCTGAGGGTCCTGAGAGCAACAAGGGAAGTTTGCTGACTCCCAGGGAATGTGTGTGTCCAAGAAGCTGCAGAGCATCTCCAAGTATGTGTCACCTTGGATGATGACAACTGTGATTCAGTGGGACTCAAGGGGTTGCAAATCATTTGCCAGAAGGATCTGGAATGCCTTGCTAAGATAAAGTCTTAGGTGAGACCAGGCCTTTTTGTCCTTGTTGTCCAGCGAAGGGAAGAACTTCACAAAAGTAGATTTGGAAGTGAACAACTAAGTGGTTAAGAAGGTGGTATCTAAGAACAGGATTTGGATTTGGATTTTGTTATCACAAAATAAAATAATGAGCTGGGTATGGTGGCACTCATCCCTAAGCCCTGCTGCTGGGGAGGCTGAAGCTACTGGATTGCTTGAACCCAGGATTTTTCAGCTGTAGTAGGACTAAAGAAGAGCAGTTATCCGTACTGTCTGGTATCAATACAGTGATCCCTCAGAAGCAGGAGTGGGGGTGGGGCACCATGCTGTTTAAGGAAAGGAAAACCAGTCCAGGTTGGGAAGAGAGAAGGTCAAAACTTCCACATCAATCATCAGTGTGAGATCTGTGCCTCCCTCCCTGGGTGATAGAAGAACTACTCTCTCTCTCTCTCTCTCTCTCTCTCTCTCTCTCTCTCTCTCTCTCTCTCTCTCTCTCTCTCTCCCTCTCTCCCTCTCCCTCCCTCCCTCCCTCCTCTTTCTCTTCTATCTCTCTTTCTGTGTGTATGTGTATGTAAAATACACAACTCTCTATAGAAAATACCCTAAATCTCAGGGGTGGGGGAGAGTTGCCTGGCTCATTCCCCTGTGCTTGTTTCTCCATCTGCTTTGGAAGGATCTCTGCAGGACTCTGAAGGTCCCCTCTAATGGACTGGTACATCTCCAAGGCTTCCTAGCATGGTACCATCTTCCCATAGTATATAAATTACATATATTTATGTATCATATATAAATATGGCATAAGTTATGCACACACATATAATATATACGTGCTGTATAATACATAATGTATACGTATAATTAGCTCCTGACCAGGGATGTATGGTGCACCTAGCAAGAGCTGATAAAGCATCATCTCTCAGAGTTTTGCAGATGAAAAATGGCTTAAAACTGAGGAGGAGGAAGGGGAAGATCACTTATATATACACAGAACCTGGACACGTAGAGCACAGTGCAGGTGAGGGATAACAGCAATAGAGACATATGGATTCTCACAGGAAAAGTCCAGTGTCAGCCCACAGGGAAACTGTGGCCTTGGGTGTTTATGCACAGGCCGAAGAACGGGTAACAAGCAAGATGAACTAGATGTCTTAACACAAATTTGGGGAATCTCCAAATTTAGCTTTTTTCCTTTTATTTTTTCTACTTACATGTAAAGATGGTTTTCAACATTCATTTTTGTAAAATTTTGAGTTCCAAAATTTTCTCCCTCCCTCCCCATTCCTTCTTCAAGACAGCAAGCAATCTGATGTAGGTTATGCATGTACAATTATGTAAACGTATCACCACACTAGTCATGTTGTGAAAGAAGAATCGGAACAAAAGGGAAACAACCACAGGAAAGAAAAAACAAAACAGTGAAATTAGTCTGCTTCCATCTGCATTCAGACTCCATAGTTCTTTCTCTGGACGTGGATAGCATGTTCCATTGAAAGTCTTTTGGAATTGTCTTAGATCATTGTATTGTTGAGAAGAGCTAAGTCTCTCATAGTTAATCTTTACTCCGTGTTGCTGTTTCTGTGTACAGTGTTCTCCTGGTTCTGCTCACTTCACTCAGCATCAGTTCATGTAAGTCTTTTCAGGTTTTTCTGAAACCTGCCTGCTCATTGCTTCTTATGGAACAATAGTATTCCATTACATTCATATACCACAACTTATTCAGCCATTCCCCAATTGATGGGCATCCCCTCAATTTCTAATTCTTGGCCATCACAAAAAGAGCTGCTATAAATATTTTTTTGTACATGTGGGGCCTTTTCCATTTTTAAAGCTCTCTTTGGGATACAGATCTAGTAGTGCTATTGCTGGATCAGAGAGTATGCATAATTTGGTTGCCCTTTGAGCATAGTTACAAATTGCTCTCCACAATGGTTGAATCAGTTCACAACTCTACTAAGAATGCATTAATGTTCTAATTTTCCCACGTCTTTTCCAACATTTATCATTTTCCTTTTCTGTCATATTAGCCAATCTGATAGATATGAGGTAGAGAAATTTGCATTTCTCTAATTTTATTTAACTGCATAGGAAACACTGGAACTTGATAGGATGAGAGCTATGACTTGAATATTACTTTGGAAAGAAAAGACATTTTTTCAAATGGAAGAGGATACACAAAAAGGGATGTGGGACAGTGATTGACATTGTATATTAAGAAGAAATAATAATATGAGGAAACCCAGTCTTCATGTGAAGGACAGGGTAAAGGATGATGCAGAGAAGCATGATGGGAGACAATTTGAGCAGAAAACAGAATTTATCTTGTCATTGGAATATGCCAAAGGTCTGTACAGAAAGAATACATAGATGAGTTTGAGAATAGATCATAAGCCTGAACATTATTGACAGAATATATTAGATATTGGACAGCTAGGTGGCACAGTGGATAAGAGTACTGGGCTTGGGGTCAGGAAGGCTCATCTTGCTAAGTTAAAAATCTGGCCTCAGACACTTACTGTGACGCTGAGCAAGTTTTTAACCCTGTTTGTCTCAGTTCCTCATTTGGAAAGTGAGCTGGTGAAGGAAGTGGCAAACGACTCCAGTGTCTTTGCCAAGAAAACCTCCAAAGGGATCACAAAGAGTCAGACACAACTGAAAACAACTGAGTGACATATTAGATAGAGAAAACTATAATTAGCTAGATATCTCATATTGCCTTCTCTTAGCAGAACAGCTAATTTCTTGACTTGCCTTAATGATAATTCTATTTTGGATTGAATCCTCATCAACAATGAGGAACTTGGTTCTCATTGGGAACTTTATGGGGAAGTCATGTGAAAGAGGAAAAACCAGGAGCAACGTGTTAAGCTTTGGATGAGAAAATTTTGGGAAATTACTGGCACTTAGTGCTATTCAGAAGTGGAATTGACTGCCTCTAGAAATAGTGAAATCCCCTCCTTGGAGATCTTTAGCCAAGGGCAGGATAAATTTATGGATTCTTGGTGAATTATGTGTTGGATTGTGGGACGTCTGAGATCCTTCTAGCTCCAGTAGTCTGTGATTCAATCTTTGATTTACAGAGTTTTGTTTTATTTACTGTTGACATTAAGGAGATTAATTTACTCTTCTTGGATCCTATGAGGTTTCTATAGTGGTGGAGCAAAGTGGTAGGTTTGCAAAACTAGCATTGATCATGGTGCTTCAAATGGTCATCGTGCAAATTATGGTTCAATTTCTTCCTCTTGGGAAATCTCCAAATACTAGTGTTCTCAAGGTCAGTGGCAGCAGCCAAATGAGAGCTTGCATTTTTGCTAGCATTTGCTGTTTAAGTTGCTTGAGAAAAGACCCCTTGGCTCTCTCTATAGCATTTCAGTTGTAGATTTTTATCCTTATCCTCTTACCAGACCTCTAGAGAAGATTTAACCATCCTGTTGGAAATTTTCCTATTTATCTTATAGCATTTTTCATTGATCAGGAGAGCACTCCTTAGCCTCATTCTCCGTACATGACTGACAGACCTTCTCTGCTTGGGCAAAGTGTTCCATGCGGGATTCACTCAGAATGCCTCCAAATTCATCTCTGGTGACCATAAGCCATGGGAAGGTTGAACTTGCTAGGCATGGGTGCCCTGGAGCTCAGGCAGGGAGCTCAGAGTTCCCTAAAGCTCAAGGATTGGCTACCTGAATTAGCTCCTTGTGCTTGGTTCTCTATTTACTTTGGAGGAATCTCTGCAGGACTCTGGAGGTCCCTCTATAGATTCTTGGTTGAGTGGGAAGTCTAGAAGTGATTCCCTCTGTGGCCTACTAGAGTGGTACATCTCCAAGACTTCCTAGCATGATGTCATCTTTTCTTAACCAGACCTCAAAGTACACTTGCTAACTTAATCCTTGGTAATTTGTGGTTCTCGGGCAACCCCCTTTCCCACTGTTGGGCTCTTTGCCTATCTCCCTACAGCTGTTGAACCTGTTAGGCATGGCTGTCTTCATAAACTTTATGTTCGTGAAAGGGGACCATGGCTCATTTTTTCCTCCTTCTCTGCCTTGGGAGAAGAATGAGGAGGATGATATATCTATGGACACACGTATTTCTCCTTCTCCCTCCCTATAACCTCAAGGCAAAGACGATATCTTTTTCTTACTGTATGTGTTCGTTTTATTTATATCTTTTGTTTTCCTATTGGTTAGAGTTCTCCCTATTACCCCTCTCTTAACTCCTCTCAGAGAGCTATCCTTTATAACTAAGAATTTGAAAAGAAAAAGAAGAGAAAATTCACTGAAACCATTGCCCATAAAAAAATCTGATGTATGTGCCATCCTCTTGGAACCCCAACTCTACAAAGGTGCATATCTCTTCTTTGGGGCCAACCTTGTTTATATTTTTCAAAACCTTCAATTTCACTTGTTACCAAAAAAGCTTTTCTTCTTATCAATGACTTCCACAGGGTATATGCCTAGCACTGGAATCTCCAGGTCAAAGGTTATGAACATTTTAGTCACTTTATCTGCAGAATTCCAAATTACTTTCATTTATTTATTAAATTTAGACATTTAGAAATATAAATGTTCCCCAAGTACTGTTTTAGCTGCATCCTACAAATTTTGGTATGTTGTCTCATTGTTATTATCTTTAATGAAATTGTTGATTGTCTCTATTATTTGTTTTTGACCCACTCATTCTTTAGGATTAGGTTATTTAGTTACCAGTTTTTCATTGTATGTTTTCAAGGCCCTTTATTCAATGTAATTTTTATTGCATTATGGTCATAAAAAGATGTATGTAGTGTTTATGCTTCCTTGCATTTGTGAGTTTTTTATACCCTAATACAGTAGAACCTTGGTTTACGAATTTAATTCATTCTGAGATTATATTTGTCATGATTTGTTTGTATTGCAAAGTGAATTTTCCCATAGGAAACAATGTAAAGTTGGATGATTGGTATCACATTCCCAAAAATATTCATATAAAAATAATTATAATTTCAAGTATAATTTCAGTTTTGTCCCTAATGCACCTGAAATATACCAGCAATGATTAGTACACAATATAAACCGAAAATAAAATAAATTAACCTGCAATTTACCTTTGAGAAGAGTCATGGCTGGCATGAAGGAGACAAGAGGGAGGAGGAAGGTTTATTGCTTGGAAGGAGAATCTCCTTCTATGAGAACATTGGGGATTTCAACGTAGGGAGTGTTCTCTCTTATGCTACTTTCACTAAAAATAAGACTAACACTACTTATTTTGCATTTTCTAGAATCACTTTTATGTTTTGACTCACTGATTTTTTTTCTTTAGTTCGCATCTGACTAGGAATCTAATGACACTTGCTTTTGACATTTTTTAAAATTTGTTTTCAGTTGTCAACAATCACTTCCATGAGTTTTAAATTTTCTCCCCCTCTCTTACCTCTCCCTCCCTGAGATGGCGTGCAATCTTATATGGGTTAAAAAAAACCAAACCATTGACCTAATTGAATGTCATCCCTTCATGAGTCGTTCAAGTCCAAACATGATGTTTATACTGTGAATTTTTATTTGTCCTGCAAGACAAATTTTGCAAAAAATTTTTCTTTGTCCAGAAAAACATACATAAACCAGGTTACTTGTAAACTGAGATTCTGCTACACATGGTTAATTTTTGTGAAGATGTCATGCACAGTTGAGAAATGTGGATATTCCTTTCAATTCCCGTCAGTATTCTCCAGAGGTATATCATATAGTTTCTAAAATTCTATTCATCTTTTAAACTTTGTTTATTTTATGGTTAGATTTATTTAGGTCTGAAAAGGGAATAAATTAAGGTTACCCACTAGTGAAGTTTTATTGTCTATTTTCTTATGTAACTCATTTAACTTTTCCTCCAAGAGTATGGATGCTTTGACATTTGGTGCAGGTATATTCAGTACTGATATTAATTCATTGTCTATGGCACCTTTTAGGAAAATGTAATTTTCCTATTTATTTCTTTTAAAAATTAGATCTGTTTTTGTTTTGTCTGAGATCATGATTGCTGTTTCTGTCTTTTTTCTTAGCTCCAGCTCAATCATAATAGATTCTGCTTCAATTTCTTATTTTGACTGTATGTACATTTTTTTCTGTTTCAAGTATGTTTCTTGTAGACAACGTATTGTTAGATTCTGGTTTCTAATCCATTCTGCTATTTTCTTCCTTTTTATGGTTGATTTCATCCCATTTACTTTTACAGTTATGATGACTAACTGTGTATTTCCTTCCATCCTAGTCTATTTCTCACTTCTGAGGTATATATATATATATTCCTCTTTTTCACCCTGTCCCCTCAGGAGTCTGTTGTGTTTCTGACCATTGCCTCCCTTAATCAATCCTCTCTCTTATCCCATTCCCTTTCTCTTTTTTAAAAAAATTATTTTTGATGTCCTTTTCTTTTTAAACTTTGAGTTGCAAATTCCCTTCCTCTCTCCCTTCCTCCCTCCCGGACTCCCATGACTCTCCCATCTGCTGAGAAGGCAAACAATATAATATCAGTCATATATGAAATCATTCAAAACGTACCTCCATATTAGCCATATCACAAAACAAAGCAGAAAAAGTGAGAAAATTATACTTTGATTTGCACTCAGAATTCATCAGTTCTCTCTCCAAAGGTGAATATGCAGTTTTCCAGCATCAGTCCTTTGGAGTTTTCTTGGATCACTGTAGCCAAATCTTTCACAGTTGATTGTCATTATACCATTGGTATTACTTGTGCATAGTGATCCCCCAGTTCTTCTTCTCACTTCATTTTGCATCAGTTCATATAGGTCTTGTCATTTTTTCCCCTTGAAACCACCGTTATCGTTATCATAATTTCTTATAACATAATAGAAATCCATCACAATCATATGTACAGGCTTTTCAGGCATTCTCCAATTGATGAACATCTCCTCAATTTCCAATTCTTTGCCTCCGCAAAAAGAGCTGCTATAAATATTTTTGTACATGCAGATAATTTTCTTTTTTCTTTGATCTTTTTTTGGGTATAGATCTAGTAGTGATATTGCTACATCAAAAGGGTATATAAACTTTTATAGTCCTTAGGGCGTAGTTCCATATTGGTCTCCAGAATAGGTGAACAGGTTTACTACTCTATCAACAATTCATTAATGTACCAGTTTCCTCTCATCTCCTCCATTTGTCATTTCTGATGGGTATGAGGTGGTACCTCAGAGTTGTTTTAATTTGCCTTTCTCTAATCAATAGTGATTTAGGACATTTTTAGTATGACTATAGCTGGTTTTGGTTTCTTCTTCTGAAAATTATCTATTTATATGCTGTACCTACTTATCAGTTGGAGAGTGGCTCTTATAAATGACTCTTTTATAAATTTTACTCAGTTTGCTATATGTTTGAGAAATGAGGCCTTTATCAGAGAAATTTGCTGTAAATTTTTAAATATTACTTCATTGTCTGTCGTACATTTTAGCAAAATGTAATTTACCTGATTATCCCTTTTAATTAGGTCTATTTTTGCTTTTACTTTGTCAGAGATCATGATTACTACCCCTGCCTTTTTTACTTCAGCTGAAACATATTAGTTTCTGTTTCAGCCTTTTATTTTAACTCTGTGTGTGTCTTTTTATTTAAGTGTATCTCTTCTAAACAATATATTGTTGGATTCTGGTTTTTAATTCATTCTGCCGTCTGCTTCCATTTTTTGGGTTAGCATGTCCCATTCACATTCACAGCCTGATAACTAACTGTGCATTTTCCTCCATCCTATTTTCTTATGTTTATCCTTCTCTCTCTCTTTTTTATCCTGTTCCTTCTCAGAAGTTTGTTTTGTTTCTGATCACTACCTCCCTTAATCTTCCCTCCTTCCTCATATCTCTTATCCCCTTCCCCTCCTCTTTCTCTGTTGGTTAAGATAGATTTTTATACTCAACTGAGTGTGTGTGTGTGTGTTCTTTGTTTGAACCAATTCTGATAAAGAATGAGGTTCAAGCATTGCCTGCCACCCCCAACTACCAGTTCCCTCTCACTTTAAAAGCTCTTTCCTGTACACCTCTTTTATGTGAGAAAAATTTCCCCATTTTACTTCCCTCTTCTCTTCCCCCAGTACATTGCTCTTTCTCACGCCTTTGTTTTTTTGGGAGATGATCCTAACCTAATCAACTTACTCCTGTGCTGCCTATGTGGACTCCTTTTAACTGCCCTAATAATGATCAAGTTCTTAGGAGTTACATGTATCATCTGTCTAGTGTGTAGGGTGTTCAGGGAGGGCTAGCACTTCTGGGGTCAGGGCTTGCCAA
Organism: Notamacropus eugenii; assembly: GCF_028372415.1. Lineage (NCBI taxonomy): Eukaryota > Metazoa > Chordata > Mammalia > Diprotodontia > Macropodidae > Notamacropus > Notamacropus eugenii. The sequence goes on from NC_092875.1 coordinate 17,118,274, forward strand.
GCTCTTTTCAAGGCTGCTTATCTACTTTTGGTGTCCGTCTACCTGTGGCTCCAAGAATATGTAGCATGTGCCATGGCTATACCCAGGATCTTTATTTCCTCTATTTCCTTAAATGTCTGCTTATTCCCCTGTAGAACTATATTCTGTTTTGCTTAGTAGGTTGTTCTTGGTTGAATTACTAACTCCTTTGTCTTCTAGAATGTCATGTTTCAAGCCCTCCTGTTCTTTAAAGTAGTAGCTGCTAAATATGGTATTTGAATTATTTCTGTTAGTCTTGTTTTTAGTATTTTCTCTTTTATGGGACTTCTGGATTTTGTCTGTAACATTCCTGTGAATTTTCATTGTTGGATTTTTTTCAGGAGAGACTGGTAGATCCTTTCAATTTGTGCCTTGCCCTCTGGTTCTAAGAAATCTGGGCAATTTCACTTTATGGTTTCTTGAAATATGCTCTAGGCTCTTTGTTTTTTGTTCATGACTTTCAGGTAGTTCAATGATTCTTAAATTATTTCTCCATAATATATTTTTGAGTTCAGTTGTTTTTCCCATGAGACAGTTCTCATTTTTTTCCATTCTTTTGACTGGTTTTTTTTTGTTTGTTTTTTTGCTTTTTGCTATCTCATAGACTCATAAACTTCCACTTGGCCAATTCTAATTTTGAAGGAATTATTTTCTTCAATATTTTTACACCTCTTTCCTCAAATTATTAATTCTCTTTTCATGATTTTTCTTACATGACTCTTATTCCTCTCCCCAATTTTTCCTCTCTTATTTGATTTTTAAAATCTTTTTTTATACCCTTAAAATCTCTTTAAATTCTAGGAATTTTTCTTAGGCTTGTGTATTCATCTTCATTTTTCTTTGAGGCTTTGCTTATAAATATTTTTAAGTCATTGTCTTCTTCTGAGTTTGTGTCTTGAGCTTTTCTGTTACCCATGGTAGCTTTTTATAGTTCATTTTTTGTTTGTTTGTTTTATCATTTTTTCAGCCTGTTTCTTGATTTTGGACTTTATGTTAATTTTGAGCTCTGCTCATCTAGAAGTGGGAGGGGGGCGGATTGTCTGACTTGAGTTTCTGTCTTCTTGTGACTTTCACAGTTCTTCTGAGGGTCTGTAAGTTTTTGTTTCTTCCAAAGTAGTCTAATCTAGGGTGAAGTCTGTTTTCTGCCCTCCTATTCTACATTCTCTTAGTTCCTGATCCAATCTGGGAACCTCTGCAGGTTCAGGGTGACTGAAATGCTGAATCATCCTTGCTTATGGTGTCCTGCTCCAGTTGTTCTCCTACAGGAGGCTTATATATGTGGCTAAAGATTAGAATTACTTTGCAGAAAAATTGTACCAATTCACAACTCCACCAATAATGTATTAGTGTGTGTCTTTCCACAACCCCTCCAGAACTGACTATTTCCATTTTCTGTCATCTGTGCCAATTTGCTGGATGTGAGACAAAACAGAGCTGTTTTAATCTGCATGTCTGTTAATTTTAGTGATTTGGGGGACTTCTACTGTGTGGCTATTATTGTAGTTTAGTTATTTTTCAGTCATGTTCAACTCCTTGTGACTCCTTTTGGGCTTTTCTTGGCAGAGATACTGGAGTGACTTGTCAGTTCCTTCTCCAACTCATTTTACAGATGAGGAAACCAAGGCAAGCAGGGTGAAGTGACTTGCCCAGGGTCACATGGCTATTAAGTGCCTGAGGCCGGATTTTAATTCAGCAGGGTGAATCTTCCTGACTTCAGGCCTTGTGCTCTGTTCACTGAGCCACCTCACTGCCCTTTTGTGACTGTTAACAGTGAGAAATTCTTTTTTTTTTTTTTTCCAGAACTGCCTTTTCATGTCCTTTAACCACTTCTCTATTGGGTAATGTTTTCTTTCCTTTATGTACTTCTGTGGCTTGGACCTTTGGCTTTTCAGTCTCAGTATCTTCAGCCCCTTAGTGCTGAAGGATGGTGCTGATGGATGTATATTTGTTCTTTTGGTTTCTCTACGTCTTCCTCCTTTTGACTTCTCACACTTCCTTTTTCTTCTCTTCATCATTCTGTTCCATGTTGTTTTCCTCCATCAGATTTCCATTTCTCTTACACTGATTCAGTTGTCTAGTTTTCTGTATATGGTTTGGGCAGCTTGGCGGTCATTGGACCAGTCCTGGCAGACTTTCAGATCTTCTCTAATGCCACCCTTGAGAACCAAGGTCCCTAATAATATTTTGTCTGATTGCCACCATGGGAGCTGGAAAACACCTAGACTGTTATAGTCCCTAGGGGGAGCGGGATTGCAAAAGTGGACAGGTCTTGGAGTAGATGGATTTGGCCTAGGGTACCAAGTTCACTTTTAGTTTGGGCCAGGATGGACAACATACAGCCTCAAGGCCACTTGAGGACCTAGAGGGCTGGATATGTTCTGTGAAGTTTGGATTCAGTCAAAGAGCCATACTTGAGGACCTAGAGGGTCACATGTGGCCTCAAGGCCAGAGGTTCCTTGCCCCTGGTTTGGGCATTTTGGATTCTGGCAAATCCGTTCAAATGCTAAGACGAATGTGTGGTCTTAATACAGTTTTAGAAGTGGTCATGCCATTGCTAAAAGGTTTGGATCTAGAATTGGTAAGGAATTTTAAATTACAGTACTGTTAAATGTGTCAGAACTCTCTGGTCCTTATTTGACAAGGTTTTTCTTTTTGTAGATTGCTCTTTTTGGAGCCAAGTCTTTTAGCAGAAGAAGCCCAGATGGGCCAGCATTGAGCAAAGCTGAATTTGTTGAGAAAGTTCGTCAGAGCAACCAGGCCTGTCAGGATGGAGACTTCGACACAGCCATTGTCCTGTATAATGAGGCGCTCGCGGTGGACCCGCAGAACTGTATCCTGTACAGTAATAGGTCTGCAGCTTACCTGAAAATCCAGGAGTATCATAAGGCCCTGGACGACGCTATCAAAGCCCGCCTCCTAAATCCCAAATGGCCAAAGGTAGGAAGCTCACCTGTGTGCAGAGAACTCTGATACCTTTGTCGGCTTTTTCATGTAAGATTTTGTTGAATCCGAAGGGCCGTTAAGTCTTTAATAGTCTGTGTTCCAGCGGATGATACCGTGATTTTATCCCACTATGACGAGTACATCCCTCTCTGTATCTCGGAGCGTTGTGTTTTTTTCGGAGGATGGCTTTTGTTGATGTAGTTGGATTTTTGTTCTACTTTTTCTTAGTTTCTTGGAAACCTGTCTTCCTGGCTTTGGTCGGGGCGTTGGACGTAGCGCTTTGGAAAGTTGCTTGGTACTCAGACCAGACTTTTCTAACTGGACATAGAGTAACTACCTTGTTTGCTTGGTGATGATCTTGTTCTCTGTACTTTAAAACTGTGTTCCTTGAGTGAAACGACCTCTCGTAAATAAGTTGTTATAATAATCTGGATACCAACCACAAAGCAGAACAGTCTCTGTTTGGCATGTACTTTATTTTCAGTAGACTTCTGTAGCTTTGGTTGGCTTTCTTGCTTTATTTTTGAAATAATTTCCTAGTACTAGACAGAAGTTTGCTTGAGTTATGTGTTGTTCTAGGTCATGAAAACATCTTGAATATACTGTGTATTCTTAGATGTATAATGAATGTTAATACAAATTTTTAAAAAATACATTTTGATTGATTTTTTCATTTTTATATCATAAACATTTTCCCTCTCCCTCACCTTCTTAGAGAGCCATCTCATAAACAAAGAATATTTTTTTTAGAGAAAAAGTGGGAGAAAACAAATCCAGCCCATCTTCTGCAGTGTTGCACAGCTCTGTACCGTACGGTTCTGCAAAGGAATGGGGTGTGTCTGTCTTCTCCTTGTACCTCTTTGGGGCCACGCTTATTCTTTGTGACTGATCCGTGGTGGTTGTTCTTTGTCTTTATGTTGTAATATTATTGTGATACATGTTTCCTAGAGGACGTGTGCGTGACGGTCTCCTGTGGGTGGCACATGGTGTTGCTGTGTTCTTCTTCTATTGTTCTTTTCCTTCTGGGGTTGTTTTGTCTTCATGACTTGTTATGGTAGTATATTATTCCTGGTAGATTTTCTTTACTGAAAGGTTATATAAACTTAATAGACACTTGCGATGTGTCTATGGTGCATTGGACCTCTGTAGGTCCAAATTAGTGGAATTAATTCAGGAAGAGTTTGATGATCACTTATTCTTTGTAAAGAAGAACAAGATTTTCTATTGATAGAGAGATAAGACATATTACAGATGAGGAAATTCAAACTCAGAAACTGCCACAGGTTCATCCCAGAGCACAGGGGGCAGTGATAGGGCTGGAAGTGTGGGGCTCTTTCCAGTCATCTTTTAAAGTAAGGGATTCTACATTGTCCTGATCACCTCATCAGCCCCCAGGGTTTAACTGGCATCTTCATAAGATGATCCACATGCTCGCAAACGTGCATGGATGTGATATATTTATGTGTATGCACAAACATGTGAATACAGACACATGCACATGTACCTACATCTATGTGTATACATATGTATATTCCTTTAATACCTATGTTTACATGTATGACTGTACCCATATACCTGTATCTATACCTATACCTATCCATCCATTCCTAGTTTTTTCCTAAGGTTCAATCTGGCATTATCAAATTACCAATTGGACATTTCCAACTAGTTGTCATGGACTCACCTTGGACTCAATGTCAAGACCTTGTAATCTTTTCTCCCAGACCCTGAGGTCTTCCAGATCTGCCTCTTTCTGTCAGTGGCTCCATCATGCTTCCCATTTCTCAGGTTCATAACTCTGCATTATCCTCCACCCTTCACCCTCCCTCACCTCGCATGTCCAATCATTTGTCAGATCTTCTACATCTGCCCCCTTCTCTCCACTTGCACAGTGGACATCTTTGTTTACCCTCCTGACCTCTCACCTTGATTATTGCCTTAAATCTCTCTGTATCCCGTTCATCCTAAACATTGTGGCCAAAGTCATTTTCCATAGGAGTGGATCTGACTATAGCACTTCTCTCAGTCCATTCCTAAGGCCCCAAATTGCCTTTAGGAGTAATTTATCTGCCTTCCTCATTCTATGGTCCAGCTCAACTGGCCTTCTCTCTATTCCTCATTCATCTCTCATCTCTGTGCCTTTGCATTGGTTGTCCCCCATACATGGACTGCCCTCCCTCCTCAGAGAGTCCCTTTCTTCCTTTAAGATTCAATTCAAGCACTATCATTTGCATCCCTCTTTCCCTCCCTAAGTTGTTGTTTGGTTGTTATGTCCGACTCTTTGTGACCCCATGGACCATGGCACACCAGGTCCTTCTGTTCTCCATGATATCCTGAAGTCTGTCCAAACTCATGTTCTTTGCTTCCATGACACACTATCTGTCATCTCATCTTTTCTTTTTGCTTCTAGTCTTTACCAACATCAGGGTCTTTTCCAATGAATTCTGTCTTCTCTCTATGTGGCCAAAGTATTTAACTTCAGCTTCAGTAGTTGTCTTTTCAGTAAATAGTCTGAATTAATTTCTTTAAGTATTGACTGATTTGATCTCATCACTGTCCAAGGGAGTCTCAAAAGTCTTCTCAGATCCACAATTCAAGAACATTATTTCTGCAGTGCCCAGTTTTCCTTATAATCCAACTCTCATAGCCATACATTGCTACTGGAAAAACCATAGCTTGGACTATACAGACCTTTGATGGCAAGGGGATGTGTCTCTGCTTTTTAGAATGCGGTCCAGATTTGCCATAGATTTCCTTCCAAGAAGCAAGTGTTTTTTAATTTCATGGCTGCAGTCACCATCAGCAGTGATCTTTGAGCCCAAGAATATAAAATCTGACATTATTTTCATTTCTTCTCCCTCTGTTTGCCAAGATGTGACGGGAACAATTGCCATTATCTGAGTTTTCTTTTTAATGTTAAATTTCCAGCTAGTTTTTTAACACTCTCCTCTTTTACTTTCATCAAGAGGCTTTTTCATTCTTCTTTACTTTTTGCCACTAGAATGGTATCTTCTGTATATCTGAGATTGTTGGTATTTCTACCAGCAGTCTTCATACTAGCTTTTCATTAGTTCAGCTTGGCATTTTGCATGATGTACTCTGCATATAAGTTAAATAAATAAGGTGACGGACAATATACAGTCTTGCCATACTCCTTTCCTGATCTTAAACCAGTTTTTCTATGTTTGACTCTTACTGTTGTTTCTTGGTCCAATTGACCTCATTCTCTAGGCCATCTGGCTCTAGATCAGTAACCCACCATCATGGTTATTGGCGGTGTTAAGATCTTTCTTGTATAGTTCTTTTTTGTATGCTTTCCACCTCTTCTTAATCTTTTCTGCTTCTGTTAAGTCCCTACCATTTGTGTCTTTTTGTAATCTCAATTTTTACATGAAATGTTCCCTTGATATTTATAATTTTCTTCAAAATATCTCATGTCTTTCCAATTTTATTGTTTTCTTCTATTTCTTTGTATTGCTCTTTTGAGAAAATATTAGAATCCCCTCCTTGCTATTTTCTGGAATTCCTCATTCAGCTAGGTATGTCTTTCCCTTTCTCTTTTCTCTTTGACTTTTCTTCTTTCCTCAGTTTTGTTTTTTTACAGTTTTCAATTGATTTATTTTTAGTTTTCAGTATCACATCGCACACTGTGGCTGTTTCTGTGAACAGTGTTCTCTGGGTTCTGCTCACTTCACTCAGCATCAGTTCATATAAGTCTTTCCAGGATTTTCTGAAATCATTTCTTACAGCACAATAGCATTCTATTCCATTCATTTACCATAATTTATTCAGCCCTTCCCCAATGGATGAGCATTCCCTCGATTCCCGGTCCTTGGCCACCACAAAGAGCTGCTGTGAATGTCTTTGTACATGTGGGTCCTTTCCCATTTTTGTGATCTCTTGGGGACGCAGACATCTGTTTTACTTGACTGCTCTTCTTTTTCTTTGGGATGTTTTCTTCTCGCTGCCTCCTGTACTGTATTGTGAACCTCTGTCCATGGCTCTTCAGGGACTCTGTCTATCAGATCTAACCCCTTCACTCTGTTCATCACTCCTGCTTCATATTCATCAAGGATGTTATTTAGATCATCTCTCTATGACCTGATGGTTTTCCCTGTTTTCTTCAATTTCAGGGTAAATTTTGCAGTAAGAAGCTCATGATCTGCGCCTAGTCAGCTCTGGGTCTTGTTTTAACTAACTGCATAGAGCATTTCCATCTTTGGTCGCAAAGTATGTGCTTAATCTGATTTTGAACTCAGTCATCTGGTGATGTCCCCATGTAGAGTCATCTTTTGGTTGTTGTATAAAAGAATGTTATGACTAATGAGTTATCTTCACCAAAATCTATTAGTCTCTGCCCTGCTTCATTTTGTGTTCCTAGACCAAACTTGCCTGGTATACTAATTATCTTTTGATGTCCTACTTTAGCATTCCAGTCCCTATGAAAGTGACACCTTTTTTTGGTGTTATTTCTAGAAGATGTAAGTCTTCATGGAACTGGTCAACTCTGACCTCCTTGGCATCAGCGGTTGGAGCATAGACTTGTATCACTGTGATGTTGAATGGTCTGCCTTGGATTTGTCATCAGACGCATGTGCAGCCTGGCTTCCTGTAGACTTTGGTCCTGCTGCTTCATCCTTTCTGGAGCTACTTGTAGCCAGCCTCTGCTCTTCCCCAGTATGTGTTGGATACCGTCCAACCTAAAGGGCTCATCTTCCAATATACTTTTTATCATTTTAATGCTGTCTATGGGGTTTTCTTGGCAAAGATACTGGGGCAGTTTGCCATTTCCTTCTCTGGTGTATCACCTTTTTTTCAGAACCTTGTACTATGACCTGCCTGTCCTGGGTAACCCTACATGGCATAGCTCATAGTTTCATTAAACTACACAAGCCCTTCTGCCATGACAAGACAACGATCCTTCCCACCCTATCTTACATTTCATTACTTTGTACATATTTGTTGCCCTCTTAGAATATAACTCCTTTTGAATTGGGTCTATTATCATTGTTTGTACTTGTCTACCCAGCACTGAGCTTTGTGCCTAGCATAGAGCAGAAGCTTGATGCATACTTACTGGTTGACTGGTTTCATTGAATTGAGCATTATAGAGAATGTAGTGAAACTGATATTACCTGTTTCTTTTCTGGTTTGCGTCAAGTCCCCAAGTGTTTATTAAACAATTATTCTTTGCCAGGCCCTGTGCTAAGAATTGAGGATACAAGTAGAAGCAGAAGGAAAGTCCCTGACTCCAACTGGCTTATATTCTAACATATGGAGATAACACACAAGAGGGAACTGAAGAGTTTGGGAGGTGGGAGGCAAAGGTGTCCACTCATTCCGGGGTGTGATGGAGGGTATCTGGAGGATCAGGAGTGGGGTCCAACAGGAATGAAGGAGCAAAAGAGGGGCTTTCCTAAAATCAGAAGTGCTGAGAGGAAATGAGAGGAGGGGGCTGCAGAAGTGGAAGGATCTTCTGGAATGAACCAGCTTGTGGCACCAAGTGACGAAGGTACTTGCCGGTATCCATTATTCCTGTAAAAACTTTGAAAAAAATATTTTTATAGTTATAGATATGGCTCCTCTATCAATTATTAGCTTTCTTCTGCCTGCATGATTGGATCTCCCAAGTTTTTACTGAAAAGAATCCACTTTTATATTGGTTGGTTTATCACCAACATCACATTACTGCTTGTTGTTCAGTGTAGTTTCCCCTAGTTTTTTTGGTTGTCATAATCTCAATCCCATGATCTTGCCTCAGTTTGCCCATTTTTTCCACTTGAGAAGTAGGCAGTCTGTGTGTGCCTCCAGGAGTCCCACAGGATTACTGTCACTGTCCTTTTATGGCAGTGCTGTACAGTAGCTGTCCGCCTCTCTAGAGGCCTCTTCTCTTTGGTATTGTATTGTGTTTTTCCTTTGCCCTCTGGGTTGTCTGGCAGATATTCCTTTTTTGTATTACCAGGGTCTGCAAAGAGACAGGAATCCTACCACCCAGAGTTGCTAGCTTGGTGACCCTCGGCACTGAGTCATTTAGCCTCTTTGGCTTTGGTATTTTCCGCAGTAAAATGAGGATAATGACACCTATAGAACATACTTGTTATTGTGAGGTACAGGTGAAACAATGTACATAAATTGCTCTGCAAACTTGGAGGTGCTACGTCTATAACAGCTAACTACTGTTATTACCTTTGTTGCACGCCGGGCCTGACACCGACTGGATTGGTGCTTCAGGATCAGGGTCAGAGTGAAATGAGACACTTAGGCCGTCTAATGGTCAGGAAAAGGAAGTTTCTTTAGCCAAAATATGGAGAACGATAAAGCCGCAACTCTTTTGGACGTAGCTTCCTTGCTTCTCTGCATTTGCTTGTGGTGGCAGGCAAGGAGTTACTTACTCCCTCCTTCAGGCTGGCTTTGGAACTTGAGCCCCAGGAAGCTACACTGAGTGGTTCAATACTCCTTGGTCCCCTTGGCCAAGTACTCTTGAGGGTGGCTTCAGCACCTTTCCTGCTTTAGTCATGAAGACTAGACTTGTCTCAGCGAGGGGCTTTTTGCAGAGTGTTTTCTCATCTTGAGTCTGTCTACCTGCTAATTCCCTCTCCCCAAAACTACCTCGGATTTCACTGCTTAGAGCCCATTTTTATTTACTGCCTTTGTATTTCCGCTGTCCATATTTCTGTATGTGCCTGTTTCCTCCATTAGAATGTAAATTCTTTGGGGGCTAGAATTATTTCCTGTTCTGTCCTTTATCCTGGCACATAGTTGGCCCTCAATACATGATAGTTGGCTGTTTAAAATGGAACACTGTGAGATGCAGGGAAGCTAAAGAGTTCCCGTAGTCACATTCTAGAAGAAGGCCTGGAATCAGAGGTGCCAAGGAGCTTTCTGCCCTGAGTGCTCCAGGTTTGTGGTGGGATTTCATATTATTTCATCTTAATGGCAGTTGAGTTATCCAGAACCTTCTAAGGAATTAGTAAGAAGCAGGAAAAGTGGTTCTGCAAAGACAAGAGTGAATATGAGTATGTGAATAAGGACTGGAATGTCCTCAATTAATGCAGGTTGGCACCTTCTTGGTAACATGTTCTTAGAGTTGCCTAGTACACTGGGTGGTTAAGCCACTTGCCCAGGATGTGTCAGAGGACTTCCTGGCTTCCTGGTCAGCTTTCTATCTACTGTATCATTGGGTACATATCCATTTCCATAGTAAACAAAACCTGATTGTCTCCCATTTCTAATGTTCTAGACTGTAGCACTGAAGAAAATCCTTTTTCCATTGACCTTTGGGAATAATCATGTTGTTCGTGTCAACCAAGTTCACCCTTCTGAATGTTTGTTAATTATTCATGGTTTTAGGAGAGCGTCTGGATCTGTGATTTCATATCTAAGGGGACTGTGGGATGAGGAAACTTCCCTACCGATGCAGGCTGGCCCATCTTGGAGAATTGCTCAGGTCACTGCCATGTGAAGGGACTTGTCCAGAGTCACCTCGCCCATGTGGGGAGAGGTGTCACTTCAGCCCAGGGTTTCCTGGCTGGGGCTCAGTCCCTCCCAACGGCTCCAGGCAGCCTGGCACACACAGTCACGTCACAGGAGATTCCAGTGTGTCTGAGGCTAGGCCCTGACTATTTGTGATCATCTCTGAGTGGCAGATGGCATATTTGGGGCTTTTTTTAGTAGCTGAAGTCTTGAGTTTGTCTTTCTTTTGGTAGCTGAGAGTTGCTGCAGCCCTGTCCAAGGTGAATGTGCACAAAGCAGTCTTTGTTCCGTCATTGTTAAAGCCCCGGTGCAGACACCCCAGGGTGCCTGGCAGCTCTCTCCTGGCTCCCCTGCAGGACCTGCGGGCTTTGGTTCTTTCCCTTTTATTCTTTGACTGCTGTTGATCTAAGAGGAAAATAGCCATTTGATTTTTTTGGAGAGGAATTTTTCCCATAAATGTCAAACTGAGGTAATGTCAGAGTCTTACATTGCCATGGAAACTAAGGGCCTGGGGTCCAACTGGCTTCTCAAAGATGGGCTCCGTGTCCTTAGGAAATAATGCAGGAAGCCAAGCTCCAAAGGGAAATCCTGCAGTGGAGGAATCTGAGGAAACAAGAACTCAGTCATGGGCAGGAGCCTTCTCTAGCTCACTGACTTTCCGAGACAATTTGCTTTTCCAACGCCCTGATTGAAGTACGCTGCTATGTGTGTTTTTATCAGATTGTCAAGATGTAAGCATCCGAAAGCATATTGAGGAAATGTCAGGTGAGGTCAGGCCTTTAACGTATAATTCCCATATGATATGTGATTTCCACCAGGGAGAAGACTTTCATGACTTTAAGGGAAATGGCAAAACATTTTCGATTGTTTATATTTGGAAATGACAGTACTTTTTGTACTTAAAAAATCCCTCTCAGGACATTCAAGTTTACCATTCAGACAATATGTGAAATAAAAATGCCGCAATCACAATCCAGCCTGAGCCTGGGCTGATTCTGCAAGGACAGCCCTGTGTAGAGGGAGATCTGACTCCTCATTGGCTGAGAAAACTTTGATCTTTAAGTGCTCCAAACTTGCTCTAGTGGGGAAGAGTCTTCTTTAGATTGAGAGGGAGAATCAGGAGAGAATTGAAGACTAACTCGGAAGAGAGAAAGCAGACTTTGCAATGGCAGATAGGAAGCCTTCCTAGAGCCACAGGCATGTGAAGAAGTTATCCCCCATCATGTACCTTGAGTTCCACTCTCTGTGATCCAGGACACTACGTGTCAGTCTCTTGTATTTGTCACCAGAGTGGACTTCAGCTAGGTGAGACAATAGAGACAGGAAACCTTGAGTTCAAATTTGGTCTCATTCACTTCCTAGCTGTATAACAGGTTCCACATCTGTAAAATGGGGATAATCAAAGCATTCACCTCACAGGATTTCTGTGATGATCAAATGAGACATCTGTAAAGCACTTTGCCAACCTTAGAATGCTGCATAATTGCTAGCTATAATTATTATTCCTGGTGAGATCATTCTCTCTTTGGTTGAGCTGAGATTTTATCATGTTCTCAAGTCAAAGAGTGGATTTCCTCTGGTGTAATCTGTTTCCCCTAATTTATGTAACCTCCCCAATTCCTGTTTACTGATTTGTTTGATAAAGAGGTTTATTAGCTCTTTCCATCCCCCCTTTCATGATTGTTGTGTATATAACATTTGGTAGAAGGCAGCTAAGCTAGCCAGAGCAACTTGTGTTAACATCTCCTTCAGAGTGATGAGGAAAAGTGGTTTTTATTTTAAACTCCTGAAAGAGCATTTTTGAATTGTAGTATTTAGTAAATATTACCCTAGTCCCCCTCTTAGAGACTGGAGAGTGAAGTAGTGATCACCCAGCCACTGTTGGGCCAGATCCTGCTGCTCCAGCTTAAAAAGGCCAACATCTCCCACTGCATTCAGAGCCATCTCCAGTCCTCCTGATCTGTATCTGTCCACTGAACCCAGATGACTCCGGAGGAGAAAGTGAGGCTGGTTAACTGCACAGTCCTCCCTGCACTTAAATCCAATGCACCTGGATCATCTTTCTGATGTCATGGTCCTATCAGAGAATGAAGAACAAACAAGTATAGCCAAGCCCTTTCTCCTAATCTCCACTAGGTGGAAGTTGCAGTTTGTCTTTGGAGACCTAGAATGGGACAGAAACCAGATTCCACATCAGATATCCATCTAACCATGCCACATGGGGGCCAGCCATTTTATGTTAAATGCATTCCCATCTATATTACATGTGAGTTGGAAAAACAAGTTCCGAGTCTGACTGTATTTATGAAAACCATTAAAGATGATTGCTAACAGCTTTTAAAAACTACTACCTTCCAGTGTAGAATATTGTAGCTAAAGGCTGGTGAGTGATGAAGTGGGAAGAGGGTGAGAAGAGAGAAGGTGGAGGCAGCAGTTGAGGATAGTTTTCTGAAGGAGATTAGCCCCGAAAGGGAAAAAATATGTAGAATGTAGGCAGCACAGAGGGTAGATGGGTCAAGTGAGGACTCTTTGAAACATGAGGAAATATGGGTGTGTTTGTAGGCAGCAGGAAATTCCCCTCTAGCCAGGGAGAGATTGAAGATTTGAGAGTGAATGGGGACAAGAGCGGGGCAATTTACTAGAGAAGATGGGATGGACTGAGATCAGGGTTGATACAGAGAGGTCAGCCTTGGTAAAGGGAAGGGCCGCCTGGTCACATGAGATGGAGTGAAAGAGGAGAGAGTGAGGGAATGTGTCTGGGGAGGTAGATGAGGAGAAAGAGGGGACAGGAGGCAGCTCATGGCCAATGACCTTACCCTTTTTAGTGAAGTGTCAGGGAAGGTTCCCAGTTGAGGGACGGGGAGTTAAGAAAGCTGGTTTGGTACCTATGTCACGTTTATTCCAGAGATTATAGTGGAAGGGGTGATTAGCTTTAGAGTAGAATGTTGCTGGGCTTTAGGTTGGGGAGGGTTGGGAATATGGCATATGGTCAGTGGGAGGCAGAGAATGGGGTCTGAGAAATGTCAAATCAGAATTGCTAAAATGGGCAAGGTGTGATGGGGAGATATTTGTTAATCTTTGAGGAATGAGCGAATGAGTTCAAGTAAGTTATTAGTTATTAGAAAGAAGTCCTTGATGTCCCAACGTGTGGCAGGAGTGTGTGTGTGTGTGTGTGTGTGTGTGTGTGTGTGTGTGTGTGTGCTCCTGCTTGACCCTCAAGGTGCTATCTTGGGTTCTCTTTTCTCCTCCCTCTGTACCATTTCACTTGTTGATCTCATCAGTTCCCATGGATTTAATTATCATTTCTATGCTGAAGATTCTCAGATTTACCTTTTCGACACCAGCCTCTCTTCTGCCCTCCACTCTTATATCTTCAACTGCCTTTTAAATATCTCAGACTGGTTGCCCAGTGGACATTGTAAGCTAAACATGTCCGAAACAGAACTCATTTTCTTTTCTCCTAAAGCCTCCCCACTCCTCCCTTCCCTGTTATGGTAGAAGGTATCACCCTTCTCCCAGTCCCCCTGGATCACAGCCCAGGAGTCACCCTGGACTTCTCATGATCTCTTACCCCCCAGATTCAATATGGTACCAAGGACTGTTCATTTCACCCCTGCAGCATCTCCCTAATGTGCCCCCTTATGTCCTCTGACACTGTCCTACCCTGGTACAGTCCCGTATCATCTTACACCTGGATTATTGCAATGGCCTGGGGGATGGCAGTGTCAGACTGCCTCCAGTCGTTCCTCACTCCAATCCATCCTTCATCCAGCCACTAAAGTGATTTTCCAAAAGGGCAGGTTTGACCATGCCACCCCCTCCTCCTGCATCAAACTCAATTAATTCCAATGGTTTCCTTTCACCTCCAGTATCAGATACAAAGTCATTCAAAGTCCTTAATAATCTGGCCCCCTTCTGCCCTTCCAGTCTTCTTACACTGCACTACCCCCCACCCCCATGAGTGCCCTTCAATCCAGTGACACTGGCTTGTTCCCTGAACGGGGTACCGTGTCTCTTGCCTCTGGCTGTGCCCCACCCTGGAATGTTCTCTCTCCTTGTCTCTGCCTCTTCACTTCTCTGGCTTCAGCTTGTAGCTAGTTCCACCCTCTACAGGAAACCTTTCCCAATCCCTCTTGATTTGTCACCTTCTCTCTTTTAATCATTTCCTTTTTATCCTGCCTATAACTCATTGGTATGTATTTGTTTGCTTCTCTTCTCCCACATTAGACTTTGAGAGCCCTGAGGGAAAGGACCGTCTTTTGCCGTTTTTTGTATCCTCACTGCTTAGCACAGTGCCCAACACATAATAGGTGCTTCATAAATGTTTATTGGCTTTCTCTCTCACACAGAATATGCATATATACATATATAATATGTATGTGTTTATACAGATATGGCTAGGGATCGGTACTGAGTATATGAATTTATTGATAGAAGGAACTGGTAGTGAGGAAGCTTCACACAAAACAGAGAATGTTTTGTGTGGGCCAGCACAGATATACTGTATGATATTCAGGAAATATAAACCTAGCAGTATGGAGAGAAAGTGTGGTCCCCCAGATTTTGGGAGCTTTGCAGGGCATTGAGAAGAGGAGCAGTTTACTGAGGGTCCCACAGCCAGGGTGGTCAGAGGGGTACTTGGAACCTGTAGCTTTCTGCCTTTGAGGCTGGCTCTCTCCCTGTTATGTCACACTGAGTCTTGCATGTATGGAAAATAGTCACAGGGCAATTTGGGAGGGTGGGGAGGCTTCATGTAAAAGTGGCACTTGAGTTTGGTTTTGAAAAGTATTAAAGATTTTAGGACGTGGAAGAGATGAAGTACATTCAAAGACATTTGAAGCATGGGCATGGACAGAGGTTTTATACCCTTTTAGAATAATTAACAGAAATTATTTGCAATGTGGGCATTCCTCTTTCCAGGCCTCAATTTCCTCTTTTGCACAACGGTGGGAATTTACTAGATAATCACCAAAGGCCTGTGACTCCTGTGCTTATGTTAACTTCTAAATAGCCTTCTAGGGTAGTTGTGATTGTCATAATTTTAACTCACTTCAAAGAAGATCCTAAAAATGAATGCAAGTATTAAGAGAAATTGAAGTATTAGCAGAGGTTTTAATCAACTGAATTTGTAATTACAGTTTTTATTTACTAGTTGAAACATTGTTTGAAAGTATCCTAGATTCTTTCTAATATTAAAACATATTTTCTGATTTGACAGCAGAGGGAGCTATGAGAGTGGGTTTGCATTAATTTCTTTTCTTTGTGATATGTTTCTTGACCTGGAATACACAACAGTTTTTTTGTACTGTGGGACTGAAGTTTAATGCTGGATTTACAGAATCACAAATCACATTGAAGACCATGGAGAAGCTCATTTACCAACATTTTAGTTGAAGGAAAACATTTCCTACTTCTTCAGTGCCCTTGAGTGCAAAGTATGGTACAGAATGTAAGCTGAAGGTCTTCCTGATAAGGAGCTTATGTCCTGTGTTAGCCAAAGAGAGGTGCTGTGGACCGGGCAAAAAGGATGGTGCTCCATTTGCTATTCCCTAACCTTTGCACATTGTAGAACTTCCAGAAATGGCAGGAGGAATTCACAAATATTTCAAAATGTATTCCTATTAATATCAACCATTAAAATAATTCAAAATATGAATTCCTCTTTGTTTTGTAGGATGGCACGGCAGGTTTTTAGTTTTGTATAAGTGAAAAAAGTAGCTAAAACCTCTTTGAAAATGTGTCTCTGAGTGTTTTCAAAAGTCGTCACCTAAAGCACTGCCAGCTGTTCTTGTCTGGCCACGCTTCCTCTCCATCCCCTTTTGTCGTTAGTCTCGGGTAATTTGCTAGATGTGGGACTAGGCTGAGACCTAGCAGCTTGCCTGAAGTGATGCCATTAGCTTAGGACAGAGCTAGTGCAGAATGCAGGCCTCTTTTTTTGTGGGATTGCCATCTTTCTACCTTTCCTGCATGTATCTATTTCCTGAATATTATGCAAATTAGAAAATGTACAGTACATTCTGTTAGTGTCCTTTTCTTCCTGTCGAGGAATTAGCCTCAGGAAGGCTCCTGCCTGGAGGGAGAGCTCCAGATCATGTCCAGCCTGGAGTTCCCTTCCCTGGGCTAAGAGAGGTACCCCCCAGGCCCAAGTTTATGTTTCCTCATTTCACTGTCACTGAATGAGTGAACGGAACATGATTTAGGAACTGTGTCGTGTCACCTCCATTCCTTTTACTGAATGGCTTGGGGTATTCCCACATACCAAGAGAGGAAGGTGAGTCTTGAAGAAATTCAATTCAGTACCATTCTTCGAGCATTTTTTAAGGCCCCCTGCCATAAGTGTGAAGCTCACACCCTGTGCTAAGCCCTGGGATTATAAAGACAGAATGAAACAATCTTTGCCCTCAGGGCACTTGCCAGTCTATTGGGGAGACTCAAAATGTAAAATTAAGCTAACTGTGTAAGTGGTCATTTGAGGGACAGCTAGTTGAATCAGGAAAGTCTTCCATAAGAGGGTGCACATATGCTGACAAAGGGCCCTTCCCTAGCCACCCCTTCCTGTATTCCAGTGCAAGGTGTGAACTGCCTGTGGGTGGCTGAGGTAGTTTGGAGACAAAAATTATCACAGCTGAAAAGAGAGATGAACTGGGAGACCACTTCAGGGATTTGAGTCGGGGTTAAAGTAGAAGAGAGTGTGGTAAGCCAAATGCTGAACACATTGACAAAGAATGGGTGTGCCAGCAGCAGGCTGATCTGAGTGGAAGATGCTGGCAGTGGGCTGTAAGAAGCAGACCTTCCAGGTTTCTTGTTTGGAGGTTGTGGGAGCAGGGCATTGCCAGCACTGCAGAAGATGAAGAGGATTTGAAGTATAGGAAGGTAGAACTTCATGGAGATAAAAGGTGAACAGAAGTAACAGGTGAAGTAACATTTCCTCCAGGCCAGATGGTGGGTCTGAATCCCAGGGATGAATGAAACAGAAGGTAAGAATTTGCTAGCCACAGGATGGAGGACTGTGCCAGTAAGTAGAAGCTTGTCGACTCAATAGGCAGGCCTCAGGGTTCCAATTAGACTTCTGCTTCAGCAGATGGTGTCTTCTATGTGTAACCAACTCAACTGATCACATTGTGATTTTGGAGGCTGAGGTTTATTTCCAGTGGGATGGAGGCCTCTGTATTTTCTGTCTCCAGGGGGAGCCTCCTCAGATCCAGCCAAGGACAGGTAAAGTCTTTGTTACATAGTATGAATTTTCTGCACAAATGTATGACATTGTTTCTCTGGACAACCTTGAGTTCCCACCTTCCCCCCTCTCCGGCTAGGTATATCTCACCTCTCCCCTAGGGTCTCCTGTGCTGCTAAGGTGTTTGTATGTGTTAGGGGGTGACAGTGTCTAGTCTCTGCCATTGGTGACTACTGATGGTATTTCTTCAGTTTTTTGTGCTTCAGTTTTAGGGATCTAAGCACCACAATTCCATCTAACCACTTAATATTAGATTAGCTTTTAGAGAGAGATATTTACTTAGAAGCTATAACCAGAGCAAATATAAAAACATTTCTCCCCAACACATTATAGAGTAATTCCCTTTCTTACCCCATCTGTGTTTCCAGGGAAGGGAATTAGGTTCACATGTTAATTCACTTCCTACATAGCATATTAGTTCCACCAAATTCAAGTCTAGAGCTCCCCTGTGCTCACTTCTTGGGTTCAAGACTTCTCAGGGTTTCCCTGATGTTCTGGCTACAACATCTGATTTGGATTCCTGGCCTACGAGATCCTCATGGTGTAAACCCCTGGGTTTGAGACTTCACTTTATACACCTAGAACTGAAAAGGATAAAGCCCCAGTTTCTGGGAGGAGTAGACTTCAGGCCCTGTCTCCCTTACCAAATGGTGTTGCTTGTTGTAAGTGACTGAGTTCTTTACCCTGGGACATCAGAGGAAAAGAGGATTGTCTCTATCAAGTAGTTTAAAAACACAGCCAGTTTTGGCTCTGCAGTCAATGGAAAATCACTGCTCTCCACCACATGATAGGCCAATGCAGAATGTCATTGCAAATACCAGTCCTCTTTTCTCCTATAAGCATATTCCTGGTGTCTTCCACATGGGAGCCTGTATCTTAGGTGCTCTGGCATGTGCCAAACCTCTTGGCATATGTTAGGTCAAAGTAAGAGCCAATAATTGTCTTTATGTGGTATCATTGTAAAAATCAGTATAATTGAACCCTCTTCTCCTCCCACTAAGACCCTGAAAGGCAGTAGGCCTAAGGCCAGAAGGAGGAATGTATAAGTTGGCAGATAAAAATGGGACCTGAGACTAAATAGGGTTGTCTTAGAATCATAGACTTCAAGCTGTAAAGCTTACTCAAGTACCATTTTTTTCTCTCTGGACTTACCCATCTGCAGTGGGGTCGGGTCCTGTATATTCATAATGACAATTTTATTTTACATAGTTGTTTCTGTGATTTGCTCTTTGATCCATTCATTAGTTAGGATTTCATTGTGATGTCCCCATTTGGGTCTGCATCTTTTGTTGGTGGCACCTGACCCTGTTGCTGTTTTTATTGCATCATGGTCTGTAAAGAATATATCAACTATTTCAGCCTTTTGACATTTGTTTGCAATGTCTCTGTACATTGTCAGATTTTGTAAAAATTCCATGTGCTGCTGAGAAAAATGTATATTCTTTTGCAGTTCCATTTAGAAGATTCCATGTCTTTTAATTATAGTTTCTCCAGCAATTTGTTCAGTTCCATATTTTCCCCTTTGTTTATCTTTCTGTTACACTTATCCAAAACTGAGAAAGGGATATTGAAGTCTCCTGTCACTGTTCTGCTATTGTCCTAGTCTTCTTGTAGCTCAAACAACGTTTCCTTTATGAATTTGGATGACAAGACATTTGGAGTACGTTTACTGATTTGTTTTTGGTTCATTTCAGCGTAACTTAGTTTCCTTGTTTGTCCCTTTTTATTTCTTAAATGTTTTTTTTTGTTGTTGTTGTTGTCAGGTAGCATGATTATAACTTCTACTTTTTTTGGATTCACTTGATGCTTTTTTCCCCTACTCTGTTTGTTTGGGGGTTTTTTTGGAATGTAGTTGTTTTTTAAATTCTTCTTGTAAGCAACAGATTGTAGGATTTTGTTATCTTATCCAGTTTCATTCTTTTCCATTTTATTGGCTTGTTTAGTCCATTCCTTTAGTGATCTTGTCAGATACCACAGGTTCAGTGATTTTTCATTCAGATAATTCCCCGATCTGTGTATTCAGCCCTAATCTCTCTTCTGAACTGTCATCACATATCACTAGCTGTCTCTTAGAAACATCTCTCAAATTGGGTGTCCTTTTGGCATCTCAAACTCGACATGTCCAAGACAGGATTCATTATTTTTCCCTTAACCTTACCCTCTTTTGAGCTTCCTTATTACTGTTGAAGTTACCATTATCCTTCTACTCACCAAGGTCTGCAACCTTGGTGTCAGCCTCAGCTTATTACTCACCTCCCAAAGTATTTGGTTATCTTGTCTCTTCAGCATTCATAAAATCTCTTATGTTGATCCTCTTCTGTTATCCTCTCCTGTCTATTCTCCTAGCCATTGCCTTGTAGAGTTTACTTCTGGATTCCCCTTTTCCACTGTGCCTCACTTCCACAATGATGCCAATTATTTCAGGTGTTAGAGAGGACACTGCAATGGGATGGGATGACATCCCCATGACATCCATGATCTGTGCTCTCCCCCAGTTATCTTTTTTCCCTATTTGCCTCAAAATCTCCCCCTTTCTCTATGCTTTCCTGCCGAAGTTGTCCCCAGCAGCTCCAATTCCCTCTTCTTGAGGTAAGATGAAGGGACTTTTCAAGCACTGGGACCCCCAGATCACATTTCAGTGTGACATTTCCATCCCCCTTCACAGACCATGTCTCTTCATCAATAGGAGCAAGACCTCCTTCCTTTCCCCGCCCCCCCTTTTGTTCCAAGTCTTACCTTTTTTTTTAAAATTTATTTATTTAACATTCATTTTAACAAAATTTTGGGTTCCAAATTTTCTCCCCTTTTCTCCCCTCCCCCCCAAACACCAAGCATTCTAATTGCCCCTATGACCAATCTGCTCTCTCTTCTATCATCTCTCTCTGCCCTTGTCTCCATCTTCTCTTTTGTCCTGTAGGGCCAGATAACTTCCTATACCCCTTTACCTGTATTTCTTATTTCTTAGGGGCAAGAACATTACTTGACAGTTGTTCCTAACACCTTGAGTTCCAACTTCTTTACCTCCCTCCCTCCCCACCCCTTCCCTTTGGAAGGCAAGCAATTCAATATAGGCCAAATCTGTATAGTTTTGCAAATGACTTCCATAATAGTTGTGTTGTATAAGACTAACTATATTTCCCTCCATCCTATCCTGTCCGCCATTACTTCTATTCTCTTTTGATCCTGTCCCTCCCCGTGAGTGTCGACCTCGAATTGCTCCCTCCTCCCCATGCCCTCCCTTCCATCATCCCCCCCACCCTGCTTATCCCCTTATCCCCCACTTTCCTGTATTGTAAGATAGGTTTTCATACCAAAATGAGTGTGCATTTTATTCCTTCCTTTAGTGGGATGTGATGAGAGTAAACTTCATATTTTTCTCTCACCTCCCCTCTTTATCCCTCCACTAAAAAGTCTTTTGCTTGCCTCTTTTATGAGAGATAATTTGCCCCATTCCATTTCTCCCTTTCTTCTCCCAATATATTTCTCTCTCACTGCTTGATTTCATTTTTTTTAAGATATGATCCCATCCTCTTCAATTCACTCTGTGCACTCTGTCTCTATGTGTGTGTGCATGTGTGCATGTGTGTGTGTGTAATCCCACCCAGTACCCAGATACTGAAAAGTTTCAAGAGTTACAAATATTGTCTTTCCATGTAGGAATGTAAACAGTTCAACTTTAGTAAGTCCCTTATGATTTCTCTTTCCCATTTACCTTTTCATGCTTCTCTTCATTCTTGTGTTTGAAAGTCAGATTTTCTTTTCAGCTCTGGTCTTTTCATCAAGAATGCTTGAAAGTCCTTTATTTCATTGAAAGACCAATTTTTCCCCTGAAGTATTATACTCAGTTTTGCTGGGTAGGTGATTCTTGGTTTTAGTCCTAGTTCCTTTGACTTCTGGAATATCCTATTCCATGCCCTTTGATCCCTTAATGTAGAAGCTGCTTATTTCCACAATACTTGAATTGTTTCTTTCTAGCTGCTTGCAATATTTTCTCCTTGACCAGGGAACTCTGGAATTTGACCACAATGTTCCTAGGAGTTTCTCTTTTTGGATCTCTTTCAGGCGGTGTTCTGTGGATTCCTTGAATATTTATTTTGCCCTCTGGTTCTAGAATCTCAGGGCAGTTTTCCTTGATAATTTCATGAAAGATGATGTCTAGGCTCTTTTTTTGATCATGGCTTTCAGGTAGTCCCATAATTTTTAAATTGTCTCTCCTGGATCTATTTTCCAGGTCAGTTGTTTTTCCAATGATATATTTCACATTATCTTCCATTTTTTCATTCTTTTGGTTTTGTTTTGTGATTTCTTGGTTTCTCATAAAGTCATTAGCCTCCCTCTATTCCATTCTAATTTTGAAAGAACTATTTTCTTCAGTGAGCTTTTGAATCTCCTTTTCCATTTGGCTAATTCTGCTTTTGAAAGCATTCTTCTCCTCATTGGCTTTTTGAACCTCTTTTGCCAGTTGACTTAGCCTATTTTTCAAGGTGTTATTTTCTTCAGCATTTTTTTGGGTCTCCTTTAGCAGAGTGCTGACCTGCTGTTCATGCTTTGACTGCATGTCTCTCATTTCTCTTCCCAACTTTTCCTCCACCTCTCTAACTTGATTTTCAAAATTCTTTTTGAGCTCTTCCTTGGCCTGAGCCCATTGAGTGGGCTGGGATACAGAAACCTTGACTTCTGTGTCTTTGCCTGATGATAAGCATTGTTCTTCCTCATCAGAAAGGAAGGGAGGAAGTGCCTGTTCACCAAGAAAGTAACCTTCTGTAGTCTTATTTCTTTTCCTTTTTCTGGGCATTTTCCCAGCCAGTGACTTGACTTCTGAATATTCTCTTCACCCTTACTTCGCCTCTGGATCCTCCCAGCCAGCGCTTGGGGTCTGAGATTCAAATGCTGCTTCTCAGCCTCAGGTCTTTGGGCAGGGGCAGGGCTGCTATTCAGTGTGAGATTAAGTTTAGGTGCTCAGGTGGGGGCAGGGCCACCTCTCAGGCTCAGTTCCCTCCAGGGGTTTATGCAGAGACCTTCAACAATGGATCCAGGCTCCTGACTGTTTGGGGAGCCCTGGTCTGCCGCTGCCTAAGCTGCTGCCTCCTGAGGGGGCCTGAGTTATGGGGGCACCCCACTTCCCTCTCGACCCTCCAAAGAGACCCTCTCACTGACC
Organism: Notamacropus eugenii; assembly: GCF_028372415.1. Taxonomy (NCBI): domain Eukaryota; kingdom Metazoa; phylum Chordata; class Mammalia; order Diprotodontia; family Macropodidae; genus Notamacropus; species Notamacropus eugenii. The sequence continues at coordinate 17,141,100 of NC_092875.1, forward strand.
CCTGTCACCTGTGGGTGGAGGGACCTGCGCAGCCGCTGGAGATCCCGTCGCTGAAGCCTGCTCGGATCTGCTCCTCTTGGTGCCGTGGCCGTGGCAGGGCTGTGCTCAGCTCCCAGTCTGCGGCGCCCAGTCCGCAGTGTGAAGGACCTTTTGCGAGAGGTTTGCAGGTCCCTCTGGAACAGAAATCTCCTTCGCTCCACTGTTCTGTGGCCTCTGCTGCTCCAGAATTCACCATGAGTTCCTTTTTACAGATGTTCTATGGGTTGTGGGTTCGGAGCTATGTCCTTTCCCCCTTTTTTCAATTCTCTCCCCATTCACCCACTCCCAGTTCTTTTCTTACTGAGACCAAAAAGGTCATTTCCCCTTCATTGCTAGCTTTTGATTTGACCCCGCCCTGGCTACGACACATTTTACATTCTTTATTACCTGGCTCCTTTCTCCCCCTTTATGTACACTCTTAAGCCCCCAAACATCCATTCACCCACTGTCAAGGTATCTAATGCCCCAGGCCTGACTCTTCACTGTTACCTCCATTGGACTTCTGCCTTCACCCCTTCTCCTTGAGCACATTTAGAAGTCGATGTCCTTGGCTGTCACTTTTATTCACTCTCCCTGTGCTTCTGTTGTTTGGGGTGTCTGAGAAGCAAATAATTTCAAGTCTGAGGGTCTTTTAAAATACTTTTAAAATGCCTCTTTATTATATTTTCATTTATAATTCAGCCCAGATTGGCAGGTTAGGTCATTCTGGGCTGCATACTGAGCTCTATTGCTCTTGGGAACACATTATTCCATTGCCTCCTATGTTTTCTGGTGAGTGCAGCATAGGCTTGTGTTATCTGACTTTCCTTCCTTTGTATTTGAAGGACTTTCTCCTCATCGCTTGTTTCTGGAAGAAGTTTTTAAATTTAACCACTGTGTATATTGGAGTTGGCAGTCTTGGTTTGTTTTTTTGGTTTGTTTTTTCCTCAGAAGTGATCTTTCAGTTATTTCAATTGGTATTTCATTTTTGTTTTTGTTTAGAAGCTTTGGATAGTTCTCTTCTATTGTTTCCTTGATTATGGTTAAGGATTTTCTGTGCTATTCAGCTCTTCTGGAAACCTGGGATCCTTAGATTCCTTAGTTCCTCTCCACATTTCTTCTGTCCCTCAGCTGTTTGGCCCAACACACTGATGCTATGGGATTGATTTTGTAGTCTGGATCTCTGAGGCTCTGGGAGGGTGGCAGGGGTGGGATGTAGTATGGAGCTGTATTTTAAGCTCAAACATGTGTCCTGTTCCTGACTCCCTTGCAGGGATCTTTTGCCATACAGAACACAGCCTGGGGTGTGCCTGGGGTTCAGGGATTCTTCCTGATCTGCACAGTTGCAGTGGTGACGACTCCATCCTGGCCTGAGCAGACTTCCGCAGCTTGTGTTCTCCATGGCATTGGGAAGAGGAAGGGGAGATGAGGAATCGATTAGATTTTGTTGGGAGCCAGGTGGGCTGGGGCAGCTTAGCTGTAGGTAGGGTATGGTAGAGTCCATGGGCTCATTAGTTTTTCTTATACCTTCTTTTGGATTCTAGGAGTACTACATTATGGAGATGACTGATGCTTCTTTATCTTTGCTGCACATTTTCTGTTCTGGAGAAGTGTGGGGGGCTAGGACATCAGAAAAACCTGTCTAATCCTCCATCTTGTTTATCATATGGCCTGGAATCCTGAAAAACTCGAACGTGTCATTTCTAGAACTTTCCTACTTACCTGTGTTTACTACTGACCTTCCTCTTCTATCTTTCATGCCTTTAAAAAAGTTTAAATAAGCCTTTTTACTTGCTCACATGACTTAGCATATATGAAATACTTTCCAAACTTTGCAGCTTTATGTAAATTCAAGTATTTTTGCTATTGTCCTTATTACTTTCTTCTTTAAATCATCTTGGTAATCCTGTTGTCAAGCTCCCTTTTCCTTCCTTCCTCTACTTTCAATTTTTTTTTTTTGTAAAAACCAAACCAAACCAAACCAAACCCTCGTCATAAATATGTACGGTCAAGCAAAACATATCCTCACATTGGCTGTGTCCGAGGTTCTGTGACTTGTTCTGAATCTTGCTTTCCTCACCTTGTTGTCACATGGGCAGCCTATGTGGTTACCAGTCCTTAAGAACTGCGGTTGGTCACTGCATTGATCAGAATTCTTACATCTTTCAAAAGTTGTTTTTCTTTTCATGTTGCATAGTAATTATATAAAGCTTTCTCCTGATTCTGCCTCAGTTCATACCAGTTTTCCTAGGTTTCTCTGAACTGTCGTTATCATTTCTTACAGTCCAATAACATTCCATTGCATTCCTATATCATAAACTGTTCAGCCGCTCTCCAACTTTCAGGTAGTCTTTAGTTTACTGTTCTTTGCCACTACAAACAACAATGACAACAAACCTGCTATAATAAATACTTTGGTAGAAATGAATTTTATTTGCTTTCTTTGTATTACGGACCCATTGATGGTATCCGTGGGTCAGAGTCTGCACAGGTCAGTGACTTTAGAGGTATAGTTCCAAGCTGGTTTTCAGAATGGTTCCATCAGTCCCCAGATCTACCAGCACAGTGCCCTGGTGTGCCTGTCATCCAAAACTGTCACTCCTCTTTTTGTCGTCTTCGCCAGCTTGAAAGACAGAAGGTAGAGCCTTAGAGTAGTTTTAATTCATTCCTTCTAATCACTAGTGATTTGGCACATCTTTTCATATGTCTGTGGATAGCTTGGATTTCTTCCTTTGAGGACTACCTGTTTATATCATTTGGCCATTTATCCATTGGGGAATGACTTTTGTTCTTATACATTTGTGTGAATTTCTTATCTATCTTTGATAACAGACCCTCATAGAGAAGCTTGCTGAAAAGATCCCTCCCCCCATTAAGTACTTTCTTTCTTCCTAACTCTAATGGATTCATTTTATTTGTGTAAAAATGTGTCAGTTTTATATAATCAGAACTGTCCTTTTATCTTTCATGGTCATTCTCTCTTTCACTATCCAGAATTTCTCTGGGCACTTTCTTTTTTGCTCCTCTCCTTTGTATGATGTGACCTCATACATAAGTCATATATCCATTTGTAGCTGACTTTGGTGTACAGTATGAGGTGCTCTCTATATCTAGTTTCTGCTGGACTTTTCTAGTTTTCCTAGAAGTTTTTGTTGAATAATGAATACTTGGAAGTCTTTGAGTTTTTTGATATCACTACTATGTTTTATTGTTTCTAGATCATATGTAAGTAATCTCTTCCACTGACCAATTTTTCCATTTTCTTCAAGATACATCTCAAGTACTACCATCTCTAAAAGGTCTTTCTGTATCCTGTCTCCCCTCCCTCCCCTGCCGCCGCCAAGGCTAAGCAAATATAACCCAAAAGTTATATTTAGTAACAGAGTTTCTTTGAAGCACTACAATCCAAATTTCACCCCTTCTCTTAGTCAGGAATTGCCTTTCTCCTGTCCTGGTATTTATCTAATTATCTGTACCTGTTGGCCTTAGACCAATCAGAAATATAAAATGAATATGCAGAAATTAAGAAATGCAGCAGGGTAAGGGAATTAGGAATTTGTTTAAAAGAAATCTGCTCAGTCCCAGATTAAGTGTCACCCAAACTTTCTAACCTAATCCTTAACTTGTTTCCTAGACCTAGAGTGTTGTGTATTCTACTTTAGGTCTGGCTGCCTTCTGGTCCTTGGCAAGGATGGTGATTTTCATCCCCATGTATCCAAATGGATTAAGCTCCTTTGCCTGCTCTGAAATCTTTGGCTTCCATTTGAGTTGTCGGAAGACCTGATGATTGGTTGAATGGTGGGATTTTGATGATCTAGCTGTGTTCCAGAAAACTTCCTTCTTCCCAGTAACACTGGGGATGGAGATATATGAGGAACGATAAGAAAGTCTTCCCCTCACTTCAGAAATGAAAGTAGATAGGATTGATACTGTTAGCACTGGAGTTCACAAAAGACATCCATTTCTTTAAATTTCCTTTATTCACTAATAAATCAGGTTCATGCTTTATTTTGTTCCACAAGAACGCTAAAATCCAGCTAATATAATATTGAACCAAACATACTCAAATAACCTCAGTCGTTATTAGGTCAGAAGTGTTGTGAGGTAATGCCTTTGTTTTTTCGGACAATCTGTCGGTATCCAGCAGGCTGTTCATGGCCTAACCAGACTCCTCCATCCTGGTACTGCCTTGGTTTTGCCTTGTCCCTTCTCTGAAACTTCCCATATCTGGAATCTCTTATTCTAGGCCCCAGACTTCTGGTTTCCTAGCTGAGCGATGTCTGGGCAATCTACAAGCCACCTTCTTGCCCTGACCCTGGCATGTCTAAGCTGCTCTGAAGCATGGACCTAGACGCCATTAAATATGTCTTTCTACTGCGTGTTGGAGATCATTATGTCCACAGCAGCCTGAAAACATCCCTCGTTGAATTTCTTCCCTGCTCGTTTCTAGTCCTGCTTTTTAAGGGATTTGGGGCTCTTGGTCTAGGATCTAGGCCCTAGAGTATGGGGTTTGATGGGCTGCCTCATTTGGATGTGCCCTTCCCTTGATATCTCTGTTTCATGCTCCCTGCTTGTCTCCTCCTAAGTTATGTGACTTTCCCTTAAAGAGGCTAAATGGAAGGGCCTGCTGCTTTCAGCATTGCGCAGCTCATCTCTCTCTTCTGTGAAACCCCATTAATGTCAGAGGAGGATGATGACAAGAGGAATGTGTTCACCTTTGATGAGAATGCTTTTAAGGGACTCCAACCAAGCTACTCTGAGGAAGATAGAAATTTGTCTGGAAACTTCCAAACCTTTCCAGATTACCTACACGTGGATCAGTCTGTGATGGAAGCTTTTTGTTGCTAGGATTATGGGGTGCCTAGATCCCTCGCTGTCAAAGAGGGTATCAGAGTTTATAAATGTATTTCTTTAGGGCATGACCCTATATTGACTCTTGAAGATTGAGGACCCTTTTCTTCCTTTAAGTATTTCCATTTGATTCATGCTTCATCGTATGATATTTGCACATTTTTATGTCTTTAGGAATAAGTTATGGAATAATTTCCTTTTGAGAGTTTATAAGCTTGTTAGTGGGAAAAAGACGTAGTTTCAAATGGAAGCCGTCCTGCACATCTATCCTGATGGGACTCTGTGATCTTTTATATATGTGTCTTCCCAGTTCCTCCACAGGACCAGCATTTGGAATGTACGTCCCCTGCAATCCAGATTCTGCAATGCAACACACAAATCCTCTCCCTTTTCTCAGTATTGGAATAAAGGTGATATTTCTGTTTTCTTTGAGAAGATAAATCTGTTTCTTATCTTAATTTTTTCTTTTAAGAGAGCTTGCAATTATGTAGAATTTATTGAAAATATCACCTCTTTCTCCTTGGTAGAAGGGGAGGGAGTCCATGGTTGTAGAATACTGGACGTATTGTCAGATTTTTTTGATGCATTATTTCCTCTTTTTCAACAATTTATTTTTTCTAACAACAGTTCTTTGTTATAAATGTAATGATTTGCTGGCCTTCCTTTTCCATCTTGTTATATCTCCCCCTCAGGGTTCTAGGTGTGTTCCTGAGGAGCTGTGGAAGATATTTCTCTAATGCTTTTAGCTCAAGCATACCTCTGTATCCTCATCTTGACAGATCCCATCATGGACTCCGTTCTTGAATTTGAATGGCTTGCTTATAAGGTTATAGCCGTCTCTGATTTCCTTCACCTAAAATCAGAAAGATGAACACTTAGAGGCAAAGAACAGAAGAAGCCTGTCTTCTCTTTCCATACCCTTTCACATGGTGATCTCATCAGCTTCCATGGGTTTAATTACCATCCCTATGTTGATGATTCTCACATCTGCCTGTCCTACCCTAACCTCCATGCTGACCTCCAGTCTTGCATCTCCAACTGTTTTTCAGATATCTTGAACAGAATGTCCAGTAGACATCTTAAATCCAACACGTCCAAAACTGAACTTGTTATCATTCTCCCTATACCCTTCCCCCATCTCAAACTTTCCTATTACCATTGAGGGTATATCTCCCATCATCCCAGGATTGCTGCCCAGGGGTCATCCTGTGCTCCTTACATTCTTTCACCCTACATAGTTCATCTGTTTCTAAGGCCTCTTGATTTCACGACTGCAGTGTCTCTCAATTATGTCCCCTTGTTTCCTCTGATACTGCCGCCATCTTAATACAGACCATCATTGCCTCATCACCTGGGCTTGGCAATAACCAGCTGCTGAGTCTGCCTGCCTCAAGTTCCTCCACACTCTAATCCATTCTCTATTAGGCTAAAGCACAGGCAAACCATGTCAACCCCCCAAACTCCCACGTCCAGTGGCTTCTGACTACCTTCAGAGTCAAACACAGAATGTTTTGTTTAGCATTCAAAGCCTCCCCTCCAATCTTTCCAGTCTTCTTACACCCTCCAGCTTGTCTTTGATGAACAAGGCCCTCCATCTCTCAGCTCTGGGCATTCTCCCTGGCTGTCCCCTGTGCCTGGAATGCACTCCCCCCTCGTCTCTGCTTCCTGGCGTCCTTGGCTTTGCTCAAGTTCTAGCTAAAGTCTCGCATTCTACAGGAAACCTTTCCCAATGCCTCTTACTTCAAGTGCCTTTTGTCTGTTGGGTATTTCCAATTTATAGCTTGTTTGTTCACATTCATTCTCTTGTTGTCTCCCCTATTGGGTTATAAACTCCTTGAGAGCACGGACCACCTTCTGACTCTTTTTGTATCCTCAGTGCTGGTGCATAGTAGGTGCTTAATTGATGCTCATTGACTGACTGCCTCTCATAGCCAATCAGCAGTCTATCTCCTCATCATATGGTTCCCAGGCTAGAACCAGTTACAGAATGTCTGCAGTGCTCCAACTCAAAAACCAAAGTGCTTCTATCCACTTCCATCAGGCCTTTCTGGAAGCAGGCCCTCTCCCTGTTTCCATGTGGGAAATTGCCTCCAACCCTTTCCTCCATTACATAAGAGATGGCTTTCTGGGATAATACTAGGGAAATTTAGGCAGTATGAAAACAAAAGATTTCACTAAAAATGAACCCTCCAAAAAGCTGCTTTGGCTCTGCTATCTGTCCTTTGTCATTTAACTTTCATTGTCTTTCACCTTTAAATCCCGTCATCATGTCCTTTCACTGTATGATCCTTGGGTTACCCATGCCATCCACCTCCATTTCTACTCTTGTGCTGCTGAGGATTGCTGGAGGGATAGAGCTGGGCCCACCAGATCCCTAAAGGATTTCTGTTATCCAGTCACAACTGAATCCTCCCAGCTTCACTGCATAACCCTATTCTTCCCTTACCAAAGGTCATATTTTCCAGAGTAAAGCAGTTATCCCAAACTTTTTTCTCTAAGAGCCTCTGATGCCTCCACCCCCCTTCTCTCTCAGCAGAGATTCTCCCTCCCTCTTCACTAGTCAGTCAGCAATTATTTATTAAGTACTTACTATATGCCCTAAACTAAGTGATCTTTGAGGATTTCAGTACAAAGGATGAAAGAATCCCTAACCCCAAGACATTCCAGTAAGGGAGAAGACAAGTATATATAAAAGATAGAAAATAAATATGAAATGAATAAATGCCAACATATACAAAGTGGTTAATTCCAAGTAGTCCAGAAAGCCTTCGTGTAGAAGGAAAGTGGGGTCTGTCTTTGAGGGACTGATCAGGAGGAAGTGGTCTTGGTATGGCTCCTGCAGAGTTGAGAGTCAGGAGATCATGTGCCATATGAGAAGGACAGAAAGGCCAATTGGGCCAAATCCGGGTTGTGAAGGCTTTAATAGTCAAACAGAGGAGTGTCTGTTTTCTCCTAGAGACAAGAAGAAGCCCCTAGAGTTGATTTAAGAGAGTCACATTGTCAGATCTCACTTAAGGACAATTACTTTAGCAGCATTCTTGTACGGAATGGATTGTAGCAGGGAGAGACTTGAGGCAGGAGTGGGGGAGTGAGGGGGGTACAGTCCCATTTAGGAGGTGGATGCAATCATTGAGGTGAGAGGTGATGTGGGCCTGGGCTAGGATGACAGCTGTGTAGAGAGAAGCAGTCAGACAAAAGAGATATTTGAAGGCAGAAATGGTAAGACTTGGCAACTGATTGGAAATGTGTGTTAGGAGAGAATGAGGGCTGATAACCCCTTATGTTGAGGTTATGAATATGAGAGGCTGGAAGAATGGTAGTGTTATTGGGAGGAATAAGGGAATTCGAAGAGTAGGTTTATGGGGAAAGAAAGTGAGGTCAATTTTGGACATGTTGAAGTTAAGACATCTCTGGGCTATCCAGTTTGAAATGTCTAAAAGGCCATGTAGTGATGAGGGGCTGAAGGTCAGAAAAAATCTCTGTGTGTATACATACATGCACAGATATACAACATGCAAACACATGCATGTATGTACACACATGCACAGTACACACACATGTATGCACATGTGCACACATGTAGATATCTGTCTCATTGGTTAGTTGGTTGTTGGCCATTTTCAAAGAGGACCAAATAACATCTGCGAGTCATTGCCGTAGTTGAACTAACGGGAGCTGACGAGGGGCTGCAGAGGGAGAAGGGAAGGTGGCCTGGGACAGAGCCTTGAGGAACTCCCATGATTAGAACACTTGGTGTGGACATTGAGCCAGGGAAGGAAATTGAGAGAGTGGTTGGAGAGGAGACCCTGGAGAAGGTGGTGCTGTGAGAACCCAGGGAGAGCATCACCAGGAGGAGAGGGGAGGTAGGAAGAGGTTAGACCTGAGGAAAGGCTGTCAGATGGGCAATGGAGAGATTGCTGGTCACTCAGCTTCCGCTGAGTGATGTGACTGAAGGCTAGACTGCAAAGGGCTGGAGAGAGCAAAGAGGCCTCGGGTGAGAGGCTGTGAGTGTAGACAGCTTTTTTAAGGAATTTGGCTGAGCCAAATTCTGCAGGCCAGGCAGCAGCTGGAGGGGAGGGGGGGGTGTGGTGAAGAAAAGACTGCAGGCAGCTCTGAAGTCAGTGGCAGTGAGCCCCGTCATCTTTCCCTAGGCCACATCTCCAAATCCCTGAGTTGCCTACAGAATCCTTGCTCCTGCTGGTCAAACCATGGAGCCTCCCTGTCTAGTCTCTTCCAGGAGCTTGCCCCATGATGGTTCTCACCACTTCTCACTTACTTTTTCTTTCTCCTGATTTTTTTCCTGCTATTTATAAACTTAAACTGTTCTTCCCAAGGTCTTCCAGCCCCGAATCCAGTATACCCTATGGTATACAGACTTCTCAGCCCGGGCAGTCCTAGTTTAATTAATTCTTCTTGATAAGTGGTTTAAGGTGGCACAGTAGATTGAGAGCACTGGAACTGGAGTCAGGAAGACTTGAGTTCCAATCCTACCTAACTGTGTGACCCTGGGGAAGTAATTTAAATGCTGTCTGCCTCAGTTTCTTCATAATAGCATTTGTCTCCCAGGTTGTTGTGGGGATAAGGAAAAAATCAAACATTTATTACTGATTATTACTAGACAAGCATGTAACTCCCTGTACTTGGCGTTTTACCAAGCTCTTTACGTTTAATTCTTACAACAATCTTGGGAAATAGATGTTATTATTAACTTATTTTACAGTTAAGGAAACTGATGCAGAGGTTGTACAGCTAATACCTGACAAATAGTAGGTGCTTAATAAATATCTGTTGACTGACTGTAAAACTCTATGAATGTGATGCGCCCTTTTCTCTTGAGGTCCTATCCACTAGAGGAGTGCCTCTCCACTAGGAAGGTGGCAAAGACAGCCTCACATGAGTAACAAGCAGAATGGCCATGGTTTGGAACCTCTTGTGACAAGAGCTAGCCACCCCTTGGCGTCCACCTGCTGCCAGCTGATGGATCAGTGCTCTTTTTTTGGCCTTCTCCTACCACATACACACACACACGTGAAACCTCTCATAAGGATCAGTCTCATTTCACAATCACTGGCAATTTTGTTTAAAAAAAAAAAGCCCCAAAAGGCTCATCATTATCTCCCACATCCCCTATGTCAGGCATCATCAACGTGGCATTGTGGTCCCTATGCCAAAGGGACAGCTCCAGAGACTGGCAGGTTGTGGGGAGGGATTTGGGGAAAGAGAAGCTTTTCTTTGACCCCTCCAGGCACCATCCCTCCGCCCTATACCTTTCCTCTAAACTGTGTCACACTCTGCGTTCTCCCCTAGAATTGAGGTGGATGTCTTAAGAAATCCGTCATTTCAACCATTTTCTTTTCTTCAGAGTAATGCTAACTTGCTTTGTCAGTTGAACAAGTATTTGCCACCTGCTCACTCTGTGCTGACCCTGGGCCAAAAGGAGCAAAAAACAACAAAAAACAGCTTGCCTTCAAGCTGCTTGGTTTCTGCTGCTTACATTTTTGTATATTATTGCTCTTGCTTCCAAGGGCTGTTGTGAAGAACTTTACCCAGGAACCCTGAGGGACTTCCCCTCCCAGTTTCATTTTTTGGTTATTTTTTTCTTTTATTAAAATGGGCCATCCTTGGAGTAATTACTTAAAGAGGCCGATTCATTGAATGGGTGTACCTCACTCAAAGGGAGAATGTGATAAGACCTTAGCCTAAAATGGTCAAGGTCCCGCATTGCATCCTGGGCCATCTCCAGTCATACTGATGAATATCAGGCCACTGGACCCAGATGGCTCAGGAGGAGAAGTGAGGCTGGTGACCTGCACAGCCCTCCTGCACTCAGATCAGTCAAGTGCAAGTCATGTCATCATTCCTCTGATGGCATGGTCCTCTTCAAGAGCAAAGGACAAACACAGCAACAATAGCTAATAATTGTCTGAATCTGGATTTGAACTCAGGTCTTCTTGACTACAGGCCCAGCCTTCTATCCACTGCACTGTCTAGTTGTCTCTAAAATGAAGTAATCTTTATAAAATGCTTTGCAAACCTTAAAGCACTGTATAGATTCTTGTTGTTATTACCTATCTCCTAATGGGGAGGTGATAAGCTCAGGGGGTATATATTATATTGAGACATATTTTTGGACAAGACTAAGGGAGATCTTGGGAGAAGTTGATTGTTTTGTCCTCTTGCCCGAAGAGGAACTGAGTGTCAGAGCTGATCAGAGCCATCCATGATGAGGAGACTTCAGTTGATGAGCTTATCCTGAGGGAGGCAGAATTTTCCAGGAGATGAAATCAAGCAGAGTAGCTAATGGGAGATGAAGGAAGGAGAAATGAGTGTCCTCTTTCTTTGAAGTTCTTTGGGGTCGTAGACCTAGTGCTGATATGATGGGGTCAGAGGCTATGCATAGTTTAGAAATTTGGGGGGCATGGTTCCAGATTCTTTTCCAGAGTAACTTGATCAATTTACAGCTCTACCAATGACTAACATCCTCATTTTCCAATATTCCCTCCAGCATTTATCATTTTTTTTTAAATCAACGTTTCCAATCTGATGGATTTGAGGTGGAACCTTGGATTTGATTAAATTTGCATTTTTCTAATTATTAATGATGATTTGGGGCCTTTTTTAAATATGACCATTGGTAGCTTTGATTTTTTTCCTTTGAAAACTGCTTTTTCACATGCACTGATCATTTATCAATTGGGGAATGGCTTTTATTCTTATACATTTGAATCAGTTCTTTATATATCTTGGAAAGAAGACTGTTAGCAGGGAATCTTGTGGCAAAATAGAAGGGAAGCAAGTAAGTGGGGGAAAAACATTTTTGCATCATTCTGTGAAAATTGTCATGCGCCACAGATGACCAAATCCTGTTCCCCATGGAGGCTCCATATATCACAGTATCCCTTGTTCTCTAAAGTCTTAATTTTGTGTTGGCATGGGGACCTCTGCTGGGTACTTTGTCATAAAAGCCTCAAGCAGCAGAGTGTGACATAATAGATTTTGCTGCAACTTGGCTATTCCAAGATCTCAGCAATACTCAAGGGGATCCCCCTGTGGATTCCCAGTTAAATGGGGGAATCTAAAGGTGATTCCCTGGTACAGCCTGGTCATGTGGTGCATGTCTAAGCTCCAAAGGAGGGTTTGGGGTGAATCTGGGATCCCAGCATGTGACCATTTTCCCACCTGAATCATTTCATTTCCCACCTTCATAATTTAAAAAATTCATATATGGTCACTTTGTTCTAATTTTAACCATGTGTGTTATGTTTGTGCAAAACCTTAAAAATTTTATGTAATCAAAATTGTCATTTCCTCTTCTGTAATCCTATCTTTTGTTGGGTTAGGAACGTTTCTCTTGTCCATAGAACTGACAGGTGATTTCTTCTTTGCTCCCCTCATTTGGCTGTCATGTTACCTTTTATGTATAAGGCGTGCACCCGTTTGGAGCTCGTCTCAGTGTACATGCTCTGTGAGACTGGCCTCCCCTTAGTTTCTGCCAGGCTGCTTTCCAGTTTTTGCAGCAGATTTTGTTCACCAGTGAGTCCTTCCCTCACTACCTGGACTCTTTGATTTTATTCAGACCCTAGGCTCCCGTGCTTGTCTGCTTTGGTGTATTGTTTACCTGATCTATTCCACTCTATTTCTTGACCAAGTTGTTTTTTTATCTACAAATGATGCTTTGTAGGATAGTTTGTGATTTGGTTCTGCTGGCTTCTTTCCCTCCCACTTATTTTTCATTATTTCTTTTGAATTTTTTTACGTTTTGTTTCTGCCTGTCATTTTAAATTGCATAGACAAGGTTAGCCTTATGCATAACTGTGAAGAGAAAGTGTCATGAAGGCATATCTGGGCAGAAGTGTGTATGTGTGTGTGTGTGTGTGTGTGTGTGAAGCCTGTGAAGGCATATCTATCTGGGCAGAGGTGTGCGTGTGCGTGTGCGTGTGCATGTGCATGTATGAATGAAGCCTGCTAAGCTGCACTTGTCCCTTGAGAGATGCTTATGCTGGGTGCCGGTGGGGCTGGGGTGGGTCTGCTGGCCAGAGCTCGGCCCAGAGCTGTGTGGCACTTACTAGCCAAGTCACAGGAGCGTTTAGATCGTGTGACTTTGTCCAGAATTCCTCGGAGTTGAAAGTTCTGTGCTCAAGCATAAATCTATTACAGCCGTAGTCATCTAGTTCTAATGGCTTTTGGAAGTAAGCAAGGCCTTGAGAATTGGCTGGTTTCAGAATAGCAGAAACTTGTCATCTTCATGAAAGTAAGACTGTCTTCTTAATTAAGTGTAATTACGTGTAATTTAAAGTCTCAATTTGAACAAGGAATTCAGTCTTTGTAGATATATTATTTTGAGTTGTGGAAAATTTGAATTTATCTGGGAAATATAATGAGAAGGAAACTTTTCAGTTTGATTGGCCTCCTATGTATGAAAACATTTTAGGAGTCTGTGTGACTGTGCTTTAAGAACAATAATTTAAATTTACATGCTCAGAGTGGACCTTGCCTCTTGCTCTATGAAGAATGTTTGTTTCCTGCGCCCCCTTGCGTACAACTTGTGACCGATCCTTTATCCCCCTTCCCTTTGTACGCTACAGACTGGTAGGAACAAGGCTAGCATTTCCATAGTGGTTTGAGGTTTGCAAACCCTTTACAATATTATCTCACTTCATCCTCACAATTACCCTGAGAAGGAAGTGCTAGTATTGCAATAGGTTCATTTTATCCTTTGAAGTAGCTTTGACATGCCAGAACATTCCCTTTAAAGAAAGAATCTGGAGTTCCTCCACTTCAATTGCTTTTAGAAATATCCTCTACTATAAAATATATATATTCAGAAATGCTTCATACCGCCACTTAATCTAACTTCTAGGTGTTGTTCACATGTTCATGCTGGAAAGGACTTTAACGCCTGGGCACTGTTCTGAGTGATTATTGGTGATAAGACTAATTTGTGGCATGTGATTGTTATGGAATGGAAACTAACTAGAACTGTTAGGCTTGATACATTTTGAAGACCCCTTTGGGGAACCCTACTTTTCCTGAACCACCAAGCTGATTTGATCCCTAGTACTAAAAAACTTTAAGTTGGCCCCACCATCCTCTCCAGTTCCTATCTTGTGATGTGAAGCCTAATTCCTCCAAAGAGTCATCTCCACAGTCATCTTCACTTTACCTCCTACTCATTTCTCAGCATTGTGTGTCTAGCTTTGCAACTGTCTACCTGGACTGAAACTGCTATCTCCAAAATTATCAGTGACTCTTTAAAAAAGATTATTATTTTTACTTTTCAAATAGTAAGAATTTAAAAATTAATCTGTCTCTCCCAATACCCATCCCTCCACACTGATCGAATTCAGTTCAATAAACATTGATTAAACATAGACTTTGTGCCAGGCACCGGGTGAACAAATTAGGTTTAAAGACAATCCCTACCTTCAAGGAATTGTAGTGTAATGGGAGGAGACAAGGTACAAAGGAAACTAGAAAGTGGTGGGAGGGGGATGGAACGTGGAGGTGGGGATGTGGGGCTCAGAGGGGGACTTGGCAAACCAAGCTGAGTTTCTGATGCAAAGTGGAGAGAGTTAGTTAGGAGGAGTTTAGTGCCCCACCCTCTAGCCCTCCTATCAGAGGGGAGAGGAGGAGGAGGGCCCAGTATCCAAAGTTGAATTAAAGACATATTGATTTCAGGTGATCAGCTTATTCTGGGAAGAGATCATGTTACTGGCAGATGGAAAGTTTTAAATTAAACCCATCCACACCCTGCAACAATTTCTCAAAACCTATTTGTATAGTAGTCTGGCTAAACAAATTCTTCTGTGAACTGTGTCTGAGAAGGTATGTCTTTTTCTGCATCTTAAGTCTGTCAGCTTTCTGTTAGGTGACGGCATGTTTTGTCTTCATTCTTTTAAGCTCCTGATTTATCATTGCACTGATAACCTTTCAAGGTTAATCATTTCTTGTAGCACAATAAATACTTCATGTTGTACATATTGGAAGTCAGCTAGGGGACATCGTAGTGCCAAGTGCTGGGCGGGGAGGCAGGAAGTCTCCTCTTGAGTTCAGATTTGGCCTCAGACATTTACTATCTCTGTGACCCTGAGCAAGTCACTTAACCCTGTTTGCCTCAGTTGCTCATCTGTAAAATGAGTTGGAGATGAAAATGGGAAGCCACTCTAGTGTCTTTGCCAAGAAAACCCTGGATGGGGTCACAAAGACTTGGCCAGGACTGAAACAACCAAACACAAACACTACATATCGATACACTTGTTTAACCATTTTTCAGTAGAAGTTGTCTCTTAACGTTTTGGTATTTTGCTGCCATGAAAAGAGCTGCTATAAGTGTTTTTGTATAGATAAATCTTTTCCCCTTTGTCTTTGATTTCCTTGGGGGTTTAGGCCTAGTACTATAGCTGAGTCAAAGGGTCTATGCAGTGTGGTAACTTTGGGGGCATAGTCCTGATGGGATGTGGGTCCTGGACCTCAAATCAAAGTCAATTGTAAGTCATGTCATGGTCCTCTTTGAGAACGAAGGACAAGCCACAACCACAATGACCAGATACTGTGCCAAGCATTTTACAAACATTGTCTTATTTAATCCCCACAATGACTCTAGGACATAGGTGCTGTTAGAATCCCCAGATGAGGAAACTGGGGTAAATAGAGGTTAAGTGACTTGGCCAGGGTCACACAACATGTAAGTACCCCAGACTAAATTTGAACTTATCTTCCTGATTCCAGGCCCAACACTCTATCCACTGTGCCACCGCACTGACCCGTATGCAAATCCAAAATGTAATTTCTTCCTTGTTCCTCTAATTTTTTGTGATGTGACCTTATTGATTGGAGTAATTTTTCCATTTGAAGCTTATCTTAGTGGCTGGTGTATAGGGTCCATCCCAGACAGTTATTCAGTTTTCCCAGCGTTTTTTTGTCCAATAATGTGTCCTTCTCTTCACCGCTCTCCTCACTGCTCCTCATCTTTCTACAGCTTCTGATACACCAAGCATCTTCTCTTGTGCATTCTGTCTTCCCTGCTGTCTTCTCTTACCTGACTGTACCTGCTCAGCCTTCCTCCCTGCCTCCTGAGTCTGCACTGAATCCTCTTCTCATTTTTCATTCACTCTTTTGGTGATCTCCTCAGCTCCCATGGGTTCAATGATCAATTCTGTGCAGTAGACTTGCCAATTTATATATTCAGCCCTAAGCACTGCCCTTGCCAGTCCTCCATCACAAGCTACCTGTTGGGCATTTCTACCTGGATGTATCTGTCCCAAAGGCATTTCAAGGTCAACATGTTCCAAACTGAACACATGATATTTTTCTCAGATTTATCCCTCCTCCCGACTTTCCACTTTTTGTAGAGAATATCACCATCTTTGCAGTGGTCCAGGTTTGCAGCCCTGAAATCGCCCTTGATTTTTGCCTTTCCTTCATTCCCCACATTCATTCCATTAAGCAAGGCAAGGCAACCGGCATTTGGTAAACGTTTACTACGTGCCAGGCGATGCTAACTGCTCAGGGCATAAATGTAAATACACAGAAAGATATGCCCAGCCCTGGAGGAGACAGAACATGAAAGGGAGCTGAAAGGCAGGACCAGGCAGAAGGAGGAAGTGTTCACGTTGGGGTTGATGTTAAAGTCTAGAAATCCAGAAACAGAGCGAGTCACCGGAGTAGTGAAGGTTGGCTGGCCTGGAACCTCCCCAGATGGAGCCCCTGGAAAGAAATGACCAGTGCAGAGTGAGGAGCTCCCGGCACTGAGAGGCGTTCCGGAATGAGACATCATGTTGAAATCATGAAAGTAGATGCAGAGCCAGGGGAGAACTTTCCAGGTGTAGTTTCACAAAATTTCCAGTATCCTACCTCCTCTCCCCATTTGCAACCTCTACTCTAAGGCCTTTATTACCTAGACTAATGTAGGAACCTCCTAATTCCCTGTTTCCAGTCTTTCTTCCCTCCATCCTCCATACAGTTGCTAAATTGATATTTCTAAATGTAGATCTGTCCAAAATTCTGCATTCAGAAATCTTCAACGGCTCTCTATTGCCTCTCCAATAAAATACAAAATCCTCCACCTGGCTGTGTATTTTCCCTTCCTATCTTCCTTTGTGTTATTCCTTTTTATGTATTTTGTGGTCCAGTCAAATGGCTCTACTGCCTATTTCCTGTAAGTGACATTTCATCTCCTGGGACTTTTTAGAGATGATTCCTCCCCCTTCCCCTTTTCCTTTAGAAGAATTCCTAGATTTAAAACTCAGCTTCGTTTCACTTGCCCGGTCTTCCCTCTTCCCCATTTTTAGTGTTCTTTAACTCGAGTCAGTCAGCATTGATTAAGCACTTACTCTCTGCCAGGCATGGTGCAAAGCACTTGGGATACAGGTACCAATGAACTGGTAGACTGCCCTCAGGGAGCTAACAATCCAATGGGGGAGGACTGGACACAAAAGGTAGTTGAAAAGTATGGGGGTGGGGATGAACCTCCCCATTTCCCCCATAGGGGCATGCTGGTGAAGTCCAAGGAAGTTTAGAAGCAGTGAAACTGGTGGGAAATGGTGATAAACCTCTGCTGGGTGTTCCCTTAAAGGGAGGTGTTGGTGCTGGAGCTCTGCCCTCTAGGCAGAAATGTTCTATTTACCCATACCTGCTGTGTATTTACTCACCTGTGGACTTGTGGTGTCCCAGGAGAAGAATGGAAGCCCCTAGAAGGCAGGGGTGGTTGTTGTTGTCATTATGGCCCTGTCCAGTTCTCTGCATGTAGGAGCTTAGTAAAGGTTTATCCAATTGAATTCAGCTGAGTTGTTTGGGTCAAGGTTTGATGAGACTAGAGGTCCAGCTCAGTTCCCCATAATCTTGGCAGTGCCAGCCTATTACACAATGCCTATAACACTGCTAAGGTGATTTGGCTTCTAGGTGCCAATTGTTCAGTCATGTCCTACTCTTTGTGACCACCATTATGGGGTTCCCTTGTAAAGATACTGGAGTGGTTTGCCATTTCCTGCTCCAGTGGAGGAAGGCAAGTAGAGGGTGTATTACTTGCCCAGGGTCACACAGCTAGTAAGTGTCTGAGGCTGAATTTGAATTCAGGTCTTCTGACTCCAGACCCAGCACTCTGTCAGACACTGAGCCATCTGCCTTCCCCATCTAAATGATCTCTCTAGGATCCTTGAAACCAGAGCCCTTCTAGCTTGAACCCTTACCCATACCAGTCAGTAGGCTTTGGGATCTCCCCATGGTCTATACTGGATAAGTCTTGAAGCAGACTGATCTTGAACTAATTTAGTGGATTCAGGCAGAGCCCAAACAATTCATTACCCATTGGGTAAAAGTAATTAGTTTTAGCAGAAGGGAAACTCAAGGTTAAGGAAGGACTCCTAGAAAAAACAGAGAAGAAAAATATGGCAGATGAGAATTACTTCCAAAGGTTCTAAAATTGGGAGAGCCAAGTGCAGGAAAAGTCAGGTAGTTAGAGGTAGAGACCAAAGATTCCCGAGAGAAGCCTCAGTGAGTGTGAATGAGAGTCACCATCTGACAAGAGTTCCTGTGGCATGATGACACTCTAACTTGGTGACTATTTGGATGGTTTTCTTCATTCTAGAGCATCTCCTGAAATTGCAAGCTGCCTACACTTTCTCTCTGACAGGGGCTTTTTATAAGTCCCGGTGACTTGTTATCTTGTTAATGTCTCTACAGGTAGACGCTCTTTGGCCTGACTTGTGCCCTTGTGTTCTTTACTGTACGGTGGACCTCTCTGACTGTGCCCTAAGGGCTGCCAGAATGGAGAGCCAATCAGTGTTCTCACTTTGGAAAGAGGTTACTTGTATGGAGATGCCTTGTGTCTTTAGTGTAGCGCTAGTAGAACTACCCTTGTTCTCTGCACAGTTCTGAGGTGCCTTCAGCTGTTTTCCTTCTACACCAGGAAGGGACTGGAGAGGGTCAGCTGGTTCAGTCCCAGACAGATGAAGAAATGTTGCTGCCTCTGCAGCCCCATGGCCCATAAGTGATAATCCATCTAATTAACTAACATTTATTAAATATTCTTTGCATAGCACTTTATCAACTGCCATTTCATTAGAAGTAACGAGTCCATTCTGATAAATGAACGACATCTTTTAACCTGGCAGTCACAGGGTTGGGCAGTGGGCACCCTCTGTCCCAATGTACTCATTTCCTTGTTGTCTTTTTGATGGGATGATCAAAAAAGGAGTAGAATAATTGCTGTTTGCTTCACATTTTTAATTTCTCTTTCATGCCCTCTGCTTAATGACAGAATTAAATTTGTATAGTGTTTTCCAGTTAACGCAACACTTTCATATGTAATATGTCATTTGAGCCTCAGGACGACCCGTGATAGGAGAAGGACAAATGACATGATGCTCATTTTACAGATGGGAAACTGAGGCTCAGAATGATGGAGTGATTTGCCCCAGGGCATCCTGTCAGTAAATGGTGGGGCCTGCTTTTTGGCTCCATGTGTGGTAGTCTTCCCATCGCACAATGCTGTCTTCCCTCCATGTTCTTAGACGCTTGTCAGAACCAGTTTCTACTTTCTTCAGCTTTAGTTCAGGGAGGAAATAAAAACAGCAGTAAGATGTTTGCTTCTTTTAAAATGTGTATGTCTGGTTTGTTGTTTTTAGTGCCTGGGTGTTTCACAGTGTACTATTAGTTTTGGCTTTAATTTCATAAATTAGAAACTAAGGGGCCGAGAGGTCAGGATGCGGCAGTCAGGTACCTCAGTTTTGCCTTCCTCCTGACGCCGTCCCCAGCTCATCCCATGTAAAGGATATGGTTGTTTGGACACAGTTTGCATTTGTCTTCTCCATGAGAGCAGAATTTTGTTTGTCTTTGTATCCCCGGCATTTAGCACAGTGCCTGACACATATGGGGATTTAGTAATGCTTGGTGGCCGTGTCACTGTTCTTCATCAGTTTTGTGTCTGAGTCTTTGTGAACCCATTTGGGGTTTTCTTGGCAAAGATCTTGGTGTGGTTTGCCATTTCCCTCTTCAGTGTGCTCCTATTTTACAGATGAGAAACTGAAGCAGATAGGGGTTAAGTGACTTGCCCAGGGTCATCTAGCTAGTAAGCGTTTGAAGCTGGATTTGAACTCAGGAAGATGAGCCTTCCTGATTCCAAACCCAGAACTCTATTCACTGTGCCACCTAGCTGCCATCATATACATATATACACCTATAGAAATAATATATACACATCTATGGGGAAATATATTCATATATAAATCAAAGAATATACATATACAGTAATATATGAAATGACATGTACATAGACACATACATATTCATATATATGGAAGAATAGATACGCACACATATATACATACAGTATATGTCTTTTCCTTTCCATTCGTATTGTCACCAGTTTGGTTCAAACTCTTAATACCTTGTCTCTTGCTTTAGTGGCCAACTGATCTTAGGATCATAAAGATCATTGATTTAGGGTATAAGTGCTTTAGAAACTATAGATGAGGAAACTGAGGCACAGAGGAGAAGGTAGGATACCTTCCCAGGTTCCCATAGCCAGTGGCACCTAAGTGGTGAATCTGGAATTAGGAAAACCTAAGATTCCTGCCTGCCTCAGACATGCCTTCCTTGAGCGAGTCCCAATTGTTTTTAGCCACATTTGCTTCATCTGTAAAAGGGGGATCCTGATAGCCCTGCCTCCCAGGGTTGTCATGAGGATCAGATGAGATCATAATGATAAAGCTCTCTGCAAACCTTAAACCACTCTATCAGTGCTAGCTATATTAGTAGTAATAGTAGCAGCAGCAGCAGCAGGATTGCCTTTGGTGGTGTTTGAACCCAGCTTTCTTGACTCCCAAGGTGCTCCAGCTGACAGATGAATCTTGGGAAATCAGGACTGGTACCTCATCCCCTATTTCCTACTGGAAACATTCAGACTTGCTGATCCCTCAGGGTGTCATCTGGCCTCATCTTCTCCAGCCAATATCCCTTCTCCCTGTGCCCTGGGAGCCCAGCTCCCCTTCCTGCTCCTCTGCTTTTGATCCTCCTGGTTTTCCAGCTTCAGCACCCTCCCCTCCTCTCCTTCTTGTTCAAATCCTATCTAAACCAGGGCTATCAGCTTAGGTTGCACCTCCTCAAGGAAACTTTCCATCTCCTCTGTCCCACATAGATATCACCTTTCCTTGCGCTCCCATTTTCCTTACCGGCCGCTCCACTCATACTAGTCTGTCTATTGTGAATTGTCTCGTTTTATTATCTAAACCTCTTGTAGATCTTGATTTCTTAATAAGATGATGTGCTTTTCAAATACATGAAGGGAAGACCTCGACCTCTTTGGGATCCCCTTCCACACTGTATACATACTTCGTAGGTGCTCGGTACATACTTGTGCAATGGAATGGAATAATAGTTCTACGACTGTATCTGGTCTGTGGCTTCTTTTAATCCTACAAGGCAAACTACAGCTGGTCTTTGTTGTTAGATCCTTGCCATGTTTGTGTTTCCTTCACCAGGGGTTGGTTGGGGTGGGGGGGTGGGTAGAATCTTTTGTTGATCTGTATTTTAGCCTTTTCTGTTTTTACCATCAGGAGTTGGTGACTCATCAGGTTTAATGAAAGCTTTTAGTTTTGACTCGGAAAACTCATTGCCAAATATCTGTCTGGCATTCACCAGGAGCAGGTTGTGATATTTCTTAGGTTTTGCAAAATTAATAAGTGTTTAGCATAGGAGTCTAGCATAACCATCTATAATGTACAGTGGTTTCTGTATTAACAAAGAGCTTTTCATATTCTGCCAGCAGCAATTGTCAAAATCACATTAGTTTCATTTCTATTTAAAATGTTTAGCATGATATGATATTTCATCCTATAGTCAGAAAATTTAATTGTAAAATAACTTTAAACTAAGAAACAATTATTAAACAGGAATTTATCTTGAAAATTTAACTCCTGCTTCCTCCTTCCTGGTTGTTCCTTGAGAGTAAGGGGTATTTTATTTTTCTTTCTTCTTCCTTCTTCTTGTGTGTTTTTCTCCTTTTTTCTCTCTCATAATCCGAGTTTGGAGGGACTTTCAGGCCATCTAATCCAACTCCTTCCTGAACATGAATCTCCTTTGACAGCAGGCAACCTGCTGCCTCCCTTTTTACTTTGGGATACCTCTAAGGGTTTGAGTGTTTCTTTCTCAAGTCTGGCCTAATTGTACTTCTACCCCTATTGCTTCCAATTCTGCTTTGTGGTACCAAGTTTCACCCTTTCATGTGACAGCTCTTGAAATACTTGGAGAATGTTGTCATTTCTCCTTCAAGTCTTCAATCCAGGCTAGCAAACAGCAAACAGTATTAAGTACCTACTGTGTGCAAAACTCTGTACTGGAAGCTGAAGATATGTCACTTCATCTCTGTCTGCCACAGGTTCCTTATCTGTAAAATGTAGATAATCTCAACACCTACCTTCCAGGTTGTTGTGAGGATGGAAGGGAGCACTAACTGTAAAGTGCTTGGCATGGTGCCTGGCCCATAGCAAGCACTACATGAATGTTGGCTATTATTGTTCTTATATCTAGGTAAAATATCCCCAGTTTTTTCAATTTCAATGTAGGTCCTTCTTCATTTCTATTCTTTCCTCCGAATGTTTTTCAGCTTCTTTATGCCCTCCCTAAAATGTAGCCACGAGAAGTAAAACTGTCTTCCAGATGAGGTCTGGCCCAGACAGGCCGCAGTGTGACTGTTACCTCCCAGGACCTGAACCCACGGCCAGCCTCAGTGCAGCCTGAGATGCTCTTTGTTTTCGTGGGCGCCTTATCTTTCTTATTCATGATGAGCTTTACTTCCTTTGAAATCCCTAAATCTTTTTCACATCAACTGTGACCTAGACAGTCATGTTTCCCCTTGAAGAACTTAACCTGTTGAATTATTTCTTGTTGCTTCTGGGTCATGTGATCAACAAGATGCAAGATTAGCCATTTTCTCTAGTCTTCACTAATTCTCAAAAACTCCTCCCAAAGAGGAATTAGGTTACAGAGGAAAACAGTTCCAGCTGTCTTCACAGGCCAGTGCGCTAAGAAGCCTAGCAGAGTACTTTTGTAATCAATAATGGAATATAAGGAAAAAGGATTACAACCACCGAGATCTCAGGAGAGAAAAAACTCCATTAAAAACCTAGGCTATAAGCATGGAGATTAGCAGGGAAGATATTAAAGAGACGAAAAGATGGGTACCAAGACATCTAGATGACGGCAGGGATCTCTAAATAAATATCATAAGACAAAGGAAATTGAACCACCACCTGATGCCCTAGAGGGCCCTCTGATTTCCTCAGAGAGCCTGGAACCACAGCCAGATGTTCCCAAATGGCTCATGAGAAAAATCAGAATCTGGAGAGAATCTAAAAAAGGAACAAAATGGTAGAACTTGTGGCCTAAATAGCAGAAATAATCAGCAGAATAGAACAAGTTGAATCCACAGTGGCAAGGAGAAGCAAAAGAAAGACTGATTGACTGGGAAGACCGATGTACAAAAGATTGACTGGGAAGACCTATGTACAAAAGAAAAGAAGAAAACAATGCCAGTGGTGAAGGAACATACAGATTGATCTTGAGGAAAGGAGGCATAGAAACAACTGGAGGAGCTTAGGCCTCTCACAAGAACATAAGTCAAAAAACTTCAAAACAAGGATGCAAGAATAACCCACAGAACTGCTCAGAGAACCAACAGCTACTTCTAAGATTCCTGTATCCTCTGGTGAGGGGGGGGGGGGGGGAGGGTCCAGAGGGAGACTCATCTGCAGATTCCCAGACCTGGGAGTGTTCAGTTGAACAGTTCTCATGACAACTAATTCTGCAAACAACCAGACGAATTTCCTTTCCTCCTCCTTGCCTTCCACCTTTCTGTTTTATTGATGGCGTTATTGGTTAGTGAAGCCTATCATGTGCCTGTCTTAGTCTGTGTCTGTAAAATGGGCACTTCTGCATTGTGTTGTTCCATGACTTTCTTCTGAGGCTCTTCTTTGAATGTTGCTTCATGTGAAAATTTCCTCATCTGTGCAATGGGATAGTAATATTGACTTCAAATCTGTTGTAAAGATGAGTCCCAATGGCAAAATGCTTTTAAATTGGCCAAATGTTACACAAGAGTTCTTAATCGTATTAACAGCTCTTTTCAATAGCTAATTTTCTTATGTATTGGTTACTGACTGCTCAGACACATTTGAAAGATTCTTTGGAAAGGCCTTGCATCATTTGTCATTGATCTTTCACATTGTTTTACCAGTAGCAAATAATGTTTATTTGTTTTCTGTGGGTGTCTTTTCTTTAAAGAGTTATCATTCATTTGGTCCTTTAGGAGGCAGTAGTGCATCAGGAACCTTATTTTCTTAGCTCTGACCCAGCAATACAATCTGCTAATGATTAAGAGAAACTTGCTTTCATACTGATTAGTTCTATAATGTTAGAGATGATTTCAACAAATTATCCAGTTCCCTGTTTCTCATAGCACTCTGAATTTCTACGTTTTGCCCTTAAAAACAAAACAGAACAAAGCAAAGCAACCACCCAACAAACCACCTACTTGTCTAATTCTGTGCATGAACTGAGATGCTGGTAACTGATAGAGGTGTTCCTCACTTTATGTTACAGTGTTGAGAGAGTCATAAACGTTGCATGTAAATTGATGTTTAAAAACTTAATCTTACTTTAAATGTAATAGGGAACTCATTATTTTAAAAAAATCTGAATGGAAGACCTTTTGTGGTCGTTTTAATTTGTTTTCTTTGATAATCTGGATTTTCATAGAATCATTATCTTTGGGTTAAAAGTAAAGAGACCTTAGATATGATTTTGTCCAGTTTCTTTATTTTACAGAAGATGTTTGGAAAAAGCTGAAGTGTGGAGAGTCTAAAGGACTTGCCCAAGTTCACATAGTGACAGGCTGAATATTTAAGCCCAGCTCTCCTGATTCCTAATATAGTTCTCCTATTGCACAATACCCAGAAGCTTTTCTACCTCACTTTTAAAGTCAAATTTTATCGTTACCTTTTGTTTTCTTATATTACCAGAATTTCTTCCAGTATTGCTCCTCTTTTAAAATTCAGTTATTTATTTTAAACATTCATAACCCTAAAAAATTTTAAGTTCTTCATTTCTTCTTTCCTCTAACCCCTCCCCCACCTCAATGGGTGGGCAAGCAATGTGATACCCATTATACATGTGGAATTCGTGCAAAACATATTTCCCTAATAGCCATGATGCAAACCGCACCCCCCCCAAACAGAAATAAAAGAAGTGAAAGTGCTTCAGTCTGTACTCACTGTTCATCATTTCTCTCTTTTGGAGGTAGATGGTTTGTTTTCATCGTGGGTCCTCTGAAATTGTTGTAGATCATTGTATTGATCGGAGTAGCCAAGTCTTTCACAGTTGATCATTGCTACATGCTTGCTGTTACAACGTCCTCCCGGTTCTGCTCACTTTACTTTGTATCAGTTCATGAAGCCTTCCCAGGCTTTTTGTTTAAACCGTTCCACTTGTCATTTCTTCTGGCACCGTAGTCCCCCACCACAGTCACATTCCACAGCTTATTCAGCCATTTCCCAATTGCTGGATGTCTAGAAGTTTGGAAGGAATTTCTGGAGGACAGATTCCTGAGATTGAATTCCTGGGATAGATTTCTGAGATTGATTCCTGTGATAGAGTCCTGGGATGGATTCCTGAGATTGATTCCTGGGATAGATTTCCTGGGATAGATTCCTGAGGGCATTTGGGACCCATCTCTGAGCACGGAGAACTGTCATAGTCTAGCTGCCCTTTTCCTCTCACCCTAGTAGTTGTTCCAATTTTTTTTCCTTTCCTCAAACTTTCCATGCCATTTTTCCCCACCACTTCCTCCACTTTCATCGAGCATGTCTCACATTTTAATGAGAAGGTAATTTTCTGTAAGCTCCCTGTTTCTCATCCTACAAGTCCTTGACATCATCCCTGCCTCCTCCTATAAAAGAATCTCTAATGAGGCTGCTATAGTCTGTCTAATGAAGAGGACGTCTTTCACCAGGGCCCAGCTATCCGCATGAACCATCATTTCATCCCATCTACTCTTTTCTGTCAGACCTCCCTCCCTACCATTCCCCATCTCTCTCTAATCTTCCTATCTAGTAGTTGCTTCTTCCAAGTTTCCTTAGAAAAATCCTTTCTAGGCCTTTCTTCTCCACAATTTGGCATGGCCTTTTCTTCCTAAAGCCATGACGCCCCATTGTAATCACTCTTTCCCTTTATTCTGTGAAGAATAAAGTACATTGTCACTGGAGTCAGAGCACAAGGGTAGACTCCCATTGCTCCCTTTCTTAGCTATGTGATCTTTTTGTGCCTTAGTTGTTTTGTCTGCAAAATGAGTTTGAACTAGTTGCTCTCCACCATCTCTAAATCTGTGATCTTGTGGTCTTTAGTTTTCCTTCTAGAATTTTCTTAGGAATTGAATTCAAGCCCAGGGATCTAATTTTCAGATTCTTTTAATCTTACCTTTTAAAGAAAATTGGGATGGGAATTGCTCTTTTCCAGTCTTATGACACCTCTTCTATTCCCCAGTGTCTCAAATGTCATAGATAGTGGCTCCAAAGCCACACCTGCCAGTTCTTTTAGTACCCAAGGATGTAGCTCAACTGGGCCAGGGCACTACTATCTACTTACTAATATTGGGTGTCTCCATTTAAAGAGGACGTCCAGGCCATCCCTCTCTTCATTTCTCATTTGGGTTTGGCAGCTCTCCTCTACGCAGTTTCCTTTTCTGTGTTGTCTTTTCCCACTGGATTATAAGCCCCTTGAGGGCAGAAACTTTTGCCTCTCTTTGTATCCCCAGTGGGTAATACAGTGCCTGGCAAGTAGCAGGAGCTTAATAAATGTTTACTGTTTAACTGAAGGTTCAGAGGTCATTCTCCTTGGCACATGAAACAGGAGCCAAATAAGAATTGAATAGGCCTGCCTTCCATCTCCTGTCAGTTACTGACCCATCTCTTCTAAGGAAGGTTTCTCTTTTGGGATCCTCCGTTTTCTCCCAATATTATTAGTTATATTGAGAGAAAAAGGAGAATTCAAAAGTAATATAACAAAACAAAGCATCTTTTCCATTGCCTTGGACTTTCCTCACCAACCTCAACTTACTCTAAAGTTCAATTTTCTAGACACTTTTCATAGGACTCTATTCTTATATTCATCATCTTCCAGGCCTTGCTTTCATTTCCTCTATGTTTATTTTAGAAATCTAAATTCTTAGTGAGTACCCTATGCATTCATATTGTACTCTGCAGGCACATCCCACTTTTCCTCCTCTTTGCAATTGTTTCCTTTTGTGTCTAAAGAATTGCTTTCTTAAGCTTCTTCCATACCCACATTATACCAAAGAATTTTATCTGTCCTCTGAACCCTTTGAAATCTGCTTTCCCAAAATCTAGGGTGCATGCCAGACTGCCCAGATCTCTTCTCCTTTTAATAAACTCTGGGATTTAATGGTCACTTTCTCCCAAGATTCCCATCATTTCCAGATTAGCAACTAATTCCTTCTTGTTAGGAAGAATCAGACCCAGGATTGACTTTCCCCTCATTGGTTCCTTCACCTTTTGAGGGATGAAATTATCACTAAGTCATCTATATTTGGCAGAGAGAGAATGTGAGCAGCTGTCTGGATAACTGAATCCTCTATCACTATTTTATCATGCCTTTGTGCTAAGATTGTGGTATGTTTCCTCAAATCTTCCTCTCTTTCTTCTTTCTGTCTAGGTGGTCTATAGTATATTTCAGTGATCAAATCTGAAAGATTAGCCTGACAGCTAGCACTGTGTAGAAAGGATTTGATCAGCTCAGGGCAGAGAAGACATATTGAGAGACTATTAAAATAATTCAGAGATACTGAGTACTTTATATGGGGCATTGGGAATTCAGAGGTAGAGACAGAGGAAAAATCCCTAAGCTGCCAGAGTTACCTGTTACCTGTTACCTAGATGTCCATTGTGATACCCATTCAGTGAAGAGGCCTCTCATCTCATCCTCTTCCTTCTGTCTGCCTCTCCCCTTCCTTCTCCTCTGCAAAGGAAGGTAAATTTGGATGGCCAGAAGCTGCCCAGTTAACTTTGGGTTTGCGGGCTAGATGTCTTTCTTTCTTTCTTAATTTCCTTCTTAGTTTCTTTCTTTCTTTCTTTCTCTCTTTCTTTCTTTCTTTCTTTCTTTCTTTCTTTCTTCCTTCCTTCCTTCCTTCCTTCCTTCCTTCCTTCCTTCCTTCCTTCCTTCCTTCCTTTCTTCCTTCCTTCCTTTCTTCCTTTCTTTTTCTTTTTCTTTCTTTCTTTTCCTCTTTTTTCTTTCTCTCTTTATTTTTCTCTTTTCTCTTTCTTTTTTCTCTCTTTTTTCTTTCTCTCTTCCTTTCCTTCTTTCTTTCTCTCTTTCTTTTCTGTCTCTTTCTCACTCTTCCTTTCTTTCTTTTTTCTTTCTTCCTTCCCTCCCTTCTTTCTCTCTTTCCTTCTTTCTCTCTTTCCTTCTTTCTCTCTTTTTCTTTCTCTCTTTCCTTCTCTCTTTTTTCTCTCCCTTCCTTCCTTCCTTTCTTCCTCCCTCCCTCCCTCCCTCCCTCCCTCCCTCCCTTCCTTCCTTCCCTCCCTCCCTCCCTCCCTCCCTCCTTCCTTCCTTCCTTCCTTCCTTCCTTCCTTCCTTCCTTCCTTCCTTCCTTCCTTCCTTCCTTCCTTCCTCAAAACTTTCAGTGCACTCTGAAATCCGTGGATTGGACAACAATAGGGCCCTGCCCAATCTCCACTTCACGCCTGGCTTACACTGATTATCAATACTAACAGTTTCTCTTTTCCTCCCAGCTTGATTTAGTTATTTTTTCCTTTGCTCATTAAAGGGACCATTCCCTGACTACTTCTTACAGAGGCCTCTTCACTGAATGGCCATTACTTCCCTCTAAGTGAGTACCTGAAAAACCCTTCACCTAAAAAGGCCAAGGTCCCCCACTGCATCCTAGGTTGTCCCCAGTCATCCTGATGAGTATCTGGTCACTGGATCCAGATGCCTCAGGAGGAGAAAGTGAGGCTGGTGACCTTGCACAGCCCCCCATTCAAAACAAAGTCAAATGCAAGTCATGTCATCACTTCTCTGATGGCATGGTCTTCTTTGAAAACGAAAGACAAACACAACAACAACAACACGTTGTGATGACTTATTTTTCAGATGCTTTTCTTCTCTCTCCACTCTTAGAGCTTTATATCATAGACATTTTAAACACACAACAATAGAATAAAGACAGTTTTCATTCACAACAAGAGGAGGTTTGCTCAAGCATTCTTTCATCCATGATCAATTAAGTGAATCAGTTGCATATAGTACCATCCTCTGCTCCAACTTAATAGTTAGAGGATCAGAATCTTCATTATCATCCTTTCTGAAATTTAAAGTCAAGCAGGCTTTTGGTGGCTACTCAGGAGGTTTTCTTTTCTTTATCAAAATGTTTCTTGAGCTGGAAGGAAACTTAGAAATTATTTCATTCAACCTTCTTATTTTATAAACTGAGGCACAGATGGTGGGTTGCACTGGACCAGGTGACTTCAATTCCTCAAGGACAGCAAGTGCTTTCTTACTATCTCCTTAAAGAGATTCTCATTAACTATGGTCAGGGCTTTTGACTCTGAATCCCAGGGTTCTTTGCCTATTGAACACAACATCTCTTACAGATTTCCAAATAAGGAAAGGGTTGAGGTGATCATAGAATACTTTATACTAATAATCAAGTATAGTGACCAGGGACTGGCCAAGCCTGGCACTCATGAGCATTGCTTATGCTTGGCCAGTATGATGCCCATGTGGGATGTAGAGTCTGTGCAGCAATAACTCTTTTTCAGTCTGCTGACCATGTGATGAAGAGATGGACTTTTGACTGACTGTTATACTGGAACTGGGCATGTTTCCAGTGTCATTTCTTTTCCTTCTCTTGCCATGAGCTGGGAGGATGGGCTACTATGGGTCTCCTCCAGGGGGAGGAGCCCTTGGACCCTCTCTTACCCAAAGCCACCATGATTGCTGAGGGAGGTAGCAGTCTTGGCTGCAGTGGCTCCTGCTGCCCGCCCACATGAGCATGTGTTTCCTGTGAATGTGTAGTCTGTTCCGATCCTCTGTGTTCATTCTTTCCTGGTTTCAGGTGCGGAGGCCATGGCCGTGTGAGGTTCAGGTCAGGAGATTTAGAGCCACCTGACAGAGTTTCAGGATCTGGGTCATGTGGGCAGCTGAGTGCTCCATGAGGAGCAGTGTTCGAAGGGACTGACTGGTTTGACACAAGATGTGAGTGGATGGAAATTAGGCAAGAGGGAGCTACAGCAATTCATCCATGGTTAATGCTGTTCTCCGAAGTGAACTTGGTGGAACAAAGGGGATGTAAAGGTAGTGCTTGGGAGAGTGTGCCCCCAGCTGTTAGGAGAAATGTTTAGACTTTTGTTCTTATTAAATTTCAGCATACTTCCCCTGCTAAAGCAAATTGATGCTAATTGGTTAAAGATACTGAAGCCCTGATCGCTGGACAACGTGCAGTTCTCTGGCTGAGTTATCACGGAATCCCTTAAAGAATGTAGCAGTCAGTAGTACCAGAGAAAGGAACTCTAGCCAAGCAAGAACCCTGGATAGTAAAGAGGAGCACCATTCAAGGCCCACAGAGCATGACTTGAACAGAAAGTCCCAAGTCAGGAAGTAGGGCTAGAGGAAAGCACACAAATGATGTAGAACTGTGATGGACATTGGCTTGCCTAGAACACTGATGCAGAAGAGAGTAAGTCATCTCCATGTCATCAGGCAGTCATCCCCAGGCCTCTGGAATTGGCTGTTACCATGACCAGTATTCTTATCCTTCAGAGTTGTCATTCCCCTATTTCTGCTCACTTCACTCCATGTCAGTTCATACGAGTTGCTCCTTTCATCATGGCATTCCATCACATTCATAGACTGTAATATGTTCAGCCATTCCCCATTTGATGAGTACCTTCTTAGTTTTCAGTTCCTTAACACCACAAAAAGAGCTGCTAGAAATATTTTTGTGCATAACAAGTAATTTTCTTCTTTCTTTGAACTCTGGGGTATAGACCTTGTAGTCATATCACCAGATCAGAGTATGCATACTCAGATGCAAGAAGGACTACACAACTTTAGACATGGCCCTTGTGGGAATTTGTTTCACTTGACTCTGCATATTTATTACAAAGGCTTTGTGATTTTTTAAAATTTTAACTTCATTTTAATATTTCTTTTTGTCTCATAGGGTTAGTTAATTTGTTTGGTCAATTGAAATGTTCAGAAATCTGTTACTTGGCTAAAGCTTTATACCACCAAATGCTTGTACTAAGTGTTCATTCTCCTTCCAAGCCTTTCTTCCAGTGCTGTCATTTTCCAGTTGTTTCTGTAATTTGCCTTCTCCAGCTGTGGAGACAGTTCCTGGATCAGACCCACCTTGAACTGCTAACTCCTGCCTCCTGTTCCACTTTCCCCAGGCCATAACTTTCTGCTCCTGCATGATGTGGTTTCCTGGACCTCAGACAACATAAGATCACCACCTGCCACAAGGTCAGACCTCAAGGCAGAATCTTGAACAGTTTAATTACCAGCCTCTCTCAGAAGACCTCCAGTTGCTGA
The DNA here is from genome assembly GCF_028372415.1 of Notamacropus eugenii. Lineage (NCBI taxonomy): Eukaryota > Metazoa > Chordata > Mammalia > Diprotodontia > Macropodidae > Notamacropus > Notamacropus eugenii. The sequence goes on from NC_092875.1 coordinate 17,172,570, forward strand.
GATTTTGCTTGGACTCATCCCTCAGTGATTAGCATACTTCCACACCTTCCTATTCTCTTCCTAGTAACCTGAACCCTCCCATACTCCTCTATCCCAACTTTCTCTGCATATGCTTCTCTTTTTTGAGACTGTTCTTTGAGATGTATTCCCAACCAGTTGTTTTCTTAGCCACTCTGGAATCAACTTTTTCCAATTCTACTGATTATTTCTGCTGTGTAAGAAATACTTTCTGCCATTTGTTCCCTTTTAACTTCTCTCAAGATTCTGATTTCTCCACTGTTTTCATACTTTCTTGGGAATTCACGATATGTCATTTCGTGAGCTATTGGTTCAATTTCCTTTGTCTTATAATATTTATTTAGAATCATTTGCAGTCTTTTAGATGTTTTGGTAGCCATCTTTTCTCCTTATTTTAATATCTTTCCTCTGCTTTATTTATTTGTAATCTAGGTTTTTACTTGAATTTCCTTTTTCCTGAGATCTTTGGTAGTTTTAGTCTTTTCCCCTTATATTCATCTATCACTGACTTTCTAATTTCTTCTTCTGTGATGGTGGGTTTACGCTCAAGGCTGGACCTCAGAGCCGTCTCACTCTTCTCCACTGGCCTCAGTCCCTGTCACGGGTAACTTTTGGGGAGACAGGACTGTCCCCAGGTGGATGCCACTCCCCTTTCCTCTAGACCCAGTGAAATCCCACATGACCGTGACCTGCCCTTATTCCCTCAGTTCTTTAGTTCTTTGGCTAAGTAAAAGACACCCAAGGCAGAACATGGTCTTGCCTGCCTCTGCCTCTTCATTCCCTGCAAGTAGTCAGGCAGAATTGAGGTCTGTTATTTGTTGCCACAGAATGCTGGAGTGAGGACAGTTGATTTGATTATGGTTCATAGGAGGAAAAGATATGTCATTATCAGGGAGGTTGTATGGGGAGGTGGCCAAAAATCAGGAAGAGAAATGAAGCATGCTGGAGTTTTCCTGAGATTGTTTTCCTGGGGAAGTAGGTCTGCCATAGAATATGCTGATTCCTGTCTGACAACATCCTCAAAGATGCATTTGATGTTCCTGTGGAATTTTTCCATAAAAATTTTGATTAAATGGGAAAAATTCTTCATGAAAAATGACATACGGGCCTCATGCATGGTGACAGTAATATCATGTTATTGAGCATCAGGGACAGGCAGTATATTGTTGTGGAAGGAACAGTAGAATGTGAGCAGAAGACCCAGGCCTGCAGCCCAGCTGTGTGGCAGAGGACACACGTATTCTCTCTCTCAACCTTGTTTTCTTCATCTGTGAAATGGGGAACATGACCAAATTAGACTGCTGTCGTTTCATTGGAAGGGACCTCAGTGCTGACCTGGTTCAGTCCAGTCCAGTACACCCAACGAAGGATCCCCCAGTCTGCACTTGCAGACTGTTTATCACAAGGGGATGTTAGGAGGAAAATGCTTTGTCAGCTCTATGATGTAAATGGTAATTACGATTATTGTTTTAATAAAATCTCACTGAGTAGCCACTTGGAATTTGTGATCATTCAAATAGAAGCTTGAGATTAAGTTTTATCTCTATGAAAGGAAGGTCTGCTAACCAAGTTAATTTTGAAAAAAAAACCCAAAATTCTTATCTGCTTAACGAGACTAATTTTAAGAGTACTTGGGTAATCACCATTTACATATTGATGTTAATACACATCCTCCCTCTTCATTAAATTGCCTCAAGGACCTCTAACTGGCAAAACATTCTGTAAATAGCCCAATTTTTGTTCATCTATATGCTTAAAAGAAATACATTATAATTCAGTTTTTCTTGTGAATATTATTGAAGTCCTTATTTTGTGAAGGCCACTCTGTGTTGGTTGTTGGTGACACAAAGATGAAACATGACAGAGTGCTTGCCTCCGGATTCATTTGATAAAATACTCCATAATTTAGACTTTATTAATGAGCTTCAGCTAGTCAAAGTTAGTGAAGCATTATTTGACCTACTTTCTTTTAATAGCTTAAATCAATGGTTCTCACCCTTTTTGTTCTCAGGACTGCTATATAGGTAGGAATGAATCATTTAGTCCATTTCCCAATAATTCAAAGGTCTAGAGTGGTGGAGTGATTGGCCCAAGTTTATATAAGTTCCTGACAGAACCAAAGGGAGAGCCTAGGTCTCCTGGCTCTTAGGCTAGGGCTCTTAAAAATTATTGAGGATCCCCATGAAAAGCTTTTGTTTATATATTGATATTGGTCATATTAGGAATGAACACTTATTATTATAAAAATAGCTTTGACCTCCTAGACCTCCAGAAAATGTCTTTGGGTCCCCAGGGACCTTAGGCCACACTTTGAGACTCATTGGTTTGGACAATAGTGTGAATTGGTAAAGTCTTTTTCTAGAGGTGGCTCATATTTGGCTCACCATAGTCCAAAGTGTATTGCAAGAGGAACAATGGTGACCTGGAAGGTAATTCCTTTTGCTAACCCAGAGATTGGAAGAGTTTGTGAGAAGTAGGGACAGCTCTGGGTTCTACCTCATAGAGTAGTTAGAGTGACAGGAGGTGGTAGAAAGAAATTTTTTACGCAGTGGATGGAAGGCATGCCTGTACAATAGATCTAGGCATGTTGATTGAATGAGGAAATAAAGGGGTTAGTTCTGAATTAAATTTTCTGTTGGTACCAATATATATATTTTATTTCAGAAAACATGTAGTTTTACTTTTATTAGCAGCAGGAAAAGAGAGAGATTTGAGAAGCATTGGGATGCTAACATTTTGGGAAATAGCACCCCAGACCTGATGCTAACATATCTGGTTTTCAGCTTAAAGAAATTTTGCAAACACATGTATTCACCAATCTAAGGAAGATTTTTATTTTGTATGTTTTGTCATATTCTCATTCTTTCTGACTTGCTTTCTGTTCCCTGTGTGCTGAATAAAGCCCACTCCCATCTGTGTTGTGTATTAGTGCTACGAGTTCTCAAGCACTAGAATGTTAGTGTTCAGGTTTGGAACTTGTGGGCAGGCAGAGAGAGGACCCATGGAAGGAGCAGCTGGGAAAGCCGGATGCTGATGAGTGATTGTCCCAAGAAATTGTGGGTGTTGAATGGAGCTCTTGACTCCCCACTTTGGTAGGACTGCTCCCTCCATGTTACTGGTCTTTCTCAGTGCTAACCTTCTGCTGAGCCACAGGACAGAGTAAGGCTGTTTTTGAGTTCCGTTTCATTTTTGAGCAACCACTTGTCTGTTCTGCATCTTCAAACCAGTCCTCAAAATAGTGTAGCCCTTCAAAAGTTGAAGCTTTTATTTTTAGCACACTGTCATCCATCTTATACATGTGTGGCTTTCTAACTTATTGATGGAGAAAACTCCAGTTTGTCCCTTGTGCTCATGAAAGTGATTTCATGGAACAGAAATGATGAAGTAAAATTGGCCTTGTGTTTACAATGGGCTTCTTTTCTAGGAGTCCTTTTAAAAATAGGATTTTGTAAATGGAGATGAATACTGCAAGGCTGCAGGAGAGCAAAGGGGAAAGAGGTGGGCTGCTCTGTGGGAGGGGAAGGGAGGAGGGAGGAGAGAGGAGGACTTGGGGACCAGAAGGCGGCTGGTAGTGAGAAATGCAGTAGTCCTCATTTGTGTCCTCATGTAACTAGGGAAGAACACACCAAAGGCTGGACTTGGTATTTTTCCTTAATCAGTCACAGCTGTTGCTCATGTGCTCTCATTCCTCTGGGTAACGAGGGAGTGTTTTCTCCTTGCCTAGGGTATCTTGAAATGGCTGCTCACCGATCACCTGGAATGTGCCCATGTGCTACAGGAGTGAGCCCCTGTTGTACTGATCGTTTTTCTTTGTGAATCACAAGTAGAATGTTCACCCCAAGTTGCACATAAAAACTTTAGAGAGAAGAATGTGACTTGACCACATAAGTATTTTTTTTATGAATAGAGCTCTTGTTTTTAATTTGATGAGCAGGGAACTTTCCAGTTCTAACCCTCTCTTTACAATCTGTCTTTAATTTGCAGAAAGATGCATTCCAATTTTTCAGACATAAAACTGTTTAATGGATTTTTTTGGATTCACTAGTTCTGCAGGCGTGTTGGGTTATCCTGAGATTCAGCATATAGGGTTTCATGGCTTTCAATCTCCTTTTCTCATTTGCACATCGAAATTTACTACTTCAATATTAAAAAAAAATTAGGTGGCTTCTCTTCTTAGCTGTTCTTAAAGAGGACACAGTTGCTGCTACCAGACGAACTGTTTTTACAGTACACGGTTACCAACCAGGTTTTCCCTCAAAGAAGAATGAAAGAAATTCCAGCATCTTGGATCATTTAGTTCCTGTTACTCATCCTCTGTGAGACATAATCGGTGTGTACTTTTTAAGCTGCCCTGTTTTGCAGACTTGGAACACTACTACTACATCTTTTTGGTAGCATGAGGAAACAAAGGGAGGATTTTCAGGGTCTGAGGCCCCCTTCCATTTTTTTTCTCCTGATGGCAGTGTAAATGTTTATGCTCTTTTGTTTCCAAGTTCCCCAGATGGACAGATTATTGGTCAGTAAATCCTACAAACTTCGAGAAGACATGCTGTTAAATAATTCAAAAAACTTCAGTACAGATGGAACTTAGGAACCTCTGGTTCTGAACTGAAAGTGACAGGTGGTAATGACAAAGGTATGTTAGGGTCCTGGGGGAATTAAAATTCACAATGAAAAACTGAATCAAAATGTATTTCTTTAAGTGATCCTCTACCTTCCTGTCTCAAAGGGAATTCTGTTCCTTTCCTTTTAGAAGAGAATAATTCATAATTGGTGACATGAAAGAGAAAGATAATAGTATAATACAAATACATCCTTATCTTAATATTATTAGTTAAGATTATTGAATGGCAACTTGGTTTAGTGGAAAGGGCACTGACCTTGGTGACAGAGGATTCTAATTCTGGTTCCTGCACTCACTCAAGTGTTCCTATGGGCAGATTATCTAAGTAAAATGAGCATCATTTGTTGGAACCTCATAGATATGTGTTGTTGCGAGGAAAGTGCTTTGTAAAATGACCATTCTCTTTATATTTTGAAATTTGTGGATGTATAGATTGTGTAACCTGAGATTATATAGAGAGTTTTTACAGGTTGTCAAGGATGTTTGAAATTATTTAGGAGAAGACACTAGGGGTTTCATGAAGACATACATAGAATAATTAAGTTGTGACAATTGGTTTTGTACTCTACCTCTCTTTTGGACTAGAAATTTTCAGCCCAATGGATTTATTTTGAAAATTTCACCATTATTTGATTTTCTAAATGTTGTTAGAAACTATGGCTATTTCCCCCTTTCCTCCCCTGCTTCGTTCTTATGCATGACTTGTCAAGTATTTATTTCTTGAGATTCCTTTTTACTTTTGTCTTGGAAACTGTATTTATCTATTAGGAAATGGCCCTTGTTCTTATAAATTTGAATCAGTTCATTTTGTACCTTGCATGTGACACTTTACCAGAGAAGCTTGCTGCAGAGATGCCCCCCTCACCCCAGTTACCTGTTTCCTTCTCGTTTTAATTGCATTGATTTTGTTTGTGCAAAATCTTTTTCATTGTATGTAATCACAACCCCTCATGCTATCCTTTGAGATCTTTTCTACCTCTTGTGGGTCACAAGCTCTTCCACTGCTGTACAAATTATTTTCATCTTCACTATTTTTTTATAGTGCAGACTTTTATATCTAAGTCATTTAAGTCTGATCTTGGTGTATCTGTCTGAGATTTTAATCTAATTTTTGTTGACAGTGAGTCTTGACCTCAGTAGTTGAAGTCTTTGAGGCTTTCAAACATTGTGTCATTATATTTATTTGTTTCTCTGATATATTCCTTTGATTACTTCTCAGTCTTTTAACTAGTATCAACTATATTTGACGATTTATTGCTTAATCTTTTAAATTTTTGAATATTTATACCTGTGACTCCTAATAATTTTTTTTTTTGCTACAGAACATTGTAGTTATGTCAAGGATGATGTGAAATTCCTCAAAATTAATTTTAATTTACCTTGAGATTTTAAAAAATCTGCCCCACAGGATTTTTTCTAAGGGATAGGAATATTGTTACAGAATGAAGCGAAGAGCAAATCTTTCCATCCCAGAGGACTCCATGAATTGCAGATCACATTGGCATCAGAATGCAGCTCTGCAGCAGAGTGTCCTCTCAGCCTACTCAGTTTTTATTTGAAGGTAGCTCAGTGAGCTACAAACAGCTTTCAAGAGTGGGAGGAGAGGTAGATGAAATTGATGACCATCTAGTCTAGTTGCTTTCCCTAGGAGAGCTACACTTTAGAAATTATTTTGGGAAATATTATTTGGTTTAGCAAAGAAAATTGGGCAAATTCCACTTTGTCAGTGTGTTCGAGAGGGTTAGTGTTATGTTGCAGATAAATGCCTCATTCTAGGTATTTTGGTAGAGTTGCAGCGAACATCACCCTGGGAGTTGGGAACAGGGGGAGGGGTGTGTGTGTTTTGGCTCTGGCACCAGCTCTTTGGGGGAGCTGGGCAAGTCACCAAACATCTTAAACCTTAACTTAAAGATGTTGAAACTCAAAATGGAAGATGCTGCTGTTCCCCCCTTTCCACGGCTGTTAGGAGGCTCAGGTGACTAATACATGGACAGTGCTTTATAAATTGTAAAGCTGTTGTAAATTATTGTATTTTATTGTACAATTAATTGTAAATCATTGCTATTATTGGTGCCCCCCTCCCCTGGGAACAAAGGATTTAGAACTGAAGGGGGCTTTGAAATAGTTTAATACAAGCCCCTCATTTTACAAGTGAGGAAATTGAAACCCAGAGATAGAAAGTGACTTTCTACTATGAGGATTTGAGTCCAGCTCCTTGAGGTCCAGCCTAAAGATTTTCCCACTACTTTATACTTGACATTATTTTTATAATCATTGCCTCCAAATTCTTGCATCCTGAGTAGGACAAAGACACATTTACTCTTTGAATGAAAATATGATTTATTACTTATGTATAAATTAATGAATTTTCCAAGGAAAGATTGCAGAATGGAGCATGAAGTGAAACATTGTTAAGGAATGGAAGTAGAACAAGATGATGGTGGCTTTAATAGAAGAGTCAAGTTAAGTCACATAAAATGATAAGGGAAAATTGATCTATATGTTCGTATTTATAGTACACAACAGGTGGTGGAATAATAGATTTGGAGCCTTAAACGAGATAGAGAAGGAACAGTCAGAATTCAAGTGTGTACCCTATATGACTGATGTAAAAGAAATAGTTTATTATCTTAAAATAAAGTTGTGTTGTAAACCAAGGTGTAAAGGTGTACCCGTCAACAAGCATTCATGAAGCACCTCACTTTTATGCCTGGCACTGAACTGAGCTCTGGGGCCACAAATAGTCTGTGCCCTCAGGGAGCTCCCAGTCGGGGGGTGGGGTGGGGTGGATACAACGTGCAAACAATTAAGTACAAGCAAGATAGAAACAGAGCAAATTAGGGATAACCAATGGAGGGAAGACACTAACTCTAAGGACAATCAAGAAAGATTTCTTGTAGAATCTGTGGGATTACTGAGTAGCAGAAAAATGATTGATCACAATAGGCCTATACTGCATAGTCATGAATTATAAGCATAAAAGTTATTTTCATATACCAGAGTTTATTGCTGGGTCCAGAAATTGAAGAGGGCCTTAGCTTTTGGACTGGATTCCCTTTACACAAAAATTGGCAGAGAAGTGTCTGAACCAATACAAATTCAAACTGAGTGGTGTCTGTATTAATGACGCTTTCAGTGGTGAATTAAATTTAGGGGGGTAAACGTTATGTTCTTCAAGGAGTTTTTTCTTTTAGTCCCAGTAGAGTATGTCTGGGGATTCAGAGTTGGAGGGAAATCAGGACCATCATTGAGAATGTTGTATATTTGCTTTTCAGTGCTTTTCCAATCGTCATGATCGGACTTGAGTCAGTTGTGGAAGCCAGACTTGGCCTTGGTTTTGTTGCTGTTGTTACTGTTTGTGTGAGAGTAGGTCTACATAGCATGTCTGTTTACCCAGAGGGTTCACGTGTCATGATTTTGTATGATGCTCCTTGTATGATAGATACACTTGAATTGAAAAATGAACCAAGAAGGCTGCACACAGGCATACAGAATGTTAGTATTAATATTCTCCCCAAGCAGAATTAAAAACCAAATGAACAGACGTATTGTTAATTAAAATTGCAGCCCCCAGCAGTGCTTTTGTCTAGGAATTTTTAAATTTATTTACAAAAGACAAGTCTTGTATTTCCCTACATTTTTGATGGTTACAACATCTCCGTGTTTTTTCCTGTGTTTGATATGAAACACACCTCTCAATAGGAATCGTTCAGTGCTGTGTTGAGAACTGAGTTCAGTTCTATGACTGAAACACCAGATTTGGAAGCTAGTTGGTAAAGAGTTATTTTTATCCCCTCTTATGACATTTCCAGAAGTTGGCTATGGCATGAAGATTGCAATATGGCTGCTTTTCATTTGAAAAAGTGACTGGCTCAGAGCCAGCTTTGCAAGAAATGGAGGATGTGAATATTAATGTGTTTAAGAACATATCAAAATGTGTAACAAGCCCTCCCCCCTCCCCCCACACACTGGATAGGGTCCCAAGCACTTTAGTCCTCATTTCTTTAAGCACTGTAGCTGGTTAGTACTTTAGCACTGCCTCGGGTGGCCTCCTCAGTGGGACATTTCCCTGTGAATGCAAACAGCAGTAGATTAAAATTAGTTTCCTTTTTAAAATCAAGATAGGATGCTGATTTTGCCTTCTGCTACACATTATTAACTTTCTAGTTCTACATAGTGCCATTTTTGAAGATTCTGTGTTATGTATATGTTATATACGTATGGGGTCTCCAGGGTACCTGATGGTTACTTAAAATGACATACTTGACTTTGTTTATGAATTAAAACAGTGACTATCTTACAGGTTGCATTGAGAACTTTCTCTTCAGGAGGCTTGTGGACAAAGGGTGCCATGAGTTACTGGCTTAGAATCCAGCTTGTGATAAATCTAAAGCCTGGGCAGGGGATAGTGATTGGTCCAACTGCCGGCACCATTTATTGTGTTTTGTCTTTGCTCATCAGCTTTTCCTTAATATAAAATCCTGTTCCACCTTGGCGCTTTTACCTGTGCCATTCATTTTTAATAAGGTAGATCCTCTCAGGCGATGTTCTTCACTTGAAAGCAGTAAAGCCAATGAGATCCTCTTCACTCCTCACAAGAGCTCCCTCATTGGTTTCCCTGCATTTATTCCCTCCCTTTTGTATCCATTCTTCACACAGCTGCCAAAGTGAAGTTCCTAAAACACAAATTGGACCATATCGTTCCTCTCTTCAGAAATATTCAGTGCCTTCTGTATTCTAGAATAAAACACAGAATCCTCAACCTGCTGCTTAAAGCCCCCTGTGATCTGCCTGGCACCCCTGCTTCTGGTCTTCTGTCTTGCTGCCCATCCCTCCCTGTTCTAATCAGACTGGCCTGCTCACTGGTCCCCAAAGAGGACCTTCCTTCTCCAGGGTCCTTGCCTTTGCACGGATGGTTCCATGTGTTTGTAATGTACCCTTTCTCACAGACACTTTTAGGAACCTGTTGTTTTCTTCAAAGTCATTCAGTCAGTCAACAAGCATTTATTAAATGCCTCCTGTGTGCCAGGGACTCTACTATGCACTGGGGATGCAAAGAAAGGCTAAAGGCAGTCCCCATCCTCGAGAAGGTGGTGTAGTGGATAAAGCACTGGCTTGGAGTCAGGAAGACCTGACTTCAAATTCAGACACAGACATTGCCTAGATGTGTGACCTTGGGCTAGTCACTTAACCTCTGTTTGCCAGTGGAGAAGGAAATGGCAAACCACTCCAGTCTCTTTGCCAAGAAAACCCCATGGACGGGTCTATGGGTTTATGAAGAGTCAGACATGACTGAAACAAGTGAACAAAAGCACCCACCTTTGAGGAGCTCCCAGTCTAATGGAGATGCCAATAGCTTGCTTGGTACAAAGCACGGCCCTGGTGCCACCTTCTGTGCTGGACCTTTGACTGTCTCCCTCGTTGTTCTGGCTTTCCCCATCTTGAAATGACTTTGTATTTTGTAAATATATTTTCTTTTCTTTCTTTTTTTTTATTTTTATTTTTTAATGTTTAACAATCACTGCCATACAATTGCGATTTTATCCCCCCCACACCTACCCCCCACTACCCCCCTCCCTCCCCACGACTGCATACAGTTCTGTATAGGTTCTACATATACTTTCCTATTGAGTATATTTTCACTATAGTCATGCTATGTAGTCAGACTAAGATAAATGAAAGAAATCGTATAACAAATCAGAACGTGATACACAAACACATACACATACACAAACATGATCTGCTACATTATGTGAGTGTAAATATATTTTCTAATTCTTCTCTGTGTGTGCTTTGTGCCCCTTGCCTCCAGGGGACTATAAGGTCCCCAGAGGCAGGGACCGTTTTGGCTTTGTGTTCATAGTGTCTTGTATGATGCCTGTGGCAGTGGTGTTGGTAGTGGGACCGGGACTTCGTGCAGGGAGGTCAGGGAGGCACAGAGCCAGGAAGTTAGCCCTTTCTTTTTGACTGACTCAGAGGCCCCCTGGTATACAGTAAGTGCTTAATACATGGTAAAAAAACATAACCTCAGGGTGAGCCAGTGTGCCAAGGAAGCCAAGAATGAGCAAAGGTTTGGTGGTGGCCTTCAGTGTTGCTTTGGCTTTTTCCACTCCCTCCCACCTTCCCTATTTTTTTCTTGAAAGGGAAATTCTGAGAGGAGGCTGTATGTAAGGCCACTAGGTGGTGCCATAGTTCACAGAGCACTGGGCCTGGAATCAGGAAGACACATTTTTCTGAGTTCAAATCCAGCCTCAGATACTCACTAACTGTGTGACCCTGGGCAAGTCACTTCACCCTGTTTGCCTCAGTTTCTCCATCTGTCAAATGTACTGGAGCAGGGAATAGCAAACCACTCCAGTATCTTTGCCAAGGATACCCCAAATGGAGTCATGGAGAGCAGACATGGCCGAAAAATGACTCAGTGGTAACAATGGAGAGAAGGTCTGGTTTCTGTTTTGAAGTCAAGTTTGTGCTCATAGGAGGTACATCTGTTACATAGTTCACCTTAATGAAGCAGTGTGTATATTCATTAAGATTTTTGGTTTTTGTTTTTGACAAGGAAACAGAAATAGAAGATGATGTCTGCTTCTCAGTCTGTCTGAAAAGAGGGCCATGGGGCTGCTGCATGTGCTGTCTCCCCCACCCCCTTCTTAGGGATGGTTGAATGGGCTGGTGTTTATCCAGTACTCATCTTCCAAGGTTATAAGAAAACTGACTATGGATATCATGTAGGTTGTGAGGTGTGAGCAAACAATGGTCACTCAGATCCCTTTCTGCTTTGTAGTGATACAGGCAGCTGCAGAAGCACATCGTGATGTGGATTTATATTTTGATTAGTAACAGACCATAGTTATACTTTTTCTGTAGAGATATATAAATACTGATCTATAAATGAATGAATTCTGAGTATTCTCCGGATCTTCCTTTAAAATAGGCTGGTCTCCACTGTATATTTTTTTTGTCCAATTGTGTGAGACATCAAACACTTTGCTGAATCTGCAGTGCAAATCCATTAAACCTTTCCATTGACGTCATTGAACTATAAAATAGAATTTATGGCACATGAGTAAATTTTTTATGTTTCATTCTCCACTTTTTATAGTTTTTGTATAGAAAAAAAATTACTCAACAAATGCGGTTCACTATATTAGGTTTTCTGTTATGCTTATGTATTAGCAAGGTGTGTCCTTGCTAGTAGAGAGAGAAATCTGATTACTTTTGATGACCATAGCTTATATAGACACTCTCCTTGCAGCCTGAATTGATCTCTGAATAGTAAGTGATTTGAACGTGCTGGATAGGGTCCTCTTGTGAATGAGGAACTGGACTCCAGAAGATGGTTGCTTTCTGGAGCAGATCAATGCTTGCATTATATGTGGAATAATGCAGCAGCAATAATCTTGTCCTCCATAGATAAGCTTCCCTAAACTTCTGAACTTCTGAGGGGAAATGAGATCTCTTGCCTCCTTCACCAAAAACTCTGGGATGAATTTTAGCCCTTCTTTTGTTATTATGTCCCTATGTGGCTTTGAACAAGGCCTCAAGGCTTAGCATCTTTCTTTGTAAAATATCTGTAAACATAATGATCTACTTTTCAAGGATGTTGTGATTTCAAGTCTTGGAAAATGAGAAACTTATGTCTAGGTGCTGAGAACTTCTTTATTTCATTGCTGGCTTATGCTTGTTCAGTGATCAGCGAAGGAAAAGATGTCTGCAGTTCATCCTAAAGTTTTATCGAGAGCTCCTTGTACTCAGAACACTGAGAAATTTAGGAATGGTTCTGCTTTTGAGCCTAGATTATATTCCTGGACAAAGGAAAACTTTTCTTTAGAATGTTTCTTTAGAATGCTTAATTCAGGAATGTGAAAATTAAGCTATTACGTCTTTCCTTTGTATTTTATAAAATTAGAAAATGATTAAAACTAGAGCTGAAAATTATCTTCTTATTTATTATATGATGGATGTTTATTCCATATTGCATTTATTCAGCTGTATTAGGTTTCTCTGAGATTGGAAATCTGCTCAGATCCTCCTGACTGCTGCTGCGCTTTGGAAATGATATTTATCCCATTGTCCTTTACTCCACAGCAGGTGGATGAGGGTCACCTCAGTGATACTGCTAGCCTGCCACTGGCCGTTGCCTCAGCCCTCCCTGAGTCTGTGATGGAGAGGGATTGTAGAGTGAGGTGGCTGCGCACAACCTTAGACTGGAGGCCTCCCTTCTCCCAGAATCTTTCCAGCTGTCACCACCTTGGGCTTCCTGGGCCTGGCAGTGGCCTCTGTGCATGGGGGATGGTGGTGGAAAGGTGAAGGGGTTGAGTCGCTGCACACGGTCTATGCCACCTTCGTTGTTCCTGCTGAGACTGGCTAAGTGCCCTATTTAGATGCTCTTTCACCTGCCTAGTAACTGGTGAGTGAATCCCCAGCTCCTGACATGCCAGGCTCTGTTGTTGGCATTCCCTGCTGCTTCTTCCTTTGCCCCAACCCCATCCAGATCCAGCTTACCCTTCCTTGTCCTTTGCTTGTACTACAAGCTCTGGGGCCCATTAAGAAGCTTCTCTTTTCTTTCCTGTACCTGTTGGTTTCATATTGTTTTTATCTTCTGGTGCTTATGAATGATTGAATAAATGAAAAAAACATTTATTAGACAACTGGGTGGTCTGGATCACTGGATCTGGATTAGGATGAACCGAGTTCAAATCCTACCTCAGGCATGCTCTGCCTGTGTGACCTGGGCTTCTCACTGAACCTCTGTCTGTCTCAGTTTCTTTATTTGTAAAATGGGGATGGTAATAATAGCACCTGTGCTCTTCCACACAGTGCTGTGAGGATCCAGTGAGACAGATGTCACAGCACTTGGCTTGGCCCGGTGCCTGACGGTGGGAGGCACTCCATGAATACCTGTGCCCTCCTTCTTTGTTGGGTGCTCTCTGCTAAGCACAGCAAACCTAGACGGCCCTGGCTGTCCTACCCAAGGGAGCCAGCATGGAAAGATGAATTCATCTGTAGGAGCCGCAGGCGAGTCAGAGAAGGGGGGTCAGCAGGCGGGAGAGCCTCGTTCCCAGCTGGGGCTGGGGCTGGGGCTTCGGCATGTGCTTGTCCCCACTTGTGCTCACTTTGATTTTCAGGGCACTTGGTCCTGGAGCAGCGTGTTCTACGGGGCCAGTTTTCATGGTGCTCGGACCCCTTCCTGTTCTCATCTTTTTTCTTCTCTCTGTTTCTTCTCTTCTCTTCTTTTACTGTCTTTTCTTTTCCCTTCTTTTCCTATAAGAATTTTTTGCTTTTGACATTTTTATTATTTCTTTATAACATCCTTTTCTTTTTTAATTTTGAGTTGTAGATTCTCCCTCTCTCTTTCCCTCCTGCCTCTCCTTTATCCACCAAGAAAGCAAACAGTATATCAGTTATACATGTGAAGTCACGCAAAACATTTCTGTATTAGTCATACTGTAAAACAAAGCAAAAAAAAAATACAGTGAGAAGATTATGCTTCACTTTGCACCCCGAGCTTCCCTGTTCTCTCTCTGGAGCTGGAGAGCCTTTTTTCATCCTGGGTCCTTTGGAATTGTCTTGGATCATTGCATTGATCAGAGTGGCCAAGTCTTTCATGGTCGATTATCAGTACAGCATCGCTGTTCCTGTGCGCAATGATCTCCCAGTACTTCTCACTGCCCTTTGCGATCAGTTCATGTAGGTCTTCCCATGTTTTTTTTCTGAAACCCCCCCTCAATTTCTTATAGCACAATAGTATTCTGTCACTATGATGTACCACAGTTTGTTCATCCATTCCCCAACTGATGGGCAACCCCTCAATTTCCAATTCTTTGCTCCCACAAAAAGAGCTGCTATAAATATTTTTGTACATATAGCTCCTTTCCCTTTTCTTTGATTTCTTTGGAATGAAAACCTAGTAGTGATATTGCTGAGTTAAAGAGTATGCATAGTTCTATAGCCCTTTGGGCATAGTTCTAGATTGTTCTCCAGAATGATTGAAGCAGTTTACAACTCCACCAACAGTTTATTCCTGTATTTATTTTCCCTCATCTCCTCCAACTATTGTCATTTCTGATAGGAATGAGATGGTATCTTAGACTTTTTAATTTGCTTTTTTTCTAATCAATAGTAATTTAGAACATTTTTTCATATGACTATGAATAGCTTTGAGTTCTTTTGAAAACTGCCTCTTCATATCCTTTGACCATTTGGTCAAACTGGAGAATGGCTTTTGTTTTTGTTATAAACTTGACTTAATTCTGTACTTAGTATATATTTGAGAAACGAGGTCTTTATCACAGAAATTTTCTGTAAAATTTTTTATTATTTTCTTATCTATGGTACTATTTAACAAAATATAGTTTCCTTGATTATCTTTTTAATTATGTATATTTTTGGTTTTGCTTTGTCTGAGTTGGTGATCGCTACCCCTGCTTTTCAAAAAAATTCTTCTGAAGCATAATAGACTTTGCTCCAGCCCTTTATTTTAACTTTGTATGTGTCTTTCTGTTTCAAATTTCTTGTACACAACATACTACTGGGTTCTGGTTTTATGAGTTAGTTCATCCTATTTACATTCACAGTTATTATTTACCGTGTATTCCCCTCCGTCCTATTTTCTTCTGTTTCTTCTTCTTCTCTTTTAATCCTGTCCCTGATCAAAAGTCTGTTGTACTTCTGACCACTGCCTCTCTTAATCTGCTTTTTATCGTTTTCTTGCCCCACCCCTAATATCTCTTATTCCTTTCTCCATGCCACTGAATGTGTATGTATATTCTTTCTTCTCTGAACCAATTCTGATGAGAATGAGGTTTGAGCCTTGCCTGTCCCTCCTCATTTTCCCTCCACCACAAAAGCTCTTCCTTGTGAGCCTCTTATAATGTGAGACAGATTTTCCCATTCTATCTTTCCTTTGCCCCTTCTTTCAGTGCATCTCTCTTTCTCCCCTCTATTGTTTTTTCTTTCTGGAGACCATCCCAACATAATCAACCTGTGTCCTCTGTCCATGTTTACTCCTTCTGTCTGCCCTAATAATAAAGTTCTTAGGAGTTACATGTGTCATCTTCTTATACAGAAATGTCAATAGTTTCACTTTATTGGGTCCATTATGATTACTCTTTCATGTTTGCCTTCTCATGTTTTTCTTGAGTTTTGTCACATTTTCTACTTAGCTCTGTTCTTTTCATTAAAAATGCTTGGAAGTCCTCTATTTCATTAAATACCCATCTTTCCCCACCAAAGGATTATACTCAGTTTTGTTGGGTAAGTTATTTTTGGTTATAATATTAGCTCCTTTGCTTTCTGAAATATCATTTTGTAAGGCCTCTCCTCTGCTGCTAAATCTTTTGTGATCCTGCCTCTGGCTCCATAATGTTTCAGTTGTTTCTTTCTGACTTCTTGCAGTATTTTTTATTTGACCTGGGAGCTCTGATATTTGACTATGATATTCTTGGGAGTTTTCATTTTGGGACTGCTTTCAAGAGATGAGTGGATTCTTTCCATTCTTATTTTGCTATCTGAATCTAAGGTATCTGAACAGTTTTCCTTTATAATATTTTGAAATATGGTGTCTAGGCTCTTTTTTTGATCATAGCTTTTAGGTTGAACAGTAAATCTTAAGTTATCGTTCCTTAATCTACTTTCCAGGTCAGTTGTTTTTCTAATGAGACATTTTACATTTTCTTCTAATTTTTTGTTCTTTTGACTTTGTTTTATTTGTCCTTGATGTCCCATGGAAACATTAGCTTTCACTTGCCCAATTCTAATTTTTAAGGGATTATTTTCTTCAGTGAGCTAGCTCTCATACCTTTTCCCCATTTGACCAGTTTTTTGAAGTTCTTTTCTTCAGTGGATTTTTGTATTTCCTTTTCCATTTGGTCCATTCTGATTTTAAAGGAGTTCTTTTCTTCAGTATTTATTTTGTGCCTCTTTTACCAAGCTGTTAATTCTCTTTTAATAATTTTCTTGCATCACTCATTTCTTTTCCTGATCTTTTTCCTCCACCACTCATCTTGTTCTTTAACTCTTTCAGTTATTCCTACTGGTCTTAGGTTCAATTAACATTTTTCTTTAAGGCTTTGCACGTAGCTATTTTCACATGACTGTCATCTTCTAAGTTTATGTCTTGGTCTTGCCTGTCATGGTAGGAAAATTATTTTTTTATTGTTGTTCATTTGTCTAGCCTTTTGAACTTTAGATTAAAGTAGGTATGTGCTGACTTGGGGGTGGGGAGGCACTATGCCAAGCTTTAAGCTTTTTTGTGTTGCTATTTTCAGAGCTAGTTCTGGAGGTTCTTCAAGTTTTTGGTGCTTCCAAAGTGGTATGATTCTATGAGAGGTATGGTCACTGCTCTTTTGGTCTGAGCTCTGGTCTTTATCCAGGAAGGGCCCTTGTACTTCTGCAGCTTCAAGCTTTAGTGCTCCCCTTGGCCTTGAAACTGTGACCCAGAACTATAGAGAGAGAAGATTATGGGTAATATTGTCTCATAAAATAGAAAGCAATGGAGGAAAAAATTATTTAAGGAATTCTTAATAAGATACCTGCTTTCTTTTATAGAACTGTAATATTCTGCTTTATTAATATACCATAGTTTGTTTATACATTCAGCCCCAAATTGATGAGCATCCACAAAAAATAGTTTTGTGAATATTTTGGTATATATGGACCTTTCCTTCATTCCTGAACATCATCAAAAGTGGAATCTTTGACCTTCCAGTGGTCTGTCGAGTTTGATAGATGTGAAATAAAACCTTCAAATGGCTTTAATTTGCATTCTGTTGGTGATTTGGAGCATTTTTTCATACGACTATGATTTTTAATGAAAAACAAGCCTGCTTATTCTGTATCATTTTACTATTTATCTATTAGATGCATTTGTTTTCTAGGAAAAAAAGAACAAAACATAATGGCCACTCACCAGGTGTTCGTTGCTCTCTTATGAGCCAAAGAACCATAGAGTCATGGGGTTTTAATGCCAAATATCTGCTCCTTTCTGGTCTCTGTCTAAATCATCACTTGCTGCCTGATTAATTTTACTGGATTCACTTGTTAGATTTTAAATATTATACCATTTGTTTGAACTGGCTCAGGAACAAACACCACTGATTGTGGTCGCTCGATAATCATGGAACAAAGCATGAGAAGCATTATTGGCCAATCAATCAATCAACGAGCATTTATTCAATGACTCTTCTATGCCAGGCACCGTGCCAGACACAGGGTGTGGAAACAAAAATGGAATAATGCTTGTTGTTAAGGAGCTTGTATTCTCTTATGGGAGACAACCTCTGGGAGCCGTCATTATCATCATCATCGTCATTGCCATCAGCATCGTCATCACAGTTAGTATTTACGTTTGCAAAGGTTTGCAAAGAACTTTACAAATATTATCTCATTTCATACTCACAGCAACCTGGGGAGGTGGATGCTATTATTATCCCTCTTTTACAGATGAGGAAACTGAGGCAGGCAATGGTTAAGTGACTTGCCCAGGATCCCACAGCTAGTGTCTGAGACTGGAGCTGAACCTGAGTCTTCCTGACTTCAGATCTGGCCCTCTATCCCCTGCACCACCTCAATGCCTCCACAAATATACATGTCTGTAGGATTACAAAGATGTATATTATATATGGATAGACATGTATATTCTGGATATATGAGTACATAATGAATAAACACAAAGTAGTTTAGAGATGGAGGGAGGGCTTCAACACTGATGTGTGTGTGGGTGAATCAACAAAGGTTTCACTTGCTGTATGAGCTGAGTCTTAAAGGAAGGGATTCTAGGGACTGTTGATGAAGCTGACGGCAGGGAAGGAGCCCTGCCTTTGGAGTCAGAGGACCTCAGTCCAAATGGCTGGCACCTCTGATGCAAATCTCAAATCCTATTTGGCATTCAAGGCTCTTCCTAATCTGCCTCTCCAGTCTTCTCACAACTCTGCCTTCCCCCCAGGGTGCTGTCAATGACTCTGGTCCCCTTGTTTCTCAGTGAAGCCACTCCATCTCCTTCCTTTACTGCCGAGGGGACCGCCTTCCTGCTGGTCACCAAGAGTCCCTTGTAGACACGGTCCTATCTCTTGATTTCTCATGATTTGTCATATAAAACATTATAGTAGCTTTGGAGAAAGCAGTTTCCGTTGAACGATGAGAGTAGAAATGAGATTGCCAAGGGGTTCAGGAATGAGAAGAGGAGTGGAGGCATCAGATACACAGCTGAGGCTATGGAGAGGAGGAGAGGACAGGAAAGAGGATTTTTAAAAGGTCCGTTGTGATAAAAGGGAAGCTCAAAGGAGGGTTAGAAGCTCAGCTTGGAGGGGAGGGGCCGCTGATAACAGTGACAGAAGGCAGAGCTGCTCTAGGCTTCTTTCTGTTTGTCCGAAGGAGAATGATCTTTATATGCTGAAAATGACCAAACAGCAGCCAAACCAACAGAGAACTGGGAGCCAAGAAAAGTAAGAAAATCATTCAGAGCACCTAGTTTACCCTTTGATGAATTCAGATGTCCTGGGTCGCCAGGGGCGCCATGGTGCATGGCACACAGGGTCTGAAGTTGGGAAGACTCACCGTGTGAGCTTAAATCTGGTCTCAGGCACTTCCTAACCCTGTGACCCTAGGCAAGTGACTTCACCGTGTTGGCCTCAGTTTCCTCATCTGTAAAATGGGATGGAGAAGGAAATGGCAAACCACTTCAGTATTCTGCCAAGAAAACCTCAAATGGGTCCCAAAAAGTCAGGCACAACTGAAAAATGACAGACAACAAAATGGCTTGGCCCAGATGATGTACACCCTCAGGTCCTGGGAGAGCAGGCGGGTGTGAATGATGAGCCCCTGTCAGTCAATCATATTGAAAAAATACGGAAAATGGGAGAAATATCATAACACTGGAGCCGCACAAATATTATCTTGATTTTAAAAATTGGAAGAGAACAGTCTGCCAATTCTACTGAACTTGACTTTAGTTTGGTAAAATTCTAGAAAGTATTGTAGAAAGGGAAGCAGTGTTTATAAAGAACCATAACAAACTTCATCAAGAATAAATCATGCCAGACTTGCCTCATTTCATTTTTTGACAGGATTAATAAACTAGTAAATTAGGATAGCTATGGGCATAGTTTGTTCCTCTAGATTTTAGCCAAGTCTCATTTTGTCCTGGGGAGAAGTCGGAGGGAGATGGACTGGATGATAATCCAGTCAAATGGGTTCAAAGCTAGTTGGACAGCCATGGTCAAAGAAGAGTTAATGGTTCAAGGTCATCCTCAGAAGGAGTCTCTGTGAGGACCATGGTGGTCTGTTCTTGGCCCTGTGCTCTTTACCTTTTTCCCAGTGGTTTGTATAAAGCATACGTGGTTGGTCTGCTCATCACATTTTCAGATGACATGCATCTGGGAGTGGGGATAGCTAACAATGGGTACGAGTTAGGATCCAAAAAGATCTTGACAGGTCACAGCACTGGGCTGAATCCAATAAGATGAAATCTACTAGAGGTAAATGGAAAGGCATTCATTTGGGTACAGAAATCAAGCTGGGCAGGGCCAAGATGGAGAGATAGCAGGTGTTCTGAAAAGGGTCTGGGGGAGGAGGGGTTTGGTGGACTCTAAGCTCAGAAAGTGTCACCAGGGTGATATGGAAGCCAAAAAGCCAATTCATTTTTTAAAATATTTATTTTTTTAGTTAACAAAAGAAATGTTTCTTTCCCTCTCATTTCTTCCTCCCTCCAGGAAAACAAAGCAAAACAAAATTCTTCTAAAAAACATGCACAGTCAAGCAAAATAAGCCCTCATATTGTTCATGTTCAGAAAATATGCACTTCATTCTGCACCCTGAGTTCTGTCACTTCTATCAGGAAATAAGTCGCACACTTCATCTTGGGCCTGGAGCCATGACTGGTCACTGCCGTGATCATTTCAAAGCTGATCGTCTTTATCATTTTGTTGTTGTATAAATCTCTCTCCCACTTCTACTCACCTCATTCTGTATTGTACAAGCTTTCCCAGGTTTCTTTGAAATTGTTCCTTTCATTATTTTTTCTAGCACAATAATATTCCATTACATTAACATAGCATAATTTTGTCAGCTGATGGGCACAACTTCTAATTCTTGGCCACTGCAAAAAGAAGTGCTAGAAATATTTCATGTAAGTGCACCTCTGTCCTCTTTCTTTGATCTCTTTTAGGGTCGAGGCCCAGTAATGGTATTGCTGGGTCAAGGGAGAGGCATAGTTTAGTAACTCTTTGGGCATGGGTCCAAATGACTTTCCAGAACGTCTGAACTACTTCCTGACTCCATCACTAGCAGATTAATGTGTCTCTTCTCCCAGAACCCTCCTGTGCTTGTTATTTTCTGTTTTTGTCACCATTGCTCATCCAATGGGTGCGAGGGGGACATTTCTCTAATAATCAGGACCAGAACAATGGGTGAAGGAAGGGATGTGACTCTGGGGATCCCTTGCACAGGGAGGCCTGAGTGGAGCTGGGGTGAATTCTTGCCTCTTGACTGGGGCCTCATTTCTGTGCTGGGGCTGTGCTCCTGTCAGGCTTTCCTCAGTATGTGTTAAGTGTATCATGATGCTTAAAATGGCCTACACATCTCAGTTATTGTTGTTGTTTGGGCTCTCCATGGATGTTTCCTCATCTTCTTGGTAACATTGGGGGACAAAGAAAGCTGGCAGTGAAGAGGTGGTTGGACTCGGCCCTTTTGAGTGCCAAGTTTATGACCTTATGTTCCCCTATCTGGCCACGACCTCTTTCTCTTCCCGTCCTCCTGTCAGCCCTGCCCTGCTGGACTCTCTCTTCAGCTTCCTCTTGACCTCCAGTCTTTCTGTCTACCTGTTTGGGCGGTTCTTTATCTGTCCATCGCACTTTCTCTCTTTATCTTGTCTTTTTCTCTCTTCTCCCTTCCCAATCTTAACCCTAAAGTGAACCAATTGAACTCCACTCTGCTGTCTGTGTTTGAATCTTTCACCCCATTGTCTCGTTACTGCTCATCAACCCTGGGTTATTTTTACCTTCAGTCTCTTCCATTCCTCCTCTTGTGCTACCCACAAGGAAGGAAGCTACCCAACCCTGATGAATGGTACCTTATAGATCTACACCTCCAACTTCGGATGCCCCCTCACTGTAGTTCCAGCCTAGTTATTGTCCTGTATCACTCCCCGTAGAAGCTGTTTTCTCTTCTCAAACCTCCTGTGCCTCCATCCCTCCATCACCTTCTCAGCTGAGGACTTCATCTCTTACTTTACTGAGAATATTAAGGTCATTCGATGTGATCCTTTCAATTTTCCTCTACTCTCATCTTAAGACCCTCTGATATAATCTCCTATTCTCTCTTTTTCCTTCAAGTCTCCCATAAGGAGTTGACGTCCTTGTTAAGGTCAGTCCCTTTACATGGAAGCTTTGTCCCACTCCCTCCCATCTTCTCAAGCAGATTGCATCCTCAATAATTAACCTTTTTTCTCTAATTTTCAGCATAGTTACTGGTTCTTTCTCTGCTTCCTTTATATATGCCAGTCTCTTCTAGCTGCAAAAAGTTTTCGCTAGATACTGGTATCCTCTCAAGCTATCATCCTATAACTCTTTCCTTTCTTTGACAAACTCTTGGAAAAAATCTGCCTCCACCCATTTCCTCTTCATCTCACTCTCCTGTCAGTTCTGTGCAATCTGGCTCCTGACCTCTGTATCCAACTCAAACTGCTCTCTCCAAGTTACTAATGATCTCTTAATTGCCAGACCTAATGGTCTTTTCCTCAGTCTTCATCCTTCTTAACTTCTCTTTCAATTAATCAATCAGCAGGCATTTATCAAACACTTGCCATGTGCCAGACACTGTGCTGGGTGCAAGGGATGCAAAGGAAGGCAAAAGTGGTCTCTGCCCTCTAAGAGCTCACATTTGAGTGGGGACATCAATGTGCAAATAACTGTGCATACAAGCTGTTCATACAGTGTAAATAGGAGGCAAGCTCTGGGAGGGCATTGGCGTAGGAGAATGGGGACTCATTCTCCTGTGCAAAAAATTGGATATTGTTAACTAACCTTCCCTCCTGGATACTCTGCCCTCTCTGAGTGTTATGACACAGATACTTCTTCTCCTACATGTCTGCTGACTCCTCAGGCTCCTTTGTTCACTCATCATCTGTATCATGTCCCCCTAACTAGGAGAGTTCTGCAAAATTCTGCTTGTCCCTGTCTCTCTGTCTCTGTTTCTGTCTCAAGTCTCTGTCCATGCACACATTAACTTCTGTGAATTTAATTATCTTTGTGAAGGTAAATATATCTACAGATTTATAGATATATTTTATATCTATCAGAGACCAGATTTACATATTCAGACCCAGTCTCTCCCCTGAGCTTGTTGCATGTCCATCTGCCGCTGTGACATTTCAGACTCAACATATCCCAAACTGAATTCGTCATCTTTCCCTACAAACCCATCCCTTTGCCAGATTTTCCTCTTTATATCAAAGGTGCCACCGTTCTTCTAATCTTGCAGGTTTGTAGCCTTGGCATTATTCCTGACTCTGTGCTCTCCTCACCCTACATGTCCAATCAGTTGCCAAATATTGCCATTTCTACTCTTACTATAATCTCTTATATCTTGCCCTTTTACTCTCCTCACAGTCATTGCTTTACTTCTGACTGTCATCATCTCTTGGCTAGGTTTATTGGTTTTCTTGCTGGGAGCCTCTCCCTCCCAGTCTGTCCTTTCCAGCACCAGTGGTATTTCCCTTGGTCTCAGACTCTTCTTTCACTAAACTCTAGCACTTCCTCATTGCCTCTCAGATCAAACGGCTTTTAAAGCCCCTCACCTCATCCTACCTTTCCAGCCTCATTATGCCTCACTCCCCTTCTGGTACTCTCTGATTCAACCCAATTAGCCTTCTGGCTGTTCCTAATCTGTGGACCTCCATCTCCGATTTTCTTTACCCTGGCCATCCCTCTTGCCTAGAATATGTTCCCTTCTCATTGCTGCCTTACAGACTTCCTCTGTTTCTTCAAGGTGGAAATGAAGCACAGCCTTCAATGGGAAGCCTTCTGTGCTCTCTCCCTGCTAGTAGAGCCCTTCTCCTCTCACTTCCCTGTGTTTTTATATTTGTTTAGTATACACTAGGTTTACAGTGTGCGTGTGTGTGTGTGTGTGTGTGTGTGTGTCAGTGTTTTCTCCTCGATGGAATACTAGTTTCTTGAGAGGAGGAATTGTTTAATTCTTTGTCTTTCTCCCCCAGGTGAGGTCATGGGTAGAGTGCTAAGCTTGGAGTCAGGAAGGCCTGGGCCCAGACTGCCACTGGGTGTAGCTTGCCCACGCTTGCTGGGGTTTCTTCTTCTCCTTTTTTAAAATTAAATTATTTTATTTGTTTTCAGTGTTCTACAGTCACTTCCATATAGCTTAGATTTTTTTCCCCTCCCGTCCCCTCCTTCTCTCCTCCTTCCGCACTCCCTCCCTGAGATGGCATACAATCTTCTATAGGTTCTACACATACATTCCTATTAAATACATTTTCACCTTGGTCATGTTGCATAGAAGAATTAAAATGAATGGGAGAAACCATAAAACAAAACAAACCATAACACAAAAGAAAATGATCTGCTTCATTCTGCAATCCAATTCCATAGTTCTTTCCTGGATGTGGAAGGTGTTTTGCCTCAAGAGTCCATTGGGAATTTTTTCAGTCTTTGCATTGCATTGAAGTACTAAGTCTACCAGAAAAATTCCTTGCACATTGTGGTTGTTGCTGTGTACAGAGTTCTCCTGGTTCTGCTCCTTTCACTCAGCATCAGTTCATATAAGTCTTTACAGGCCTCTCTGAAGTCTTCCTGTTCATCATTTCTTATAGCACAATAGTATTCCATTACATTCATATACCACAATTTGTTCAGCCATTCCCCAGTGGATGGGTATCTCCTTGATTTCCAGTTCATGGCTACCACAAAGAGAGCTGCTATAAATATTTTTGTACATGTGGGATCCTTTTTCATTTCTATAATCTCTTTGGGACTCTATCCTAGAAGTGATATTGCTAGGTCAAAGGGTAGACACATTTTTGTAGCCCGTTGAGCATGGTTCCAAATTGCTCTCCAGAATGGTTGGATCAGCTCACAGCTCCATCAACAATGAATTAGTGTTCCAACTCTCCCACATCTTCTCCAACATTTATCATCTCTGTTTTGTCATGTTAGCTAATCTGATAAGTATGATGTGGTACCTCAGAGTTGTTTTAATTTGCATATCTGTAATCAATAGTGATTCAGAGCATTTTTTCATATGACTATAGATACCTTTAATTTCTTCCTCTGACAACTGCCTGTTCATATCCTGTGACCATTTATCAATTGAGGAATGACTTGTTTTATTGTACATTTGAGTCAGTTCTCTATATATTTTAGAAATGAAGCCTTTATGACAGACACTAGTTGCAAAAATTCTTTCCCAGTTTTCTTCTTCCCTCCTAATCTTGGTTACATTGGATTTGTTTGTGCAAAAACTT
The DNA here is from genome assembly GCF_028372415.1 of Notamacropus eugenii. Classification (NCBI taxonomy): domain Eukaryota; kingdom Metazoa; phylum Chordata; class Mammalia; order Diprotodontia; family Macropodidae; genus Notamacropus; species Notamacropus eugenii. The sequence continues at coordinate 17,197,682 of NC_092875.1, forward strand.
TTCAATTTAATGTAATCAAAATTATCCATTTTGTACTTCATAATTCTCTGTATCTTGTTTGGTCAAAAATTTCCCCACACTCCATAAATTTGACAAACGCACTATTCCTTGCTCCCCTAATTTGTTTATAGTATCATCGTTTATACCTAAATCATGTACCCATTTGGACTTTAGTCTTGTGTACAGTGTCAGGCATTGGTCTATGCCCAGTTTCTGCCACATTATTTTCCAGTTTTCCAAGCAATTTTTGTCAAACAGTGAGTTCTTATCCCAGAAGCTGCAGTCCTTGGGTATATCAAACAGTAGACTGTTATATTCATTGTCTGCTGTGTCTTAAGTACCTAACCTATTCCACTGGTCTACTGTTGGGGGGTTTCTTCTTATGTAAGATGAAGGTGAAGGACTCGCTGCCTCTGGTGCCTTCCTTGCCTAACTTTCTGATCCTCTCTCTCATCCTTTGAACTGGACAAGTTCCCTGGCATGTAGAACATGCTTAGGAAGAGCTTGTTAATTGATTTATTCTTTATATAAGCCAGTGCTGAATGGCAAATTGGCTCTGCCTCTTCCACCTTTATTCATTCTGGCTCTCATTTTGTCCCCAGTACTGTATGGGCCTCTAACAAGACAGAGCAGGGATTTATCAAGCACTTACTATATCCTTGGCAACATGCTGAGCTCTGGGAACACAAACACAAAGCACAAGGCAGTCCCTGCCCTTCAGGAGCTTCTGTTCTGACAAGAGAAGGCAGAACAGGAGAGAGCAGGGCCAGGAGTCTGAGGAGTCATGGACTGAGTCAGGAGCATCAGGAACGAACTCACCTGTCAGAAGCCATGTTCATAAATGTTGGTTGGTTGATTATTGACTGACAGACAGATAAGATACTGCATCAAGCCCTAGAACATTGTAGACACTTCTAATTGAGATCCATAATCTTCCACAGAGAATCTGACCTAATTATGTACATAGGGAAAACCAGATTCATAAAGGGTGTTTTTTATTCAAAACATAACATGCACTTGGACAAACAACAATTGGGCATCTCTGTCTGTATCTTGGATGAATGCACATTGATTTGAATCTAGTATTAAAGTATAGTAGGGGAAGAGTGATTGCTTTTGGGAAATTTTAGTTATCTTCATGACCCCAAGCTTCTCACCCAAACAGAGACATATTTTAAAAATACCAATATTCTCCCATGATGCGCTATTTGACTGAATCCCAGAGCTACTGCTACATACAACTTTTCCAAGAATTGAAGTTGAAGGAAACCCAAAGCCAGGGGAGAGGTGCAGGCCAGGCAGGAGCTAACCTTGCTTTGCAAAGGAGAAGCTGCATGGAAGATGTCAGCAAGGCAGAGTTTGATAGTCAGGAAAAGTGGTTGTGCTGGTCTCATGGCAAGAGTGAGAGGTGACAAAAAAGAGGGGACAACCAGCCTGCTCCCCTGGCGGGTGCCCTAATGATGTCAGCAGAGCAGCGGCAGGCCTCCAGAAAGCTGGGAGGACGTCAGCTACACTGACATGAGTATTCTGTGGTCTGCATTATTGAAAAGAACACGCATATTCTCGAGATCACAGTTCTATTGGACAATTTGAGTCCATGTGTCTCTAAATCATTCACTAATAATCATGATTCAGATTTCCATGTCACTTATAGATTCACCAAGTGCTTTTCTGACAACAACTCCTTGAGATCAGCCATTCAAATAGAGATAATTCCTCTTTTATAAATGGGACATCTGAGGCTCAGAAAGGCTGTTTCTTGGCCTTAGCCATCCGTTTTCTTGTATAAAATCCTTCTTGAATGCCTCATTAGGTTGTGCTGACACTACTAGATTCTTAAAGGCTCTATCAGTAGAGTGTAAATACTGGTAGGTCGTTCCACAGCTGTAAAGCCTTTGGGCATCTGTGAGTCACTTGAGGAATGAACCCAGCTCACCAGGCTGACTCCAGGGTGACCGATTTGTCTGCTATGGCACCTCTTGAAGGCTTTCTGCCAAATCCCACACAGGTGATGCTTGGGTTGTTTCAGAGAGTGTCCATGCTGATAAAATCAGGGATCCCTTGACTTTACTGAAGCGCTGTTGTTGTTACAATAGAATGACTGTAATTTTATAGCTTATAGAGTGCTTTCCTCAAAACTTCCTGATGGGGTAGGGAGATAGTACCGGTGTTACCAGAGTTATTATTCTCAACATAGTGTAAAAAGCACGTTGCTTCTAATTACCCTGTTGTAACCATGCTGACCTAGTCCACCACACATTTCTATTGCATTACTTCCCCTGGCTCCACCCTCTGTCCAGGCAATCTTTCTATGCCTCCCTAATAAATTCACTTTCCCACTCACCATGGTTCTTCTAAACCTTTGGATTGCTCCTCAGATTTCCCTTCCTCTCAGCTGAAAATCTGGCCTCTTATTTCCCCTGAAAACTTGAGACCATTTGCCGAGGGCCCCCTCTTCTTTCCTCCTCATCTCTCACACTGCATGCCTTCTACCTCTCTTCCTTCATCCCTGGGTCCCCCCTCCTCCTACCAAGATAGGCTCCTCTGCATGCATGAGCAATCTCATTCCTTCCTGTCTTCTTCGGTATCAGCCTGAGCCCCACTCTCCTTTTCCTTCAAGCTCTCCCTGCCTCCTGGCTGCTTCCTTAATGGCAACAAATAGAAGTATTTCTCCTTAATCCTCAAAGATCCCTTAATCCATCCACCCCCTCTAGTGATTGTCCCTCTGTCTTAGACTCCCTGAGAAGAGCCTCTGTCCCCTTTCTTCTTTCTCTCCTAACTCTGCAGTCTGCTTTTTGACCTCACCATTCAGCCAAAGCTGCCTTCTCTAACGTTGCCCACTTGAATGACTTTTTTCAGTTCTGCACTTCTTGATCTCTCTGCAGCTTTTGACACTTTTGTTCACCCACTTTTCCTTGATGCCTTTCTTCTCTCTAGGATTCCATGACACCCCTCCCTCCTGGTTCTCCTCCCTATCTGACTGCTCCTTCTCAGGGTCCTTTGCGAGTTCTTTGTCCAGGTAAGTGTCCCCCAGGCCTCTGCCCTGGGCCTTCTCATTTTTCTCTGCTGTTTTGCTCAGTGATCTCATACGCTCACATGGATGATGATTCTCAGATCTGCTTACCCAGCTCTGGCTTCTTAACCTATGACTTTTCCCCTCCCTCACTATCCTCCCAGTCTTGGTATAATTCTCAATTCTTCCCTCTCTTTCACTTCCCATTTCCAATATGTTGTCAAGGCCTATCAGTTTTACCTTCATAACATATTTCCCCTGTCGTGAATAAAATTCTGAGAGACAAAGTTTCCGGGTATTAAAAATCAATTTATTAATCAGACTGGCCAGCAAGCAATAACTTGATGCATACTTAGTGGCTTCCCTCATAACCAAAGACAGAAAGAAAGGGAAATTCTGAAATACCTTAAATCAGAAGTGTTCCTTCTGACAAGTGAAACTCAATCCTGATTGGTGGACAGTTAATGATATGGTGGACTAAGAGTCCTCAGCCCCTCCAACTGAGAACATGGCTTACCTATGAGGCTTTATAACTTCCAGAAATCTGGGCAGGGGAAGCCATTTCGAGTGGAACCTCTCTGGCTGATTTTCTCCTTTATCCCAGTTACCCCAAACTTCAGTGAAGGGACCAAGGTCACATGAGTGGCTCTTGGTAACTCTTAGTAGCCAGAACAAAGTTTTAGCCTTTTTTTTTGTGGAATATACAAAAGCCAGGGTCCAGTTTGGGTGGAGCCCAGCCCAAACTAGTTGGTGAACAAATGCTTTGGGGGCTAGAAGTAATCATATTCCTCCATTATGTCCTTCAGAAACTGATTGACCTTTTCAGGGGTGGGGTCTTGACAAAAATCAGAGGAAAAAGGATGGATCACAAATTCATAATTTGTTATTAACATAAGAGTATAAGTTAATATCTTTCATCTCTGTCACTGTTCTCCCCCTGGTGCAAGCCTCATCACCTCATCCCTGGATCATTGGAATAGCTGCTAGCAAAGGGGGGGGTGTCTCCCTGCCTCAAGCCTCTCCCCCCCACCCCACCCTCTGGACCATCTTCCACTCGGATCTGAAATCAGTCTTCCTCAAAGGCAGATGGGGCCATGTCCCTCCTCTCTTCAGTAAAGTCCTGTTCTTTCTATCACTAGCAGGATTTGGCATTCAAAGCCTTTATAACCTTGCTTTCTGCTGCCTCTCCGGGCCTCCTGTGTTCTCTGCAATCCAGGCACCCTGTTCTCCTTGCTGTTCTGTGTACAGGACACACATTTTCCTGGCTGTTCTTGTTCCTAGAATATTCTCCCTCCTTGCTTCCCTGGCTTTCTTCAAGTTCTGCCTGGAATCCCAGCTTCTACAGAAGCCTATTCTTTATTCCCCTTCACCTTAGAGCCTCCCCTTTGTGGATTTTCTCCGGTTTACTCTGTAACGGTTTGTGTGCACTCCTCTGCATGTTGTTTGTGCCTTTATTTGAGTGTGAGCTCCTTGAGGTCAGGGTCTGTTTTTTGCCTTTCTTTGTATTCCTAGTACTTAGCACAGTGCCTGGTGTATAGTAAGTGCTTAATAAATGCTTACTGACTCTTTGTCAGAACTGGTCCTAGAGCTCCAGTCCTCCTGAATCCCCAGGCTGGTGCTTTTACCACATAGGACCAGCCCATGTTCTGCCAGAACCGGGATCCGTGTCTGATTCTTTTCACTGGGACTTCTCACCTTCAACTCATTTTTCTCCTCTGATGGGAAAGGCCTGTTACTGAAGCTTCCCATCAGACCTCTTCCTGTTGGGCACCTCTCTCACCATTCTCATTTTTTGTGGCAGTGGGATGGCAGCCAGCAGTGGGATGTGATTGCTTTTGGAAACATTTTAGATCCTGAAAGTCAAGAGTCTAATGTGGGGAGAGAGCAGATTGCAGTAACCAGCTGTTTTCATTCTTCTGGTTTGTCCTTCCCTCTCCTGCCCCCATGCTTCTCTCTTCTTTTTCTCTTCTCCCTCTTCATCCTCCTCTTCTTCCTCTTCCTTTCTCCTTTTTTCTTCCCTCTCTTCTTCCCGTTCTCCTCCCTTTTCTTTATTCTCTTCTGTTTTCTTTCTCATTTCCACCATGTGTAATATATTTTGCTCAGTGCTAGAAAGAGTCTCCCTTCGTACTCCCATCAAAGATGATCTTTGGCCCTGGATCCCAAGTGCCCAGTGGAGTCAGAGCTTAATAAATATTTAGTGAATTAATGGTTTTTAAGTGATCTTACAGTAAAAAAAAAAACAAAACAAAAAGCATCCATCACTTGTAATACACATGCTGATAAGCTTCTCTGATTTCCTCTGAGGCTAGTTAATAGATCAACACATTGTCAGTCACAAGGTCTGTAAATAAGAGAAGGATTAACTAGGATCCTAGGATCATAGGTATAGAACCACAAGAGACTTTGGAGGTCATCTGGGACAATCTGTTTCTTTTTACAGAAGAGAAAACTGCTGCCCGGTGAATTGAGACTTACCCTGAGTGGGATGAGGCATGGGCCTGACTGCCTCTAGCCTTCCCCAGATGATAGAACTGACTCGGCTTTGAAGGAAGGACACCTTCCCCTAAACCCCAAGTGACCTCCTACTCAGTCCCATTGTGATTGTCTCTTCTTAGTGGTTGTGGGCTCAAGCCTTTGGGTTCCTGGCTGTGGGGTGGACGTGGCCACACACTGCAAGGAGTTACCAGTTTCAATTTTTTTGATAGACTACAGGTCTTTTCTCTCTGTTCTGCCTCTATGCACCAAGGACCACTGGCTGTATCATTCGCATAGTCGCTGTGTCCCCAAGACCCTCAGACGTTGCCACCTTTTGTGCTGATGCCCCTAAGGATGCTGCCCGGGCCTTGCCTTCCAACCACCAGGCCTCTTTTCAGTCCTGCAGTTGGACTCTTCTCCACATGTGAGCCCTTGGAAAGCAGGGCCTCCTCTGCTTTTCTACAGGCATTCCCAGCACACGGCTCTGTGCTCGACACACACAAATACTTAATAATTGATTTGCCATTGCCTGTGGTCACATGGTGAAATTTGCAGTTCAAACCCAGATCCTTTTACTGTTTTCCTACTAATAATGAAAAACATTTAAAAACATTTTTCTGCTTCCTGAGGTGGCATCCTTGTTCTCCCCTAAAGCCAGCTGTTTAGAACAACCCATCCTTTGCAGGCTCCCTCAGCTGCCCTGGGGCCCATCAGGTATGCTCTGGGCAGTCGTCCTATAGAACAGAAACTGTTCTTTTCACGTCTGTTACTGTGTGTACAGCACCCCACCGTTCTCAGTGCAGCTTTTCTGCGTGGCCTTTGGGTCCAGTTCTAGAGAAAGGAGGCCAGGACTGGAGCCTTGGTGCTCATGGATTTCAGCACATTGCGCCTAGTGCTAGTTTTTTAAAACAACAATTAAAAAAAAGTTCTACTTTCTTTAAATAACAGGTCTTACTTATTACAGAACTTTCTGAATGAAAAGGTTAAAGAAAATATCAAGTACATTTCCAAATTTTTTTTGACATCTTAGGAAATAAGAGTTTGTGAATTATGTTTTTATGAGTAAAATAATATTTACTGATTGAAAGTCCAATTTCTCTCCAGCTGCTGCTCTTTCTTTCTAAAGACTAAAATAATACTGATTCTGGAGGAGTAAGACATATTTTTCACTAAGACAGAGAAAAATGATTTAGGAAAGGTCAGCTGTTACTGAGTAAAAAACTCGAGCCCACCCAGCTGCCACCGTGATGGTTCAAACCATTTTGAATGGTGGGAACATATGGCCATAAGAATGACTGTGCAGAGAGAGAGAAAAGGGGTAGACAAAGTCCTCCTGAGTGATGGCATCATTAGCTTTTTATTTTCTTCAAGCAGATCCTTTAGGGAAATTATTCGCTAATGAAGGCAGAAAGGCTGGTAGAATCTGACTCCTGATACAATTTCTCCTGATTAGATGCCGTGGTCCACTCTCATGCCACCTTTTGGGCTGTTGGATTTTTAAAAAGTCCCGGGAAAGCCAGAAGAGGAATAATATTTGGCTAGATAATTCTACTACTCTTGAGATAATTTAGAATTCAACTTCATGTGAATAAAGGACAGAGCAAAAAAGACTGGAAAAAAAAGATGAAAGAAGAATGAATGTGTTTACTAAGGGGAGATTCTGTGCCAGACACTGTGCTAACATGAAGAAAGGGACTGAATCTATTCCTTCATAGCTATATGGAGATTTCAGATGTGAAAACTCCCTCTACCAATCGATATAGGTTGTTACCTTCTCTGAAATCTGCAGTCTGAGAGTTTCCTGGGCCACTGAGAGGTTCAGTAACTCTCCCAGGCACACACCACCAAGATGCGTCAGAGGCAAAATCTGAGCCCTGGTCTTCCTGCCTCGAGGCCAGCTCACTAGTCACTTCTCTGTGCTGACTCGTCCGATTTGTGCCTCGTAAATACTTTTTGGCTGGGCGGTAGAAATGGAATGGAAGAAGTAGGAAAGATCTTGTCCGACTATTTGCACCAAATTATAAACCCCATGGTACCTAAATTGTGTGGCGAAAAACAAAAACAAACCAAAGAAAGCAAAGCTTGGGTGAGCTATTTGTGATGCTTGTGAAGTTGGGCAAGGCTGTAGGTGTTTGTCTCAGATAGGTGATGTATCCCTCAGTTAGAGCGTCCTTGATTATATATAACTTAGACACAGCATGGAAGAGTCCCTGCTTTTCTCAGCCAATCAATCCCATGTTGATTAAGCACCTAGTATGTGCCAGGTACTGGGGACATTTACATTTATCTAACAAATACTTGTATTTTTGAAATTTAATTTTTATTTACTATAGAGCAGATATTGATCTGCATTGGTGGAGGAAATTTTCTTGCTGGGAGCTCTCTATAACAATGACTCGCCAGTCCAGTCCAAAAAAATCAAAGTAGAAGATGGTTGGGAAAATGTCAGTACTGGACTGATAGCCTTCCACAGTCCTGCTGTAGGCTACTTGTAATTACCCAGTTTAGGGAAGGCTCCTAAGTCCAGGGGGAAACTCCTGGTGTGAAAATTCCCTTTACAAATGCTGCTCCTCAAGTGCTCAATCACTTAGGGGCTGGAACACTTTCTGGGGCACTGAGAGATTGAATGGCTTGCTTGTGGTTGTAGAGCCAGTGTAGTCAATCAGGATTGGAGCCCAGCTAGTCGTGATTCCAAGAACAGTCCCTGTTTACTACAGCACACTGATTCTCTTATAGATATTAAATAAGAATGATTAACCTGAGGAAAGTGGCATGGTATTCTTTTAGAGATTGGTTTAATTTTCAAATTCTATACTAGAGACTTAGAAGCTAAGCTCTGCATAGAATTTGAATTTCTTTCAGATAGACCTGTTCTCAGAACATTAGGTATCTTATGTGACATTTTCCCTGTTCAGATTATCTAGATTCTTTGATTGTTATGTCAGGAAAATGTTATTGATTCCTTATTGTGATGAACTCGACTAGATGTCATGAACATTAAATAATGTAATATTATTTATTTTAACTATGCTTGTGAATAGATCAAGCACCGTCTGGGAGAAGCCTGGTAATTATTTGAGCTCATGCCTTCCCTTCCCAGCACCCACCCCTCCCAGCCCCAGTGGCCATCAGCATAACAGGAAAAAGATTTAGCATAGATTACTTCAGACCTGAAACAAATGAAAGAATATGCAAATTAGATACCAATTTATGATTTGTATTCAAGTTTCTCAGTGGTTAAATTATGTCCATTTGTGACTGTAGACATCAGTTCTTAAGAAAGTTAATTCAAAACCATACTGCTCACTAGGAAACATTCTAGGATTACTGTGAAGTAATAATAATTCATGTTCATAGAGCACTTGGAAGTGTACAGAGCAGAACTGTGACTTACAGGCATGAACGGAGAGACTTTCTCTTGATATAGTAAATAGACAAGAACCGTCGAAACCGTTTTGTGGGTGGAGGTGACAGTTGAGGCACACTTTCAAGTGATGCGTTAGACTTTGATACCTTCTCTCCCATCCTTCCTCAGTAACTGGCAGAGAATTAGAGCAGAAAGAATGGAGAAGATCTGTAGTCATCACTGGAATATATTCAAGGCTATGAGTGTGTGTATTTTAGGGGTGTGTGTGTGTATCTATGTCTATAATACGTGCATCATATATGTAATATGTAAACATATGTGTATGTATCTATAGCTACATATATCTGTGCAAGTATGTAGAGTAAATTTTCTTTGCTCTGTGTAGATGTATTAGGAAACAACATGGTATATTATGCAAAGGATTCTGGGTTTGGAGTCAAAGGACCAGGGTTCAGATCATTGTTCTGCCACTGCCTATATGTGTGACTTTGGGGAAATCACTTAGCGTGTCTGGAGCCTGTTTTCCTCGTGTAAATGAAGGAGTTAGATGAGATGAGCTCCAGGGTCCCTTCCAGTGCTAGTGATCCTCTGCTCTTATGGCCTCTACACCTTTGCTGTAGTGATGACTTATCTGGCATGGTGAGCAAGTAAAAATGATCCAAATAACTCAGCTAAAGTTTATTCCCTTTGTGGACCCAAACTTGAAAACCATAGAACCATTACTGATCTTCTAATATGTGTTAAACATCTTTCTGCATTTTCAGGCAGATGATATTAAATGCAATTTAATCACTTCTTGATGTCTTAGTATCAGTGTGAATGTCACATATTTAGAGTTATTTCTCCTTTTTTAAATGACCTCAAATGGCTTTTTTTATATCTGCTTGTTTTAGTTTGAAGTTCTCTCCCTAGGTAATAGAGATCACTTCTTGCCCCTATCAACATGTCTGACTGTAGAATCTTGTACCCCCACCCCCAATCCCATTTGTAATATATTGTTTCTCATGACCTGAGAAACTGCATAGGTAGGTTTGTTAGAATTATGTCTAATATAAAAATAAATAGTAGGCTTAGGGTGAGAGCCCAAAGGATTCTTGTCCAGTCCCAACCTGTAGTCTTGTGCCTCCAGTTGTCTGTTGGACATCTCAGACTGGGTGTCTCCTAGACATCTTATACTCAATGTGTTCAAGTGTGTTCATTGGCTTTCTTCCCAAAACCTTCTTCTGAACTTCCCCTATGTTGTCAAGGGCAGCTTCAGGGTTATCCTTGACTCTTTACTTGATCTCTCCCCACCCCATTTCCAGTCTGTGACCAAGGCTGTCAGTTTTATATTTGTAGCATCCCTGGTGTCCTCTCCCTTTCTCCTGTGACACGGCTACCACTGGCTGCAGGCCATTATCGCCCCATGTTGAAAGCCCTATTTGGCACTTAAAGTTCTTCATAAACTCTCCCTTTTCTACTTGGCCAGTCTTCTTATACCTTACCCTACACAATGTTCTCTGGGATTTAGTGCCACTGGCCTCTTTGCATAAGGTAAGGCCTCCCAGTTCCAGATGTTGTTGGTTAGCCCTCCTACCTGGAATGTATTCTTTGCTCATCTGGCTCCTGGCTTCACTGGCTTCCTCCAAGTCCACAGCTAAAATCTCACATTTTGTGAGAAACCTTTGTTGGTCCCGCTTCCTGCTCGTGCCTTTGTCTTGCTGAGTGTCTCCAGGGTGTTCTTGTATGTAGCTGTTTGCTCACCGTTGTTTGCATATTTTTTCCCTCCTTATACTCTAAGCTTCTTGAGGACAGGGTCTGTCTCTTTACTTCTTTAGCATCCCCAATGCTTAGCACAGGGCCTGGCCCACAAGAAACATTACAGAAATCCTTGCTGACTGGCTCACTAAAATGAATGGCTTTTGGAATATTAACATTGGTGACTTCAGGGTCCTTTTTTCATTCTTTCCGATTTTTAGTTTTGTTCTTAATGTTTGAGTTTGTCAAACTTTTTGATAATGGAAAATTGATGTGGAGATATATGTGTATTTTAATCAGATTTTTAAATAAAGATACAGCTATATAATTAAATACATATGCCCTAACTTTGGTTATCATAGTACAATCTTTAATAGCCATGAGTATTTTCAGAATATAGAAAGTACAGTTTTGAATCGAGGGGAAGATTTGTCCAGTGATCCATGACTCAGGTAATACAGGTACGCCTTCCACTGATGCCATGGATCACGGTGCTTTGGTATGCCACTACTAATGACAATAGTGATGATAGGTAGGATTTATCTAACTATTTAAGGTTTGCAAAGGGCTTTATGGGTTTTATCTCATTCGTTCCTCAGAGGCCTCTGTGAGTAGGTGCTATTATTATCCCCATTTTGCCAATGAAGAAACTAAAGCAATCTGAATTTAAGTGACTTGTTCAGAGTCACACAACTAATTCATTCCTGAATCAGGATTTGAATTTGGGCCCTCCTGCTCCCAGGTCCAAACTTCCATCCTCTCTACCACCTGGGCTGGTGCATCATGGTTCTTATGACCCCTTCCCTTTCTTAGCTGGCAATAGCAACTTTCTGCTGATCAGCCTAAATTCAGCTCACCAAATCTTTGGTCCAACCCATTACTTGGTCCATATTCAATCTTTACAGTTTGATACAACCAACCAACAGGTGTTATGGAGAATCGGCCCCATACAACATGTGTGACCAGGTCCGGGTACCAAAGCGACCTTTGTAGTCTATAGAGACAAAAGCCCAGTAGTACCTGCTACTGTGGAGCTTGTATTTTATTTAGGGAAATAAGGAAGATCCAAAGGGACGTTTGGGGGGCACTGAGTTCCTGGGGGTAGCAGGAGAAGCTTCGTGAGGTAGGTAGCACTTGGGCTGAATCTTTAGGGGAGCTAGAGATTCTAAAAGGCAAAACCAGACGTTGTCTCCATTTTCTCAAGGGCGCCATTGCCCTGTGAGGATGAGGTATCAGAATGGGGCTTGATTGGAGAGAAGCTCTCTTCATATCTAGGCTTATTCTGGCTCATCAGGAGATGAGAGGCAGCTTAGGTTTTTCATTTTCATCACTGACTTCTTAAACCAAAAGACTTGAATAAGCATTTTCAGAATTCAGCATTGTTTTTCAGAACTACCTTAAGTTTCTAATATTTCTAATCAAACCTTACTTTTTAAAAATCCTGCATGTTTTCAAAGACTGAAGAATTCTGCTTTCAGCTCATTTCAACAAGTCTTTGTGAATATCCTGTGCCAGGCTCAAGGTGGTAAAAAGATCGAAGTGAAACACTCTGCTCATAATTAAGATTATATTGTACACAACACAGCAAAGTGAATATGCAGATACGTACATATATGTGCATCTATCTGTCTGTCCTTCTGCAGACATAAAGTCAATGCAAAGCATTCCTGGAGAGTTGGGATTGTTTGTTTTGTTTTTTGTATTTGTCGAGCACGTGCTCTGGGGTAAGCTATCCCAAAACCCTCTTGGAATTGGTAGGCCAGTCTGGTGGTGGTCAAAGGAATTGTCCTTGGGAGGGATTGAATTCTCTCTCTTGCTCTTCCACATCCAAAAAAAAAAAAAAGGTAATCTAGAGGACAGGCTTGTGATCTTTGGCCTTCCCTTCCTCATCATCAGCAGTGTGTGTAGGCATCAGGAACTGAGAGGGACAATGGGGACAAACCAAGAAAAGGCAGCTTCAGTATTCTACGAGGGAACTTCCCCTTGGAGTCTAGCAGAGAGCCAGCATCCTTGGGAGCTTTGCAAGGATTCCATGAAGGGAGAGAAAGAATTTCACTCGTCAGTTGCTGAGATTCACTTTCTTACTTGCATGTGCTCTCCAAGCTTGAATCCACTTTCCCCACAGCCCCATGTGTGCTTATGGGATTGTTTTTGTATAAGTTGTCCCTTCTCCACCACCTTAACAAAAGGTTATCCCTGGAATTTGGAGGGTGGAAGAAACAGCTGCCATTCGGGCAGGGGTCCCTGGCCCACAAATGCAACTGAGAGTTGGAGAGTTAACCTCAGAGAGATGCTAAATGTAGGTGCATTTTCCATATTTTAGAATTTGGTGGAGGGGCAGCATGGGATAGTGAAAGTGAACTGACCTTGAGTTGGTAAAGATGTGGGTCATGGTTCTGTAGGTTACAAGACATGTGACAGTGAGGAGGAGAATCTTGGTCCTCCCTGCCCATGGGGGTGCTACAGGAAAACACTTTGTCTACCTTAAATTGATCTGTCAATGTTAACTGCTGCTGTTGCTGTTACTGAGATCTTGGACTGTTCATGTGAAGAATCTGAATGTTTCTGAAGTTCTTCAGTTGAAAAAAGCACAATTGATTTTGTCTCATGGTGTCATCAGTTCAATTATGGTTTTCAGTTTGTTCATGTGTTTCATGTGGTGTAAAAAAAAAAGGTGTATTTGTCTTCTTCCGCCTTTCTCCAACTAGATTGTAAACACCTAGAGGGTGTGGGCCATGTCTTACTGAACTTTGCACCCTTCATGTCCCCTGGAACAGGCTTTGTACACAGTAGGCACACAGGAAATGTTTGCTGACTTTCAAAGGAAATTGGGTAGTCTCTCCCATGACTAAGAAATGCTCCAGTATCTACCCACCTGAATTTGGTTCCTCCATGAACCTATCAAGTATTTGATCATGTCAGGATATAAAAGAAACAATGAAAGAGTTAATAAAAAACTAGAATACATGAAAAGGTCACAAATGTTTTTATTTATTATGGGATGGGGAGGATATGGAATACCCTGGATGAAACATTAATAACCTCGCTCTTCTGCAAGACCTATTGCCTTAAAACTTGTCTCTTGGCCCCACAGGGACTGTGAAACTGTGTTTTGGTGGTCTAGAGGAGAGGTTAAGTTTTGGCAAATGTAGGTGAATGATGTCATTGGATGCATAACATATGTATCGAGAGTGAATAAATACTCCTCACGCTGCAGTACACAGCCAGATGTATGTGCGGGAATGGAAAAATCATCTTTCTGAAAAAAGAATGTTCTGTCCTGAGCCTGATCAGATCACCGGTAGCTGCCAAGTAGGAATACTCCCCATAAGTTTTTTCTTTCCTCAATTCTCCAGTTTCCGGTCTTTTGTTGGCTCCCCAGACTAGTCCATTCAGAAGGCCTTATTCAGCATGTACTTTCTGTTTGTAGAAGATGAATACAAAATGAAACTCAGTTTCTCCATTAAAGTAAAATTCTAGGACTTTAGTATTTCCTACTGGCGATAGTCATAATAGCGTGGATTAATATATAAAATATTGCCTTCTTGGTGGTAGCTCTTTAATACACTCTTTCATTGGACCTGGGTGGCAGTGCTACCCATCACTAGATATTCTGTGAAGGCAGGTATTGTTAGTCTCATTTTACAGATATGTAAACTGAGGCTTAGAATTGAAGTGACTTGCTGAAGATCTCATAGTAAGCGGCAGAACTGGGAGGCCCCCCAGGCCCTCTGTCTCATTGAGTGTTATGCCATTCTGCCTTTCTGGAGGGAATGATTAATGGTTTCTGCTCCCTTGCCAAGTCACCTTCTTCTTGGTCTGTGGATTAGAGTTATTTGAGAGTGGCTCTTATTTCTAGAGATTATTTCACTCATTTGTATATTAGAGAGTATATTTTTGTTTGTAATTGTTTTCATTTCTCTTTAACACATCCTGGGGGTCTGGTAATGGATGTACCAAGCAGAAAAAGTTTTCTTTGGTTTTTCATTATTGTCTTAAATAGAAATCTGGGTTTATTTCTCTTAAGTTCACCTATATCTAACCTCAGCATCCCAAGGCACAGTTTTATCACAGAAGCTAATTCCTGTAAAGTTGAGTATGATGAAAGGAAGTCTATGCCATACAGCTTTCTGGATGGGTAGGGGAAAGCTGCTTCTGCCTTCTTCCCCTCTGGCTCTCAGCTTCTGAACCAAGGGGAAGGGAAATAGGGCTGAAGAGTAATTCATCTGCAGTGTAAAAACCTATTGACTTCCTTTCATGTTGTACTGAGACATGGATGTGATGATTAGAAATTTTAGAAAAAGAGCAGGAGCAGATTTATTTCTCTGGGTGGCCTTCAGAAATGGTACGCGTTGACTAGTCAGCATTTTCTTTTTGCTTTGTTTATGATCCTAGCATTTAGCATGGTGTGTGACACAAAGTAGGCAGCAAGTACTTCATGGTGTTGGTCAACTTGACTTTGTTTCCATGACTTTTACATTCCTTTATTAAACTTCTGTTGTGTGCAAAGCACAAGGCCGGGTACAAAGGGAGGTTCATGGATGAATAAAACATACATTCCAGAGAGTTCCTCAAGGAGTTTACTTGCAGTCATAGGATCATAGGATTTAGAGCTAGATTTATGACACTCCCATTTTATAGACGAGAAAACTGAGGCTCAGGAAGGAAAATATGACTTGTTCAAAGTCACAAAGCCCATAAAGGGTTGAGCAGGAGTCAGGCCCAGGTCATCTGACTCCAGTCTAGGGCTTTTTCTAAGACCTGAGTTTCAAGCCATAAATCCTTGGAGAGGTAATTTCACCCTTTTTGAATCTCACTTTCTTCATCATGTGCTGTCACAGAATCTGAGTTAGAAGGAGCCTTAGAGATTATTCGGGTTGTGCGCCCTATATCTGAGTCAGAATCTCCTCCTGTGCACCCCTGCTCCACAGAGAGTTCTTAGAAGGAAAGTATCTTTTAAACTGTAAGCAAGGCTTTCCTCACCAATTTGACTCACTTTCCTGGATGTGAGCTTTCATTGGAAGTTTAAAGCATCCATGCCCCTTCCTTGTAGAATATGGATGCGCCTGTTGGTACCATCCTGACAGAAGCTTCTCCTCATTTTAAGCCTCAGTTACCTCTCTGCAGCTTTTTCCTGTTGTTCCTAGTTGCACTTTATAGGGTCAAGGTGTCATCACTCTTCCATGTGATAGGTCTTCAAATACTTATATAAAGATTCCCCACCCCCCAAACCCTTTAGAACTCGTACAGGTATTTTCTGCCAGCCTCCATGGGGGCCAAAAAGAAATCTGGTCATATGATAGCTCTTTCCTGCTTCCAGATGTGTATGACTCATCACTAGATTGAACCTCCCCAACTGGTTACTGAAGGAGAAAAAGCTGATGAGTTGGGGTGCTGTGCTGGGTAGAGGAGGTAGCATCAGGTGAGCAGGCTTCTGCTTCCCAACTTCAGGCAGCAAGATGTGGTGTCATCCTTTGGTGGAGGAGGCACTTGTCTATCCTGACATGTTGTTACAGGGGCTGCTGCTCCCCATGTGAAGCTGGGCTTGCACCAGGGATTCATGAGTCCTGGCTGTCTTCTCCTCTCCTGTTTTAGCCCTGACCTTTTGGGCATCAAAATGTCCTAGAAGGCCTGCAAATATGGGCAGCGACAGTAGCAGCAGCTCCTGGATCATTTGGGAATACAGGGACAGCTGGAGTAGACCAGTGTGAGGACAGAGCTGCCATCACTGAGGCCACAAAAAAGAAGATGGTGAGTGGAACTGGATCAGATTGTGTTCAGTGGCTGTGAAATGGGAGGCTGCTCCTTAGCGTGTCCCACCAGTTGGCTCTTGGCCTCCCTCTCTCCTTTTACCAGCTCAAATGAAGGTGAGATTAAGTGACTTCCTTTCCTCTTGCCTCCTTTTTCTCCCAAATTATGGGAACGTTGAGTTCTCCCAGCCTTCCTCTCCTTTTCCTCCCTGACTATCCCTTTCCCCTCCTTTTAAGATCATCAAAACATAACACAACTCTTCCGAGGTCCCCCATCTTATTTGCTCACTGCTACCTCTGATGACATTAGGATTCTGAGGGAATATTTGCATCATATTCCTCTCCCTGTTCAGTTGCAAACACTTCATCCTTGAACAGTCCCTTTCCATCACTTACTCATATTTCCTTTTTTGGTGTGTTTTTCTTGACTCTTACATTTGTGTCTCACAGTTTCTACTCAGCTCTGATCTTTTCATCAGGAATGCTTCAAAGTCCTCTATGTCATTAAAGGTACATTCTTTTTCTCCTATAGGATTATATTTGGTTTTCATGGGTAAGTTATTCTTAGTTACAAGCCTGTATCTTTTGCCTTTCAGCACATTGTATTCAAAACTCTGCTCCTTCTTAATAGCAGCTGCAAAATCTTGCGTGATTTTCACTGCAGTTTCTTTCTAGTTGCTGGTAGTATTTTTTCTTTGACTTGGAACACTTGGATTTTGACAATGATGATCCTGGGAGTTTTCACTTTGGAGTTTGTTTCAGGAGGTGATTGGTGTATTCTTTCTATTTTACTTTGCCCTTGTTCTGATGGGTCAGGGAAACTTTGTTTTATGATTTCTTAAAATGTGATATCCAGACTTTTTTTTGGTTATAGCCTTCAGTTAGTTCAAACAATTCTTAAATTGTCTCCCCTTCATCTGTTTTCCTGATTTTTTTTGATGAGACACGGTTTACATTTTGTCTTATTTTTAATTCTTTTGACTCTGTTTTAATATTTCTTGTTTTTTGTAGATTAATTAACTTCATGGTTTGTTTTAATTTTCAAGGAGTCTATTATTTGGGTAAGGTTCGTATTTCTTGTGCTCATCTATTAGTTCTCTTTCCAAGTGTTTCTTCTTTCTAGCGCTATCATTTCATTCCTTTAGCTAGTTCACTTCATTTATAATATCTTTTAAAAAATTTGCTTTATTTCTTATAAGAATTCTAATTGACCTTGTGCCCAGGCTGTGTTTTCCTCAGAGCTTTGCTTGTAGATATTTTGAAATCATTCTCCTTTTCTGGGTTTGTCCTTGGGTGTTTTGGCCATCCCTGTCACCTTATTAACTACCTATGATGAGAATTCGTTTGTGTTTCTTCATTCTTCTAACTTTATTTACTGGATTGGAACTTTCTGTTAGGGCATTTTTGTCCGTGGTCATCTGAAAGGATGGTTGTGGCCTTCCACGGTCCTGCACTGTCTTATTGGGCATCTTGCTGCTGTTTCCTCTGTGCATTGTGTTCTCCAAGAAGTAGAAGATCAACTTGGTCCAGGGAGTTACAAACTGTCACTGGGTCCCATGTGGTCTAATGAAAGACATAGCTGGATTTTTGCTCTCCTGGACTGTCCAGGCTCCATATCCATGTTTGGGATCTAGGTAACACAAGCTGCAGACTTGCCCTGCATGGAGTTCCAGTGGAGAATTGTTTGCACCAGTTACTATCAGCTAAGTGATATATAGGGGCGGAAAAACAGAACCATAGGCCTGCCCTTGATTTGAGAACAGCAGTGTATGTCCCAGTTTTGAGCCTGGTAATTGAGGTTGAGATCTCCTTCCATGACCAGGAGTCTACTAGAAGGAAAAACAGTGCTTTGGTCTTGTTTTGGTGATGGGGACTGACTCTGTGGTCCTATTTTGGGGTCAGAGTGACAGCACTGTGGTCCTGCTCTGACCCTGGAGAACTTATTCTATCATTCTGGCTCATTACCTGGCCTGCTTCCTCCCCTGTGGTGTAAATGGATGATTTTTGGATAGAAAAATGATGGTTTCTCCTCAGGTTTCCTGATCTCTGTGAGGTTCTGCTCTCTCTCAGAGTCTCGTTGAAGTAGCTGGGGGGGCTCAGATATGCTATTCCTTCCTGCTGCGCCTTTCTCCAATCACTTCTCACTGATGGTGCCCATGGTGGCTAGTTATTGGTTCTGTTGTACTTGTTCTGTGGTTGCTTCTTGCATAGCATTCCATTTTCTGTGTAGGAATCGACTCCTTTTTCTATGTAATGTTTGTGCCCTGAGTACCTTTTACTGCCTCTGTCCCCCTTTCCTACTTGCTGAGGAATACTCTAGACTTCAAGTTCAAACCATTTCTATATCTAGCAGCTCTCTAGAAACTTTCCTACATAGAAGAGAGTGGGTGGGTAGGTAGGTAGTGGAAGGAACCCCAGGGAAACCCAATGCCCTCGCTGAGAAGACAAGTCACCCAGAAGCAATGAACACTGGGCATGCTGTGATGGCAGGCAGAAGATGGGGATTGACAGAGGTCGCCAGCCCCATGGCCTCAGCCAAGCAGCACTGAGATGGAGTTTCTTTTTTTAAAATTAATGTATTTGTTTTCAATTTTCAACAATAACTTCCATAAGTCTTAAATTTTCACCTCCTCCTGCCCCCCTCCCCCCCCATGATGGCATGCAATCTTATATGGGTTCTACACATACATTCTCATTAAACACATTTTCACACTAGTCATGTTGCATAGAAGAATTAAAATGAAAGAAAAGCCATGAGAAAAACCAAACCAAACCAAAACATAACACAAGAGAAAATGGTCTGCTTCGTTCGTGTTCCTGAACTGTAGTTTCACTGCAACGATTTTCTGGATTAAATATCTTCCATCCTCCCATTCCTCCTGATCTGGCCTGAACTCAGCCTTTTCCATTTTCTGCTCACCTCTTTCTGGATGATGGTGGTACAGGAGATAGAGTGCAGCTAGGGGACACCAAAGTGTACTGAGTGTTGGACCTGGAGTCGTGGAGGGCAGAGTCCAGATTTGACCTTAGACACTAAATGTGTGTCCCTGAGCAAGTCACTTATGGCCTCTGCCTCAGTATGCCCATCTCTAAAATGGAGTTGATAATAGCACCTGTGTCCCAGGTTGTTATAGGGGTCAAATGAGATCATATTTGTTAAATACTTGGCAAACTTTAAAGTGTCTTAAATGCTAGCTATCAAGTGCTGCTGCTGCTGCTGCTACTACTACTACTACTACTTCTTCTTCTACTGCTACTTAGCAGCTTGTCCATATCCTTCCTAGAGTGCAGTACCTCTCCCTGAATGCAGGACTCCAGATATGGTTTCGCTGGGACAGAGAACGTCAGGTTTATCATTTCTTTACTTTGGACTCTGTCTCTTTTTTAAAAGCAACTTTGACATGAATTGCTGAGTCTGCAGTCCACTTAACCCCCTTGATCTTTTCCTTAGGAAGTATTGTCTCGCCATGCCTCCCCCATGCTATGTTTGTGCAGGACAAGGTAGGAAATTTTAGGATGCATTAGTGAGGTGCACAGAAGTCTTTCCTTATAATAGCAGTATCTTACTATTCTCAAGGTTAACACAGAATTAAATTTTATAAATAACAAAAAAGTAAAGAAGGTCATAGCATATAAGATGCCATGTGGGAGTGAGACCTTTATTTAGAATAAATCATTTTTCCATAATTGGAAATATGTAATCTAGATATTGACAGAAATGCACAACTAATGATATTTTGAACAAGTTTTGCATGTCTAGGAATATCTGTAAAATGTTATCACAGTAACAATCCTTGTGGATGTTCATCTTCCCAATCTGAAGCAACGAAGATATCAAGGAAAGGCTTAGGAGCATTGTTCTTAATCTATTTTACAAAGGCAAGTGGTAAAAGTAATATTTTTATTCAACGTCAGACTATTACATAGTATGGAAAAATATATGTTGTTTTATTGCTAGGTTTATATTAAAGATCAAAGTCTATAAATGTAGCAAGTATAACAAATTATTGATTTCCATCAGTCTATTGACTGAGCTGTAGTTATGAGTGCAGAATTGGAGAAGATCATCTTTCCACTATTGATCTGCACTTTAACCTGTTCAGTTTTTTCATGATACAGACTTTATGTGAAATGTTTCTTTCTGAAGCATGAAATCAGAATGGGCC
This sequence comes from Notamacropus eugenii, assembly GCF_028372415.1. Classification (NCBI taxonomy): domain Eukaryota; kingdom Metazoa; phylum Chordata; class Mammalia; order Diprotodontia; family Macropodidae; genus Notamacropus; species Notamacropus eugenii. Next base: position 17,218,190 of record NC_092875.1, read on the forward strand.
TAGCCAGCCGAGCAAGCGCTTGAAATAGACCATTGGTTTTGTAACTTCTAATCTCTGGATCACTGCACTGAAGTCATCCCTGGCTGGTATTGACTGAAACTAACCACTATTTGTTGTCATTTATTAATTTGTACTGGCTCTTTTCCATGATTAACATCTGGGTGATTCTTAGCTTTTAAAATGGTAGCCCTTGCTTATGACATGCAGTACAAAAGACAATATTAAACAAAGGAAACATTTACTTGAAGAAATTCTAAAACACATATCAAAACAGATATTGATAGCTAGATGCTTGGCAGTATGAGGGGATCAGTAAAGATATCCAGAGGTTTAGAGTAGGGGTCATGGCCAGAGACGAGAGGCCAAATTGGCCTGTTATGATAGGGCGTATTTCAGGTCTTTTCAAGAAAAGAGCCGGTCTAGGATTCTCATCAGAATCAGAGTCTACAGTCAAGAGGTAGGGACTGTCTTATGTGCAAATAGGTAAGTAAGAACAAGAGAGTCCCTTTCATTCCATAGCTGACCCCTTCCTTTCACCTTTGTCTGATGTTGTTGAACTACAGGAAGAACACTAGTGTCACTCTGGGTCAGGAGAATGACAAGATTGATTACCTTATTGTCCTAACATTGTGGAAAACTGCCCATGAGTCCTCTCGAGGATTGCCTTTTTAATTTATTTAGAAAGAATAGAGATTTATTGGGGGTGGTGGTGATCTGCATAAATTATATGGTCTGGTTAGCCAATAAGGGCTGGAGAGCAGACTCTGTGGCTGGGGAAAGTGTTTCGCTGTACAGATGAACATCAGGATGTGTGCCCTGGACCAGGCCACCTCTGAATGGGGAGTCCTAAAATAGGTAGAAGGGGAATGTTTTAAATGGCATTTTCCAATATTGAAGCAATGATACTAAAAGTGAAAGGGACTGGTTGTGAAAAGAACCCTCTTCTGCTCATCGGGAGACAGGGAACCTGCACGGTATAAACTGGGGACTGACTGAGCTTCTTCTTGTTTATCAGGGTCTGACAATGATCTTGAATGTCTTATTGTAGATCTTGTGAATATATGAAAGGACAATGAATCCCCACAGACACACATATTTCAGGCCTGTTGTTACCAGGACTGTGGGAAGGAGGGGGACTTCCTCTCCTTTTTTCCACTAGCTCAGGGGCAGAAGCCTGTGGCCTAGAGGCCACATGAGGTCCTCTAGGTCCTCCAATTTGGATTCAGTCAAAAGGCTACACTTGAGGAGCTCAAGCTCGAAGCTGCAGGCTCCCCACCCTTAACAAGCTGTTGAATCTCCTGCACTCCACATATCTTTGGGGTATCAGACATCCTGGAATCCTATGGATTTAGGGTTTAGCATGCCTGCAAAGTTGAGCCCCGAAAAGAACTAGTTGTGCTCTAAAGCAAGGGAGAGATACAGTCAAGCATATGAACTATAGGTGAACTTTTTTTTCTTTTTAAAATTTATTTATTTAACTTTTAACATTCATTTTCACAAAATTTTGGGTTCCAAATTTTCTCCCCATTTGTCCCCTCCCCCTCCCCAAAACGCTGAGCATTCTAATTGCCCCCATCACTGATCTGCCCTCTCTTCTAACATCCCTCCCTTCCCTTGTCCCCATCTTCTCTTTTGTCCTGTAGGGCCAGATAACTATCTATACCCCATTACCTGTATTTGTTATTTCCTAGTAGTAAGAACAATACTGGACAGTTGTTCCTAAAACTTTGACTTCCAACTTCTCTTCATCCCTCCCTCCCCACCCATTCCCTTTGGGAAGCAAGCAATTCAATATAGGCCATATCTTTGTAGTTTTGCAAATGACTTCCATAATAGTCATGTTGTGTAAGACTAACTATATTTCCCTCCATCCTGTCCTGCCCCGCTTTGCTTCTGTTCTGTCTTTGGATCCTGTCCCTCCCCATGAGTGTTGACCTCAAATTGCTCCCTCCTCCCACTGCCCTCCCCTTCATCATCCCCCCACCCCTCCTATCCCCTTCCCCCCACTTTCCTGTATTGTAAGATAGGTTTTCATACCAAAATGATTGTGCATTTTATTCCTTCCTTTAGTCGAATGTGATGAGAGTAGTCTTCATGTTTTTCTCTCACCTCCCCTATTTTTCCCTCCACTGAAAAGTCTTTTGCTTGCCTCTTTTATGAGGGATAATTTGCCCCATTCCATTTCTCCCTTTCTGCTCCCAATATATTTCTCTCTCACTGCTTAATTTCATTTTTTTAAGATATGATCCCATCCTATTCAACTCACTCTGTGCTGTGTGTGTGTGTGTGTGTGTGTGTGTGTGTGTAATCCCACCAACTACCCAGATACTGAAAAGTTTCAAGAGTTACAAATATTGTCTTTCCATGTAGGAATGTAAACAGTTCAACTTTAGTAAGTCCCTTATGACTTCTCTTTGCTGTTCACCTTTTCATGCTTCTCTTCATTCTTGTGTTTGAAGGTCAAATTTTCTTTTTAGCTCTGGTCTTTTCATCAAGAATGCTTGAAAGTCCTCTATTTCATTGAAAGACCATTTTTTCCCCTGAAGTATTATACTCAGTTTTGCTGGGTAGGTGATTCTTGGTTTTAGTCCTAGTTCCTTTGACTTCTGGAATATCCTATTCCACGCCCTTCGATTCCTTAATGTAGAAGCTGCTAGATCTTGTGTTATCCTGATTATATTTCCACAATACTTGAATTGTTTCTTTCTAGCTGCTTGCAATATTTTCTCCTTGACCTGGGAACTCTGGAATTTGGCCACAATGTTCCTAGGAGTTTCGCTTTTTGGATCTTTCTGGTAGTGATCGGTGGATTCTTTGAATATTTATTTTGCCCTCTGGTTCTAGAATCTCAGGGCAGTTTTCCTTGATAATTTCATGAAAGATGATGTCTAGGCTGTTTTTTTGATCATGGCTTTCAGGTAGTCCCATAATTTTTAAATTGTCTCTCCTGGATCTATTTTCCAGGTCAATTGTTTTTCCAATGAGATATTTCACATTATCTTCCATTTTTTCATTCTTTTGGTTTTGTTTTGTGATTTCTTGGTTTCTCATAAAGTCATTAGGCTCCATCTGTTCCATTCTAATTTTGAAAGAACTATTTTCTTCATTGAACTTTTGGACCTTCTTTTCCATTTAGCTAATTCTGCTTTTTAAAGCATTCTTCTCCTTATTGGCTTTTTGAGCCTCTTTTGCCAATTGAGTTAGCCTATTTTTCAAGGTGTTATTTTCTTTAGCATTTTTTTGGGTCTCCTTTACCAAGGTGTTGACCTGCTTTTCATGCTTTTCTTGCATCTCTCTCCTTTTTCTTCCCAGTTTTTCCTCCACCTCTCTAACTTGATTTTCAAAATCCTTTTTGAGCTCTTCCATGGCCTGAGCCCACTAAATATTTATTTTGGGTGTTTGGGATGCAGAAGCCTTGACTTTTATGTCTTTCCCTGATGGTAAGCATTGTTCTTCCTCATCCAAAAGGATGGGAGGAGATATCTGTTCACCAAGAAAATAACCTTCTATGGTCTTACTTTTTTTCCCTTTTTTGGGCATTTTCCCAACCAGTTACTTGACTTTTGGATCCTTTGTCAAGAGTAGGGTATACTCTGGGAATCTGTGAGATCTCAGTTCCTCCAAGGTGGCACAATCAAGTGTGTACTGGTCTGGATGCAGAGAGGGATTTTTGTGCCCAGAATCTTAGCAGATACCTCTCCACAGCCACTTGGCCTCCAGTTCCCAAGTTAGCACTGGGGGCTGATTTTCAGATAAGTTGGATGGGCAGGGCCACCATTCAGTGTGAGACAAAGAACTGCTCCAGGGCCTCCACCCAGGGCTGAGCTAAGACTAAGCTCTTCAATGCCCGCAGGGGTTTTTATGCTCCAACAATGGAGCTTCCCTATGGGCTGCTGTGCAGGCTCTGTGGCCACTGCCTGCTGCCAGAGCTGCGGGAAAGCCCTTCTCCCTTCCTGGCCTGCTGATTAAACTCTGTCACTGACCTTTGGGTCTTATGGGTGGAGGGATCTTAGGCTCCGCTACTGCGACTGGAGATTCCGCCCCCGAGGTGTCCTCTTTCCAGAGTCTTGTTGCGCCACGCTGCCGCTGGGCCAAGGCTGGGCCTGGCTCTGTGCTCGGCTACATGTCCAGCGCAACCAACGTTTCTGTAGGCCTTTCAGGTCACTGTGGGCTGGAAATCTCCTCCACTCTGTTGTTCTCCACTTCTGCTGCTCCAAAATTTGTTGAGAGTCCCTCTCTACAGGTATTTTATGGGCTGTGGGGAGGACCCTGAGTAAGTGTGTCTTTCTAGTTCGCCATCTTGGCTCCGCCCCCTATAGGTGAACTTTTGAATAAGCATTTATTAATTTACTATATGCCAGACACTGTACCAACCACTGAGAATGCAAAGATAAGAGGAAAACACTTTGTACCTTCAGAAAACTTTTATTTTAATGGGGGAGACTTCACTTATATAAATTTGTACCAAATACATACAAAATGAACACTGATTTAGGATGGAGGACACCAGCAGCTGGGAAGATCAGGAAAAGCTTCCTCCAGAAGATGTTTTTGAGCATAAATGGAACTTTCAAGTGCATTGGGCTATTCAGAAATTCATTAGCTCAAGCTCTTACAAGTCTATCAATAGTGACTTCTATATAACAAAAATAGGATCTTTAACAATTATTCTAAGTTTCTAAGCTGTGGTTAGTCCAGTGAAGAAGTTGGTGGCACTGGACTGTTGTAGGGCCCAGTTTGACATGTTCATATGTATATACAGTGAAAGACAAGAGAGAGAAGGTGGTGACATCACAGTGAGCCTTTCTTCCTCTGTTCACTCAAGAAAGGATGTCAGTAAAGGCAAGGGGAAAGGAAATGGAGGTTTGAAGCTCCAAAAACCTCTAAGAGAAAAATCTCAGCAGCTTGGCCTGCTACTTGTGGTAGAACTAGATAATATACTACCCCATGCTACTCATTATAGTCAAGTTACAGCTACCTGAAAGAAAAAAGTTGGAAAAGGGGGCAACTGACCCCGATTAAGTAAACTCTTCCTGGGCATGCCACAGTATTGAATTAAGAGAATCTTTCTTGATTCAGTAGTGGGAAATTACCTCTCCCTGTACCTCCCCAACCTCTGGCTCCATTGGGGAAGATTCTTGTGTTGGAATGACCTCAACGGGAGAATGAGTTTTCTTCTGTAACCCCTTCTCTCGTCTTCAGACAGCAAGAAGGTATCAGCTGTTGGCCCGTAGATTAGCAAGAATGGAAGAAGCTTTGGATGTAGAAATCAGATTTTTTTAAGAATAAGTTTTTGTTGATATATTTCATGTTTTTACATCACCATATTCTCCCCAGTATCTCTCTCCCTTTTCCTCCCAAAGAGCCATCCCATTTAACACATAGCATTTTTAAAGACATAAAAAAGATGAAAACCTTTAACATGACTGATCCATGCATGGAAAAAGTCTGAAAAGCATATGTACCGTGATTGTACGCCTTCCACCTCTGCTCGGTGAGGTGGGGTGTCTTCTCGTCTTTCTTCTCCCACGTCAGACTTGTTCTTTATGATTTTACAGTATTCACTTCGATTTTGTGGTGGTTCTGTCTATTTGCATTGCTGTGATCATTTTGCGTGTTATACAGTTGTGTTACATCATTTCCTTGGTTCTCCTGGCTTCACTTTGCATCAGTTCATGTGTCTCTTTCCATGCTTCTGTGTATTCATCACCTTCATCATTTCTTACAGTACAGTGATATTCCATGACGTTCATCTACCACAGTTTGTTTAGTCATTCCCAGGATGCAGTTATAAGGGTGTTAATTATTAGCTCTGACATTATAGTGGGGTCACAAGACTCCAGTTGGTGGGGTGATATCGTATTATCCTTAGCACATTATCATAACCACTGCATAAAAAGTATTGCTTGTCTAATTGTCAATAAATTCCTAAGCCACAGGGCTTCTGGAGATGAGAAGAAAAGCAATTCCCTGATACTGGACAAGGGAACAAGAGAAAAAGGAGATACCGCACACTATCCAGTCAGTCCTAGTTCCCCATAAGTAACGTCCTCAGAAAATGCAAATTGAAAAAGCCATTCTACCTCTTTTCTAGGAGGAAGCAGGTTTGGTTCGTTTGAAATCGCCTGCACAGTTGTCCTAGTCTTGTGCTCATCAAAGACTGTTCATTGTCTCAGCGGGATGCTTCAGACAGCGAGCCAGAGGCTCAAGGCACAGGCCTCCATCCTCACTTTCCTCTCTAGCAGAGTTTTTTCTTGACATTGATGTTATTATGGGTCACTTTTCATAGCTGTGTGTCATCTGTAAAGCTGGCACCCCCAGATTACAAGTTCAAAGCAGGAAGGAATTTCTCTCGTTTCTCATGTATATCTCTATCTATCTATTTATCTCTCTCTCTCCTACTTATTTTCTTCCCATAGTTCAAGAAGACTTACTGGAATACTATGGTTTGAGATCAGTATGAATAGCAGCTAATTCCAAAGGACAATAAGCAAGTAAATCCCAGAGACCCAGTAACTGTTCTAGCACCTCGTAAACCATACATTCCCCACCTGAATATGCTTGATGCCCACACAGCAGCCCTGTTGAGCTCATTCCCTTAGCTCGAGCTCCTCTTGGCTGCCTGAGTCTCCCTCAGGATTCTAAGGGTAACCCTAAGGTGCTGCCATTTCTGGTGCTGATGTTCACAGCCTCCACCAACATGATCTTCGTTGGTAATAACCATTGTTAACTTTTAAAAGGGTATTCATTTATATGGTATAATAAAATAGGTGGTCCAAAGCTTCCTCCCACCCCCTAGTCTGGGGCACATTATCCTACGAGAATACCCAGGGGCATGGGAAAATGGGGTTAAATGAAGGGCACCCTGCTACCAGGGTACATGGAGCATATGCATGTGGCCAAGGGCTAGCTCACAGCTACTGGAGATCCTTTCCTGAGGCCATAGCTTGCCTTCCTCTCTGGTGTAAGGGGCAAATATAGGCCCCTATATTTGTCTTCACTGTGTCTTTCTGTTCCTGTACAGATGCCTTGTTTCCTGTTGGTCCATTTTCTCCTCTCTGCAGGTGGTCACCTCTCAGGGCCCTGGCTCCAGCTCTGGAACTGAAATCCTGAGCTCTACAACTTGGAGTTCAGCACTGATAGCCTATTAACCAATCAGCTTTTCCCAATCCAGGACGTCATCCAAGAGGCTCACATCTAACGATATCACATCTAAAACTTGGTTGTGGTCCCTACATTAATTAAATAATATTCAATGAAGTGAGTGTATAGATCCTCAGCGTCCCCTATGCCGGTAGAAATTCATATCCTCAATTTGTCTTATGATGTAAGTCTTCTGTATCTACATCAATCAAAGGACAATGAAGCAGTTAAAAACTAGTTTTCCAAAATTTGTAATATTGTACCAGGTCATAAAAACCCCACAAAATTAAGATCATTAGGGATGCTGTCATATATGCATCAAATTCTGGCTATCACCAATGCTGCAGAAATGTTTCTCAAGATAATTAACAGGAGAAGTTTATAATATTTTCCAAAATTCTAATGCCTAGCACTCATAGATAAAGCACAAATATGAAATAATTTTATATATAATTAAAATATAAAATAATAGGATTGGGGGACAGAAGGGAAACAGATCAAATTTTACCAACTATTGAGTTTGCTGCATCCTAGAATATGCTAGGGATCCTGGGATCTTTAGGCCTCATGCTTGGTTTGGGCAGCTAAGTAGCACAGTGGGTAGGAATCAGGAAGATTCATCTTTCTGAGTTAAAATCTGGCCTCAAACCTTAGTAAGTGTGTGACCCTGGGCAAGTCACTTAACCCTGCTTGCCTCAGTTTCCTAATTTGTAAAATGAGCTGGAGAAGGGAATGGTGAAACCCTGTCTTTATCAAGAGAGCCTCAAATGGGGTCACGGAGAGTTGGACACAACTAAAACGACTGAACAATCAAAAGCTAAACCCTCCAGGCGACTGCGCAGTTTGTTATGGGAAAAGGTCACTTAAAAGGGATCATCTAAATAAAGACTGGAGGAAGATGCTTAGCTCAGTTGTGAACATGGCAATCTAGTTTAAGTTGAACTAGCAAGCTCATGGAAACTTAGGCTAATCATTAGCTCAGCAAAAGGAATCTTTCCACATACATTTCCCTGTAATAAAAATCAAACCCTTCAGAGTTATCCTAGTGTAGGGAAATTGCTAATTCACTTGATGAACATCATGGGGGTGAACCTTCATATCTTCCCGTTGGAGGCATGGGCATGCCCTTTGGTTTCTCCTGGACAGAAAACCTCAGGGTCTGGGATGGCCACTAAGATGTATTAGTTGACCTCCACTATTGTGGGATGGGGCAGCAGGCATTGCTTTATCCTGGCCTGTAAAAGGAACAGATAGTTCCTTTGGCCACATCCCTTTTCTCCCTTGCTACTAGAGTGATCCTGGAAGCCCAGCTAAGCTGAGAGTGGTTCTGAAGGTCGAGGTGCATGGGAGGGAGCGTTGTTCTTCTCAGCCAGGAAGCATTCCCAGCTTCTTTGGGAAAGAGATATATGGCAGAGGGAGGCATGCTCTTGTCTCCTGCCCTCCCAGGAGGTGCAGGCCCAACCTTTGGAGAGGTGATGATATAACTTCTTAATCATATGGCAGTTATGGAGAGTGGACCTGTGTGGTTCTGGAATCCTGCCTTTCTGGAGCTCTTTTGATCCTTTCTGAATGGCGGAATGGGAAATTTCTGGGGAATGTTGAGGTTCTGAACCCCACGACTTGTTGGGTAGTGTGATCACAGTCTCTAATCTTCTAGCAACAGAGAGGGATGTCTTAGTCCATAACCATCTTCCTCATTCAGCTAGCAAAAGAGTGCCAGTAGCCACCCGTTACCTCACTACGAATATCATGAACTGAGGATGCAGCAGTAGAGGTTTAGTTCCCAACTATGAGTTTGATTGAGGAAAATGGGGAGCCAGGGATTCCTTAGGACCCTCCCCACATCAATAGGCTGATTGTGCAGTTATGTGCTGACCACAGCACCAAGAATGGAGGGAGCCAAGGACATATTCTGTGACTGACGATACCTTGATTTAAAGTTTTACTACCAGGGAAGTACTTGTGTCTTCCTGGGACTACCCCCCCCATCCCTGCTCAGTGCCTAGCATAAGAGATTAATAAATGTTTGTGGAATGGAATTCTAGTTGGAGTATGTTATAAAGATGTGCATATACACATACATATATATGTGTATTTGTGCAGGCGCATGCGCCACGTGTATATGTGTGTGTGTTTGTATATACGTATAAGCTAGACGGCAGGTAGGTGATGAAGCAGATTGAACTCTGAACTTGGCATCAGGAGGACCTGAGTGTGAATCCTCCTCAGACCCTTCCTAGCTGGGGACCCTGCCTGAGGCACTTACCCTCTGTCTACCATAATTTTCTCTACTAGATATGTCAGTTATAATAATTACTATAAATTGACTGAATTTTCTCCTGTGTAGAATACAATTTGACCTGAGAGTCGAGCCAGAAAGCCCCTTTTTAGTGAGGCGATGTAGAATGCTATCTCTGAGATCCCAGTCCCTCTTCTATTTCCTTTGCCTGCGTGATGGCTTCTCTCTGGTCTGCATACAGTGGACATGCGATAAACATATTTGACTTTTTACAAAAGTTTTAGAAATAGGCACTATGGAATATTTGAAAAAAAAATCAGGCCATGAGGTTTGTTACTGTGTTCCTGAATGGAAAGCAATGTAGCCTCAGGAGTTTTGCCAAATAATATAGTTTGCTTTGCCAAGCTACAAATGAAAAAGAAAAATAGAACACAGGAGTCAAACGCCACCCCCCCAACACAGTATAGGGGTTCACCTTGATTGATCTCTCTCCAGTTTCTCTTCCTCCTATTTCATTTTATGAAATGACAGCTAAATCACGTCTTATTCTTTGTGTGATGTGCTGAATCCTGAATTACCAGAGAGCATGCAGAAGATGGCTCCGACAGAATCGTTAGCTGCTAATGAAAATTACGGGATTGCCTGGATAAGGAACAGTCTATTACACGTGTTTAAGTTCCTGCATATCGCAGAATTTAATGCAATTAATTGTGTACTAGCAAAATTACATATTGTCACTCAAAATATAATACCACTCTGAATATTAAGTATGAATCTCATTTAAGCCAGTTTTACTCTTGTGATTTTGCAACCATTTCTACCTTGTAATGGTATTTCCTCCTATGATAAAAATGTTTTGTGGAAGATTATTAGGCGACCCTAAAAGTCATGTCCTAATACTTGAGGTTCTTGGTTTGTGAGCAGTTTGATAAGAAGACAAAAGACACGTTAGTGGAAACATGATCTTGGAGAACTGACAACATAACCCCAGGGGGGAAAGCTGAATCGCCGGCCCCGACCCGTTTTGTTTTACAGCAGTGTGAACACTTATAGTAGTCTCTCATGGTAAACTAGTGATGTAGCCCGCCCTTCTCCTGGTGCACTTCCTGCTTGTACTGTTCCTTTGGTACTCAGCACGTGTCGCATGGCATTCACAGTGATCATTTAATGCACAGATCTCACTTCCAAATCTGTTCCAAGCTCCTGGAGTCCAGGTCCTGCGGCAGAGATGTCTTTGTGTCTAAGAAGACACAAAGTCTAAAGTGGTGATTCCCTTTGGTCCCTCAACTCTCTTACATCTGCCTGTTCCTGACCAGTGATATTGTAAGGGGCAAGGAGGAGGCCTTATCAAATAGAAATGAATTGTGTCTGATAATTTATTCATACATTCACAACTGAATATGCAAATAGATACAAAGCACATTCTTCCTACCCACCAAAAACTTAACAAGTAGAATTGCCTGTCATTTAAGTCAGTAAGAATGCACTCCTGGGACATTTCTATCCACCATTCCTGAATGGCATGTCCCAATAGTATGAGAATGGCGCTAGATACTCCAGCGTACCTACGTTCCCACAACGGGGAAGAAGATTTTTGAATAGAAAAAGCAGACCCTTTACAATAGTTTTATTGCTAAAATTTTAAACCAAAGAAAATTCCTTTGAATAAAACTTATATTTGATTTCAAATGAGATTATATGTTTAATTTCTACGCAAGACTCTAGGAATAGGAGGCTCAGGACGGTGCCCCTACTCCTCTTCACTTCCTTACTCAGGGAAGAACTGATTTCAAAATATTTTCTTGAATATTCATAGGTAATATGTTTTCATATAATAATATACATTCAGACCAATGATTCCTGGTTTATTTTTGTCAAAAGCCTTTTTGGGGAAGTAGGTTAAATATAGAGAATTTCTGTTCTCATTTGACCAAATTTCACTAGCTCCCTTTGAATTTTTTAAATTTGTTTGATTTCTCTCATTTCCTATAATTCATTTGTGTAAAATAAATTGTAGGGTTTATTCAATTCCAACTCATTTGCCATTGGGAAATGCCAGCAAAAATTGAGTAGGCACCTAAGGGGAGGCATTGGAGCAATACTGCAACGGTTCTGTTTCTCTTTGCTAATATACATTGTTGTAAGAGCAAGGACCAGTGGGGTGAGAAAGGCGTCATCTGTCCCTGACATCTTCACAAGTGAATTCCTCCTCCAGTCTAGTGCTTCTTAAGATTTCCTGTCTCTTGGTCATCTCTGCTCCATAAAAAATGCCTGTCATTTTTCCTTCTCCTGTTTCTGCCTGTTCTCTATCTCTGACTTTGGTTCATCACAACAAGTGAGTTGCCTTGGAAGGGCTAGTGGTGCCTTTTATTCAGTCCTCAGTTGGTGGCTGGCCTCCTTCAATCAGGTTCTTCAAAACCTGGGGGACTGTACTGGTCTATTTTCTGGAGCCAGAACAGTGGGAGTTGTCATCCTTATAAAACTGTTAACTGAGTTTAGTGTTTCTTTGTTTTATTTTGTGTAGTCAAGAATCTTTCAAATGAATTGAAATCTGAATTTTGTAATCTTAACAGTAGACTGTTAGAAAGCCACATCACCAACCTACCACTAGTGTCACTGAGTTCTTTTTGTAGGGCTGTAGGGATTAGATACAAAGTACAGCCAAGGGATCACCACAACCTTAAGGCCTAAATGTTTTGAATATAAAGTTTGGAAGAAGTGAGCATTAACATCCATTACACATACAGCAAGATCAGTGGAATAAAAACATAAATTAGCTTTTGAAAATCCCAGATACTGGGGCCTTGGTGCCTCTTGCTGCTTGCCCTAAGTTTAATGTACAATGGTTTGAAAATCCTGGTTCAAGTCCCCATCAGCCTAGTGTTGGACCATAAGAAATGCTTGTTAGAGTGCACTGGACCACTGGCAATCACTAACTCAGTAGCAAAGCATTTAATCAGGACGTAAAGACAAAATCAACGGCAAGTTAGCATCAAGTAGTAGAATTATTCTGAGGCTCCGTGTTTTATGGGGACGACTCTCTCATGGGCTCTGAGAATTATAATGTAAGCCTGCCACTTTCTCTTCACTTTCCCTTCCTGATTGGGAGAGGGACACAGGCGATTCCCCACAGTGGCCTCTGGGGAAGCGCCATAGTGCATAGAGTGCTAGGCCTGGAGTTAGGAAGACCTGAGTTTCAATCTGGCCTCAAACACTTACTAGCTGTGTGACCCTGGACAGGTCACTTATATTCTGCCTGCCTCAATTTCCTCAACTGTAAAAATGGAGCAATAATAGTGTCTAACTCCAGGATTGTTGTGAAGGTAAAATGAAATAACATTTGTCAAGTGCTCAGCACAGTGCCTGGCTCATAGTAGGTGCTCTGTAAATGCTTATTCTCTCCCTCTCTGCCCTAAGTGGTAAAAGCTTGTAGATGAGTCTCTTTTGTCCCAAGGAGTTTTGTGGACATTTCTTAGGAAGAACACTATATCTGTGACACTTCCTCCTCAGGGATCCATTGTGACTTTTAGGTTCAGGAATGCCATTGGCAGTGCCATTGCACATGATCTCTCTCCTCTGTTGGCCACAGTTTGTCTTTTCATTCTGACTCATGCTTATGGTTCCAGAAGCCCTGCTCTGTAATTCTTCCTCTTTTCCGTGGGGCTCTCCTTCTGTTTGTTTCCATCCCTCCCCTAAATCCCACAAAAGTCTGATATCCTGGAGGTTTCTCTAGAATAGCTCTCTGGCCTCTCATTTTGAACACATGATGCTGCCCTGCAATTCTCTCATTGAGAGCAAAAGCCATTCCTGCCCATATTACATAGGATCTAAGCCTTTAGACTGAGATGATTGAAAAGGGAAATTTTGTGTTCTGGAAAGATAATAAACATAGTCTGGATCTTTTAAAATTTGTACTGTAGTTGTTTAGGACAAAGAGAAACAGTGCAGCATTTTTTTATGTTTCTAGGTTGTTGGAGCTGCAAGTTACTTTAGAAGTAAATAATAGTCCAGATCCCTCATTTGTAGATTCAGAAACTAATCCCCGTGCTCAGCATAGTATTTGGTACATAGTAGGACTTTAACATGTTTGTTGACTTCAAAAGGTCAGGTGATTTGCTTAAAGTCACAGCTAGTTATTGCACAAGTGAGTCTAGAACCTAGGTCCTCTGACTCTGAGGGGGGCAGGACAAGCACATGTACAGGTGTGGGATGATTTGAAACCTGTCATTGTTTTTAGATTGAAGAGAGGCCGTGTGAGTGCTAATCAGGGAAACTGTGGAATTTTCGGTTCTCTTCACCAAGTGCCTGTAACAGCCGCCAGCTCTACATGCACAGTTGTCAGAACTTGTAAAGACCTTGCTTGGTCTTAAACCTACACTCTGGCAAGAAACACTTGAATCATGAAAGGACAGGAAATGTTTGAAAACTCTTCCCGTTCAATTTCCCCATCGAATGTTGACCACACATTCAGGGATGTCATTTAGTTAAGGCTTGAGCCTTGGATGGCGTGTCGGTGAAACTCAGACAATTGAAAAAACAGAGGCCACATTGGTGTTGTGGAATTAGACCTGGCCTCCTGGCCAGGAAACCTGCTTTTCTTACCAACTGTGCCCCCAGCCTAATTCAAGAAGGCAAGCGAGCCATTTCATGAACCCTCTGGACTTTGTTTTCTTGGCTGTCAAATGAGGGCCATGATAAGATGAGCTCTGAAGACCCTGCCAGCTCTGCCATCATACGTTCTAGGATTCTGACAGCCCCGTTCTAGGACTCTTAGTTGAGTTGAGGCCAATGCAACATTGCTTGTCAGAGGTTTATAGGATAATATAAAGTTTCATGGGATATCTAAGCCCTACCTTGTTCAGTTTTTCTGTGATTTTTTGCCATTTCCACTTGGGCACAAAGGATCCCATAGAAAGAAAAACAGAAATTATAAGTATTTGTTTAATTCTTAGTAAATGGTGGTGGTGGTGGTGGTTGGTGCCTTTTCTTAAATGGTCTTCAAATAGTTAAACTTGATGAAATACTAATGAAGAATTACAGAGTTATTTGTTTGACTTTGCCACTCGGGGCACTTGGCAAATGAGACGATTCATCTCACTGTGCAGCTAGTCTCATTTCTTAAAGAAAATTAATTAATGCAGTTTGTCTTCCCCCCATATCTCTGATTATAGTCCCTTTGTTATCCCTTCACTTCCTGACTTGACTTTTCTTCTCTCGAAGAAGCTGCTTTTCCTGCTTCCTTATTCCATTCTCCCCCATAAGTAAAAGCCATTTTCCTTAGTAGTTGCATGTGTTTGTCATTTTCATTCACTTTAGACAAGACAAAGGCATTTTGTATGCTAACCCACGGGCAGATTCCCGACTAAGGAGTTTTATAGGCACCGATCCTTCTTTTCCAGTATTTAATCAATTTTCTCTTATAATTCCCTGTCTCTCTCTCTGCCTTTTGGCAGTGGGACTTAGCATTGTTGTGCATCTTCTTTTTCCGTGATCATATTTCTGCCCAATAGCTCGTTATTTTAATTGACTAACAATGTCATTTTGCTATTAATATTTTTACATTTTGGCTCTTACATATCTACCATCACAATGCCACATTTTCAGTAATTCCAAAGGACAGAGATTTGTTTTCTGTAGTTTTTAACAATTATGACCAGAAATGTAATTTCTCTTCAGGAAATAGGTGTATGGTACTTTCTTTGAATATTCTTTTTCTTATTTTCACAGCATGAAAATTGCAATTTAGAGACCCAGGAACTGAGTATTTATTTTCTTTTTTCTTTTTTCCCCCTTTTTTGTGTGTGCTATTTTTGTGAAAAGGGGAAGAGTCCTAGAAAGACAGCTATCTCTTAAACCCCCGCCCCCAGACTAAAAGGGAATTTTCTCTGCACAGCATCAGTTGGAGAAAATGGAAATGTTATCAATCCTCTACTGTACTATCTTTGTATGAGGAAATTTAAATTGCACTGGATGGAACATGGAGAATTGACATGAGTGTGTATAAAAATCTGCCAAATGGGGAAGGATATGAGGAAGAAAGGCCGGCAACAGAGAGAAAAGGATCAGAGAATCAGAATTTCAATGTTCAAACCCAAAACAGGTACATGCATATCCTTATATACGTATTCTTTCATTAAAGGCCAGCAGTGCTAGCAGAATGAACTCTTACTCTAGGTTATTCTTTTGTTCAGGGACTTTCATAAGCTGCGAAGTTCTGTTTGACTTCCATCTGTCATTTTTATATATTTCATGTATACTTATGGTCTAATTTGTATTTATTTGTGGGCATGATTTATTACTCCTAGTAGATCGTAATCTTCTTGAAGGCAGGGGCCATAACTTATTGTCTTTATCCGCTCCCCCATGTGGCAGTCTGGCCATGATTTAATCTACACGGTTGCTTCCTCTAACATAACCCCTCATTAGTAGAAGGTTTGAATTGCTGTGGACAAAAAAGCTTAATTACCTCATGACGAACTTAGCCGAGTCTTTGGGCAGTACACACACAAGAACAGTAAGGTGTTCTTGTCCAAATACAGCTCAGACCAGATGTCCTCTGAGACTCCTTCCAATGGCCGGCCCATCGCTGAAGTGCCTTTGTTGGCTGGGACATGCTTGATTCCATGCTTTGCAGGAGAAGCCTTTCCGAAGGCCACAGAAGGCCATAAATGAGGGCTCCTATAGGCCTAAGAGCCATGGTTGCAAAAGGACATTGATGATCTACTAGGGTCCGGAGAAGGGCACCCAGGATAGGGAAGAACTTCACATTTATAATCCAGGAAGACTGTTCGAAGTAGTGGGGATATTTATCCTGGAGAGGAGAAGACTTAAGGGGAAGCTGATGGCAGTTTCCAAGCATTGGAGGCTGCCATGTGGGAGAGCCTGAGGACACTCTTTGTGCAAGCTGGCTTGGCAGGATATGGGAAGGTTGAGTGCAGTCATTTTCCTGTAGTTTCCAGTGATCACATTCTTCAAACCAGAAATTGAAGCACATAGTCTAACAAAGAAAAGTCCTTTTAAAACTCTTAAAAAGATTTCTTCTTTTCTTGCAATCAGGACTTTGGAAAATCTGTTATGTAGGGGCATGGTCCTAAATTTGATGCTCTAACACACTCAGGTCTAAGACCAAAATCCTTGTGCCAAATCTTTGGGCTGTCAGAACAAGGCCTGCTGGGAGGCTGCATAGTACGGTGAAAGAAGCCTGGATCTGGGGTCAGAGGACTTGGGTTCAAATGCTACCACTGGCACTCAGTGCCTATGTGAGCCTCAGGTAAATAACAGCTTGTCTGGGCTCAGTTTTCTCATCTGTCAAAGGGATTGGGTCAGATGGACTTGAAAGTTCCTTTTAGCTCCGGATTTCTGCTCTGAGAAGCGTCTCCAGGACAGAGGAGCAGCACTGATCAGTTATTGCTCACGCGAGCAAATAAAACATCCTCACATTTTCCCTACTCATAGATTTTGTAAAATAGTACATCAGACGTTACTTTTTGCATGTGCAGCCAAACATTCCAAGAATTGTCACACTCCTTCAGGGCCCCGTCAAGTTTCATACTGGATCATATACTTAACAGTGAGATGTAAACCCGATTTCTCTCCCCGATGATCACACCTGTAGATTGTACCCTTCTCTCGTTGCATAGAGGCCTCTTGGCATTGCCTTGGAAGGCCCTAGTACAGGTAAGGATGTGGAAGGTTCCTGTTCTGAGAAGGTCATGCCTGTGTAAGTCAGTTTGCAGTCTAACCTGCTTGGGCTTTTTGGGAGCTTGCCAGAAAATACACTGAAACCTCAATACTCCTGTGGAAGCTTGCCGAGTTAGGAAGTTTGGTGAGTACAGGAAACTCTTTCCTACTTAGAGTAGATAGGGATGAGAAGTTGAAACAATACTGTTTTTCATTTTTCTCTGTCACAAAAGTTTCTGTATTTTGGGGATCGGGACCAGACCTATGATTTCCTTTATAGAGGTGGCACAGTGGATAGAGCACTGAGACTGGACTCAGGAGCATCTGAGTTCAAATCCAGTTTCAGATACTTCCTAGCTGTGTGACCCTGGGCAAGTCACTGATCTCCTCTTGCCTCAGTTTCCTTATCTGTAAAATAGGAATAATAATAGCACCTGCTTCCCAATGTTGTTGTGAAGATCAAATAAAATAATGATTATAAAGTATTTAGTGCAGTGCCTGGCACATAGTAAGCAGTATGTGAGCATTAGCAATTATTATTACTCCCACTGTTCATCTTCCGTGGCATGGAACACTGCACAGAGCTTTGAGAAGGGAGGTGACTGGCCCAGCGTCATGCAACCAGAACACCTCAGAAGAGGAACTTGAACCCAGGTCTTGTTCTTTCTGAAGCTAGTTTTCTTTTCACTACACCATGGTTGCCTGTATTATAAAGAATGAACATTTCTTGTTCTTGGTGACAAGTCAAGCTCCTTTGCCATTTCTTCACTGATTTCCAGTGTGCTGCATAAAATCTCCTTTTACGCCGTAATGTTTTGCACATTGAGAGGACTGATGTGTTGTTTACTCCAGGGTATGTATACTGTACCATCTAAATATTTTTGATTCTGGAAAGAACATGGAGTGGGAGAAGGATACTGCCTTTGGCGATCAAATCCTAACTGCACTTTAACATAGGTTAGTGATTGTTCCTGCTTGGAAACACTTCCTTCCTCCCCTGATACATTCCTGGCTTTTTGGACTCTCCTTAGGAATTTATTCCCTTCTGATGTAGTGTCTTCATCTATTGTCATCCCTACTACTTGGTTCAGTGATCGGTCAGCCCCGTCCTCAACAGAGTGTGTCCTGCAAGGAAGTGGGTTGTGGAATAAACCTTGGATGCAGAGTCAGGGGGCTTGGGATTCAAAACTCCTGGGTTTGACCTCCAGCTCTGCATCTTAGCAAGTGCCTCCAGGGCCCCTATTTCCTCATCTGTAAAATTGGAGGGTTTCATTAAATAGTTTCTGAGGTTCTTCCAACTCAGTTGTTCTGTGGTCCTCCTCACAGGGTGAAGGCCTGAGGGCCCAAGCCTGCAGCCATGACTTTGCATCATGAAGTCCCTCCCTTCAAGGAGCTGAGACCCAGATGTAGGAGATGCTATATCAACAACTCCTTTGCCTTCTTTTGCATCCACAGCCCTTAGCATGGTGCCAGGCACATTGGAAGTGCTCAGAAAGTGCTTGTTGCCTGACTGGTCTGTTTATAAGATACCTCCTGCTAACAGAGTCCAAGGAAAGAACAAAACCTCAATCGCACAGTTTCATTACTAGGCCCAACAATCCCAATAGTGGTTGGTCAGCCAATGACTAACCTTCATGTAGCACTTTAATACAGAAAAAGAGGCTTTTGAAAAGGAGTGTGGGTCAGGCGATGACCCTGACCTGAGGGGTCATGATGAGGGGACAAGATGAAGAGAGAAGAGGAGGCTGGTCTCTCCTTTTGCTGGGAGGATGCATCAAGCAGGAGGGACCAGGCTGGGGAGGGGGGTGGAGGAGACTTCCAACTGGGACTTCCAGAGTTAAAGTGATCTGCTAGGAAGAAGCCATTTCTGGTCTGCACTGTGCAGCCTTGCCAGCAGGGTTATTCCTATTTTACAGGTAAGGCAATGGAGGCAGATAGTGCTGAAGTGATCTCAACCCAGTAAGTGAAAAACAGGGCTAGTCCTAGCAGCTCCAAGGCTCACTGTGTGCCACCTTGCTGTTTCAGAAAGAGTCAGCAAAGTAGAGTGGAATTTCAGAAATAAAAAGAAAATTTTCTTTCCTAGGATCATTCAGTATATATTCAGGAGAAGTAGCAGTGAGGGGTTATGTGTGGGCAGTGTCCTACACATCTACATTGTAATTATCCGAAGAGATAAAGCTTGTCAAGGACCCACCATGCAAAACTACATCAGACCCAGAAAAATGATACTTGGACCCTGATAACAAGGTTGACAAAATTGACAATTTAATATATCATGATAAGGTAATTGACATTTTAAATGCATCTTAAATTTCCTTTTATTTCTTTGGTAAATTAGCATTTTTCTGTTGGTATACATCTCCATGAAAGTTTCTTTTCTGTTTTTTCTGGAAAGTAACTCTTTTTAAATCGGGCCCCGGTCATACAGAACTCCCTTTATGGACCTGCCTTTCCTTCTTCTAGATATTTAAGATAAAGCAAAGGAAAATCAATGAAATACATTTTATTGCTTAAAAGGTAGAAAATTAACTTAACCTTGAAACTATTATTATTAAAAATAAAATTATTTTGAATCCATGCTCTATTCAGAAGACAATAAAACCTTTTTATATTATTAAACATAGTGCTGCAAATAAGAATTTAAAGTCACATATTTTGGTGGATGACAATTCTGTGCTGACATGCGGCCAAGCCAAGGCACAGGAAAAGGTGATACTTTGCTTACCGTGTGATGATGGTTTGGGTCTCAGTTTCACTAAGAGACAGAATGGACTTCTGGTCAAGAAAGGCCCAGGAGTATGGATTTCCTCTAGATCGTATTTGGAAATTTCCCAGTCTTGGTTGAGTTAGGTTTGCATACAAAGAATGCAGAGCCAAACCTCTACCTGGAGGCATGGTGGAGCAGAGGTTCTGTTCCTCCAGTGTTGATTTATACATACCACTGCCACATTATGTGTGCTTGGATTTTGCATCAGACGTTTTGCTTTAGCTACACAGATGGTGGCCCCTAGTCCTGTGTGTGGACTCATGCTCCTCTGCAGGGATGTGGTAGGCTCTCCATTCTCTTGTCCAGCTCTGGCCCAGAGCCAAACTGGAAGCCCGAAGATACCTTCTGGGCGGGAGAGAGCCAGGTAAGCCATGCTGTCCCAGGGACGCTGTCGCCTCCTCTTCCCCCCGGAGGTTTTCCATTGCGCCGCTCACCATGTCAGACCCCCAGACTCAGCAGCCAGCAGTCATCACCCCTTCCCTTTCAATCTCTTGCTCTGAGAACAGGAATAAAACCAGCACCACCAAGTGATTGCCATTTTGTGCAGTCCACATCTTGGCTTCTTCCCAGCCCATCCTTCTGTTCCCTGACTCTCTCCCCAGATCTGTTGTCTCATACGTGACAATGTGAGCTATTTGAGGGCGGAGACTGTCCTTTTTGGTATTTGTATCCCAATAGTTAGTGCAGTGCTTGACCCATAATAAATATTAAATAATTGTTCTGGGCAGGTAGATGGCTCAGTGGATGAGTACCAGGCCTGGGGTTAGGAAGACCTGAGTTCAAATCCAGCTTCAGACACTTAATAGTTATGTGTCCCTGGGCAAGTCATTTACTCCATCTCAGTTTCCCCATTTGTAAAATGAGCTGGAAAAGGAGATGGCGAACCATTCCTGTATCTCTGCTAAGAAAACCCCAAATGGGATCGTGAAGAGTTAGACGTGACTGAACAACGACTAAACGACAAAATAAATACTTTTGATACCTTCATTTATTGCACTGAATAAATGCCTTGAGAACTCAGATCCTTTGTCCTTACCCCTCAGATGTACTGTACCTAGGAGCCCATAAGTGGCTCTCCGGAGGCTTTAAATAACATTACTTAGACTTTGGGCTAGTTCTTTATCTGAACTGTTCAGGATCAGCAAAGTACATTACTTTTTTTTTCAAGGACAAATGTTATTTTCATCTTATAGCACCCTGACATTCCATGACATTATGTTTGATGGTTAACTCCCAGCTGTAGCCATATCAGATTTAGTGGGCATGTTGCTCCAGGAAGCTTTGTGGCAATCAGTGTATCTCCCCAGATGGGTTTTATTTTGGGTTACAATAACAAAGAGAAAGAATTCTTATCTAAGGTTACCAGTCTGGAATTCACACTGACCCAGAAGGAAGTCATGAAGGTATCATTGTTGAGAGCAGAAATGATGACAATACTTTGAAGGATGAGATATAAAAAGAACAAAAGTTTTTTGATTGTTAACAGGTACTTATATACACTTAGTTATGTCACATGTATTCTTTGTATTGTGGAGAACCTGTGTTGTCTATTTGATTGATCAATCAGTCAGTGATATAGGAGTCAGTGACGCCTATAAGTGTCGGGTGTAAAGCCCTGCCCCATGTACTTTTGGAGATTCAAGACTGAAGGACCACAGACTTGCACCTCCATTGAAGATAAGAGGCAAGAAAAATTAATTAACAAGATAGTAAATGTTAAGCGCCAGATGAATATTCAGACTACGAGTTTTTATAGGAGTTTACTGGAAGGTTCCAGGAGATAAAAATAGAAAAGCAAGACAGTGCCTTCCCTCCAGCAGCTTACATTCTTTTAGGGGAGACAAAAATATGGAAGGTTTTAGCTCTGGGGTTCTTAAGATGCTATGGAGAATCGCTAGGGTCATTTCCATCCATAAAACCCTATCCAGTTAGGATAATGAACCACTGGACAGTACTCGGGACTGTGGTGGTAGGAACTTTATTTTCTGGGTTTTCAGTAGCTGGGGCTGCAGCATCCATGGGGGCAGATCTCCACAATGTTGACTTGCCCAGTCAATGGCCATGGAGACTGCCCTGGAAGCAGTACAGGTGGTCTGAGGGGGCAGCCCTTCCCAGGGCTTTTGGATGAAGGGTTCTGATCAGAGACCATCCCTCAGTGGGGAGGTGGCAGCTTAGCTTGCCTGTCACTCACTGCCTCTTATTTCTCCCTCAGCATGCATTGCTGCTTTTGCTGGCCAGGCTTGCCTGCTTGTTTGGTGGATGGGGATGGTGGGGACAGAGAATTAGTCCTGAATATTCCTCGTAAATGATGCCTGATGGGGCATTGTGCCTCATATACACAGTGGGTATCTATATGTGTACTGCATTGGAAATATCTGATGGGCAGTTCAAGATAAGGGCTTGGGAGACAGATTTGGGAGCTGAGCAAGGAGAGGTAATAACTGAAGCCATGAGATTGTCATGTTTTTCTGAGGGAATAGAAGAGAAGAAGAGCAGCTAGCCAAGCCCTGAAATGCCCAGAGTTGGAGGGAGTCTCAGAAGAGTAATAACAGGAAGCGAAGGAGATGGAAATGAGGTGAGATCAAGCTCCAAGTCTAGTAGGAAGTTTTCCTCAGCTGCTTTTAGCCCACGATGATCTCTCCGTATTTAGAACCACTTAGCACTGAGAGCATAGCCTTGGAATCTTAAAACCCTAAAAGCACTCTAAAGGCCATTTAATCGAGCTCCGTCATTTTGTAGTAGAAAAACAGACACATCAGGAGGTGTAGTTATGGATCCAAGGTCTCCCATGGAGCTAGTGGTGGCAGAACTGGAGCTAGAACCCAGGTTTCATGAGATAATTATTTTTCTCCTCTGTGTTCCAGGTGAGTTGTTTTTGCTATGAGCTACCTTATATTTTCTTCTGTTTTTCAGATGTTTGACTTTGTTTCAATATTTCTTGATGTCTTATGGGCTCATTGACTTCTTTTCGCCCATTATAATTTTCAGAGAATTTTTTATTTATACAAAGTTTTTCACCTGTGTCAAGCTGTCAGTTCCCTTTCCAATTTCTTTCTTCCATAGCTCTCATTTCTTATCCCCCTTTCCCCTCAAGTACTCTCATTTAATTTACAAAAACTTTTAAAATTCTTGCTGTATCTCTTCTGTATATTCAAGTGGAATTGTTACCAGGGCTGTGTTTTTCTCTGAGTCTTTGTTGGTAGATGTTTTGGAGTCTTTCTCTTCTTCTGGGTTCATGTCTCAAATGGCTCTGTTACTAAAATAATAGTTCTATGTGGGAGTCCTTTTCTTTTGTTTGTTTGTTTGCTCTTTCTTTTAGTTTCCTTTGTCATTTTGTATCTGATGTTAGGAAGGCTCAGTTTCACATCTGGAGGAGAGGCCTGGGCTGGTCCTGTTGCTGCTTTCTTGTGTGTTATTCCAGGATCTCAGGGATAGATGGAGACATGCAAGCTTTGAGTGTGAGCAGTGGTAGCCTGCTCCTGGACACTGTCCCTACCAGCCAGCTGGAAAGTTCTGTTGGTTTGGAGTGTCAAAATTGTAGACTTCTCTTTGGTCTAGGATTCTGCCCTCCTTATTCCTCTGCAGTCTGGACTAGACTTGTCAGTGAGACCTTACTCTAATCACTGCTGCTTGCTTCTGAGCTCACCTTCCCCCTTTCTCAGTGCCCTGGCTGGAACTTCCCTGCCCAGGGTTGCCACCTCATCGTGCCAGCCAGCTCTGGAATGGGAAAGCTGTGAGTCTACTCCTTCCTGTCCTTGTCACCGTATGGTTCTGGTATGGTTGTGCTGGAGCCTGGTATGTGTCTAGATGCTTCTCCTGCCCTTTTCTCCAGAGGGCAGTGCTCTGCGTGTTGCAGGCTGGCCCCTGTCCCCAGATCTCCCTCTCTGTCTCTGTATGCCAGACTGGGCTGGAGAAATGACTCCCCCTGATTTTTTTCTGAATGTTTCTATTGGGGATTGGTCTGGTAGGTTTTCCAGCTCTGTTTGGAAGATGTTTGTGTTGGGCAGCTTGGCGTCTTGGTACAGGAGGTACCACCTCCTAGTGCTCTTTGAACTTGGACAGAGTTGCCTCCCTATTGGTTATAGCGCTCCAATAGCACATGCCACTTTGAATTTTCCTTTGTATTTTAAAATGAAACCGTTTTCATGGACTTTTCATTGAATAGATCTTAAACTCTTTGAGAACTGAGATTCAGCTTAAACTCTTCGTAATCCAAGCACTGTACCTTGAAAATAGTAAGTGCTCAGTAAATTTTTGTTGATGCTGATGTTAAAACTGTGGTTTCTATCCTGGAGGTCAAGGAAAGAGAAAAAGAGTTTTGATAAATTACGGTTGTTTTAAGGAGGAGATTTTCAACAATCCATTTCCTGCAATTCTTACCCCCACCAGAAGTGAGGAGGGGGTGGAGAGAAGACAATCCTAGCCCAGGGACAAAGCATTTGTTTGATATTCGTACATAGTTCTGTCCTTCCTTGTCTAGGAGGGTGTGGGTGTTGTATACACTAAACAATAAACATTTATTAGATACCTACTGTGTGCAGGGCATTGTGCTAAGTGCTGCTTATGCAAAGACAAAAATGAAGAAAAAAATGTTATCCTCAAGAAGTTTACCTTCTATAGGGAATTCAGGAATGACTACTTCCTGCCCTTTCTAGCAATCTCATTTTAGCGTTATCAAATCAGATCAAATGGATCTTTCATAATTTGACTACATTAGCCAAAGAAACAAGCCCCCAGGATCTGTAAAGAAAGTTTCTCTTGAATTCCAGTTGTACTCCCCTTATGTATTGACCCTTATCTTTCCTTCAAATACCAAATATCCTCATGTTCTGTTTCCTCATCAATACCCATTAAAACCTGTCCTCAGGTCCTTCCTTCATCCTAAGGTGTAAATAGCTTTTTTTTTTTAATTTTCTTTATTTCATTTTTAATTTATGAAATAAAACAAGCATTTCCATAACAATAGAATTAAAAAAACATGAAATTGGAAATCTGTTTTGTACAGCTTTTAAATATATAATATTAAATATGTAATAAATATATTATATATGTTATATATTTTAAATATATAATAAAGTTATGATGTAACTTTTTCTTCCTTCCCCCAAGATTGCTACCATTATACATAAATATGTACATATGTAAAGCGTATAAAATTTATATACATTTTTCTCTGTATGCTTCTATTTATCATTTCTTTCTCTGGATGCAGATAGTGGCTTCCTTCATAGGTTCTTTGTAGTTAATTTGGATCTTTATAAAAGTCAAAATGGCTTAGTGGCTCAAAGTTGTTCTTAAAACAATATTGCTATTACTGTGTACACCATTCTCTTGTTTCTGCTCATTTCACTCTTCATTATTTTGTTATTATTTTAAACTTAAAATTTTTTAAGCATTTAAATTTAAAACAGTATTCCTCTGAGGACAATTTATGTTTTTTAAAGATATCATAATTTTAAGAGATAAAGTGTTGAATTTCTGGTATTAGTTGCTTATTAGTGGAAAGAAGGGAGAGCCCAGGGTCCACCTGTCCCCTTCACACCCGCACCTACACCTGGTGAGGAAGGAGGATTGCTTCTTTCATGAACCATGAGGAAGATGAGGAGTTAACTGTTAGATCTTGTAGAACAATCAAGGAAAATGAAAACCAGAAACAAAGATGGTAGGACTTCGGTACTAGAGCCATCGAATTGATGAAAACAAGAGCAGACTTCAGGATTGAAAGGAATGAAAGGATGGTGTGGAAACTGAAGTAGCAGGTATTTGTTCAATAATATTTGCAGGAAAAGGAGGGAGAAAAGTAGAATTATAACTCAAGAGGAGGGAAGAATCAAATGAAGCGTTTTTAAATTATTGCTTGTTTTTAAATTATAGGGGAAGCCAATGCACATTTGGAAGTACAGTGCATAGGGAGAGATTAGAGATGTCTGAGCTAGTGTAATTTTGAGAGAACATGGTGAGAAGGGTATGAGACAAAGAGCTCAGGCCAAGACTTCGCTTTGGAAAGAAGGTCGAATTCCCTTGGGGTAAAAATAGTAAGAGAGATTTTGAGATAAAAAGGGTAGATGATGGATGGTGTAGACTGGATATCAGTAATCTCCTTAAGATAGGAGATATGGTCACCTGCTAATGATGGGGATTGAGGACTTGAGAAGAGTGGAGAGTTGGGATAGCATGAGAATCAGCCCCCAAAGTAGATAAAACCAAGATGAACTTCAGATTACAGTGGAGCAGTTCTCAAGGGGAAGCTAAGTGGCCCAGTATATAGAGCACTGGCAAGAGTCAGGAGGATCTGAGTTCAAATCTGGCCTCACACACTTTCTAGCTGTGTGACCCTTGCAAATCACTTCACCCTGTTGGCCTCAGATTACTCATCTGTCAGATAATCTGGAGAAGGAAAGGGCAAACCACTTCAGTGTCTCTGCCAAGAAAACCTCAAAGTGGTCCTACAGAGCTGATGACAAAAACAAAAGTTTTCAAGGTTCTATGATTTTCTTTTGTAAAATTTGTAGTCTGGAAGTGCAAGAAGGTAAAGGAGAGGGTGGCCAAAATGTAGCAGTGACCCATGACCACGGACGGATGTTATGGGTCCCCCAGCAGGAACTGACTTGGCTTTTAGCAATTATCTCGATGACCCAAAAGTAGACTCTGACTATGGTGCACAAATGCACTGTGTACATGATTGTTCTGCTTTTCGTCTGTTGGTTATTTACTTTTCCTTTGGGAGTAATAATAAAAAGTGTTAGTAGCAGGTGTTGTCAATTAAAAAAAAAGTTCAGCAGGACCAATAAGAGAAATAAGAGGTGGGATGGAGGGGTGAAAGGAGAGGGAGAGGGAGAGGGAGAGAGAGACAGGGAGAGAGAGAGAGACAGGGAGAGAGAGAGACAGAGAGAGAAGAGAGAAGGGAGAAGAGAGAAAGGAGAGAGGAAGGGAGGAGAGGGAGAGGGAAGAGAGGAAGGGAGGAGAGAGAGAGAGAGAGAGAGAGAGAGAGAGAGAGAAGAGAGAGAGAGAGAGAGAGAGAGAGACAGGGAGAGAGAGAGAGAGACAGAGAGAGAAGAGAGAAGGGAGAAGAGAGAAAGGAGAGAGGAAGGGAGGAGAGGGAGAGGGAAGAGAGGAAGGGAGGAGAGAGAGAGAGAGAGAGAGAAAGAGAGAGAGAGAGAGAGAGAGAGAGAGAGAGAGAGAGAGAGAGAGAGAGAGAGAGAGAGAGCGAGAGCATGCACTACTGAATGACTGAACTGAAACATTGACCATCCATGGTGTTGTGTTGCAGTGGGAGGTAGGCATGAAGTCCCTAGAAGTAAGGCCTCAAAATCTGTGTCATATCGGAGGGTGATGAGCTGGCGGCTACAGAGTCAGGGTGAAGGCCCTGTGCCACTTTTGTTGAATTTAGAAATGCGAACTCTTTGGCTCTTTCCCTCCCATGGGACTGACTGTCTGCCTGTGTGACAGAGCTCATTTCCCCACTCTTCCTTATTCGCACCTCTATTGTTGATTCTTCCTCACAGCTGAAGTCTTTCCAGCGTGAGGGTGGTTGGGAAGCATTTCTAGCAAAGCTTCTGTCTAATTGCTTAGAGGGATCACTTTTGAATGACATGATAGTTCATCCTAGGGGAATGAACATGGAGATTCCTAGCCCACAGAGCAGCAGAAGAGAGCCAAGAAATTACACCAAATTTCTTCTTAAGATTTTAATCCAATCAATTAGTCCTAGGTACCTAGAAGAATCTGCTCTGCAGCAAAGGTACAGTTACCGTTTATTTACCTGGTTTTATTCTCCCTGCGATTCCCTGTCACATGCAAACTTCCATTATTTTTCTGATCAGAATGTAGATGAGTTGGAATAGTTATAATTTTCAACCCAATATCCAGAAACATAATTTTTAAAATTATGAACAATAATGTTTTATTTTGTATATGATCTACAGAGTTTTACTTTTTGTCCCCTATGTTCCATCTTTGATTTTCAGCCCCATGTGTCTGATTATTTGTTAATACTTACTTATTATAGACTTTTGCTCTGATGGGAAAATATCCCAGCAGAAGCCTATGGTTGCTATTAAGTGGAAAGTGGGACTCTGGTTCTATGGAAGTTGAATAATGAGCAACCAAGACTCTCTGTGGTTATGTCACCTGTCACCTGAATGATGGGGATGACAGTTAAAAAGGAATGTTTCACTATTTTAAAAGTCATGAGTAGATTTTTTAGTTCAGTTACTTTTGCACATGGAATATTGGTACTGTTTTGATCTGAATACAGGCCACACTTTTCCCAAGTCAGGCTTATATTAAGCCTTAGTCTGGTCTGTAATGGTAGCCCAAGTACCAGAGATACAGAGGCGTAGATGAACCCGTGGAGACAGAAGGATGATGAGTAAAGCATTTATTAAATATCTACTATGTGCCAATGACTAGTCTAGGCCCTAGGGATAGAAATACAAAAGTCAGACAGTTCCTGCTCTCAGAGATCTCCCGTTGTAATGAGGGAGTGGGGAGGCAGCACATCTGAATGGAAGGCTACAACTGTGAGTCAGATAGAAAGGTCCCATGGTTCATAGGGGCCAGTGGCAAAGTAGATGGTGGTACCTCTTCTTTAATGTCATTTCCCCTGAAAAATCAAATGTTGAACCATTGGACAAGGACTTTGGTGGCAAAAACTTTCTGTTCTGGGCCTTCAGATGTTGTTGTGGCTACAGTGCCTACAGGAGCAGCACCAGGCATCATCTCCTTAGGATTTGCTTCCACAGGGTAATGCCCAAAAACAGGGGGCTGGAAGCATTATTGTTCCCAAGGAGGATCCTGGTCTGTCTCCATCAGGTTCTGAGAGGTGATGATAGCTTGGCACGTGCTCCCTCCTGTCTGCCCCTCAAGGTGTCTTGGTACTTCAGCTAGGGTGGTTTGTCTGCCCTATGTGTGGCAATCGGTGGCAGCTGGTGGGGAGAACTGCTTTCCAGATGATAGCTGGGAGGCCTGGGCTGTTGTTTCTAGCTACAGAAGTGTTTATGAGGAACTCAGTGTTAGGAAGTGCAAAATTAAGTCGTGTGTCCAGTAGATGCTAAGATCCCACAGAAGAATGAGATGACTGCCCACTAGGGTACCATTTCTGGTGGAGAGAGGGCAAGTGAGAGGGAGCCAACCATGTTCATGTCCTTAGCAGGAAAACTGACTTTTGTTTGTCAACCACTCACTTCCTGACTTTCCTGTAGTTTGTTGTGATGTCAGACATTTTCATGTGACAGAAATCTAGTAATTTACTTTTAGGAAAAAACATATTTCTAACAAATAGGTTATTTTTGTATGGTAAATTTGTATGTAATTCTGGAACTCAAGCTGTTATTATTAAAGCCTCGTTCTCCATCTCCTGATGCCTGCAGGCTTCCTTATTCCCAACTTCCTGAGTGTTCTCATTGTGATCCAGAAACACTGGCCCCCTTGCACACTCCATTTTCCAACCTCAGACATTTTCCCTGGTCATCCCCCATGTCTGGAATTCTATCCCTCTTCAGTTCCATCTTTTGACTTCCCTGAAGTCCCAGCTCCAATCACACCTTCTACAGGAAGCTTTTCTGGAGCCTCCTAAATTCTAGTGCCTTCTCCCTGTAGATTATCTCCAATTTATTCCCTTTTTAGCTTGTTTGTACAGAGTTGTTTTCATGTAGTCCCTCCCATTAGACTGGGAGTTTCTTGAGGTTAGGACCTGCCTTTTGTCTTTCCTTGTATCTGGAGCACCTAGCATAGTGCCTGGCACTTGATGGGTCCTTAATGGCCATTGGCTGCCTGCCTTTCTAGTCAGGGTATAACCACAGGATAGACCTGAGAGCAGTGTTTGGAAGTGACCAAGAGAGACTTAGCCTGATGTCAAGAAAACCATTGTGCTGTTTCACGAGGGTTTGTCCAATAAAGCATGGCAATTACTTGTTGAGGGTGACACATGGGGGGCCCCAGTTTAAGACCAAGATGGACTAGATGGACTTTGATTCTACTTCCAACTCTGGGATTCTGTGGGAAGACAAGGGGTTGCTTTTTAAAATCCCTTCCTCTTTTATTAGTACAGATCAGCCTAGAGAGGAAAAGCTACCCAGAGAAAGCCCCCACTCCTCTGTGACCCAGTGACTGGCCTCCTGGCTGCTCTTCGAATAAGACACTCCATCTTTTCACTCTCTTGACTGGCTGCCAGGCCTGGACTATTCTCTTTCATCATCTCCACCTCCTGGATTCCCTTGTCTGGATTCCTTCACATCTCAGCTAAAATCCCACATGCTGCTGGAAGTCACTCCAGATTCCCTTCAATGCTAGTGCCTTCCCTCTGACAGTTCCCCAATTTATCCTGCACTTGCCTTATTTGTATCTAGCTGTTTGTCGAACTTGCTTTCACATTAGGTTGTGAGCTCTTTGAGGACAGGGACTGCCTTTTGCCTTTCTTTATACCTCTGACACTTAACAATGCCTGGCATATAGTGGGAACTTAGTAAGTGTTTGTTGATAGCAAAAGAAGGGGACAAATAAATCATGGACGAGATCATTCCCCAAAGAGGCGATCAAAGGTGCTGCGGTAAGTACTGAGACAGGTGATTTCTTTCTCATCTTTAAGCAGTCTTGATCAGTCACAAAGACCCATATATACCATCGTGGCTGTCCTGGATGAAAAAGTGAGAAGGGAACAGAAAGAGTTTTGCAAACAATTTTCTACATCCTCTAAAAGAGAATAACATTTCACTGTGAGATTTTGGCCCATCGCTTCTTTGATGCTTCCATTCCTCTGCTTCTCCCTTTTCTTCCAGTACACCACCTGTGCCCTATGCTTCCACTTGGAGTGGGTAAGAGTGATTCGCTAAGTGATCAGGAAAAACCAGGCCTCCCCCTTGCTTTCATATTGATTTCTAGTCTACTTCTGGGCACGGTCATCCCAGCGAGACATTTGCATTATCTTGCAAACAAGGTAATGTTCACCTTGTGTTCATAATTGCTCAGAAATAAAGAGTTTAGCCACATAGGTGGTCCAATGTAACCATCCGTTAAGTTACTTGACTTTTTATTTCAGCTCGTATGCTTCTTGCTTTACCTTTATCACACGAAAAGAATTTCACGTTAGTAGGAGCAATTCTGGAATGATCTGCCCGTACGGACTTCACCAGTTGGCTTCCTCCAGTATAATGAGACTTAAGAAGTCATTTTTCATCAACAAATCACTGCTCAAGACTCGCGGTCTCCAGTGCTTCTCACTGGGCAAGAGCAAGAGAACAAAACAATCCTTGCTCTTTATAGAAAGGGCAGATATAAATTCGTGAGACTGCTTATTTTGGGGTGCATTTACGATGACATAATCTCACTTGACCTTCACTCTGGGCCTCTGGGGGAGTCAGGGAAGGGATTATTCTTTACATTTTACATGAAGAGGCTTGTCTAAGCCAATAAATGATCAAACTGATACCTGGAACCAAGGTCTCGATATGCATGACTCACCTGAACTCAGAAAATCAGGGGCAGTAGTTAGGATTTTGGTTAAAGAAATAGCAAATAGACTTGATTATGAGAAATAGACAGGGAAACATACATTTTTGTTGAAAGGTACCATAGACAATTAATTTCAATACTTAATATATTTATGGACTGAGTTGTATAGCATCTAAATACTTAAGGGGAAAGCTAAGTGACTTTACAAGGAAACATGGATATTAAAATTATAATAGTAAGGGACATACTCCTGTTAACCCTAGATAAATCAAACTGAAAAATGAACGAGAAAGAAATTAAGGTCCTGAATAAAATGTTTGCAGAAGTTATATATGATAGACCTCTCATGACTATTGAACAATAGACAGGAATACGCATAATTCTCAGTTGTCCATGGAATCCTTACAGAAGTTGGCCATGTGTTAGGACATCAGAATCTCTCAGATGCAGAATATCAGAAATATTAAACACATCCTTCCTGTTGCTGAGTCATTTCAGTCATGTCTTACTCTTCCTAACTCCTTTTTGGGGTTTCCTTGGCAAAGATACTGGGGTGGTTTTCCATTTCCTTCTCCAGCTCATTTTGCAGATGAAGAAACTGAGGCAAACAGGTGAAGTGACTTGTCTAGAGACTTGTCTGGCTAGGATATGTCTATGTCTGGATTTGAATTTAGGTCCTTCCTGACTGCAGACCCGGTACTCTGTGCACCATGGCACCACCTAGCTGCCTGTCCTTTATTGACTGGAGTGTAATAAAAATTATATTAAATAAAGAGTTGCTGTTAAAATCAACTGGAAATCAAATAACTCAATTCTAAAGATTTGGTGGGTCAAAGAAAACAAATCATAGGATTGATAGATATTTCCATTAATGATAATGACTACAATGAGACAGCATGTAAAATCCAACGTGGTCCTTAAGGGAAAATTTCTCTGTCTCAACACTAATGAAACAAAATAAAGAGCAAATCCATCAGCTGGCTAAGTAGAAACATAACAAATTTAAAAAGTCTTTTAAACATCAAAAAAAAGTGAAGTCAGGAAGAACATACTAGCTGTGTGACCCTGGGCAAGTCACTGAACCCTGTTTGCCTCAGTTCCCGAAGCTGTAAAATGAGCTGGGGAAGAAAATGGCAAAACCACTCTAGTATCTGTGGCAAGAAAACCCCAAATGGGGTCACAAAAGATAGACATGACAGAACAGTCATGAACTAATAACCTCAAAGTGACACAGAGAGGAGTTGGTCTTTTTTCTACCCCCCAAAACTCTATAAAAGTGAGGCTTCAAACTCCTGCCCCACCCGAGCTCTTTTCCATTTCCATTGAGAACATGCTACCTGGTGCTCCCATCTCTAATCTATGGTTCTCCCCCTCCCCATCCTCTTTCCCACACTGCCTGCCTCCCTTCACCATCCCATCCCCCATTCTCAAGACATGGGTCTGCCTCAGTATCCCTTCTGATTTTTTAAAGTGTCATTGCCACCCTGTTTCCCACTACCAATTGTGGCCCTTCTGGGCTAGTGTTCAAAGAACTGGGTGTGCCTGCCACTATAATTTCATAAATTAATTATCAATTCACTGGTGTGGGAAGAGATCAGAACATTAAGTTAATTTCCCCACCTTTTTATATCAGGTGCTTTTTGTTAGGAAAGGCAGCGCGCTGATTCAAAGGTTTAGTTAAATCACCGATGGTTTAAGGGAAATTCTCCCCACAGTCAGATTAATCCAAATCCTGTATTAACCTCTTTGATCATTTTGCAGTATTACTGGATAATTTGTAATTAGTGACAAGCACTTAGAGTCCTGAGGTAATCCTGCTTGGATGGCTGTTCCCTTACCCCCTACTTTCCATCTTACCTATTCCTTTCCAAGTGATAAATGTTGTAGATAAATATTCATTTATCAATAATTCAGGACATCCTACATCCTTTTATTTTTTTCAACTAAATGATGCAATAACTCCTTAATTATTGTGAAAGCAGACCATTTTTCTTAAACACCCTTTCTGTTGCGTGGAGAATTTAAGCAATCATTATTTCTCATAGCCCTAGCCAGCTTATTTCAGATGAGCTTAAGCTTCTGAAAGGGAGAGGTTTTTTTTCTGCTTGAGTAAACGAAAATTTTTCTAAGGACATTTTGTCTTTTGAAGTGAGTTGGCTATTTAGCTACTAGGTGACCGAATCATGTAATAATGATCTATTCCAGAGTATATACCATGTGACATAGCTATTTTGGGAAAGTCAGTGCCATTTAATACTAGAATATGGTGAGGGGGGAGAAAGCAATTGGATTCAATATGCATTTAAGGAAAACACAGGCTAATATTAAATGTGGAGTGTACAGACATTTCCCACCTAATGTCATGGAACTCATGAATCTCTAATTGGTCCCATGAAAACATAATGTTAAGCAAAATGGCATTACCAGGGAATGCTGATTCCACAGGAACAATGACGTAAGCGTTGTAAATGGACAGTTGACTGAATGAAGTTAGAGCAGGGTTCGATGTTCATATTTAACAATGTTATTGTGAGAATAGTCTTGGTTGTGACAGCCGTATGTGGTTATACTTGTGTTTAGCTTTACTTGTTGTTTTACACTTTTCTCCCCACAATTAGGGATTTATGATTTTATATTGTTGGGAAAAATTGATTTGTTTAGAGCATTAAACTCTGTCTTATCACCTATGGAAAACTGAGGTTTAGTCTTGCAAGAAGGAACTGATTTCTGAAGTTCTTCTGGCCTCGTGAAGTTGTAGAATTTTGGAGTTGAAAGACTATTAGTGTTGCAAAAATGACCTATGTAGAATCTCAATCAGCCTCATGTATGCAATATGATGTTCCTAAGAAGGGCTCCTCTTGAATCTGATTGAACACACTCATTGTTAGGAAACTTAACACTTTATGGTGCAGCTCATGTCATCATTGGATAATTCTTATCGTCCAGGAAATTCCTCTTTATATTGAGTCAACATCTGCTTGTCTGTAGCTTACACC
Source organism: Notamacropus eugenii (assembly GCF_028372415.1). Lineage (NCBI taxonomy): Eukaryota > Metazoa > Chordata > Mammalia > Diprotodontia > Macropodidae > Notamacropus > Notamacropus eugenii. Next base: position 17,252,466 of record NC_092875.1, read on the forward strand.
CATTGGTACTAGTTAATTGTACTCTCTGAGACCAAATAGAAGTCTAACCAATCCTTTTAAAAATAAGACAGTCTAGATTTTTGAAGACTAAAATCATCTGTTGCTTCCTCCCGTAAGTGTGCTCTTCTCCTGACTAAACAGCCTCACTTCCATCTTCTTGTGGCATGGTTGGAGTCTCTTGACATAGTGACTGTCCAGTATTAGATTTATACCAGCTGGTCAAATGTCCATTCTAAAACTGGCAATTTCCAACACAGCTTCAGACCCCTGGGAAGGTATCTTGGTGAAAGTTAGAGACTCAAGTGGTACCACACATTTGTAATATTGCATTCTGACTACCTGTTGACTTGACCTCAGTTATCAAATACTTTATAGCCTTTATGAATGTATCCATTCAAAAGAAACTACAGATAGTGCTGAAAGTAAAGATGGAAATATTTTGATAGAGTCTCATGCCTCTCTCTCTGGCATTAGCATTTATCCTGTCTCCTATGATTACAGTCTTGAACTTGGCTTCGATTTTTCCCTCTACCTCATGTCTCTGATCAGTTACCACATCCTACCAATTCTGCTTTAACAATACCTCTTTAATCTAGTTTCTTTCCCCTGTTTCCATTACTATCATCCTGGTACAAGCCTCTAATGCTTCCTGCCACCTTGAGGCAGTTGGATGGTATAGTGGATAGAGCTGAACTTTGAGTCAGAAAGATCTGAATTAAAATTCTGCCTCAGACACTTATTAGCTGTGTGACTCTGGGCGTCTCCTCACCTCTCTCAGCTTCAGTTTCCTTGTCTCTAAAACATAGGCAGTTACAGCACCAATCTCATGGGGTTATTGTGAGGATGAAATGAGATAACATGTTAAGTGCTTTGTGAATTTTAAAGCGCTTAGAGAAATGACAGCTGGCATCACCAGTGTCATCACCACCACCATCACCACCACAGTGGTCTCCTGAGAAGTCTTCTTGCTCTACTCTCCCCCAGCTCCAATCCAGCCTATATTGCTGTGAAAATAAACTTCTGGTAATGTTACTGTTCAGAAATCTTCAGTGGCTCCCCGTCACCTACAAAAAAAATATCCAGGCTCCTTTGTCTAGCATTCAGGAGCCTCCTTTTTTGCTATCACCTTTTTAATCTTGCGTCATATTATTCCCATCCACCCACTAGCCAAATTGGCCTCCTTCCCACCTCCGTGCTTTTGACTCAGGCTGTTTCCTATGCCTGGAATACCCTTCCTCTTGGTCTTTGCCCATCCTTTAGATCCTAATTGGAATTCAACTTTCTCTAAATCCCTATTAACCTCCAGGGTCACATACAGACTCCTCTGTTTGACATTTAAACTTGCTCACATTCTGGCTCTAACTTACCTTTTTAGCCTCATTATACTGGACCTTCCCCATCACCATGGCAAATGCATCTGACAAGCAGACATCTGCAGTTTTGTTCCTCACCTGATGTTTATTGTCAGAGGGTCATTGAGGATTATTTCTGTTGTTACCTCTGCGAAGGATTTCTGAATGATCTTAATTCAGAGATGAGTCATCCTGCTGGAGAAGAGAGATAAATAGAGGTCTCCATTCTATTCTGTCAACACAAATGCTTTTCCATAATTGACAATCGGTACAGTGGAATCTTTTCAATTAATTGTCAGTTGGTAAAGATGGGGCTCATTGTTAAATGCTGGCTGGTGAAAGCCTTTCCTTCCCCACACATTCCCTTGATTCATTGATAAATAAGGCTTCGAAATGGACTGGAGAGTGGGCACATACGTCAGGAGTTCTCTTGACTGTCTTTTAGTTGGTGTTGCTGCCAATAAGGTCTCCGTTTTTTTTTTTTGTTTTTTGTTTTTTTTTACATTTTTGATATTGTCTCCTCCTTCAGATGAAAATCTCAGTGCCTTGAGGCCCTCCCAGTTGTGTCCCCTCCAGCAGGGATCTCTCAACATCTGCTTGGTCCAATTCAGCCGCTTTTCCCACTTTTGCTCTTTGTGGTGCCTGGCACAAAGTAGGTACTTAATAAATATGTATTGGATTGATTAAAGCCTTCTGTGAATGAGCTCATCATGAAGACATCATACACTGCTTTCTCTTGCTTGGAGTATTTGATTTCTCTGTACGTTGTCTGTTATTCACACTAGTACCAATGAACTTTCAGGGAGATATAGCCCATGTATGCCTCACTCAGCCACATCTGTTTATTTCCCATCTCTGATGTCAGGTGGAGAGTCACCAGGTCATTCATCTAATAGGCGACGTAATCATTGCCTGCTGTGTACAAGGCATATGCATGTGCTGAGCATTGGGTATGCAAAGACAAAAGCAAAACTGTCTCCTCCTCCAGCCACTGAGCCAGCAAGTGTTAGTTCTACAGTCACATGGTACAAGGCGCTAACTGATGTCATTCTCCACAATGCATGCACAGATACCTAGGAAGCAATATGGGGGATGGCCTCAACACACCAGCAGAACCCACAAAGGGTTTGTGTAGAATGGAGCCTCAGAACGGACCCTCGAGGGAGCCAGGGAGCCAAAGATATGGGAGTGAAGAGGGCTGTGGCAGAGGAAGTGAACATGCAGATGGGGAATTAGCACATGGAGTAGAGTGTGTGGGGAGGGGAAGCCACTGCAGAAGACCTAGGTCATAATCCTCAGTTGTTGCTTCCATTCCTGTTGGTCCATTTGTGCTAGAGACTATACTTGGACTGTGTTACCCTCGAGGACTGTAGGAAACCCTCTGCATTGTAGGTGTTACCAACCGAAGGACCTTTGAGCCTCCCTTTCCCTCTTTTCAGTCCTGGGACTTGTGTTGAGGTTATCTCTTGTGCTAAAGTTGAATGGGAGGGAGGTCGCTTTTCCTGCCCATCTTTCCCCAATTTCATATAACCAGAAAGTAGGAGTATCACTTTCTAAGACTGGTAGGTGGGCGGCAGCATGGCACATTCAGGGATAGCTGCTGTTTAGAAGATACTTCAAAATGAGGAAAGCCCTTGGCGGGCAGCATCTGATGTAATGCTTAGGACTCCTGTGGGGGAGGTGCTGTTCTCCTCATTGTCCACATGGTAGAACAAAGCTCAGAGTATCACGGAAGCTATGAAGTATGGAGGCAAGATTCCAACTGACCTTGTGATGACTTGGGTCCAGCACTCTAAGTAAATATCGTTTATTAAGTGTCTGCTATGTACCAGACATTGTGCTAAGTGCTTTACGGTTATCTCATTTGATCTTCACAATAACCTTGGGAGGCAGGTGCTGTTATTATCCCCATTCGACAGTGGAAGAAACTGAGGCAGATAAAAGTGAAGCATCTTGCCCGGTGTCAAACAACTGATGTGTCTGAGGCTGGATTTGAACTCAGGTCTCCTTGACTCCAGGCCCAGAGCTCCATCTACTGTGACACCATCTGGTTTTGTTTCTCAGCGCCTGCTCCACCATAAGATTCATAAGGGTAGAACTGTCTTCTCACTACCAAGTATCCTCCCTGGTGGGGGGTCTGCACACAGTGGTTGCTTCGTGCCTATCAATGCATAGAATTGAGCTGGGCCAAGGTCCAGCCTGGCCATGTGACAGAAGCTTGTCTGCCTTCTTGGTTTCCCATCATACTCAGGGTCATTCTAGAGTTGTTGCTTCACTGCAGCATCACGGGAGGCAAGGCTACTCCCATGATGGAGTGACAGACCCAGATTCTCAAGTAGTAGGAAGCAGAACGATGGAAAGGGACAGATGCAGAGGAGGGACACTTTGCCATGTGTAACTTCCTCAGAGGCTCAGGTGGGAGGTCAGATACCTGTTGTAATTTTTCTGCCTGGGCATTTAATAGGTAGAAGGGTGGCAATGGGGATCTCCACGTGATGCTAGCTAGGGCTTCTTCAGATATGGCTGGAGCTTCTAGGGCTGCTCAGAATGGAGCCCACTGTCAGATCCCCCCAGGGATTAGGTTTAGCCTCAAGAGTTTCCTTGGAGGTCTGAGAGCAGTTCTGGAATCACTCTTCAGGCTAGGTCCCCAGATGCAACTGCTCTGTCCCCCAGGGCACTCAGGCTATCCCTGCAGGACAGGGGAGTGACTTTCCATTTCTTCTTTTTTTAAACATTTTATTTTTTATTAATTACATGTAAATAAAAATTTTTAACTTTCTTTCTTCTAAATTTTGAGTTCCAAATTCTCTCTCTCCCTCCTTTTCCTCCCCCCTCCTTGAGAAAACAAGCAATTTGATATAGGTTATTCATGTTCAGTCATGCAAAACATTTCCATATTAGCCTTGTTGCAAAAAAAAACACAGACCAAAAAAAATCCATGACATAAAGAAACTAAAAAAAGCATGCTGCACTCTGCATTCAGACTCTGTCAGTTCCTTCTGTGGAGGTGAATAGCATTTTTCATCCTGAGTCCTTCACAATTGTCTTGGTTCATTGTATTGCTGAGAAGAGCTAAGTCATTCACAGTTGATTGTCGTACATTATCGCTGTTACTGTGTGTACTTTTCAGGGGAGTGGTTGTCTAGCCTAAGTTATGAGACTCTACCAATGTGCTTAGAGGGCTGGGCCTGGAGTCAGGAAGGCCCAAGGTCAAATCTGACCTCAGGCACTTATTAGCTGTGTGATCCTGGGCAAGTCACTTGCCCTTATTTGCCTCAGTTTCCTCATCTATCAGATGAGCCAGAGAAGGAAATGGCAAACCACTCCAGCATCTCTGCCGAGAAAACCCCAAGTGGAGTCATGAAGAGTCAGACACAACTGAAGTGACTGAACAGAAACCAGTGTGCTTTCTGCTGTGATTATCTGTTGGTATTTATTAGCCTGCCAGATGGAATTCATTTTAGAAATGAGCTTTTATTATAATGGTATAACTGGTAGAATGCCCTCCCCCAAGGAGATCATAGCCAGACTGTCCCACAGCCAGGAAAGGTGGGCTCAAGCTTAGAGTCCACGTAGCAGAGGTAGACCTGCTGCTCTTGGAAGTCTTTGTGGATGTTCACCTCAGGGGAGATGGAGCCTTTGTTGTCTGGGCCCCTTGTGGAGCTAAAGCCTCGAAGCTGCCTTTCTCTTCATGTGTCAGGTCTGCTTCATCATACAGAGTTGATGCTGATAGAATGCTGGCAGGAAGTCCCACATCTTCAGGACCCGTCCCAGGAGTTGGGGGGTATGAGGTGTAAAGAGATGAGGCAGAGGAAGAGTGGTCTAGAGGCCCAGATCCCTCAGCTCCCAATTCCGTTGGAGCAAGAACCCAGTGTCAGATACAGATACGGTGACTGCCTTGGAGGAGCTTATACTGACTGGGAAAATGATACCTGTGCTCCTCACAGCACAACCAGAGTCTTCTTACATCTCTGGTTGTGCCCCATTGTTTCTAGGACAGCTTTTTAACTTGGAATCTATGAACTTGTTTAAAATTTTTTGGTAACTATATTTTGATATGTTATTTTCTTTGTAATCCTATGTATCTTAAGCATTTAAAAATATGATTCTAAGAAGGACTTTACTGTATTGCCAAAAGAGATTCAGGTCCCAAAAAGGGTTATGGACTCTTGTTCTGGAATAAATGTTAAATTCCATGGAGTTGTATTGATAACCTTTTGTACTCTGGTCCATATCCTTGACAAGCTTGTTGCACATTACTGCCTTTCATGTTCTCTATGTTTCTGCCCAATTAGCCTTCTTGCTGTTCTCCATCTCCTGCCTCCAGACCTTTGCCAAGGCTGGCCATCATCCATGCTTGCCAAGCATTTCCTCCTTGTCTCTATCTTTCACAGTCCTTGGCCACCACAGACATCCTCTCATGTTCTCCCCACTCCAGGAAGCCTTTCTCGATCCGCGTAGTTGTTAGTGTTTTATTCTTCCTTAAATGATTCTTTGATTTTCATGTTGTTTTCCCCCTAGGAGAATATAAGCTTCTTGAAATCCAAGCTATAAATGCTTTTATTGTTTCCCTCTTGTCTTGCATATGGTAGGCACTTAGTAAATGCTTGTGGGTCTCGATTATATAACATGTGATGCATTTTGATTTCTTCGCTCAATACCAGTGACGTGTCCAGTGATATGGCCATCGAATGATAGCCGGCAGGGAAAAAGGTAACGATAGTTGTAATCATATGTGTTTTTCAGTAACTAGAGAGAAACCATGATTGTAGCTGTAAACCTTAAAAATAAATTTCCCATGATTCAGCAGCTCCATTCCATAGGTAAAGTTTTCTGATTACCTGCTGTGTTCAAGACTGTGTGACCTTGAATGGGTCACTTCTCTGAGCTGTACACAACGTACTCTTCTAAGTGAGGGGAAAGAGGTACAACAGGTACAGTTAATACATGCCAAGTATTTGACAGAGAGTAAGAGTACTTGTGTCTTGTTGAATGAACAAGATGTGTGGAATTGTTACAGTAACGGAAAATTACTTAACAAGACCAAGTGGGGGTCAAGGGTGTGTCCCAAGTGCCTTAGGTGGCCTCCTGTAGATGTGCTTGGGAGCTGCTTCCAGAAGAGTTGTGATGATGCGGAAGGGAGCACCGTGGAGAGCCAGGCCAAGATGTGTGTGTGCGTGTGTGTGCGTGTGTGTGCGTGTGTGTGCGTGTGTGTGTGTCTGTCTGCCTGTCTGTCTCTGAGAGAGAGAGAGAGAGAGAGAGAGAGAGAGAGAGAGAGAGAGAGAGAGAGAGAGAGAGAGATGACTGTATTGGGTCAGCTGACCTGCACGGGGGCTGGGAGGAGGCTCCTGGGAATTTTGGTGATTCTTTAGGTTCAGACATCTGATGAAAGGTGTAGAGCTTCTGATCTTGGAAGATGAAGTTACAGAAATCTGGGTGTTCAGGATCCAGGGGGCTTTTGTAGCCTCCATAGTCCTGATGCCCTGAGCAGCATCAAGTGGTCATCTGGAATGCCCCAGGGGACTCAGCCCAGTAGAAACAGGCAGCTGCGCTACTTTTGGACCTGAATTTGTTGGAACCAGTGCTTTGTAAGGAATCATGTAAGTTGTGATAAGGAGAGACCAAAATGGTGTATTTAGTGGGGCTATTTCCCCTGAGAGGTTGAGAAAAATATTTGTAGTGTGTTCTGGCTGTTCCTTTGAAATAGACATTCCTCTGTAGAAACTACTTAATGGTAAGTGGTTAAATGGAATTGAGAGACCCTAAAATGGGAGTAACACAACTGGTAGCAGCCTGAATCAGTGCTGTTAGAGGAGATACCCCACAAATCCCACAGGGTGCCCTTTAGAAGAAGATATAACATGCCTGACCCTGTTGAGAGTGAGGCCAGAGTCAAAGAAGTTATTATAAAGAAACTGATGAAAGCATTTGACTTTGTGACATTAACTGAATTTACATAAAGACCAATTCTTCCTTCAGGTATCTGAGTATTTAGCACAAATGCATTTCTTAGTCATTGATATATCCACTGAGGATAAACAGATTGGAGTCAGACTTGGAGATTTGTCACTAATAACATTGTGCCTTCTGCCCCATCCAAGTAAATCTGGGAACATCGAATTTGACTGTTTTCTAGGCTTTGTGAGTCAGCTTCTCTCTTAACAACTCAGGCAATTGTAGTAGTCAGAGCATAAGTATATTTCTTACAGACCAGTTAAGGACAGGACAATGCACGGCACTTGCAGCATCAATCGTCAGCTCCTCCCTACATCTGATGGACTTGGCGTGTTCTAGGAGCGCCTTCAATCTGTCAGCATTTGATTTCTGTCCACAGCACCTTCCCTGGGTGTGGATACTGATACGGACTGCAAGCCTTTGTCCTGGAAACCCCTCTCTTCTCACTCGTCTCTGGGCATCCTCTCCCTGGTCTGTCCTGATTGCAGATCTTCTTCCATGCACAGTATCCTGGGAATTGGAGTTTATTCTTTCTTGAATTACCATGTCTGCTCTACTAATAAAGCAAAATCAATAGAATTGTGAGATATTAGAACTTCCAGAAACCTCAGAAGTCATCTAGTCCAGTTTCTTGATTTTTCAGATGAGAAAGCAGATTCTGAAGAAAGAAATGACCTATTCAGGGCTAGAGAGCCAGGGAATGAGGGGCAGAGCTGGATGATCTGACTCCTAATGCAATGCTTTTGTTATTACGTTGTCCTTTTGCTCTCTCTACGTTGAACCTCATTTTCCCTATGGGGGCTGCTAACTTTCCTGGCTAGAATGAAGTGTCCATTGGATTTTCAAAACATCTGCATCCCTCATTCCAATACACAGTGCTAGTTTCTTCTACATCTCCTTGTGTGGCAGTTAGCCGAATAGAGCTGGTAATGGAAAAGTGGAAGTGGTGCAATCTACTGTTAGAAAGTGTGAAGAGTCCAGAGTCAAGGCATGTAAACTGGGGAGCAAGTGTGAGGACTGCCCTGGGCTTTGGACCCAGAAAGCTAGTCTCCGTGGGTGCTGACCAAGGCTCCCCAAACCATCTGGCTAATGCATTTATGTGAGCAAATTAGAAATGGAAATGTGGCCATCCTAGAATCAAGTATGTGCTGCTCTTTTCTGGTCTTAGTGCCAAATGGCATTTCACATTCTTGGTGTTCTCTGTGGTTTCTTTAGATATATTGCTGTTTTCCATGTAGTGTCTCATGTAGTGTATTAATCCCTTGTCGTGTAAATTTTGTGACTTTTGCACTCAAATTTAGAGAGGACTCAGGAGCCAGATGATAGCCAGCATCTTTCTATTTGCCTTAGTGGAACAATACTTAGTTACTTAGGAGAGCTGTGAGTTCCTTGGTCCATGTGCTTCTTCTACTCATTCCCCTGTGGTCAGCCTCCTCCCCTTTGGTTAGGCTTCTGAGAACAGGCATAGTCTTCCCTGGGCCCTCTCCTTGAGGCCTTTTCAACTTGGTGGGAACGACTAGAGCTTGCTGCCTTCTGACATAGCCCCTGATAACTCGGGTTCACATTAATATTGTAGTGGAGGCTTAGTCCATGTCCACGCCACCTAAAATGCATCCCAAGTCAGAGGTCCTGGGGACCTGCTTCTGGGAGAAGCATAGACGTTCTGCACCGGTCTACACTATGGTTGAGAGTAGCCTTAAACCACTGACTCCGTAATCAGAACTGGCTGCATCTTTAAAACTGCCTGACAGGTATGGTCTCTCCTCTTCTAGCACCATGTCCAAGAAGAAAGAGACCAGTTCATTCATAGCAAGTGATATCCTATGTTAAAGGGAGCAGGGCTTGAGGAGAAACAAGCTTGGAATTTTGTCAGCTCTATAAAGCACATTATCTAAATTATTTTAAGGAGTCTTAAACTTGATGTGTTGTAATTCCTTATGTTTAGTCCACTTGCTGAATGAGAGAGGGGAAGCAAAGGACTTGGGCCTTTAATTGTCTGTACTCATAAACTCACTTTATAACTCCTTACCTCTTGAATAAGTGAATTTCAACAAGAAAGGTTTAGGTACAGAGAGTGGAGTCCTGAACCCAGGAGATCAAGCCACTGGGAGCTTGGAGCCCTGGATTCCAGGTTGGATATTGCAGTGAGCCCAGCTGTGGGAAGCCCAGTCCTTGCGTGGTCCTGAGGCACGTGAACTTAGTGGGACTAATGCTACGGAGGAATCAGACGGAGCCCCTTCCCCTTCTCATAGAGCAGTCCCTCTTATAGGAGGAATTATTATCTATTTGTTCTTTATGTATCATTGAAATAAATGTTTCTTTGTAAAAACCAGTTTTGATTATTCAGCGGCTGAATGGGAGTGGTATTAGGTTCCCTCAAACTGGGGAAGCAGAGACTGGCTCTAGCCAGCCTCCCAGAGCAGGGATGCTACTAAGGGTGCTCACAGCAGAACCTCCTCCCACTCCTACATCTTTTAATGTCCCAGAATGTTTAAGTGCAACCTAAAAATAAGGGCAGCATCATGAGAAAAGCACTGGACTCAGAGTCAGAATTAGCTCTGGTATTAGTTTTGCCACCAGTTGGTTGTATGGCCATGGCCAGATGTCTGAACCTTTTTTTAGCCTCAGTATTCTTTTCTCCAAAGTGGGGAGAATAGTACTTACTTGGTCTACTTAAGACAACTTTAGGATGATCAAGTACTGGAGAGTGAGCAGTGTAGTGAGCAGGGTTTCTTAGGGTCAAGATGCCCTGAACTCAAAAGAAGCCCTGAACTTCTGACATGACTACTGGGGTGAACTTTGGAAAGACAATGAACTAATCAGTGCCCCCAGGCAACTTTGGGGTCTGTGAAATGACACAGTAATTATACACTCTATAATCAAACCAGATTGACTGAAAGACAAACAGCTCTTGTTGCAAGAGAACTCAGTAGGTATGGCATCCAAATAGCAGCTCTGAGTGAAACAAGGCTGGCAAATGAAGGCCAGTTTACTGAAGTTGGAGCTGGATACACCTTTTTCTAGAGTGGCCACAGTGAAGGGGAGTGCTGTGAAGCTGGCATAGGTTTTGCAATTAAAACTAATCTAGTCAGCAAGCTGGCATGCCTGCCAAAAGGAGTGAATGACAGGCTCGTGACAATGCGATTGCCACTTGCAGGAAAACATCATGCCACCATCATCAGTGCCTGTGCTCCCACCATGATGAACCCTGATGAGGTCAAAGAAAAATTTTATGAAAACCTAGAGACTTATCATTAATGTGCTGAAAGAGGACAAGCTTACAATTCTGGGTGATTTTAATGCTAGAGTAGGCTCAGACTACCAGGCTTGGCAGGGAGTCCTAGGGAGGAATGGAGTTGGAAACAGTAACAGCCATGGTCATTTACTGCTGAAGACTTGTGCATGGCATGACTTTCTCATCACTAACACTGTTTTCCATTTGCCTAAATGCAATAAAACTTCATGGATGCACCCTCACAGCAAACAGTGATATCTAATAAACTATGTGATTGTAAGGAGAAGAGACAGGCAAGACATGAGAGTGATGAAGGTAATGTGTGGTGCAGAGTGCTGGACTGATCATAGAGTTATCCTTTCCGAGATAAATATTCACATTCAACAAAAGCGGTGCCCCCAAGACAAAATGACTACCAGAAGAATTAATGTCAACAAATTAGAGCTCTTCTCTGTGAGTGGGAACAGTTTGTTGCTAACTTGGAAGAAAAGTTGAACTAACACACAGTTGGCAACAGTGGAGCAGGAAAGGAGTGGGCAGCTCATTTGCTCAACTGGGTCAAAACACTTGAAAACACCAAGACTGGTTTGATGAAAATGGTGGAGAAATTCAGAAGCTGCTAAATGAAAAACAAGAACTCCACAGGGTTTACCAGCAGGATAGTTCATCTACCTCTAAGAAGGCAGCATTTAATTCCATCAAAAGTAAAGTACAAGTGAAGCTTAGAGAGATGCAGGATTCTTGGCTCAGTAAGAAGGCAGATGAAATTCAGTTTTATGCTGATAGTAACAATCCAAAGTGCTTTTATGATGCCTTGAAGGCTGTTTATGGGCCAAAGACCTATGGTGCATCTCAACTACTCAGTGTTGACAGAGCCACAATGATTAGTGATAAGAACATGATCCTAGAGAGATGAGCTGAACACTTCCATATTGTTCTCAACAGACCATCATCAATCAATGCTGAGGCCATTTACCTCAGGTTGAAGTCATTCCCTTCCTAGCTGAAACTCAAACTGAAGAATAGGTTTTAAATGCCATTAGGCTCCTTTCATATGGTCCTGATTCTATTCCGGCTGAGATTTACAAGGTAGGGGTTCCATTGCTCATACAAAAGCTGACTGAAATTTTCTAGGTTATTTGACAAGATGAGGTTATCCCCCAGGATTGTCCATCTCTATAAAGGTAAAGGGAATAGATTGTCCTGTGACAATCATGGTGGGTGTATGTGTGTGTGTGTGTGTGTGTGTGTGTGTGTGTATGTGTGTATCTCTCTCTCTCAACCATTGCTGCCAAGATTCTTTGAAATTTTTTTTTTATTAATTTATTTGCTTTTAGTTTTCAACAATCACTTCCATGAGTTTTAAGTTTTTCTCCCCCTCCTTCCTCATGATGGCATGTAATCTTATATGAGTTCTACACATGCATTCTTAATAAACTCATTTTCACATTAGTCATATTGCATAGAAGAATCAAAACAAATGAGAGAAATCATAAGAAAAAACAAGCCAAAACAAAACAAAATATAACAGAATAGAAAATAGTCTGCTTCATTCTGCATTCTGATTCCATAGTTCTTTCTCTGGATGTGGATGGCATTTTGCATCCATTTTGCCACCACAGAAAGAGCTGCTATAAATATTTTTGTATATGAGGACCTTTCCCCATTTTTGTGATCCCTTTGAGATGCTAGCAAGATTCTTGTCAGAGTCCTTCTTAATAGGCTGATCCTTCACCTGGAAGATAGTCATCTATCTGAGAGCCAGTGTGGCTTCAGAAAGGACCAAGGGATAGTCAATATGGTGTTTGCTGCCCAACAACTCCAGGAGAAATGCCAGGAGCAGAACAGAGGTCTGTACACAACGTTTGTAGATCTGACCAAGACCTTTGATACTGTTAGTCTTGAGGGCTTATGGAAAATTATGTCAAAATTTGGTTGCTCAGAGATGTTCGTCAGCATTGTATGTCAATTTCATCATGTCATGCTTGCCTGGGTTCTAGATAATGGACAATGCTCTCACTCTCATGCTTTTTAGCATAATGTTTTCAGCCATGTTGTCAAATGCTTTCAATGAGGATGAACATGGCATCAAAGTCAGTTACCACACTGATGGTAAATTCTTCAGTTTGAAAAGGCTACAAGCCAAGACAGGTGTGGGAGTGTTGATGCATGAGTTTCTGCTTGCAGATAACTGTGCACTTAGTGCAGCCTCTGAAGGTGAGATACAACAGAGTATGGATCAATTCTCTGCTGCTTATGCTAATTTTGGCTTAACAATTAACACCAAGAAAACATAGGTGCTTCATCAGCCACAACCACACCATCCATATGTGGAACCATTGATTACAGCAAATGAAGAAGTTTTGAATGCTGTGAATAAGTTCACTTACCTTGGTAGTGTACTTTCCAGGGATGTACACATTGACAATGAGGTTGACACATGCATTGCCAGAGCTAGCTCAGTGTTTAGGAGGCTCCAAAGAAAAGTTTAGGAGAGAAGAGGTATTAAACTGACTACCAAACTGAAGGTCTACAGAGCTATTGTGCTGACCTCATTGTTGTATGCCTGTGAAACATGGACAGTCTACCAGTGCCATGCCAGGAAACTGAATCACTTCCATTTGAACTGTCTTAAGAAGAATCTGAGGATCACCTAGCAGGATAAGGTACTAGATACTGAGGTCTTTACTTGAACTAAACTGCCAAGCATTCAAACTCTGCTTCAGAGAGCACAACTCTGATGGGCTGGCCATGTTGTTCAAATGCAAAACATGCGCTTGCCAAAAAGACTGTTTTATGGAGAGTTCGCACTGGACAAGTGTTCACATGGTGTTCAGAAGGAGTGATATAATGACACTCTTAAGGTCTCTCTCAAGAATTTTTGAATTGATTGTGTGGCATGGGAAACACTGCCTAGTATGGCATGCCCACTTCAGAGAAGATGCTGTGCTCTATGAACAAAGCAGAACTGAAACAGCTCAAAGGAAATGAAGGATGCACAAATTTAGAGTATCCACTCCAAATGTTTACAGGGACTATCTGTGCCCAATCTGTGGTACAGTATTCCAAGCTCGTATTGGTCTGATCAGCCACAGTCAGACACATTGAAACTTGACTTTACCATAGTGATGTCATTTTGGTCCTCTTTGAGAATGGAAAACAACTGATCAGCTAGCTTTAATTAGCTTTTAGAAAGGGTATTTTACTAAGGTGTGAGAAGGACAGAAAGAATTCCCCCAAACTAAGCTTGTACTTTCTCAGGGCTCAAACTAGTGGCTATGGGGTAAGTTCATATCTCTTGTTGCTTGAAAGTTCTTCTCTCCCTTTGTGTAGTCCTTGGGGAGAACTCTCTGCTTGGCTCCAAAGAGAGTGCCCTGAAGTTGAGGAGATACTTGTCCTCATGAACACCCCATAGACCCCACAGGACCAAGTAGAGCTTATAGGTCAGAGGCATAATGAGTCAACTTGGGAGCCCAGGACAGTAAGGGATCAAGTACCAAGTTTGTAGAGATTCAGGAAGAAGAATTAAACAATACAGGTGCCAGGGACAAAAGGTGCCTCAGACAGAAAACACTTAGAAGTGACATACCTGCATCTAGAAGGCAATCTGAGAAACAGGCAAGGGGCACCATCAGCAAGAACTTCACATTTTGAAAGAGATAGATGGAGAAAGCTTGTTTTTAGGTGCTTATTATCTGCCAGGTGCCAGAATACACATACAAGTGAAAAAGACAGTCCATACCATCTAGGACTTTCTAGCCTTCTGCTAGAGGCAGACCCTTGGCTCAAAGTGTGGGTAGGCCTGAACCCGAGGTGAAAGTAGATACAGGTGCCCAAGTGAGCAAACAAGGGAGGCCAGGAAGGGCTAGTTCCTGACATGGTCAGATGATATGCCAGTTTTCACTCAGTCAACAAATGGAGGCCATCTCCAGGAGTCTTGATCGATGTCTGGCCACTGAACCCAGAGGGCTCCAGAGGAGAAAGTGAGGCTGGTGACTGCGCAGTCCTCCCTCACTTCAGTCCAATTCACCTACAAGTCATGGCATCCCCTCCCTGATGTCAGGGCCCTTTTCAGGAATGAAGGATAAAAAGCAGTAGTCAACAGACGTTATTAAGTGTCTCCCCTTAAGCTCTACAGTACAGGATTACTCATGAGGTCAGCCCAACAGCTGCATGGGGTCATTCTCCAGACTGCTGCTCTCAGGTAGCAGGACAGTGTCTGTGCTCAGGCATGGAACCAGGAAGGTAGAATAAGGAAGTTAAGTGCTGTCGGCTCAGGAACTCCTGTCCAAGGCCTACACCAGCACAAGCTGCTGGCCATGTGCTCCATGTACATGATGCCAGTGTTTGCTCCTTTGGGGTGGCTGGTTCTGGAAGTTCAATGGAAAAAGAACAGAAGAAATGAAGAGGGACAGACTGTTTTCACAGTTCACTTTTATAGCCCATGTATATGTGTGGGGGCTCCTTCAAGAGGGAGTCCCCTTGAGCCTCAGTCAGTTGATAATAATACTAGCTTCCATAGCAAGCACATGTAGGGTTTGCAAATGTAAGAGTTACTTGGCTTTTCTCATTTCATCTTAATAAGAGCCCTGTGATGTAGGTCCTATTAGTATTCTCATTTACAGATCAGGTAACTGAGGCCAAGAGAGATTAGGAGGGAGGGGAACTCAGGTCTTCCTTACTACAAGTCTTAATCTGTTTGCCACCTAGCTCCCTGCCTTATTTGTCATCTAATCACCCTTCACAAGGAGGTCTGCTCAGTCTGATACTGAGGCCTACCTCAGTAAGGTGTCAGTGCACAGTCCACCACTACAGAAGATGTTGTCCTTCAGACAAAGGTGTGAACTCTCTCCTTTCATCTCATCAGCTTGATTATGAGAACCGATGAGATGTTTGAGAAGGTCGGTCTATTGAGCTACTTCCTAAGTAGGATGAGGGATCTGGACCCAGTTTTGCTACAGCTCACTTACCCAAGGAACCCTCATACACACCAGTCTTTTCTGGCACCCAGCCTTGTTGGTGGTTGGAAGGCCCATTGTCTGACCTGTTCAGATCCTCTTGACAAAGTTGAGAAAAAAGTACTTGCAGCTTTTTACACATATGGCCAGACAGGCAGCACTTGCGTTAACTACCATATGAATGTTTTGACAGTCTCATTTAACACAACCTGTCAGTTTGGCAGCATGAATCCTGTGATTCCTGTGTCTTCCTTTTCTTCATTTTTTATGTTTTGACAAATGATACTTTACTTTGCACTGTTGTAGCTATGTGACTAAGGATTTCAAAGCATTTTTAAGTCTTTTATCAAGTCAGCCTTATGAGGGAATATAGCGTTGGGGCTCTTTAATGAAATAGGCAAATGGGATATTTATATATATTGTTCAAAAGCTTCAACTGAGCGTCCCCAGCACAAAGCTTCAGTTCCAGGTTCAACACTGGCTTAAGGAAACCTCTTCTTACTTTTCATCACTTTAAACTTCGTGCTGGCAGACTCTCTTTTTAGAGCCAAATTTCCTTTGAGGTATCCCTCAGGATATGGAATAGAGATCCTGAAAATTTCATTGTAAAGTGAATTTATCTATTCTTACTTTCATTCATTTACAATGGTTCTATTATTTCATTATATATGTTATACATGTGGTCCTAAGAAAATTTAACACAAATTAAAAAAAGGGGCAGCCAGTGGATAGAGCATTGGGTTGGGAATCAGGAAGACCTGAGTTCAAATTTGGCCTCAGACACTAGCTGTGGGACCCTGGGCAAGTCATTTAATGCTGTTTGCTTCAGTTTCCTCATCTGTAAAATGAGCTGGAGAAGAAAATGGCAGATCCCTCCAGTATCTCTGCTAAGGAAACCCCAAATAGGGTCATGAAGAGTTGGACACACCTGAATAACAACAACACACAACAAAACCCTGGAGTTTGGGCTTTCTACTGTTCTCCCTTCCATGTCTTTGTTTTAACTGTATGAATTCCAGTTCATATGGCCATTCACACTGACTTCTTACCTTCCCTCCATGTGGAGATTCAGGTTCTTAGCTAGGTACCTTAGCTTAAGGTACCGAAATTGCAGTTAGATTTTCAAATGCCACTGATGATGGCTATAGTGAGGATTTCTTTTTATTCTGGCCCTTCTTTAGCGTTTCTCTTCCACAGCCCATCTGCTTCCTCAGGGTTGAGGAACGACCATTATCCTTCATACTTCCATCCACAGACTCCACAGAAAGGTGGGAAACAACCACAGAGATTCTCTGGCCCTTTTGTACCTGAAGAGGAATCCATTTCACAAGATCCCTAGCACTTGGTCATCTAAGCTTTACTTAAAGATCTCTAATAATAGGAAACTCATCACCTCACTTCTCTGTATTTCTTCCACTATTGCTATTGGCAGGACCATCTACTAAAAAAACTCTTTATTGTTAAACAAGAGTGAAGACAATGTGTTAAAGAGCACCAGCAGACTTCTTAGAGGAGCTTTTCTTTCTTCAGGGAGGTTCCTAAGGCCAAAGATGTTTGTACAAAAATTCTGGCCTGAGTCTGAGTCTGCTTCCATGAAAATTCCATAAATTTGGATTGTAGGTAACATGCTGCGTCTGTCCCCTGGGTTTATAAACTCTCTGACAACACAACAATTTCCTGTATTGGGTTGCCTTACAGCGATGCCTACCTGTTAGGCAGAGCTAACAAGATCATAGTATTTGGGCTTAAAGGCCATTCAGCTTTGCTAGCATAAGAAAATATCCAACATACTCACGGTATTCTTATGACAGAAGAGGGGCTGCTTGCCAAAGAGATGGCACTTTAAGTATTTTTCAGGCTGTGCATGTAGTCCCATCTGTGGCTGGCACCTGTGCCCCATCATGAGTGACATTGTACAGTTGGAGAAATGGTGCTGCCATCTAAACACACACACACGTGGCGACATCAGCCAACAGATCTGGATTCTCTTCAAGACCAAATCTATAATAATAACTATTATTAGGGAATTATAATGGATGGAGTTGGGGTAAGCACACTGTTAGTACTAGCCCTGGTGACCAGATGCCCTAGGACTCTTGGTTCTGTGACAGATGTTTAGAAAACTACCGCCTGAATTAATGCCAAACTGGGATAGATCACAGTTGTATAACTTGTCCAACTGCTCCAGTCTAGCTGACAAAGCTGGTCGTACTTTATCGCTCATTTTCGACATTACTGATTATTAGCAGCAGCACCACTCAGGGCTAGAAACCATCCCCACAAGCATCGTTCGTTTCTTTTATTTATGACACAGAAGACAAGTGTTTGTGTCCTTCTCTTTCCCCTCCATTTTGAGTGCAAAAGCCTTCCAGTCTGACAGTTTCTTCCTCTGCCTCTGGTGTTCCCCAGGAAGTCAGTGTAGTCGCATACACCCCACTCCCCAGTGAAATTCCATCATGTTATCCTTTAGATCAGATCATCTTCATCTCTCAGAAGTCAGCACATTCACATCGCTCACTTTCCAACCTCTCCTTCCTCCCCCACCCCAGAGAAGAAGAGAGGTTGCCAGCAGTGTTCTTAGAATAAAATTATATTAGACCTATAAGGGACCTTATGCCAACTTCATTATTAATGACTTAATTTTTTTCTTTTTTTAAACATTCATTTTTTAAAAGAATTTTGAGTTCCAAATTTCCCCTTTCCCACCCCTCCTCCACCCATTGAGATATCAATTACACGTGAAGTCGTGCAGAACATATTTCCATATTAAGCACATTGGGAAAAATGCAAGAAAAATAAAGTGAAAAAAGTCTCCTTTAATCAGCACTCATCATTCCTCAATTCTCTCTGGAGGTGGATAATCTTGATCAGAGTAGCTGAATCTCTCACAGTTAATCATCATGACCACATTGCTGTTGTTGTGCACAGTGATCTCCTGGTTCTTCTTATTTCACTTTGCATCAGTTCTTATAGATTTTGTCATGTTTGTCTCTTAACTTTTTCTTTGATCTCTTTGGGATACAGATCTAGTAGTGGTATTGGGTCAAAGGCTATATACATAGTTTCTTACTCTTTGAGCATAGTTCTAAATTTTTCTCCCAGAATGGTTGCATCAGTTCACAACACCACTAACCGTGCATTAGTGTGCCTATTTTTCTATATGCCCTCTAGCATTTATCATTTACTTTTCTGTCATGTTAGCCAATCTGATTAGGTGTGAGGTGGTACTTCAGAGTTGTTTTAATCTCCATCTCTCTAATCAGTGGTTATTCAGAGCACTTTTTCATGTAACAATTGATAGCTTTGATTTCTTTTTCTGAAAACTGTTCATACCCATTGACCATTTACCAATTGGGAAATGGCTCTTATTTTTATAAATTTAACTCAGTTCTCTATATGTTTGAGAAATGAAGCCTTTATTAAAGGAACTTGCTATAAAATCCCAGTTCTTTGCTTTCCTTCAGATTTTGGTTGCATTGGTTTTGTTTGTGCAAAACCTTTTAAATTTCATGTAATCAAAATTATACATTTTACTTCCTGTGATCCTCTGTCTCTCTCTTGTTTGGCTATAAATTCTTCCTTTATCTGTAGATCTGGTAGGTAAAATTTTCCACATTGCTCTAATTTATTTGGGATTATTATATCGCCCTTTGTGTCTAAATAATTTTCCCATTTTGACATTATTTTGGTATATGGTGTGAGATGTTGGTTTTTACCTAGTTTCTGCCAAACTGTCTTCCAGTTTTCCCAGCAATTTGTCAGATGGTGAGTTCTTGACCTTAAAACTTGGATCTCTGGGTTTATCAAACACTAGATTACTATGGTCATTTACTGTGGTGGATTGTGCAATTCCATTCTAATAAGGCACGGAGGGTCTGGGGGCAAAAGACACAGAAAGTACAGAGACAAATGGCAAAAGAAGGATACCGAGGCAGATGATGGGGACAGGATGAAGGGATGGAGAAAGACAGGCAGTGTGGGAAGAGGATGGGAAGGAGAAAAAGCACAGTAAGGAGCTCACGCAAACATGGATTAGACTTGGGGGCACTCAGCAGTGTGGAGCCACCTGATGGAGATGGAAGAGGGTAGGGATGAGGACAGGAATCTGAGGTCTTATAGGGGTTGGGGGCGGGTAATGCTAACTCTTTTCTGTGTCCAGATCATCTCAAAGTTGTTGGCAAAACTTTAAAGTGACCATAGGCATGTCATCTCAAGCTTACCAGAACCATTTGGTGTTCTGTTGTACTTACTATGGATGTCTGCAACTTGTCTGAGATTTATATATCATAGGACCAAGAATCCTTGACAGCAAAGTCAAGATGGCTACCCCGATTCAGCGTGTTACCATGATGTGATATATGATACAATTTGTAAATTCTGCTAATTTGATCTTTGGGACAGTTTGTACATGAACTCTTGTTTCCCCTTTGCAGTTTTACCTCCTTATATCATTGCTTTATACTGGCTCCTTATAAACTTACTTATATATAAACTTATATAATACTGATGTGAAGGGGGAAGGGTAGTTGGGGCACCAGCACAAGACACAATTCTAACACAATTTGATATTAAGACCCAGAACTCCTCACTGCAAGCCCCCCACTCTTGTCATTTCCTTGCCCTTCAGAGGTGGAGAATGAATTGGAACTTGTCTCTTTCCCTGCCTCAGTTTAAAAAGAAAAACTATACTAAAGTCCATATTTTATTATCATTATAATAGCGGAAAATTTTAGCTTTTAATTACAGTGAACTTTTGATTTTGTCTCAGTGAAGGAAAAGAATCGGCAAAAATTAGAAACCAAACCAGGGAAGGCCAAAAAAGGGTTACCTGGATCTTCCAGATTGCTGGGGCTGGGGGGTGGGGAGGGGGGAGCCCACGATGCATCGCTAGGTCCTGCGATGTGGAAGGAATCATTCACAGTTATTCCTCAAGGCAATAGGAGATATGGTAAAGGTAGAAAAGGCAAGGTTCAGCAGCAGGCCAGGAGTACTGGGTGATGGTTTTTGAGCTAGCGCCACCCAAGGGCTGGGAGTTTGGCTGGAGTGATGCCAAGCTTTGGGCCTTTTGCCCAGGTTCTAGGTCATATTCTTGGAGTGGGGCATCCTCTACCACAACCCTGAACTAGTGGGGCAAGGTGGCAAAGATAATGTATGATTGTATTGTACCGGGATGATGTTTTTCATTTCTTTTATGTTCAGAAAGCACTTCCCAAGGAAGGGGCGGGGGGCAAGAGACTGACTTCACTGTTTGAACAGATCACTAAGAGGCACCAACATACATGGAATTAGCCCACTCTGCACCACCTCGTTAGGAGAAGGTCTTCAGGGACAACAGTAGGCTTTCAAATTCTTCTTAGAGCTGGGATTAATGCTGTATTCAAAGCACAATAGCTGTCAGTAAGTGTGAGGCCAACTCCTTAGGGCTCATTGTCATCCCTGTCACACCTTAGGGGGCCCTGCACAAAGTCTCCCAAAGAAGGAAAGGTGTGTGTGTTCTTAGCATTCCTCCGTTTTTCCTTTTGTTCTGGTTTGAATGAAACGAGTAATTATTGAGGAAAATGCCATTTTAATAGAATACTTTACATTCTGTTTAAAATGAAAAAAAAAAAAACACCATGAATTGCACAGTACTGTGTTCACAAATGAAGGAGTGGTGAAATGCCTTTTAGTAACTCCAGAGCGCACAAAATGTCATTTGGTGGCTGTTGAGCTGATAATGCTAAATTATAATATTTTAAACGGTGCTGGTTCAGTAATGGTCTATTTGAATAGCTTCTAATAGAGCAGGTGTATTAATCAGTAATTCTGTAAACATCCCAATTGTAATTGGGGGATTTAATTTGGGTTAAGTAAAAAAAAAATATTTAAGGGACAAAAGAGAAAAAATTAAGTGTTTTAAAGACATTAATCTGAGTATTTAAGACTCAATGTAATACTAATACATTGAGTCGTACCTGATTTAAATGGAAACTGAAATACCTCTTGCCAGATTGCTGGAAAAATGGAGTCACCATCCAAGGCGTGTGCAAGTGATCCAACAGAAATATTCAGTAAGCACCGAAGAATGTTTCGAGGCCTTTCGTTTCTTTTGTTTTAATTAAATTTTGTTTTTATTCAATCAGCAAAAATCTATGGCCATCTCCACCCCACCCCCCAATTGAGATAGAAAAAACTCCTGTTATAAATATATTTAATCAAGCAAAACAGATTTTTGCGTTGGCCATGTCCAAAAGGTGAACATACACATGTATATGTGTATACATGTATATCTGTACATACATAATGCACGTGCATTTATATGTCTCATTCTTCATCTCTCTGTTAGGCATGGTTTACCATATGTCCTCTGGAGTCATTACCATGTGTCCTCTGGTTCGGCATTTTAATATATTGTTATCCTTGTATAGCTGTTCTCCTGGTTCTGTGTACTTCACTCGGTATCCCAGGTTTCTCTGAAACCATGCCCTTCATCATATATTACAGCACAGTAGTATTTTAGGACACTTAGATACCATAACTTGTTCAGCCATTTCCCAATTGATTGGCGTTTCGTTCCCTGCACCCACTCCAGTTCCCAATTCTTTGCCACCTCAAGAGGAGGTATAGATATTTTGGTACATCCTTAGAGGTTCTTTTGCTTAGGATCCATCCATCTCTTAATTTATCCTCTGTTAAAAAACATCTTTGCTTGGACTTTTACCCTGTTTAATGAAGCAAAACTCAGGACAATAAGAATTAAAAGAAGTTTATTATAATTCACAGAGAGCTGGTCATGGACGATCAGCAGGCTTCAAGGTGGGACCAGTTTTTATTGGTAGCTTTAGTAATGAGATAAAGACCAACAGGGTGGGGTCCTTGCATCTCAGTTCCTCCATAAGGTAGCAAGTACAGGACAGTTTCCAGGTATATACAGGTAGGAGATGACTTGACCAGGAGATTGGGTGATGCCTCCCCTTAACACTGATTGATAAGCAGATCTGGGAACAGTGGGCCACTGAGTCAGCATAGCTTTCAATACTTCCCTTTAATTCCTTCTTTTCTCTCTTTTCTTTCCCTGCTGAATAAAATATATTTCTGTACCCAGATGTATGCACATGCCTGTATTCTTCCCTCTTTTGACCAATTCAGATGAGAGTGAAGGTTTAAGGGTCAGTCAAGACCTCTACCACTGCCTCATCTATATAAACTCTCCACACCAAAGATGTGAGAGAATTTTCCCTAACCTTCCTTTCTTTCTCTCTCCCGCCCCTGCCCCATGTCTGCCTCTTTGGCTCCCTGTCCATTTTTTTTTTTTTCCGGATCATAACAGAGCCACTAACAGGCCTTCTAATTAGAACCTTTTTGACACTAATGATGATGAGAGTCAGAAAGGACATGTGTATGTCCCCCTCCCCCACTGGAATGTAAGCAGTTTATTTTTGTTTAATTACTTGTGATCACTCACAAAGTTCTCTTCCCTCCTGTGTTAGACTTCAAAGTTTCTTCATAGCTCTGGTCTTTTCATCAGGAATGCTTGGAAGTCTTCTGTTTTGTTAGAGGCTCATTCCCCCTCCTCTCTGCTCCTGCTCCATGACTGTGCTCATGTCTTCTGGGTTAGTTGTTCTTGGCTGTGGGCCTAGAATGCCTTTTGGAATATGGCCCTGCAAATTCTTTGCTCCATTGTGGTGGTGGTGGGGAGGGGCCTACTGAATTGTGTTCGATCCTGAATGTGGCTCCTCATACTTGACTTCTTTCTTTCTGGCTGTGTTTTCTCTTCTACCTGGAAGCTCTGATGTTTGGCTGTCATGCTCCTGGGAGTTTTCACTTTGGGGTTTCTTTCAATAGCTGATCAGTAGATTCTTTCTATCTCACTTCACTCTTTGCTTCTAAGAGATCTAAGTCTTCTAAGATTTCTTGAAATAAGATATTTAGCCTCTTTGTTTTTTGTTTTGCCATGACTTTCAAGTAGTCCAGTGATTCTTAAATTTTTCTCCATCATCTGTTTTTTAGGTCAGTTGTTTTTGCTATGAGATACTGTACATTTTCTTCCATTTTTTTAGTCTTTTGATTTTATTTTAATATTTCTTGTTGTGTCATGGAGTCACTAGCTTCCACTTGGTCCATTTTAATTTCCCAGAAGTTTTTTGCTTGGGTAGGGTTTTGTACCTCTTGTATTAAGCTGTTAACTCCTTTTCCAATTCTTCTATAGGTCTTACTTTTTTCCATTTTTTTCCTCTAGCATTTTATTTCATTTATAAAAACATTTGAAAAACCCTTACTTCATCTCTCCCAGTAATTCTAGTTGAATTTGTGCCCAGGCTGTATTTTTCTTTGAGGCTTTGCTTGCATATGTTTTGGACTTTGTGTCTCGAGTGTCCCTGGCCCTGTAACGGTTTTTCATGGTGAGATTCTTTTTTTTGTCTGCTTGTGCTTCCAGCCTCCATCCTCACTGTGGACCTTATTTTCAGGCTGGGTCCTTTCTGGAGGCTCCTTGCAGTTGCTTTCTTGAGGTATTGAGTGTTGGGCTATTCACGTTTCTCAGGGCCATCTCAGGCTGGTGACCTGCCAGCTGCCAGTGTTCTCAAAGAGCAGACTTCCTGCCCTGGTTATTTTTCCACAGGTTTCAGACTGGGCTAGAAGTTGGAACTCAGATCAGTTCTGTTCCCCATGCTATTTGCCTCTGAACTTGGTTTTTGCTGGGTATCCACCATAGCATTCCTTGATCCTAAATGCCTACCTAAATCCTAAATCCTACCTGCAGCTACCCTTCTTAGTCCCCCATAGATCTCTGACCCAGAACTCAGTAGTGAGTGACAAAGTGGCCACCTGTATGAATCTGGAACCTCCTCTTGTTCTGGTACAAAGCCACAGTCCTCTTTCTGTCCCTAGGCACTGGGATGTTCTACATGGCATATCCGCGGCCAGGCTGTCTCCAGTGTCCACAGACCTTTCTGTTTGTTTCCCTGTGCAAACATAGGCTGAAAAAATGACTCACTATAACTTTAAAAAAAAATTTTCCCATCAGGGGAGTTTCTTTGGCCTAGCAATTGAGGTTGGGGGAGATCACACTAAATTTCCAGCTCTTCTACCATCCTGAATCCTCTTTTCATTTTTTCAGGGTCATATTTAGATCATTTCTACATGAAAATTTTTTTTTAAAAAACTTTCAAAAGAGAAAAAAAGATTGATCTTGTGGTCAGTTCAGTTGTTCTTCAGTTGTGTCCAATACTTCAAGACCCCTTTTGTGGTTTTCTTGGCAAAGATACTGAAGTGGTTTGCCATTTCCTTCTCCATCTCCTTTTACAGATAAGGAAACCAAGACAAATGAGATGAAGTGACTTGCCCAGAGTCATACAGCTAGTAAGCATCTGAGGCTGTGTTTGAATTCAGGAAGATGAGTCTTCCTGATTCCAAGCCCAGCGCTCTGTGTATTATGGTGCTGTCTAGCTGCTCACTGGTAGAAATGGGATATCTGATACAGAAAGTAGTGAAGATGCTATCCAGTGTAGATTTCCATCGTGCCTCTCTGCCATAGAGTGGTCAGAGCAAACTCTGTGTACTTTGTCCAGCCCTTGTTTCAGAAATTCTTCCCTCTTGTCTCAGTCAGCTCTGTAGGTTCCATTTCAAGGAATTCTTCTTCTTTAGCTGTGAGGGGGGAGATAGGAGTCATGGAAAAACACAAAGAAGCCAATGCTGAATTTGAAATGGTGTGGTGTGGTAGGGAGGCTGGAAAGTCTGTCTTATTGGTAAAAAATTGGTTGCTTTTTGCTCCCTGGTCTCTCCCTTGTACATATTAATAATATGAATAAGTTGCATTAGTAAGAGGTCATGAGCCACAAACAGGAGCAATTTACATAAACCAAGGCAACGTGATGGAGTAGCAGGAAGAGAAGTCAGATAAATTTGCCTACCACATGCCCTTCACAATGCTATAGAAAACACAGATGGAATTCTGAGTAGGAAATCCAAGAAAAAGTCATAGTTTGGAGTAATTTGGGTAGACATAGAGAGGCCTGTGGACACTGGTGATAGGTTCCAGTCTGGAGCATGCTTTGAGGAGTGTTGTCACATACAGGGATTGAGAGAGAGCTAAGCCTGAGCACCAAGGCGAGAAGAGGTCCTAGGGTTACATGCAGAGTGCAATGTCATCTGGCATCTCTGTTGTCCACTCCCCAGTTCTGAGTCACAGATTGTAGACTGACAGAGGAGGGGGCCTGCACCTAGGAGTGGTCATGGTGGGTCCTGGCTGTATACTGAGCAGAGGAAGTTCTAGCCTCCAGGGCAGGAATCCCAAACTTGTCGTTCAGTCACTCTGAATGTGCAAGTCTCCTAGTAACTGCTCCAAGTAGGGATAAGCCAATAGACCAAACCTAGGTGGGGAATTTGCAGAGTATAGACCAGGAGAGGAATGAGCAGATACCGCAGATCACATCACTTTGAGAGTATAGAAAACTGTCAGACCCTCAGCTTGAGTTGTGAATGCAGCAGAAAGACATGAAGGATAGAAGTTCAGCCCAGTCAGTCACTCCAGAAGTGTGTACAAATCTGCCCTAAAATAAAGTCCAAAGTCAGGAAGTGGGCTAGAGGAATGAGCTAGAATGGTGACAGGGATGCATGCTCAGGACACAAACTCAGAAGAAGAGAATGACTTAAAATCATCGGTAAGGCAAGCCTCAAAGACAAATTCAGCTTGGACACAAGTCTAACAAGAATTCCTAGAAGATATAAAGCAAGAGCTGAAAAAAAAGAGCTACAAATGATTTTTAAACCAAGTGAGAGCAGTAGAGGCAATAATGGGAAAAGAAATGAAAACTATGGAAAGAAAGGCATGAAAAGAGAATTAACAATTTGGACCAACAGGTACAAAACCTTATCCAAGAAAATACATTAATATTGCTGTTCCACTACCAAACCAGTATTTGTAGTGGTTTTCTTTCCTTGAGGCCTCTCTACTCTTGCTCCTCCTCACACATGACCTTCCAACACCCATATCCATGCCTGGAATGCACTACCTTCCTACCTCCACTTCTTGGAATCCATAACTTCCTTTAAAGCTTAGCTCAAGATCTGCCTCCTATATCAGGCTTTTCCAGATTCTCTGACAGCTGCTAATGCCCTCCCATCCTGAAGGTAACTGGTATTTCTGCATACAAAGTATATTTTGTATATCTATACTTATATGTTGGCATGTGCTGGTAAATATTTAATAACTGACTCTCTGGAAAAAGAAGGATATGTGACACACTTTCAAATTTAAACTGAATTGTTAACATTTTTCTCCATCACTTTCTCAAGTCTAGACAAGCAATAGAAAAATAAATCGTGCCCTGATTTGGAGCATTTGTCAGTTTCTGAGGTTCAAACGCTCCCGCTGAAATTGAAAGTCAGCTTTTTTGAACCAAGACAAGCTGGCCCCAGTGGGCCGCTGCCCAGTGTGTGTACGCGCTTTCCTGAAAAGAACAGAAGCTTCTTGAGAGCAGGAAGGGGCTATTTTGTGTCTTGGCAGCATAGTGCTTGATATATACCAGGCACTTTGTATGTTTGTTGATTAGTAGATTGTTAGTAAGTGCTGAAAATTCTCCATACAAATCCCGGGCCCTCCCTTAGCTCTGTTCCTGACTCTCTGGTCTCATCCATCTTGCCCCCAAAACCTCTCCTTCCTGGGAGATTCCTCTGCCCTTGCATCTGGCTTCTGTGATTGGTGAGTTTCTCACAGTATGTCCATTTTGAGGAAGTGCCCAGGCCCAGGACAGCCTCACTCATTCCACTCCTGTTCTGGCACATTCCTGACATGCTTCCAGAAGGACCTTTCCCCCTTCTGTTTCTGTTCCCTTTTACACACTTCCCTCATTAGGCTGGAAGCTCTTAGAGGGCAGGCACCGGCTTCCTTTTTTGTTCTTTCAGTTAATTCTATGATACCATTTGAGAATTTTCATTTATTCCAAAGTGACTGATAGATTGGGGAACATAGTTTGAGTTTTTTGTTTGCTCATGCTTGATTCCATCCAGAGAAACCATATAAGAACGCACATAACTGTGTCTCCTAACTCCTAAGCTCCAACCCTTTGATGGCTGTTTCCACAATCAGAGCTAACATATGGTGCCTACTATGGGACAGGCACTGGGCTAAGGACTCTACAAATGTTATTTCATTTGATCTTTACAGCCCTGGTAAGTGGGTGCTCTTATTATTCTCACTTCACAGATAAGGTAACTGAGGCAAACACAAGTTATTTGCTTAATTTAAGGTCATACACATGATAATCTGAGGTGGCATCTGAACTCAGAACTTTGTTTCCAGGTGTAATGCTCCATCTACTGTGCCACCTAGCTTCCACGAGCAAACTTCAGGTCTTTGTCAAGGCAAAATGCCCTATTGAAGGTATATCTTCTAGTACAGGAGGAGCTGGGCTGGAGAAGGGACTCTACCTCTCTCCCTTCTCACCTACTTACCACCTTGCCCGAAGCCTTGGCTACCTCGACTTCAGACTGTGCCAGCTGTGGGAGCCAGGGCAAGGCCATGGGCACCACCACCCCTTATGTTAGTATTTATGTACTTCTTAAACATTTACTTGACATGTATCAAACTGTGTCCTGCTGTTTTAAAAAATGCTTTGTGTGCCATTGATAAAATTTCTGAGGGTCATGCCTTTAATTTCATTGCCCCCAAAAGCTCTGAGGTTTATATTGCCAGATTATGTCCATCAGTCAGTCAGTAAACAGCCAGGAATTCAGGGCCACTGGATCTAAGAATAAGTGTAAGAGGATAGGAAAGACAGGAGGAGGTCAGTTTATGAAGGACTTTGAACCCCAAGTGGAGGATTTTGCATTAGATCCTGCACTTTATCACATGGGACAAGAGTAAAGCAGGAAAGAGTGGGAGAAGGCACCTGACTGATGGGAGATAAGGAAGAGGGGACTTGTGCAAAGGGCCTCAGTTTTGTTCTGTAAAATATGACTTTCTCGAAGGTCTTATCCAAGAGAGTAAGGGATGGGGGAGTCACTGAAGGTTTGAGCAGGGATGAAACAGCAGCTGGGTGGTGCAAGTGGATAAAGCACTTGGCCTGGAGTCAGGAAGACCTGAGTTCAAATCCAGCCTCAGATACTAGCACTGTGACCCTGAGCAAGTCACATCACCCTGTTGCCTCAGTTTCCTCATCTGGTGGATGAGCTGGAGGAGGATATGGCAAGTATCTTTGTTAAGAAAACCCCAAGTAGAGTCACAGAGTTGGACAGGACTGAATAACCTCTTCAAGAAAGTTTAGAAGAGCCTCTTTGGTGCCATAGGAGGCGATGCAGAAGACAGCCTACATTCAAATCTACCTCAGACACTTACTAGATGTGAGTCCCTGGGCTAATCACTTAGGCACTGGCTGCCTCAGTTTCCTGAACTCTAAGATAGGGATATTAATAGTACCTACTTCAGAGGGTTGCTTCGAGGATAAAGGGAAATGACATGAAGTGCCAAGCTTAAAGCACTGTATGAATGCTAGTTATGATTACCTCTGAGAAGTTTGATCGAATTCTAACACTTTAACTCATGGATTCTTAGTCTCCAGTTATTAACATAGCTTAGTCATCTGTTCACAGCTTTAAAAGGGAAACATCGAAACCATTTGCCAAATGGATTGATGAGTCAGTGACTTGCTGAAAGTGGTGTGGTACTGGAGGACTAGACAGAGGGGCTGAGAGCCGAAGGATCTGGGTCTTCCTTCCAGGTGTTACTGATACTGCGACCAGGAGCAAATCACTTCCTAAGCCTTAGTTTCCTCAGGTGTAAAAGCAGCAGATTAGCTTTGATGATCTCCGAAGTTCTCTTTAATCAAAGAGAAACTTGATTTATATGTGTAGGGAAAGCCATGTTTACTGATGTTCCGGTACCTTGATATGGTGATGCATGTACATGAGGCATTTGACATGACTAGAGAAGATCTCTATAGGAGGGTGCTAATAATCATTATATTTCTCTAGGACTTTATTTTTGGAAACCTCTTACTTCCTTTGATCCTTAGATTATTTTTACTTTACAAATAAGGAAACAGGTCCAGAGAGGTGAAGTGACTTGTTCAGTTAGAGTCATCCAGCCAGTGAGCCAAGAGTAGTTCTTACTCCCTACTCCTTTCCTCCTTTAGTAGGTGGCTGCTGTTTCGTAAGGGGCTGGTTGCACAGATAACAGAATCATACCATTGAAAATAATCTCACTTATTATAATAATAACATGTTTTGTATTTCAGTAGAGCACACCCATTCAGAAAGTCCAAAGCATTTTGCAGACAAAACCAGAGCCTTCTGTCGTTTCCCTGAAGCCGTTACTGCGGATATTTTTCACAGGGCCCCATGACTGGGTCTATTATGGCAGTAGAATCATTGCCCTAACTTGACCGGGACAACATATTCTGTTGAAGTTGCTGTACTTTTACAGAAGTCTTGAATTTAAAAAGTGTTTCTATAAACTGAGGTAACATGGAACATGTTTAAAAAACAGAACCTGGTGGTCCCCCTTTTTTGGTTACCGTGTCTTAATTTCTTCCCCTCCATGTAACTTCCAGTATACTCAAAGCTCATGTATAGACGTAGCTCCATCTTTTGGAAAAGGTCTCTCCCAGGCCGGTGATGTTATCCTAGCTGCCTGCTGCCTCTGAAACTCGGCTTCTTGCCTGCCTTCCCCGAGCCGATGTGGTGGCACTAAGACCCAGAAATCCTTGCTCTGCTTGCTGGAGCTGGGCAGGCTCTGCTAGCCCAGAAGGGAAGGAAGTCATTAGTGCAGACTGAGCAGGCGAGTTGGGTTCTTGCAGGATTTCCTTCCAGCTTTTCCCTACCAAGGTTCTTGGGAATTCAAAAACAAAAACAAAAACAAAACAGAACCCCCCCAGATCCCCCGAACAACACCCCCCCAAAGCTTAACAAGCCACCCAGACACACTGACCAAGTTTTCCCCTGTTGACAGCTTTTGGGGGAGTGGAGGCATTTCGGGAAGGGCTGAGCCTTGTAAGCAGGCAAGCCTCCGAGAAGGAAGAGCAGCCGCGAGAAGAAGCCCGGGTTACAGACACGTCTTTGGGACGGACTTGGCTGCATTTTCCAAACGAGAAAGCTGCTGCAGGCTGCGCCGCGGGGCCGCTCTGCCCGCTGCCTCGGGCTCTTGGGAGAGGAGGAGCCTTCGCCCAGAGGGGCTCGGATGGCAGGAGCGACGCTGCCTTGCTGCAGCCCAGCAAAGAGCACCTCTTTTTTCCAGGCTCTTCTCTGAAGGGGGATCCCTCCCTGCCTGCCGGCCGGGGAGCCTGCGGCGGCGGCCGTGGAGGAGGCGGCCGGGCCGGCTCCATCCGTAGCCTCCAGCCCGCTGGGACCATGCCCCGTTCGGGCCGCCGCGCTGCCCCCTGACGGGGAGCCTGCCTGAGGCTCGGGGCGCTGCTGCCCAAGGACGACGAGACCAGCCTCCGGCCCTGCCCGCCCGCCCAGCGGCGGCTCCTGGGCTCGGTCCCTGAGCCTGGCCAAGCACTCGGGCTGGCCGGGAGGCAGCATGCCCTGCAGTGGTGGCCGCCCGGCCCCTGCCCCGCGCCCGCAGCCAGCCCCTTAATGCCCCCCCTCCCGGCTCTACAAATATGATGAAATGGCAGCCCCGGAAGAAGGTAAGCGTCCGTGCCAGGGGCCTGGGGGGCGCCCCGACGTGGGCTGGAGCCAGGGGCGCGCGGCTGGATCGAGCCGGGCCGGGAGGCGTCCCGCTGGGCTGGGCTGGGCTGGCCGGGGGAGGAGGCTCTCAAGTTTGCCCCTCTTGGCCACCCGCCCACTCGGGACTCAGAACCCCGTAGGAGCCAGGCCTCGGGCGGCGCGGGGCGGGGGCGAGGCTCCGCCTAGCCGGGGGCTCGGGAGGGGTGGCCAGAACTCCCCTGGGGCAGTGGGAGCTGCGGTCGCTCTGCAGGTGGGTGCCCGCGGCCCGAAGGGGTTAATGCGGCTCGGGGCGCTTCTCCCGGGCCCCGCTGGGGGGCGAGCCGGCCCTGGACAAGCCCAAGTGGCCCAACAGATGGTGTCCCAGGCGAGCCCGAGCGCCCAGACCCGGGGCCGGGTGTGTGTGTCTGTCTGTGTGTGTATGTGTGTATGTCTGTGTGTGTATGTGTGGGTGTGGGTGTGTGGGTGGGTGGGTGTGTGGGTGGGTGGTATGTGTTCTAGAGTGCTCCTCCTGATTCGTGCAGCGCGCAGTCAGCATTCCTTGGACTGCAGTGTGTGTGTGTGTGTGTGTGTGTGTGTGTGTGTGTGTGTGTGTGTGTGTATGTGTGTGTGTGTGTACACAATCTTTGTGCAAGGCTATGTGTATGAACAAGTGAGAGGCAGCGTGTCAGGGCGTGTGTTGTGAGGCATCGATGGGGGGGAAGGGGAGGGGGCAATTTTCTTTTTGCGAGATTTTTTCCTAATATGGCTCCTTTGTTGAGAACTCGGAAAAAAATCCAGTGGTTCTATCAAAATAAATTGCTATTGGTCACAGAACTAGCGTTTGCAAGGATGGGACTGGTCCCTAGCGCAGGACTTGGAGGAGACAGCAGTTCTCCGCAAGTTATTGCTCTGCTTGAACCTGAGCACCTCTGGGCTAACTTGCCTGCCTGAAGAAGATAACCATTAGGTCAGCCCCGTGGTTCCCTGCTTAGCCTGGCTTTTTTTTTTTTATTTGTTTGGCTGCGGTTTATGTTGCCTAGAATTCTTCTAAGGGAAAACGAAGCGGATCCAGCACTCGTGTGTGCCCCTCCTCACCCGCTGCCCCACTCCTCACCCGCTGCCAGGCGTAGTCCACTAGTACTAGCAGAAAGGGCTCTTTCTTTGTGGCCCGATGTGCAATATATACCGTGTTTTGCTTCAGGTTAGAAATGCAAATCATGTGTGAAATGAATGAGAGGGTATTGTGTTCAGTTTGATCACCAGATCCAGTGGCCAGCCCTGTCCCAGGATGGCCCCATCCCAGTCAATTGAAAGGCCTCCTGTTAGAGCTAATTGATTAGCGTTTCCCCTCTGACATTGTGTCTCCCTCATTCAGCAGCTTAGGATATCTCACATATTAGTGTTTAGATTTCCGTTAACAGTGAGATTGGTTTTCCTTATTTTATTTGGGAGTCAGTGTATTCCTTCCCCCTTCAAATGTGCTAGAACCCAACCTAGAAGCCAGACGGAAACATAAAAAGGAAGGGGGACAGAACCCAGTGCAAAATGAAGGAATTCAAAAGGCTTTTGCCTGTTTGTGTCCAAAGCCTTCCACTCCTTTTCCTGCATATCTTGAAGTATTACCTTCAAGATGTCTGCAAACTGTATATTCCTAAGTGTCTGTTTTTCCAGTTGTACCTGATGTGCAGTAACTCCTGTGGTTCTGACTATGGAAAACCCTCTGGGCACTGGTTACAGAGGATTGCTTGAACCACTGAAGTATTATTCCTGGCAGTCAGGTGCGAAATTTCTGGCTCTGGAAGATTCTGTTTTCAAGTGTCAGAATTCACTCTGCAGTATTTACTCATTCGGAAAATAGCAGAATGGCTATTCCAGAAAGGTTCTGTTTGTTCCTTGTCCTAATGGTCCCTTTAAATTTCTCATCAAATGTTACAGGATTTACATTTGATTCCTAATTATATTTAGGGGAATTGAAAATAACCCAAGCTAGCAATATTTCCTGAATATTTACTTGGCAGTTTGAGAACAATTCCTGCTGCTTCTGCATCGGAAGCTGTCTTGAAAGGAACTTAATAGTCCTGTATAGCCGTCAGTGAAAGATGATGAAAAGTCTTCAAGAGACTGGGTTTATTTTCTTATTCTTGCCAAGGTAGCCACATGATCATTACTATGACTTGCTATGCTGACACATCGGCAGGGGAAGAGTCACTTGCCATGTGTTTTACTGAAGTGTATCATGAAAACCATTTAGACTGAAGATGGAAAGTGATACTTCATTCTCTTAGTATTGATGTAATTTTAACAAAGCTTGGAAGACCATCCTCGTATGTAGCCTCAAGCAGCATTTATTTACAATTGGGCAGAAAATGATCGATTACAGTGGCTTGCTATCACTTTCCCTTGTCAACCATTACTGGAGCTGGCTTTTGTAAATGTTGGGCTCAGGGTAAAAGAGTGCCCATGGTCTCCAGATTTATGAGTGGAGTGTCTGATGAAGCATCTAGCTGACTGGGGTGCATAATTGAAGAGAAATCCTCTCTCCTCCTTTCTCCTGTGTACTTACAGTGGTAAGCCAAATATGTAGATTCCAGGGATGGGCACTGGTGTGTACAAACTGACTCTCAATTTCATAAGGTTACCCTTTTAGACAAGACATTCTAACCTTAGGGCCCTCATGAGACTTTACTGTAGTGTGCCCTAGGACCCCACTAAACACCAAGACCAAGGGCTGTTCAGATACTGGTTATGATTTCTACTCATTTCCATCCATTTTCCCTCATGTAGCTGTCAGAATGACTTTCTAGTGCTCAGGTCTGCCCATGGCCCTCCCCTATTCAGAAGCTTTCTGTAGCTCACTCTTGTCTTTTGGGTAAAGACAAACTGATTTTGTATTTAAGGCTCTATTTCATGTGGCTGAAGCCTAGCTTTGCAGCCGTATTTCATTTTATATTCCTTCACACAGTCCACAGTTCATTCCCCTGGACTGCTCGTGTTCATTACATTCTTGCCTCCATGTGTCAGCTCCGTAGTTCAGTGAATGGAGTATTTGACCTGTACTCAGGAAGAACTGGTTGGAAATCTGTCTTCAGATGCTTATGAGCCGTGTGTCTCAGGGCAAGTCACTTTCCTTTTTTCCCTTAATTTCCTCAGTGCGGGTAATGATAAATAGCACTTGCCTCCCTGCCTGAGATTGAATGAGATAACATTGGCTAAGCTCTCTGCAAGTATTAAAGTGTCATTATGATTATTCTTTTTGCTATGTCTCTTTTCTGCCTCTCACATCCTACTTTGTTTTATACTTATGTGAGTTTATGTCATAGTTTTACAAATAGATCCTAAGCTTCTTGAGGGTATCATTCCTATCATACTTAGCAGTTGCTAAGCATCATTCACTTCCATGGATAGCATAGCAGTTGCTAAGTGTCTATGGAAGTGAATGATAAGAATGCTGTTAACATTGTATAACATATTTTTGAAAGCTTGGGGCTATTTTTTGCTTACTAAAATTGTTTAAAATCCTTTGGCTTTTTATTTTGGGTTTACTTATTCCTTTTAGAGCTCTTCTACCTTTCCACTCCCACTCCACATTTCTCTTGGCTTCTCTTCTCTACTTAGGTCACATATGTTGAGGTTCTGCACTGAATACAGTGAGAACATCGAAATGGAATGTGTACATTATCCCACTGAAAGGGATTGGTGGCCGGGGGCTGGGCAGTGCTGTGTGTGTGTGTGTGTGTGTGTGTGTGTGTGTGTGTGTGTGTGGACAGGATGAGAGGATGGTGACTCTTTAGTCTGGGAAGTGATAGGATTTTGGTCTCTGATGTTATAAATGGTCTAGACAGGGTGAACCCAGCAGGCTTGTTTGCCGTCTCTCCAAGTAGCTGATAAACAGCAACAGCTACCAAGTCTACGGCAATTCAAGGTTTCAGCAGATCTGCCCTCCCCACTCATACCCTAACAGCTCCATGAGTTGAGTAGTACCAGTATAATCACTCCATTTTCACAGCTAAGAAAAACTGAGTCTTAGAGAAATCATGGGATTTTCCAGTCATCAGTGTCAGGGCTTGTCCTTAGACTCCTGTCCTCTGACTAGATGAGAGCCATTGCTCTTTCCTTGTCGCCACCTCCTCCTCCCTCCCTCTGCCTCTACTCCCTTTGTTGTCCAGCACTTTGCCTTCACTGATCACTAAGTGATCTGTCCTTCCTCTGAACTCTCACAATTCTTAAATGTGCCAAAGGAGCACAGTGGAAGTGTGAGTGTCCCCAGAGACTCCCTTCAACCCGTTTTACTGACTCCTTCTCCCGTGGTTCCCTCAGTGTATATAGAGATAACTCCCAAGGTGGCTTAGTGGATAGAGCCCTGGTCCTGGAGTCTGGAAGTCCTGAGTTCAAATATGGCCCCAGATACATACTAGAAGTGTGACCTTGGGCAAGTCACTTAACCTCTCTTGGCCTCATTTTCCTTAACTGTTTAATGGGGATAATAGCATCTACCTTGCAGGATTTGTTTGAGGTTCAAATAAGATGATATTTTAAAAGCATTTAATCCAGTGTCTGACAAAAGTAGGCTTTCTATAAGTGTTTATTCCCTTTCCCTTCTTAAGTTTTTGTCTGTGTTCTTTTTGTATCCCTCCAGTAGACTGTAAGCTCCATGAGGGGAAAGATTGGCCATTTTTCATCCCTAGTACCTGGCACAGCTCCTGCATGAACTTAATAGAAGTGTCTGGAATTTAATTATATGATGGTATTTATCTTTGTGTGGATATTTTGTTTTTTCTTTTCACTCTGCAATAAACTTCTGGAGATCAGGGTCAATGTCTTATACATTGTATCTCTAATACCGCTTATCACAAAGCCTTCCACATAGTAGGTGGTTAGTAATTATTTGGGTGTTGGTTGATTTAGGACGAATGAAACAACGTTTTACTTTGTACATTAGTTAGCAAATATTATTTTTCAAGAAACATTTATTAAGTGCCTCTTTTGGAAAGCATTTTGCATAGTGGATAGAGGGTGGGACTTGTCAGAAAACCTTGGATTCAAATCCGGTCTTAGACACTTACAAGAGATGTGACCCTGGAGCAACCACTTAAGCGCTTTGAACTAAGTTCTTCATCACAAAAATGGTGATGATAATGGCATGTATCTCACAGTTATCATGATGGTCAAATGAGATATAACATGTAAATGATTTTTCGAACATTTAAGTTAGTATCAATCAGTAAACATTTATTAAATACCTACTATGTGTCAGACACTGTGCTAAGTAAAGCACTGAGAATACAGAAAGAGGCAGAGACAGGTCCTGTCCTCAAGGAACTTCCAATCTAATGGAGAAGATGACAAGCAAACAAATATGTACAAAACAACCTATTTACAGGATAAGTAGGAAATAATTAGAAGGAAGCATAAGAATTAAGAGAGACTGGGGAGACTGCTTGCAGAAGGTGGGATCTTAGTTGAGGTTTGAAGGGGGCCAAGAGGTAGAAATGAGAAGGGAGAGCATGCTGGGCATGAGGAACCTAAGTCCCACAGCTCAGAGATGGTGCCATGTTTGGGGAATAGCTGGAGGCCAGAGAAGAGAAAGTGAATAGCTCAGTACAGGCAGATGACAGGGCATGAAGAGGAGTAACATGAAATAAGGCTGAAAATGTATTGTTGGTTGATAAAGTTGGAAGGTAGGAAGAGGTTAGGCGATGAAGGACTTTCAGTGCTAAGCAGAGCATTTGTAATTTAATCCTGGAGGTAATGGGGAGCCACTGGAGCAGGGG
Source organism: Notamacropus eugenii (assembly GCF_028372415.1). Lineage (NCBI taxonomy): Eukaryota > Metazoa > Chordata > Mammalia > Diprotodontia > Macropodidae > Notamacropus > Notamacropus eugenii. Next base: position 17,289,361 of record NC_092875.1, read on the forward strand.
AGGTGACATGGTTGGACCTGTGCTTTAGGAAGATCACTTTGGCAGCTGAATAGTGGAGGGATTGGAGTGGGGAGAGACTTGAGGCAGGCAGATCGCGCGCCCCCCCCCCCCCCCCCCCCCCAGCAGGCTATTGAGATAGTCCAGATGTGAGGTGATGAGGGCCTGTACTGGAGTGGTGTCAGTGTGAGAGAAGAAAAGGAATGTATTTGAGAGATGTTGCAGAGATGAATCCTGGGCCCCTAGCAACATATTGGATGTGGTGGGGAGGGGAGAAAAAATGAGTGGAAAATGACATCTAGGTTTGGAGCCTGAGGGACAGAGAAGATCGTGTTGCCTTCTACAGTAGGCGAAAGTGGGGAGGGTTTAAGGGAAAAGGTCATTAGTTCTATTGACGATGTCTACTAGGCATCTAGTTCTAGATGGCTGAAAGGCAGGTGGAGATGTGAGGTTGGAGGTCAGCACAGAGACTGGGGCAGGAAAGGTAGATTTGAGAATCATCAGCATAGAGATGGTCATTCAATCCATGGGAGCTGATGAGATCACCAAGTGAAGTGGTAGAGAGAACAGGGCCCAGGATGGAGCCTGGAGGGACACCTACAGTCAGAGGGTGTGATCTGGAGAAGGATCAAGCAAAGGAGACAGAGAGGGAGCAGTTTGGAGGGCGGGGGAGGGAGGGAGGGAGGGAGAGAGAGAGAGAGAGAGAGAGAGAGAGAGAGAGGGAGAGAGAGAGAGAGAGAGAGAGAGAAAGTGAGAGAGACAGAGAGAGAGACAGAGAGAGAGGGAGGGAGGGAGGAGGGAGGAGAGAGAGAGAGAGAGAGAGAGAGAGAGAGAGAGAGAGAGAGAGAAAGTGAGAGAGACAGAGAGAGAGGGAGGAGGGGAAGGGAGGGCGGGGGAGGGAGGACGGAGAGAGAGAGGAGAGAGAGAGAGAGAGAGAGAGAGAGAGAGAGAGAGAGAGAGAGAGAGAGAAGGAGAGAGAGAGAGAGAGAGAGAGAGAGAGGAGGGAGGGAGGAGAGAGAGAGAGAGAGAGAGAGAGAGAGAGAGAGAGAGAGAGAGAGAAAGTGAGAGAGACAGAGAGAGAGCGGAGGGAGGGAGGAGGGAGGGACGGAGAGAGAGAGAGAGAGAGAGAGAGAGAAGAGAGAGAGAGAGAGAGAGAAAGGAGAGAGAGAGAGAGAGAGGGAGAGAGACAGAGACAGAGAGAGAGAGAGAGAGAGAGAGAAAAGAGCAGTCCTGAAAACCTGGAGAGAAGAGAGTATTAAGCAGAGAGGGATCAAGTGTCAAAGGCTGTAGAAATGTCGAGAATGAGAGTGGAGAAAAGGCCATTGAGTTTGACCTATCAAGTGTTGTGTAAATGCCATTTGTTTACTTAGTATTTTTTCTCCCATTCTCATCTTTATATTTGATGGAGCTTAAAAAAAACAGATCTGGGCTATGTCACTATCCCACTATTGCTTTTTAATGTTTTATATTAGGTGAACTATTACACAGATGGATAAAATGACTGCTTTTTGTTACTGAATAAAAGTGTTGGGAGGGGAGCTCATCTTGCATAGGCTCCCCGAAAGCATCTTTGGGAGCAAATTTTCAATCCTAAACTGAAAACACAAAGACTCCATATTTTTGCATTTGTTTGTATCTTTAGCACTTAGCACTGTACTAGGCACACAGTGTTTAAGAAATGCTTGTTAACTGAACTGCATATTGACAAATTTTTAATACATAAAACATGACCTACCAGGTCATAGCTTCTATTATACCTGCTAGAAGATTGTACTAAAAACATTTAAATATGCTACTTTTATGGCATTTTATCTTCACCCAGACCATTCCTAGTCTGATCTATCCATTCAAGTTCTTTATCTTCTGGCAAGCCAGGGCATGACTTGGCATCATTCTCTTGGCACTGGTCTCTTCCAGGAGGTTTTTTCAGAGGTCACCACCAGCCCTTTGGATCAGGGTCTCCCACCCTTGAAGGCAGATGCCAAGTTAGAAATTTCTACCTCAGATTTCTATTTAGTCACCCATAGTTAAGCAAAGGAAAAAAGCCCACATTTGAGGTGTGACCTTAAGCTCCCCTGCACAGACTCAGGACTCATGGAATGTGCTGGCCAGTGCCATTGCTGTAGAGCTCAGGAAGCCCCAGCAGGCTGGGAGGAGGGTGCAGAAGCATGGTTGTCTTTCCTTCTGAAGTTTGTGGAGTGGCATGCATTTCCTGTTCAGTGACTCAGGGCAAGGCAAGTCAACAGACATGTATTAAGCACTGACTATGTGACAGGCACTGTGCAAAACCCTGTGGTTACAAAGAAAGGCAAAAGACAGTCCCTGCCCTCCAGGAACTCCTAATCTAATAGGGGATACAGCATGCAAAACACCATGTACAAACAACATATAGAGAGGATACATGGAGGGAAGGCCCTAGCATTAAGGGGAAGTGGGGAAAGACATCTTTCAGCAGGTGATTGAATCCCTAGGAGCTGATGAGGTCACTAACACAAGGGCCCAGATGGAGCTGTCGAGGCCCCCATGATCAGTGAGCATGACCTGGATGAAGATCTAATAAAGGAGACTGAGAAGAAGAGGTTAGAAAAGTAAAAGGCGAACCTGGAGAGAGCAGGGCCACAAAATCAGTGAGGAAACATGATTGACAGTGTCAAAGGCTGCAGAGAGGTCAGGAAGGAGGATTGAGGAAGTGCTATTAGATTGGGCGATTGAGAGATTCTTGGTGACTTCTGGGCTGCTCCTCCACCCTACCTCACGACTGTGTGTGGAAGGGGCAGAGGTGACCAACCAGCAGTTTGGGGTTGTTTGTCTTTTATCTAGGGACCTATCAGAAAGGACCAGCACACATATGTCACCAGAAGGTTCCAGATGTGCTCTCCAGAAGGGATGGCCAGTGTTAGAAATATGGAAACAGATAAGTGAAAACACAAAACGCCAAATACGTAATAAGTCATTTGAGCCTGGACTGTATTGTTCCGTGACTTGTGTTGGTTAGAAAACACAAGTTTCAAAAAGCGCATGAGATGAATTAATGAATGTTCAGTCAGCAGTGGATTTTCCAGGGAAACAGTGGTACTTGGTGGAAAGGACCTGGCATGAACCTAACTTCTTCAATTTGATGTCAGGGAGGAGAAATCCAGGCCTTTCCACCAAAATAGCCATGGCCACTATTTTCAGAGAGAACGCTGACTTGCCTCGTTGCAGCAGTGTTAACATTCTTAGGACTATGGTGGCATCACCCATACCACGTCTTCCTATTTGTACCAGGCAGTTATAGGCGAACTCTGGATAATAGAATTTTCATATCTTGCATTTCACATGTGAATCTAATTGAAATGCTCATCTCACAGTAACATGTTTGTTTACAATTGTGAGAAGATTTATACTCTTTTAAATCCAAGGATTAGTTTGAGATAACATTGTGTAAATAAGAGTGCAGTCAAAAGCTTTAAGAGCTGACAGTGATTAGATCTTTTCATGGCTTATCTAATGTAATATGACTGTTCATACATAATAAAAGATCATTAATAGGAATATGTCAAATATGTTATGTTAATTATGTCATTTGAGAATCATATGATGTATTTATCTTGTTCTACTTGTCATGTTAATATTATTCCTTAAATTACTTCTCTGACAGAGCCACATTTTAGAAGCTTGTTCAGATGTGCTGTTGTGGATACTACATTCTAGATGTTTGTATTTTGGACTGCCTATTGGGTTTCCCCCAAATCTATACACACTTCAAAATCTGTCTTTTCTTGATTGTAACATTTTTGTTGTAGAGAAAATTCTTTATTTCTTTACTGGAAATCTAAGCCCAGAACTTATTCATTCAACTAACATTAAATGCATTTATGTACATGCTTATGTTTAGGCCCTTGTGCAGGGTCCTGGGAAAGACACAAAGGTAAATGAAATAGGCCCAGTGTCTTCAGGAACCAAACATCCTAGTAGCAGATGGTGAGGGCGGGGCACAGGATCTATTGGAATCAATGTGTCAGTTCACATGAATGGCCCAAGAGAACTTGGGAGGATTTTCTCCCTCTGCCCTAGAAACCTGTGCCAGGTTTCCCATAGCAGTTGCCAGGGCATTGGATGGCACTCTGTTTGTAAGTATAGCTCACAATATTACAGAATAAAGTTTTGTTAAAATAAGGAAAACAAGATAGATGTCCTGAGTGAGCAGCTGTTAATGCAAACTTGCAAGCCTCCTCCAGTCCTAAGTATTAAGGTCCTCAGATGGAAACCCTTTCCCACAATTACTATTTGCTTGAAGGGAGTAGGGCAGGGATATTCTCTCTCTTTGTCTCTGTCTCTGTCTCTGTCTCTCTCTCTGACTCTGTTGCTGTCTCTCCCTCCCTCTCTTTCCCTCTCTTCCTCTCCCCTCCCTCTCTATATCTCTATGTCTCCCTCATTCTCTTTCTCCCTCCCTTCCTCCATTCCACAATCAATCCCTCCCTCTAATGGTCAGTTTCTCTCTTCCCTCCATCCCCCCTTCTCCTCTTCTACCACTCATTATTTCTCTGTACCACCTCCCTTTCTCAGGCCAGGGAAGCCTCTGTAGAATTTCCATTCTTTCAGTGTATTGTCCACAGTGTAGGATAAAGATGGCCCTGCTTCCTGCATCCTTTTCTGCTGTTTGCCACTGCTCTTTCCCTACAAGTCCATTCCTTTTCTCTTCAATCTTTCTTAGGTGCCACTGCTATCTACCAATATTTATATATCTTTGTGGGACAGACATAGTTTATTTTCCCCAGTTTTTTAAGTGGAAAAGGGAGAAGAAAGGGGCAAATATCTCCCCACTCTTACTACACTATAATAATGTAGAAGTGGCTGTTCAAAATACTTAAGTAGTTCTATGAGTATCTGGTCATCACTTTGGTTATTCCCTTCAGAATTACATATTATAAGCAATTCATGCCTGTACTCCCTTTATGATTCTTATAAGAGGAGTATAAAGTATAAACTGAGATCAGGTAAAGGAGAAATCATTTTTAGCTGAGGAGATTGGAGCTAGTTAGAGGTAGGATGTCAGCAGGGCATAATGGATGGAGGGTGGGTAGAGAGGAAAGGCATTTCTTATGTAGGGACAAGAGTTTGAGAGCTTCGCAATCCAGGACAGAAGTCACAAATGGAGGAAGAACCCAGGCCCAGAGAGAATTCCCCTCCCTGGTCTCCTTCACTGCCCATTGTAACTAGGAGGAGCATCTAGTCAGGATAGCCAGGTGGCACAATGGGTAGAGCACTGGGCCTTAGAGTTAGGAAGACCTGAGTTTAAATCTGGCCTCAGACACTTACTAGCTGTGTATACCTGGGCAAGTCACGTCATCTTGGTCTGCCTCAGTTTCCTTAACTGTAAAATGGAAATAATAGCACCTACCCCTCAGAATTGTTGAGAGGATCAAATGAAGTAATAGTTGTAAAAGACTTGGCACAGTGCCCAGTGCATAGTAGGTGCTTGATAACATAATCCAGCAGTTAGTGGGTCAGTTAGAGAGAATGAAAGACCCAGTTGAGGGAGCAGAGATATATTATGCCTAGAAGCAGACACAGAGGGAGTCACAAGGAGGTGACTCTTGGCAGCAAAGCAAAAAACCAACTCAACTCAAGAGGCGCTGACTGTAGCCCCTGAGAGCCACAGGATGCTGTACTTAACTAGGGAGTGAGAGATGGGGAATCATGTGTGAGGCAAGAGTGACCTGAAGCTTAGAGCAGGAGGTAGAATAGTGGAAGATGTGCTGGGACAAGTAGCTTCAAGCTAGAACGTGCCAGGCTAAGGAGTTTGATCTGTGTCTCACAGGCAATAGAAATTAAGTGGAGGTTTTGGGGTACTGGAGTGACCTGGTCCTGCAGGTTTCAAATAAAGATCAATTGAATAATTGATCTAGCTACTCAGTGAATTGTCTGAGTGCCATTTAACATTATGTATTATGGGTGGAACCCATATTATACCAAAATGTTCAGTGATATGAGAACAAAATGATCTGGTTTTATGACTAGAGGTAGATAGAAAAAGAAAAAAGCCATTTAGTGGGTGGTTAGGGCGTTTCAGCTAATCCATTCTACATGCATTTCATATGGATGATGCATTATACTAATCAGGAGATGTGGGCTCCAGTCCCATCTGGGCCACTAACTGCTTTCTTCTTTCTGAGAGAATTCAGGCAAATTCCTCTCATCTCTGGGTCTATGTTTCCTTATCAGCAAATTTAGTGTATTAGTATTGACCTAGACGACCCTTTTAGAATTCTTTTTCCAGCTCAGAGATTCCATAATTCCTTGGAAATTTTGGGGAAAATTACCTAGAAAAAATGCTTTCTAAGACCATTATTAAATCTAGTGATCTCTATGGATACACTTCATGGGAAATAAAGGAAGTCTGGGATCATCAAGTAAACACCACCAAAGTGAAAGATGGCAGAATTGAGATGAACCAGTCAGTCTCCAGAAGGGTCCCATCAGCCTCTTCTCTCTTGCTGGGTAGCCATAAGGAGGACATGCCAGGGAAAAATCTTTCTGCAATAAGAGAAAACATGAAATCACTGGCTGGCCCCATCAGCTTCAGCTCCCCCGGTGAATTCATTAAATCATTAATAACAATGTATGGTTCAGCTTTAAGACAGCTTTTATTGATGTGCTAAAACCTGGTCCTTTTATTGAAAGCTGTAAAAATTGTATCACTTCACTGACATTTGTAGGATTTATATGAGGCTTTGGTCTTGAACCTTTTTGTCATTTCCCTTCTTGAAGTTTTTGTAGCTAAGAATATCTTTGTCCCATTTGACTCAATTACTTTGTAATTTCTTTCTTCTTGGTTTCACATAAATCTTTTAAGAAGTAAGGGACTTTGGCAGTTACTACACTACACCTCTCTCAGGATCACATCACCTTGGAAGCACAAAAACTTGCAGACCCCCAGAATTAACTCTGAAAACAGCAGCATGAAAAAGTCTGAAGCTTGGCACAGTGCCTCCTCACCCCTTGGTAAACAGAGCTTAGCTTTAACATGAAGTTCAAAGTCAAGAAATAGACTGGAAAAATGAGCAAATAAAAAAGAATTTGACCGTTAAAAGCTACTATGGTGGCAGGGAATACCACAAAATAAATTTAGAAGACAACAATATGAAAGCAGTTACCAAAAACAGCCTCAAAGAAAAGTGCTAATTGCACCCAAGCCCAGCAGGAATTCCTAGAAGAGTTAAAGAAAGAGATGAGTAGTAGAGGAAAAATTGGGAAAATAAATAGGAGTGATGCAAGAAAATTATGAAAAGAGAATTAATAATTTGGTACAAGAGCCCCTCCAAATACTGAAGAAAATAACACCTTTAAAAACAAATTGTCCTAGTGGTAAAAGAGAAATAAAAATTCACTGAAGAAAGGAACTCCTTAAAAAGCAGAGTTGGTCAAATGGAAAAAGAGGTAGTACAGAGTCTCAATAAAGAAAATAATTCTTTAAAAATTGGAATTGGGGAAGTGGAAGCTAATGATTCCAGGAGGGATCAATCAACACTAAAAGAATGTCAAGGGATTGAAAAAATAAAAGAAAAGATTTGAAATATCAGAAAAACAACTGAAAAATAGATTGTGGAGAGATAATTTAAGAATTATTGGATTATCTGAAAGCCACGATCAAAGAAAGAGCTTAGACATCATAGTTCAATAAATTATCAGGGAAAATTGCCCCAGTATCTTAGATTCAGAGGATAAAATAAAAATAGAAAGAATCCACTAATCACTTCCTGAAGGAGATTCCAAAATGAAAAATCCCAGAAATATTAGAGCCAAATTCCAGAATTCCCAGGACAAGGAGAAAATACTTTAAACAGCAGAAAGAAACATTTCAAATATTGTGGAGCTACATAAGATTTAGCAGCTTCCAAGGTAAAAGAGTGGAAGGCTTGGAGTATGTTATCTTGGAAGAGAAAGGAACTAGGATTCCAACCAAGAATCATCCACCCAGGAAAACTGATGGTTATTTAATGAAATGGAGAACTTTCAATCATTCCTGATGAAAAGGCCAGAGCTGAACAGAAAATGTGACATTCAAACAGGAGACTCAAGAGAAGCATGAGAAGGTAAACTTGAAAGAGTAATCATTCGGGAATAATAAAGGTGAACTGTTTACATTCCAGAAGGGAAGTGATACATGTAACTCCTAAGAACTTTATCATCACTGGACAGTTAAGAGGAGTTTGCATAGACAGAGGTCAATGTGAGTTGGAATGATCTCCAAAAGAAATGGAGAGGGGAGAAAGAGGGATGCTGTGGGAGAAAGGGGAAGGGAGAGGTAGAATGGGGAAAATTTTCTCACATAAAAGAGACCCATAAGGAAGAACTTTTGTAATGGAGGGGGAAATGAGTGGGTGGGGTAGCAGGCAATGTTTGAATCTCTCTCATCAGAATTGGTGCAAAGAAGGAAGAATACACACACACACACACACACACACACACACACACACTCAGTTGCATATAGAAATGTAACTCGCCCATTAGAGAAATAGGAGAGGAAGGGGATAAGAGAAAGAAGGGGGAGGATAAGGGGCAGGATGGATTTAGGAAGGCAATAGTTAGAAGCAAATACACTTTTGAGGAGGGAGAGGGGAGGAGGGGAAAGGAAGAGAGAGGAGGGGAAGAGAGGAGAAAGAGAGAGGAAGGAACAGAAGTTTATGGGATGGAAGGAAATACAGAATAATCATAACTGTGAATTGAATGAGAAGAGCTCACTCATAAAGCAGAAACAGATACAAGAATGGATTAGAAGCCAGAATTCAACAATATGTTGTTTACAAGAGATATACTTGAAACAGAAAGACACACACAGAATTAAAATAAAGGGCTGAAGCAGAATCTGTCATGCTTCAGCTGAAGTAAAAAAGACAGGGTAGCAATTATGACCAAAGACAAAGCAAAAGCAAAACTAGACCTAGTGAAAAGAAATGATCAGGGAAACTACATTTTGCTAAAAGGTATTAAAAGATACATAGACAATAAAGTAATATCAGAAAAAATTTTTACCACAGATATCTGTGATAGACCTTTTTTAAGTATATACTCAGTATTTAACTGAGTCAAATTTATAAAGATAAGAACCATTCTGCAGTTGATAAATGGTAAGAGCATGTCAACAGGCAGTTTTCAGAAGAAAGAATTAAAGCTATCTATAGTCATTTGAAAAAATCTCTAAGTCACTGCTGATTTTGGAAATGCAAATTAAAACAACTCTGAAGTACACCGCATACCTATCAGACATGACAAATGCTAGAGAGGATGAGGGAAAAATAGGTACACTAATAAACTGTTGGTGGAGTTGTGAACTGGTACAGCCATTCTGGAAAACATTTTTGAACTGTGCTCAAAGGGATATAAAACTGCAATATCCTTTGACCCAGCAACACCACTGCTGTATCTGTGTCCCAGAGACCTCAAATAAAAAGGAAAAGGACCTATACATACAAAAATATTTATAGCAGCTCTTTTTGTGGTAGCAAAGAATTGGAAATTGAGAGGATGCTCATTAACTGAGGAATGGCTGAACAAGTTGTGATGTATGATTGTGGTGGAATACTATTGTGCTGTGGGAAATGATGAGGGGGGATGGTTTCAAAATAACGTGGCAAGACCTATATGAACTGATGCAATGTGAAGTGAGAAGAACTTGGAGATCTTTGTGTACAGTAATAGCAATGTTGCAGTGCTGATCACCTGTGAAAGACTTAGTTACTCTGGCCAATACAGAGATCCAAGACAGTTCCAAAGGACTTATGATAGAAAATGCTATCTACCTCCAGAGAGAGAACTGGTGAACTCTGAGTGCAAAGTAAAGTATAATTTTCTAGTTTTCTTTCTTTTTGCTTTTTTTGCTTAGTTTTGTGATATGGCTAATATGGAAATATGATTTGTATGATTCCACATACCTAATTAATATCATATTACTTACCTTCTCAGTGAGTGGGGGAGGGAGAGGGAATAGGGACAGAATTTGGAACTCAAAATTTAGAAAGAAAGTAATATTAAAAATTAGTAATACATTTTTATTTTTATTTATTTTAAGTTTTCAACATTCATTTCCACAAAATTTTGAGTTCCAAATTTTCTCCCCATCTCTCCCCTCCCCTCACCCCATAAGGCCTTGCATTCTGATTGCCCCTTCCACCAATGTGCCTCCCTACTAACATACCTCCCTTCCCTTATTCCCATCTTCTCTCTTGTCATGTAGGGCAAGAAAAATTTCTATACCCCATTAGCTGTATTTCTTATTTCCCAGTTGTACGCAAAAATAATTCTCAACATTTGTTCCTAAAACTTTGAGTTCCAAATTCTCTTCCTTCCTCCCTCCCCACCCATCCGCACTGAGAAGGTAAGCTATTCAATATAGCCTATATATGTGTAGTTTTGCAAATGACTTCCATAATAGTCATGTTGTGTAAGATTAACTACATTTCACTCCATCCTATCCTGCCCCCCATTTCTTCTATTCTCTCTTTTGACCTTTACCCTCCCCAAGAGTGTTTACTTCTAATTGCTCTCTCCTCCCATTTGCCCTCCTTTCCATCATCCCCCCCACCCTGCTTATCCCCTTCTCCCCTGCTTTCCTGTAGTGTAAGATAGATTTCCATACCAAATTGAGTGTGCATGTTATTCCTTCCTTGAGCCAAATGTGATGAGAGTAAGCTTCATTTTTTTCCCTCTCACCTTCCCCCTTTCCCCCTCCATTGAAAAGACTTTTTCTTGCCTCTTCTGTGAGAGATAATTCACCCCATTCCATTTCTCCCTTTGTCCTCCCAATATATTTCTCTCACCCCTTAATTTCATTTTTTTAGATATGATCCCTTCCTATTCAACTCACCCTGTGCTCTCTCTCTTTCTTTCTGTCTGTCTGTCTGTTTGTCTCTCTGTATAATTCCTCTAACTACCCAGATACTGAGAAAAGTTTCAAGAGTTACAAATATTATCTTTCCATGTAAGAATGTAAACAGTTGAACTTTATTAAGTCCCTCATGATTTCTCTTTCCTGTTTACCTTTTCATGCTTCTCTTGATTCTTATGTTTAAAAGTCAAATTTTCTTTTCAGCTCTGGTCTTTTCATCAAGAATGCTTGAAAGTTCTCTATTTCATTGAATGACCCTTTTTCCCCCTGAAGTATTATACTCAGTTTTGCTGGGTAGGTGATTCTTGGTTTAAATCCTAGCTCCTTTGACTTCTGGAATGTCATATTCCAAGCCCTTTGATTCCTTAATGCAGAAGCTGCTAAATCTTGTGTTATCATGTTTGTATTTCTACAATACTTGAATTGTTTCTTTCTAGGTGCTTGCAACATTTTCTCCTTGACCTGGGAACTTTGGAATTTGGCTACAATATTCCTAGGAGTTTCTCTTTTCAGATTTCTTTCAGGAAGTGATTGGTGGATTCTTTCAATATTTATTTTGCCCTCTGGCTCTAGAATATCAGGGCAGTCTTCCTTGATAATTTCATGAAAGATGATGTCTAGACTCTTTTTTTGATCATGGCATTCAGGTAGTCCCATAATTTTTAAATTGTCTCTCCTGGATCTATTTTCCAGGTTGGTTGTTTTTTTCCAATGAGATATTTCATATTATCTTCCATTTTTTCATTCTTTTGGTTTTGTTTTGTAATTTCTTGGTTTCTCATATAGTCATTGGCTTCCATCTGTTCCATTCTAATTTTTAAAGAACTGTTTTCTTCAGTGAGCTTTTGAACCTCCTTTTTCATTTGGCTAATTTTGCTTTTTAAAGCATTTTCCTCCTCATTGGCTTTTTGGATCTCTTTTTCCAATTGAGTTAGCCTATTTTTAAAGGTGTTATTTTCTTCAGCACTTTTTTGGGTCTCCTTTAGCAAGCTGTTGACTTGCTTTTCATGATTTTCTTGCATCGCTCTCATTTCTCTTCCCAATTTTTCCTCTGCCTCTCTTACTTGATTTTCAAAGTCCTTTTTGAGCTCTTCCATGGCCTGGGACCATTCCATATTTATTTTGGAGGTTTTGGATGCAGAAGCCTTGACTTTTATGTCTTCCCTTGATGGTAAACATTGTTCTTCCTCATCTGAAAGGATGGGAGAGAATACCTGTTCACCAAGAATGTAACCTTCCATAGTCTTATTTTTTTCCCCTTTTTGGGGCATTTTCTCCAACAGTTACTTGACTTTTGGGTCCTTTGTCAAGAGTAGGGTATACTCTGGGGACCTGTAAGTTCTCAGTTCCTCCAAGGTGGCACAATCAAGGGAGAGGACTTAACTCCATGGCCTGGCTCACAGCTGAGGGTCAGATCAGCTGGTCAATTCCCCCAGGGGCTTTATGTTGAGCACTCCAACAATGGAACAATGGATGCAGGCTGCTGCCCTCAGGTGCTGCTGCCTGCTGCTGTCCTCTGCTGTCCAGGGCCAGGGCTAGGGGAGAATTCTGTTCCTTTGTCATGGAGGTGAGAAAGCCCTCTCACTGACCTTTGAAGTGTCTTTGTCACCTGTGGGTTGAGGTTTCTGCCCCTGAGGCCTCTTCTGGTCCTGTTCTTCCCATTCCTGCCCAGCCTTGGCTGGGCTTTGCTCTGCATCTGTTGTGACAGACCTTTCCTATCAGTCTTCCAGGTCACCTTGGGCTGGAAATCTCTTCTACTCTGTCGTTCTGTGGCTTCTGCTGCTCTAGAATTTATTGAGAGTCTTTCTTTACAGGTATTTTATGGACTTTGGGGAAGAGTTAGAGTATGTGTGTCTTTCTATTCCTCCATCTTGGCTCTGCCCCCCAATAATACATTTTTAAGAAGCAAAAAAAGAGAAAAGAAATTGGGACTTTGGTATGAATCATCTGAACTTTGTGTCAACAAGTTTTAAAAAGTTCTGCATATTAAGACTTTCAACTGTTTAGTTCTACATCTTTTAAATAAAACAAAACAGACAATTATTTTTAAAAGATTGTAATTCTCCATCAGTGAAGCTGTTCCAATGAAATGATTTATCAAAGAGTTAATAGGGATTTCTGCTCTCTCAAGGATTGGGCCTGATGATTTCTAAAGTTCCTTTCACTTCTTAAGAGCCTAAGATTCTAAACTGGAGAGCAGTCATGTGGCCAGTGGTGTAGTAGAAAAGGCACAGCATGGGAGACTGGAGAACTGAGTTCTGATTCTCTCATTGTTCCCTTTGATTTCCCAGTGAGACCCAGGGAAGTTTAATTGAATTCCACAAGCATCAATTAAATACCTGTTGTGTGTTGGGTACCATGGTAGGCACTGGCAATAGAAAAACAAAAACAAATTGATTTCCTGATATTAGGGACTCTACATTCTGCTGACTAGGCCCCTAGCCCCTCTGGGCTTAGTTTCCTCCTCTAGATAGAATGAAAGGATTGGACTCAAAGTTATCTAAGACTTGGATTCCCTCAGAGGGGATTCTTCCAGATCCTCACCCTCAGGGAAAACTCATGGGATGGATTTTTGACTAACCTCTGGGACAGATAGCAGGTATGATACCTGGACCCATGAGGCCTGGGTTGCAGCAGGGACATGCAGACCCTGTTACATTGGACTAGGAGAGAATAAAGAGTAGCTAGACAAGGTCCTCCCCAGAGCTCTACCTCCAGCCCAGGCCACCAGGATGGCCTAGAATGGCCCAGGCTGTTGCAGGCACAGTTAGACTCTGCTTTCCCACAGAGGAGACCAGAGCAGCATCAAATAGAAAAGTCCCTCCTAATCAGCCTCTTCCTATTTTTCCAGTCTCACCCTTTACTTACTACCATGTACTTCACAATCCAGCAACATACACTACCTTGCAGCTGTCCTTCACAGAGGATCCCTATCTCCTGGCTCTGTTTTCATTGGCTGTTGCCATGCCTTGAATGCTTTCCCCTCTCATCTCCATCCCTTCTACCTTAAGACTCAGCTCAGATCCCCTCTTTTACAAGAGGACTTTCTTTTCTAACCTACCCTGACCCTGGGCAGCTAGGTGGTACAGTGGATAAGCACCAGTGTAGGAGTCAGGAGGACCTGAGTTCAAATCTCACCTCAGACTCTTGACACTCACTAGCTGTGTGACTTTGGGCAAGTCACTTAACCCCAATCGCCTCATCCTAGGTCATCTCCAGTCATCCTAATGAATATCTGGTCACTGGATTCAGATGGCTCTGGAGGAGAAGTGAGGCTGGTGACCTGTACAGCCCTCCCTCCCCCAAAACAAAGTCAAGTGCAAGTCATGTCATTATTTCTCTGATGGCATGGCCTTCTTCAGCAACAAAGGATGAACACATACCCTGACCCTACTGATGCCATCCCTCCGAACTTGCCTCCTGTTTATCCTTTCCATAACTTGTTTGTCTGAAGTTATTGGCAGGTTGTTTCCCCTTGTAGAGGGTGAGCTCCTTGAGAGCTAGGGCCATCTTTTACCCTTCTATGTGCCTCTAACACTTATCCCGGTGCCTGGCACATAATAGGCACTTTATAAATGCTAGTTAATGATTTGCCTCCTCTCTTTAGCTAGGCTAAATCTAGCCTAGCACAAATAATATGTCTGTTTATAGACCTGTAGTCACAGTTTGTGTGAGGGAGCACTGTCAGCATTTTAAGGACTGCCCGAAATTCTTTGGCAGGTTCCAAACGGTGAGTCGTAAGTGGTGGGTTGTATGTTGTGCAGGCCTGACTTAGATCTGTCTGTTCCTGTATTCCTACGTCTTTTTCCTTGTCTCCTCCATTAGAATTGGACTTGTGATGTCATGGAGACTTTTTCCAGCCTGCAGATCAGCCCTTGCTCTTTTTGGAGTCACTGAAGAGTGAAGTCATAGCTAGTATATGTGTCAGAGGCCAACTTTGTACCCAGGACTTTCCGCCTCCAAAGTGGTCATGTATGTATGTATGTATGTATATAAATGTATATAAAATATACATATATAACATACAGTGTCTATGCAAATTCATACATGCGAATTTCTATAATTATTTTATATATAAAGTAGGGAACTGACTCATTTTATGTAAGTAGAAATATATGTATTTTTGCCTAAAGCATTATACATTTCCAGTTCAGACTAAATTAAATGATAAATGCTGCTTCTGAAGACCCCAGAGAGAAAAGGAGACCTGAAATTGTGGGAAGGTAGTGAGGACATTCCCAAGCCTCAGTACAGTGGAATCATCAAATCCTCCATCTAGAATCCCAAGGCCCCTCAGAAGCTGGGCAGGTCAAGCCTCTCCTTTTATCAGGGAGGAAATACAAGCCCAGGGAGAGAAAATGATTTGCCCAAGATCACTCAAGCAAGAAGTAACAGGGTGCCCTGTATTATGGGATCTTGAGATGGAAGATACTGAGCTACAAGGAGTCTGGAGGTAGTAGGAAAGAAAGGATGGGTCCGGGGGGCTGGTGAGACCAGGATTTAACCCCCCCCCTCCCAGGTATAACATTGAATTATTCCAAGGCGGGGTGGTTATTTCCCATAATTCCTTACTCACAAATGATTTTTTCCAAGTCTATTGCAGAATAGACAGGAAAGAGGAAACAGGACACTTGCAATTTCATCTAACGCCCTGTTAACACTTGGGTAGGTGATAGGAGAGGGAGGCAGAGACTGTGGGACCTGGAGAATGTGGGGCTTGGTCACTGCAATGAGTTTCTGAGGTTGCCTATGGATTTCCACTTGCCCTTCTCCAGCCCCCCATACAGCAACACCTCATTTATCTGCCATTGTCAGAGGGAGATTTGTTCCAAGAGACCGAAACTTACTGTGTCAGAGCCTTTTCCAAGAAGGTCGCGCATGGTCCTTGCCTTGGCTTTTCTTGGTGGTGCGCCGTCATCGTTATGAGTGTCTGTCATTCCGTCCTGGAGGACTGTTTGCAGGGAGGGGCCCAGACATGCGGAGCCCTCTTTGTTTGCCCGTACACCAAAGGCTCTAGCATTTCTGTTTCTGCTCTTTAGAATTGTTGTGGCATCTTCCTCGCTCTTCTAATCATTCAATCTAAATATGATTTTTTTGTTGGTACCAGAAGGCCTGCCTCCCTCTAGGAACTAGTTTTCTAATCCTTTGGATCTAATATTTGGGCTAGGAAAACTGATAAGTTTATAAAATTTCCAATAATATAAGAATAAGTAAATGTTGAATATGAGCATGGAAGCCACAACAGTGAATAAAGCACATGCGTTTTAGTGGATGTACTTGGTGTTATCACTTTTGGCAGAAGCTCAGGCACTTTGGTCTGTTTGTTTCCCTCCTAGTTTTCCCTGGGTTTTAGACTTTAACTTTTGAGTAAGTGAGATTAATATCTATAGAGCTGCGTTCCAGCTGTCTTTGAGCTCATTTGACCACTGAGAATAAAAGGGTAAATGAGAGATTTAAGATGTAACAAATAATAATAGCTGCTGGCGTACATAGGTATTTTATAAGTAAATATACACAAATTTTATAAGTACATATACATATATGTGTATGTATAGACATATGTATGTGTTTTGTATAAACATAGAGCTGGGGAGATCTACCATTCCCTTTTCTGAGACCTTTCCCAGCCCTGACATCCCCTGTTCTCAGGCCCCTCCCAGCCCTGACATCCCCTGTTCTCAGGCTCCTCTCAGCCCTGACATCCCTTTTTGAAAGGTTCATTCTGGCTCTGGCGTTCTGTGTTCTATGGTTGTTCTTGGTACTGAGATTCTATGTTCTGTGCTCCCTTCCAGCTATAACAAATCCACAAACCCCTAATTTTAAGATCCCTTTAGCTCTAACATTCCATCATTTTTCTGCCATTTTATATTTCTACTGACCTAGCAAACTTGAGAGGATTAATAGGCAGAGTCTGCACCTCTCCCTGTGCCTGATTTTGAAACGGTAATATAAAAGTCTTTCTATTTTTTTTTTTGTTAAATAGAGCCAAGAATTTTTCCAATTTAAGAGTTTTAAAAGACATACTCTCCCTGAATATTATATATAACTGTATTATCTCGACAACTATAAATTGAGCAGAAGTATGTTCCTAGACATTCTGCCAGTGACCCCCAAAGGTCAAGACCTCTTCAGTCCCTCAAGTGCTTGCAGTGATGCTAAGACCAGCTAGTGTGGGGCTTGTTGACTTAGGAAAAGCTAATGACTTTCTGTGTTTTCCATGAAACCATCATGCGTTAGACTCCCCAGGGACTGTTGGAGACTTTTCTAATGTTAGCTATTAAAGGTTGCTTCATTTCTTCTTCTGTTGTAAGTTTTCTTAAAGTCTTATGATTTTCTCTTCTTTCTTCCTTCCTTCTTTCTTTCCTTCCTTCCTTCCTTCCTTCCTTCCTTCCTTCCTTCCTTCCTTCCTTTCTTTCTCTCTTTCTTTCTTTCTTTCTTTCTTTCTTTCTTTCTTTCTTTCTTTCTTTCTTTCTTCTCTATCTCCTTCCTTCCTTCCTTCCCTCCTTCCTTCCCTCCTTCCTTCCCTCCCTCCTTCCTTCCTTCCTTCCTTCCCTCCCTCCCTCCCCTCCCTCCCTCTCTCCTTCCTTCCTTCCTGCCTTCCTTCCTTCCTTCCTTCCTTCCTTCCTTCCTTCCTTCCTTCCTTCCTTCCTTCCTTCCTTCCTTCCTTCCTTCCTTCTTTTCTTCACATTGTACTGAAGTGTGCATCATGTTTTGTAACACAGGAAAAAAGTTCAGAACTGGCTGCCTCTTATGTTCCCCTTCTGGTAGCAACCTGCAGTACCACCCCCTTTCCATCTTGGGGGGCATTGAATCTTCGACTGATTTATTTACATATCATTCTCCTGATTGTCTTTATTTCAGTTTATCAGTTTATGAAAGTCTTTGCATGCTTCTCAGAGTTCCTCAAAGTTCTCATTTTTTACATCACAACGCTATTCCTTTGCATTCATATTTGATTCAGATGAGCAAGTCAGCCAGTTAATTAGCATTTATAATGTCCCTACTGTGTTCCAGGCATTGTACTAAGTGCTGGGAATACAAGAGTGGCAAAACTGTGCCAAAAACAGCTCACAGAGACGTGGAGATGACATCTTGCTGTTGTTATGGATAGAAGGACAAAAAGAAGGCAGTTCTCCTTAAGGAGACAAGTGAGGAAAGAAGCAGCTTGTAAATATGGAGGTGCACATGTATCTACATATACATACACATACATACATGCATACATACACACATATAAGTGTATGTCTATCACAGCTGCAAGACAACTTTGGAGGAAGGCCCAGCTTGGGGATTGGGAGGGGGCAGGGGGAAGGACTCCGTAGAGCCTTCCTACAGAAGGAGCTAGTAGAGCCAAGTCTTGAAGGAAGCCAGGGAGTCTAAGGTGAGGAGTGGAGGGGGACAGCCTGTGCAAAGGCAGGGAGATGGGAGATGGAAGGTCATCCAAAATGCAAATTTTTTGCTAACTTTTACATAGCAGTTACTGTGTGACAGGTGTGGTGCTAAGTACTTTACAGTTATTATTTCACTTGTTCTTCGTGACTCCAGTACTATTATTATCCCCATTTGGTAGATAAGGGAACTGAGGCAAACAGAGGTTAAGGGACTTGGCCCAAACCAAGCTAGTTAGAATTTGCCTCTGGTTTTTCTGACTCCAGCCCCAATCACTGTCCACTGTGCCACTTGCCTGCCTACTAGACCATAGAGAGTGTGGAGGGGAGGAAAGGTAGGAGGGATCAGGTGGTGAATATTTTAAAATTCCAATCACAAGCGTTCATGTTTGATCTCAGAGAAAAGAAAGAACCAATAAGATTTATTGAGGTGGAGGGTTGACCTGGTCAGAATTATACTTTAGGAAAATTACTGTAATAACTGTGGAGAATGGATAAGGAGGGGACAGATGCTGGAAGAGATTGGAAGGTCTTGAGAGGATTTTTTAAAGGATACGTGAGATTTGGGTGCAGCAAAGGAGCCACTAGACAAATAGAGATGGAATTTTAAAAAAAAAATTCATCTTTATTATCAAGTCTGAATTCCCTCCTCCTTCCCTCCCCTCATTGAGAAGCAAGAAAAACAAAACCTGTTACAAGCATATGTAGGAGGCAAGATATGGATTGACTATTTTTGGTCACTACCAAAACCCAACAAAAACATCAGCAAAACATAGGGTTCATCTACTCTCTGGGACCATCACCTCCCTATTGGATGGAGTAGCATATTTTATCACAAATCCTCTGAAAATTGTGGTTGGTCATCATATAACACATATAACTCAGGGTTCCTTAGTCTTTCAAAGTTGCTTGTATTCTTTTTGCATAAATCATTTTCTAGACTTTGCTCATTTTAAGTTGTGTCAGCTCTTTCAAGTCTTCCTAGGTTTCTTGGAAACCATCCCCTTCATCATTTGTTGGGGCACAAGAGTATCCCATTCTCTCACGTTTACCAACCCTAAATGGTTCCACCATTTCCCAACTGATGAGCACCACCTCAGTTTCCTATTTTGTACCATCACAAAAAAGAGCTGCTATAAATATGTTTGTACGTATGGCTGCTTTTCTTCTTTCTTTGATTTCTTTGGGGGTATAGACCCAATAGTGGCATTACTGGGCCAAAGAGCATGTAAAATTTAATGATATTTTGGGTATAGTTCCAAATTGCTTTCCAGAAAGGCTAGACCACTTCACATCTCCATCAACTGTGTATTAACACACTTATTTTCCCAGAGCTTTTCTAGCTTTTGCCATTTCCCTTTTCTGTCAGCTTTGCCAGTCTGTTGGATTTGAGGTAGAACTTCCAAATTTCTTGGATTTGCATTTGTCTAATTATTAGTCATTTTGAGCATTTTTTTCATATGGCTATTGATAGCTTACACTTCTTCCTGTAAAGAAACTGAAGATTAATGATTGAGGAGATGCTACTAGGAGCGGTCTCCTGCAGATGACAAGCAGGATGAAAGAGGTTGGGAGCAGCCCTTGAGGGGACTCAGTAAAAGTGACTGAGTTGTACCTGAACCTCAGCCCCTGAGGTGCTTCACGAGGTGGGCAGCATTATTCATTATCAGTCCCCTGGAATCATGGTTGCTCATTGTGTTCATCAGAGCTTTAAGTCTTTTGGAATTGTTCATTTTTATCATATTGATGTTATTAGTGTAAATTGTCCTTCTGGTTCCACTCTTTTCACTTTGTGGGAGATATCATGCATGTCTCTGTTCTCTGAAACATCCCCCCACAATTTCTTACAGCACAACAGTGTTCCATTATGTTCAGGATCCAGTTCGTTCATTCACTCCCTATTGACGGGCACCCCCTTAGTTTCCAGTTCCTGGCTACCACAAAAAAGCTACTTTTTGACAGATGATGGATCAATGTGCATAATATGAAATGCATTCTTGGATGTAACCAATGTAGGAATATGTTTTCTTTTGTTGTGCTTATGTCATAGTGGGGTTCTTTTCTTTCTTCAATATCTCTGTCTCTTCTTGCTTTCCTTCCTCCTTCTTTCCTTCTCCTTCCTTCCTTCCTTCCTTCCTTCCTGCCTTCCTTCCTTCCTTCCTTCCTTCCTTCCTTCCTTCCTTCCTTCCTTCCCTCCCTCCCTCCCTCCCTCCCTCCTTCCTTCTTTCCTGCCTTCCTTCCTTCCTTCCTTCCTTCCTTCCTTCCTTCCTTCCTTCCTTCCTTCCCTCCCTCCCTCCCTCCCTCCCTCCCTCCCTCCCTCCCTCCTTCCTTCCTTCCTTCCTTCCTTCCTTCCTTCCTTCCTTCCTTCCTTCCTTCCTTCCTTCCTTCCTTCCTTCCTTCCTTCCTTCCCTCCCTCCCTCCCTCCCTCCCTCCTCTCTTTCCTTCCTCTGCTCTATTCTTCTCCTTTCCTTCTTTTTAATGGATGGTGGAGGTGGGAGGGAGATAAAGGAATGTTGGATATTTGAAAAAAAGTCCCCAGTAAAACTGAAAGTCAAACGTATATATTGGAGCAAGCAGTAAGACAGAAATCAGGGGAGTCATACAGATGAGGGGAGACGATAGAATACACTTTAGTCAATAGACCTTTCAGCTCTGAAATGAAATCGCATTGAGCGCACTGAAGGAAAGAGTGATCTCATTGGAGAAGTCCACTGTTAGCAATTTCTAGGGGTGAAGAAACATGTTGGGGGGTCAGCTTTCCCTGCATGTCTGCAGCTCTGGGAAGATCTTCGGTTTGCCATGCAGAACTCATTCCTTGTAACTGCCTCATCTCAGCTCTCTCTACCTACATCCCTCCCTCTCCTTTTCAGAAATGTTTCTATATATTCATAGTCTCTCCTTTAGTTATGAATCACATCTCCATGCATATGTATAGTACCCAAATGCAAGGCTGTTTTTTTGGGAGCCCCTACCTCCACCTCATCCTTTATAAGTCATTTGTCCAAGGGTACACCCGTCTGTAGCAGAATGAAAAGTTAGTCATAACCTCCAGTGTTGTGTTTGGCTTTGTATAGTTTTTTTTTAAACTTCTGGCAACAGCTGTTACGTATTTTTCATGATAGCCCCTAGATGTGCACACTGGAGCTGTCTTCTCTGTTGTTTTGCATAAGTCCATATTAGGTGGAACGACACCTTCAAATGCCTTTTTCTTTGTCATCGCTCAAGTGTCCTGGAGTCCTGATGAGGAGAGCCTTGGAGATTGGGAATAATGGAGTGGCTTTCGGGCTGGATTTCTAGATGCCATCTCTGTGGTCATTGCTAAGCAGCGCCACTACACAGTCAGTAGGATCTCTACAGCACAATTCAGAAGGAAACAATTCCTCCTGCATTTCCAAATAAAGTATTCAGAGGGAATGATATTTGCCGAAAGTGCTATGGTGGAAAATTTAGAGAGTACAAGATAATTACTCGTAATTACTGCAATTTCTGCAAGGGAAATCATCTTAATTTGTCCCTACTAAGGAGTAGAATTGCTCCACTTATAGCGTTTGAATCTTTTTAGGAGATTAATGTCCTGTGCCTTCATTAGTTTGAATGGACATTACAGCCTTTCAGTACATCTGAAATTACCCCTTTAATTCACTCCGTTTGAATTTCTGTTAAATGTAGTCTTCAATTAAAAAAAAAGTCTTATTCAATAGCATGTTGAGAACTCTTGCTGGAGAGAACCCCTACCTTTGCCCTAATCAACTATTAAAGAATAGTAGACTTCTGGTTAATAAAATAGGCTCACCAAAAAAAGTCATAATTCTGAATGGTGAAAAGAGGCTTTGGAACATACGCAGAGCATTATCCTGTCATGAGACTCCCAGAAGATTTAAAAATTTAAGTTGGCCTTTAGACTTATGGGTAATTACCATGAAGGAGAAGAAAGCCTGCATCTCTGGCTATTTATATATAGGAGAAAGCCCAACTTTCTTTTTCTTTTTGTCTGTTTAATTGTTCCTGGTGGAAAAGGTGACCCTTATGCAGGTTGGGAAATGGAGAAAACCAGATTAAGATAAATAAATATGTGTTTACAGCAGAAAATAAAACTAGATTCATTGTTTATTGGAGCTAGAAAAGACTTTAGAGAGAATTGAACCTCTTCATTTTACAAATAAACTGAGACCCTGAGAAATGAAGAGAGTTGCCCAAGATTGTACAGCTCATTTGCTGCAAGCTGGAACCCAGGCCTCTTGCTTTCCAGTTCAATACTTTTTCCATTTTACCATGTTGCAAAATGAAAAGAAAGCGCAAAAAAGGCAACGATAGACATTGCTCTGCAAACACTTACCTTTCTCAGAATCCAGAGTCACCATCAGTGTCATCAGTGCAGAACTTGGAGAGTACAATCTGGAATTCATTCCACAAACATGGCTGTTCTAAGTATGTTCTAGACGTAGACAACAGGAAGGCGGGGCAGTGCTGCTATCTAAAATTGCCCTATTATAGTATGGGACGTGTATTAGGAATGCATTCCTGCCTCTTGGAATCACTTGTTCTTTTCATCAAGCCTCGATGCCCTCTCCTCCACGGGGAGACCTTTCCTGACCTTGTTCCACCCCCTGAGTGTTCATACGTCCTGTAGGAGGTAGTTCCTGTAGGAACTACCCTAACTTGATGTCTGGCAAGCAGTCATGAGAAGATGCCAGTTCCAGCTCAGAGGGTTTAGGTGGAATCCTGGCTTTGCGACTGATCCCCTCTGAGGTTCTGAGCAAATCATTCCTTATCTTCTCTCAGTGGTAAGAGTTAGACTCAGACGATCTCCAAGGTCTCTTCCTCTAATCGTGTATTCTGTGCTGTCTTTTAAAATAAGATTTTATTGATGCCTTCCATTTGAATTTCATGCAGTATCCCTTCCTTGCCCCATGCCAGAGAACCATCTCATGTAACAGACAATATTTTTTTCCTGGACATAACTTTAAAAAGAGAGGAAAATATTGGCATGACTGATCAATGTATCCAGAAAAAAAAAGTAAAAAAATGTGCAGTATATAGCAGGTGGGCATCTCCCACCTGGGCACAAGGATGGAATATGGGAGTATCTTCTTGTATCTCAGTTTTGCAGCATTCACTTTTCCTTTGCTTTGTGACTGTTCTTTCATTTGCATCATTGTCATTGCATACACTGTTTCCCTGGCTCTGCTGATTTCACTCTACATCGGGGCATGTAGATCATTCTAGACTTTTCATTTCTTACAGCACAGTAATAATCTGTTCCATTCCTGCCCATTCCCCAGTTGTTATGAAGGCACTTTGTTCCTAGGATATCCTTTGTCCTCTGCCACAACCAGATTTTATTTCCTTTCCCTGGTGTCAGCTGGTATGATATTGATTTTGCCAGTAGCCCAAATCAGACAGAATTTGGCACATACACATTTTCTCAGAGATGGCATGGGCCATGCAGTAGCTGGAGAACTGGCTACAGAGTCAAGAAGACTCGACTGGAGTCCAGCTTCTGGCACCTACCAGGCAGCTCTCAAAGATGCTACATGACTGAGCAGCTGCTAGTCCGCACTCTCTATCAGAGAGTTCCTCACAGATAACTCCCAGATCAAAAGTGGTCTCTTCAATTAATGAACGAACATTTATTAAGCACCTAATAATAACAGTGAAGAGTTGAAGTGCACAATGCACTTTACATTTAGTATCTCATGTGATACTCCAATTGTCGAGTCATTGTTTGCATTAGACCCATTTTGCAGATGAGGAAATTAAAACTGATGGAGATGAAGTGACTTGTCGAATAAGTTTCTGAAGTGGGATTTGAAGTCAGGTCACCCTGACCTAGGTGCAGAGCTCTCTCCACTATGCCAAGCCACTGGCACTGTGCTGTGCACCAGGAGCACAAGGACAATAGTAAAGCAGGGTGTCTGCTGCTTTAGCTGTGCTGACTTGCTTGCCATAGGGGTAGCAGTGAACTCCTAGGCTTGCCCAAGTAGCACACTGACCTGAAAATCACACCTTCAGCCTCCTTCCTCTGGCTGGAGAGAGTGGATGGTGGACAATGGAGAGTTCCTTCTAGATCTGCTCTTGCAGCGGGGTACCAAGGGCAGCCACATCTTTATTTCCCACTTGGCTGCACTCCTGGATTTCATTGTGCCCTTTGGTTCTTTTAGGGTGAGAGCTTTTTGAGGGCAAAGACTGTCTTACCCTTGGTTGTATCCTCATGTATCCTCAGTGCCTCGCACAGTGTCTGGAACCGACTGATGAAGAGGGATAAGAATGAGAGCAGAGGATTTATAGAAGGAGGGGAAAAAGCACTGAATCAGGGGCCAGGTGAGGGGGCTTGTGCTCTTGGTTCTGTGATCTTGGACAAATCATTTATTTGAACCTGTTTTTATACTAACTTGTAAGCTTCTCATGAAGAGGGATCATTTCTTTGGATTATATTACCTATGACTATAAACATCCATATAGAGATATTTGGATGCCTGCACGTGGGAAGTGCCCAGTCATGCAAGAATGATGTTTCATCTCTGAACTCAGATTCTGCCTCTATGGAGGGAGGGGGATGGGCTTGATGACTTCCCAGGGCTTGTAGATGCTTAATAGATGTTTGCCGAATTAATTAGTCTCTACAAAATAGGAAGGGAAAAAGAATAATAGCCCATATTTACATACTGCATAAATTTTGCAGAACACTTCACACACAGGTAATTTCACTGGAATAGGAAGGAACAGATGTAGGCAGATAATTGGAAAAATAAATAACGAACTGGCCAATAGAGTTGATCAGTAAATATTTATGGAGCCTCTCTTTTATGCCAGGCTCTGTGCTTGATCCTTTTCCACAAAGAAAAAGTAAAAATAGTTCCTGCCTTCAAGGGGCTTCCATTGTGAGCTTGTACTTTAACAGTATGTGCAGCATACACAGAAGTCGATACAGGGCCGCCTGACAGAAGGGTTAAGACGTTTCATATTGCAGCTCATTTGGTGTGTTTCTGGCTTTATTGTTTTCCTGGGCATTTCAGAAACCTTGCTAAAGCCCATCACATCTTTTCTTTCATGGTGTTTTTTTTTCCTCACTTAAACATTTCTCCTACTATTGCTCCTAAAAACCAAAACCACATTATCTGTGACTGTCATTGTGGTACTAAAGTCCTCCAGTTTTAGACTAGAAAATAAGGGGAAAGACTATGGCTCACTGGATTAAGCAACTCTCTGAGGATCCATTAACAAGTGAATATTAAGTACCCACTATGTACCAAGCACAGTGCTAGGTTTGGAGACTCTAGTACAAAGAAGACTACAGACCCTGCTCATGAAGAACTTTTGTTCACTGAACTTTTCCAACAGCATTTGCTTTCCTAGGATTCACTGTCTCCAAACATTCATCATTCTGTAAGACAAAATCAGTTTAGAAACTCACTCTTCCTTGGTGCCCCCTCCCTGCCCTATTGTGTTGGTCAGGATGAGTGGAGAGTGGGCATTGGAGACCTCCTCTCTGATGTTTTACCATATAAGGAGGGCTCTCTTGGAATCTACCTCATCATTTCCCACCCAATCCTCTCCTACATTTCATGATCTCTCCCTCGTGATTGATTTGGAGTTCGAATCCTGTCTCAGTCTTTAGACTTTATCTCTGTGACCCTGAGCAAGTCATTCAGCCTCAGCTTCCTCATCTGTAAAACAAGATAAGAGCACGTACTGCCTAAGGTTGTGGTGAGAACATATGTAAGATACTTTGCAAACCTTAAATCTCTGTGTAAATGCTGGTTGCTGTTCAGTCATTTCAGTTGTGTCTAACTCTTTATGACCTTTCTTTGGATTTTCTTGGCAAAGATACTGGAGTGGTTTGCCATTTCCTTCTCCAGTTCATTTTATAGATGAGAAAACTGAGGCAAATAGGGTTTAATGACCTCCCCAAGGTCACATAGGTAGTAAGTGTCTGAGGCTGGATTGGAACTTGACTCCAGGCCCAGCCCTCTATCCACTGCGCCATCCAGCTGCCCATAGAAGTGTCAGCTATTATCAGTGTCAGAGACAAGTACATATAAAAGTTTATGCAGCATAAATACAAACTGAATAAATTCAGGCCTACACAAAGTAACTAAAAGACAAGGAAGTTTGGGATGGTGGGCACTAGGAATTATGTGAATCAGGAAATGCTTCATGCAGAAGATGATGGTTGAGCTTCTTTTCAAAGTAAAAGAAAGAACTCTGCAAGGGAAGGAGGAGGTCCTTTCCAGACTTGGGGGACAGTCAGTTCAAAGGGAGACAGTAAATGGAAGGTCATGTGTGAGGAACAGAGAGAGAAGCCAGTTTAGATAACAACGTAGTGGTGGTGGTATTTGTGGGGCTAATACACAATCCGGCCCGAAAGATAGGTTGGGGCCAGTTTGGATAGGGCTTTGAAAGTTAAACAGAGAGGTTTTTGTTTGATCTTAGAAGCAGTAAGAAATCCCTGGAGTTGATCGATATTTCCTTAAGAAAAATTTCTTTGGTTATGTGAGATGGACTGGAGTAGGGATAAACTTGAGGCAGGGGAGCCAGTTGGGAGAGAAATTGTTGCAATATTCTGGAAAAGAGGTGAGGAAGAGATGGACCAAAGTGGGAACTGAGGGAGTCTAGATGGGGGAACATGAGAGATTGTGTTAACGTAGATACAGTCAAATTGACAATGGCTCAGAATACGTGGGCAACCAAGACGATGCTCAGATTTGACCCTAGGAGACTGGAAGGATGGGAGGATCTTTGGTAGAGATAGAGAAGTTGGAAGAGGAAAGGGTTTGGGAGAAAAGAGAAGAAATCTAGTTTGGGGCTTATTGAGTTGGAAAAGTCAAATGTGTAATTGGTATTGTGGGACTAAATTTCAGGGGAGAGATCTGTCCTGGATACACTGACAATGAAGGTTTTTATCTATTACAACTATACACATCTATATGTGTCTATGAGTCACCTGCATGAAGATGATAGTTAAACCCTGTGGGAGCTGCTGAGAGTGTATATGGAGGGAGAAGAGGAGGCAGCCCAGGACAGAGTTAAGAGTCATGATGTTGGAGGATGAGAAGGACGAGATGGGAGGAGGAAAAAGTTGAATCACAGAAAGCTTAGGAGAGGAGGAAGTGCCCAGGAGGAGAGGGGGCTAGGAGTTTCAAATGCAGTGGATAGTCAAGAGGCTAGCTGGGGTTCAAGATCCTTAAGGGGAGCAAAATCTTGGTCATGAATAATAGATAGAAGGACTATGAGAGAAATAGGGCCAGGATGAAGGGAAATTTGTTTATTATGAAATGGGAATTTCAGAGGGTACATGGAGGGGTGAGTGGGTAGGGTTCAAGAGTGACATGAGTATGGTAGGATTGAGGAAGAAGGGAGTGAGAGGGTGGTAGGAGGAGGAGGCTGGGGATCGTTTTTTCCCTTAAATGTCCAGTGACTAATGAGTACAAAGATAGGAGAGAAGAAGAGGAAGCCATAAGGCTGATAGCGGTGAAGCTCACAGTCTTTGAGGGGCATGGCAAAGGGCTGGATCTTGGTTTGGCAAAGGCTGTCCAGCTGTGCTCCTTGTGCTCCTGCTTTGGGGAGGAGGAGGGGGCTCATGGAAAGGGCCTAAAGTCAACACATGCCTTGTCTGTCATGGGATCATTGTACAATTGAACTCATTTGAAATTAATTGTAAACTATTACTTATTGGAAATAGAGAACTCGGCTTAGATTTTGGCTCTGCTCCTTAAACACCTTTTGATGTTGCCCTGGGATCTTCTTTGGTCTTCAGTTTCATTTGCCAAATGAGGGGGAGTCATGCTAGCTGATTTCTAAGTAACCTTCTAGATCTCAAGCAATCAACCAGTAAACATTTATTAGGCACCTACTGTGCGCTAAGCACTGTGCTATCCTGTGGTTCTGTGATCCTCAGCACCTTCCCGCCCTCAGAATGTAAGATTCACAGGTGCTGGTCTCATCTCTGTGATATTTGTCATTTATTTGGCTTTTTTATATGAACAATGATTTACACAGTAAGTTCTTTCCCTGAGCCCTGGAGAGGGTAAGTGGCATTTGGGAGAATTGGGAAGCTAGACCAGGGCCTGTGATACACTGCACTGTGTTGCCTTTGTTAAAGATTTAAAGAACCAGCACAATGACAACAGAAGGTAAACGCCCCCTCCAAGGTTGGGGTGAGCAGATCACAGCACAGGCTGCCTTTAGATCCTGATACTTTCTGTTTTATGTTGCCTGTCTGTACCCATTCTGTGCCAAAACTGCACAGTCAGGGAAGATCTAGCTTTCCTTTGGGAACAGAATTTGCTGGAGTAGCCCAGGACCTGGGCTTTGTTTACATGCAGCACTGTGATTTAGGAAGCAAGAAAGGCAGATGTCAGAAGGCTGGGAGGTCACCAGTTAAGCAGCCCTGTGGTTCATTATTTACCTTTTGGCTACAAAAAAGTTCTTCTAATCCAAAAGCCCTGAGTAAATGTTTTCTGAGAGTCTCTACAATTCCTAAACAATGAAATGTTTGCCTCTTTAGTGGTAGCAAGATGGAATGGCAAACAGCTGCCAGCAGCCATTCTCAATTGATCTAATCCAGGCTTATGGAAGGAGGGGGCTAACTGGAAATGAGAAGAGACCCAGTGTGCTCATCCTGTGGTCTCATGAGGAATTACTGGACCCTCATCACAAAGTCAAGTTATGGAGGAAAAAAAACCCATGCAACTTCCCTGGCACAAAACCTATGCTAACACATAGTTCAGATCTTGCCCAAGAGGAATATTACAGGATATATCAGAAAGAGATTATAACCTGTTTCACCTACTAAATAATTGTTGAATCAATTATTCACTGAAGAAATATTTGTAAAATACTTATTATGTGCAGTACACTAGGCTAGGCAGTGAGTGAAATAAAAATTGATGAGAAGTTCTCTGTGTATACAAATAATATGCTAGTATTTTCTTTTGGAAGGGGGAGGTGAGGCATTTGGGGTTAAATGACCTGCATAGCTAGTAAGTGTCTAGTGTCTGAGGTCAGATTTGAACTTGGGTCTTCCTCACTCCAAGGTCGCTACTCTATTTGCTGTACTCCTAGTATTTTAATACTAATATAATATTATTTCACTATAAACACTATATGAGAGGAGTAAAAAGTGTGCAGTGAACTTAGAAGAGAGAGAACCCAGTTGCAGAGCAGACCCTGGCAGAGATGTCTCTGGACAGAGATTGGGGTGGGGATTTGTAGAGAGCAGTGACTGTGCACTCCTGGAGAGCAGGTCCTATCTTTTGCCTTCCTTTGTAGCCTGAGTGTTTACTGAATGTCAGCTGACTGACAGAGCAGTGTGACCCAAGACCCATGGTGGGGATTCAAGGGCACATTTATAGTGAACACCAGAGATGAAGGCTGTGTGTATAAGTTACAGCCATAGGAAATTACATTTCATCAGGAAAACATGTTTGATGCCTGTGTTTGTACTGCCCACTATGTCCATGTTTACAGATGTATTCGAAAACATTAAGTGACACGCTCATGTTTATTGACTCCATTCTGGAGAGCACCCAACACAGCGGGGCCACTCGATGCACGTCCAGCCTACTCATCTCTCCCTCTCTTCCTCCTTGCCTTCTTTCCAAAATAATCGTGCCATTTATGACTAAATGGTTGTTAAGTGAAATCATGAATCAGTTCCTTTTGTGTATATAGCACTACACTATTTGCTGACAGGGCTGGGCTCCAAGAGGTCACAGCCTGATAGTGAAGACAAGATATATTCTCCATACAACTACAGGCATTGGATGATAGAGGAAGTGCCAGTATTCGATATGCCAACGGAACATCTGTGGAGGAGTTTAGATCAGTGTGGGCTGGAGGGAGAGAAGCCTTTTGGAGGAGATAGAGAATTACCTAGGCTTGGAAGGATGGCTAGTGTTTAGGGTGGGATAGAGGGAAGGGAAATGAAAGCGGAGTCTTTTGGCTTCTGCAGAAAGGAAGCAAGTTTTCCTCTTCTTGTACAGTGGGCTTTTTCTCAGCGAGTATAGACTGCTAAATCCCAGGAAGACCCATTACTGGTACAAACCATAGGATTGAGCTTACTAATATATAAGTATTTTAACCATAACTTAAAAAGGTTGTTAGGTAGGAAGCCTAGTTTGTAGTATTAGTAGTTGGCATAGCTAATATAATAAGGTGACTGAGATTTTCTGGGTTTTTGGACATGGTAGATTAGGACCATGCTATATATATAGCTTCCCTAAATATTAGTAAACATAATATATCTCATGTTGTTCTTCTGGATAAAATGGAGAGGTGTGTAGATGGTAATACAATTAGGTGGACTGCCACCTAGCCCCTGAGGGGATGTGTGTGTGTGTGTGTGTGTGTGTGTGTGTGTGCATCTGTGCACCTGCCTTCCCAACCTCCACACTTCCCTTTCCTGCCCCTTTCTAGGTCTGAAACTGTAATCAATTCAGTGCCATCGTTGCTACTGGAAAGAGCATGTCAATCCATTCCAGTGTGGCTCCTCTAACCATTCTGTCACTTTCCAAACCAGTACCCCTCACTGGCTACTGTCCTCCCAAGGGATGTTTCCTCTCATTCAAATGTAAACTCTGCAAGAGGATTGGGCCTGTCTTCCCTCTTAGATCTGTATCTCTATCACTTAACACATTGCTTTCCACATAGAAAGTGCTTCGTAAATGCTTCATTCATTCATTCATTCATTCATTCATTCATTCATTCATCCATCCATCCATCTACCCATCTATCCCTCATTCATTCATTTTCATTCCTGGTTCAGTCACAGCTTGGGAGCAGGTCTCTAATGGAGTATCCCAGGAATCTGTGCTTAGCCATTTGCTTGTTTAACATTTATGGATGACTTGCATAAAAGCATAGATGTCATTATACTCCTTACATTTGCAGATGACACTAAGCCAAGAGAGCCCGTTAACTCATTGGATGACAGTTTCCAAAAAGATAGATTGACAGATCATAACAGTGGAATGAGTGGGATAAGATGACATTCCGTAGGGATAAATGTACATTTTACACTTGGGTACAAAACAATTTGTGTCCACCACACAAGATGGCAGAGATGTGATTAAAGGATGGTTATTTTGAAAAAAATCTGGCTGCTTTAGTGGAAGCTCAGTAGGAGTCTGCCCTGAGGTCTGGCCCACAGAAGCACAAGCACAGGCCCGGGCTGTATTGAGAGAGACCGAGCTTTCAGGACTTAGAAGGTGAAGGTTTTTTGCTGCCTGCTGTCTTCAGACCTCCCCTGATGTGTGGAGTCCAGCTCAAGATCCCAGCTTAGGAGGGACATTGAGGAGACGGTGGAGCCTTCATTCTGCATCCTAAGAGAATCCATAGATACTCCATTAGAGACCTGCTCCCATGCTATGCCATGTCAACCATGCCAGGCACAGTCTTAGGAAGCCAAAAGTAACACCTTGCCTGCCCTCAAGGAACTTGTATTTTAATGGAAGGCAACAGACACATATATTTGTGTGGACAAAACCCATGTAAAACTCCTACACGGAAGCTTTTGGGGGTCTTTGGAGGAGATGGGAAGGGAAGTCACTGGAGCTGGTAGGGTCTGGAAGGACCTCTTGGAGATGGTGATACTTAAAGAAAGGAAGCCATATTCTCCGAGGAGGGGGAGAACCTTCTGGGCACTGGGGACAGAGATGGGAATGACTTGCAAGAAGGCATTTGACTGAACAAGGAGCATGTAGAGGGGAATGATGTGAAATATGACAAAA
The DNA here is from genome assembly GCF_028372415.1 of Notamacropus eugenii. NCBI lineage: Eukaryota > Metazoa > Chordata > Mammalia > Diprotodontia > Macropodidae > Notamacropus > Notamacropus eugenii. The sequence continues at coordinate 17,321,346 of NC_092875.1, forward strand.
AAAAAAGGTAGGATGAAGCCAGGTCAGGAAGAGATCTACATGACAAACAGGAATTTATGTTTGACCCACGGGAAATATGAAGCCATTGGAATTTATTGAGTGGGGGGAGGGTAGTAAGGTCAGACCTGAATTTAGAAACATCCCTTTGGTGGATCTGTGGAGGATGGGTCAGAGTAGTTGATAGAGTGTTATGACTGCATTAGAGAAAAGAGCAAAGATGGATGGCAGAGATGCTGTGGAGAAAAGAGATGCTGATTCAGGTGGGATATGTGTACTCCATGTCTTCAAAGATTCCAAGGGTTACTTTGTGGAAGAGGGATCAGGCTTGTCCCATTTGGTCTCATTGGGTAGAATCAAGAGCCACTGGGGAAAGTCATGAAGAGAGCTTTGGTACCTGGGCAAACTTTCCAACATTTAGAGTTCGAGCTGCCTCTGCTTGGATGACCACCTGTCAGACATGTTATACGGGGATTCCCTGCACACACAGCTCAGAATAGATGGCTCCGGAGGTGTGTTCTGTGCTTCTGTTGGCAGAATGTCCTTTGTTTCTTTATTCAGTATTTCAGAGGGTCCAGGAGGCTCAATGCTGTGGGCATCCAGTGGCTGTTTAGGACCTGGGACAGCTGGCTGGGGAGGAACCTCTGAACCTTGTTAGGCTGCCTTTCCAGGGAGGTGGCTTGGATTCTAGAACTGAGCTCCGAGTGTTTGTAGTATGTATAATAGGATCTACCAGTCCTCACATTTCAATGGCCAGGCATTGCAGAAGTAGAACTTTCTTTTACAGATTTTAGAGACAGGCAAGTTAATGATGTCTATGAAGTAGGCTTGTGTATCTGAATCACAAGTGATGACCTCAAGGTGGAAGCCAGTGTGTCCTGCAGCGTCCAACCCATTTCAGTTCAGTCCAGTTTGGAAAAATGTTTTCAACTATTGACCATTAACCTCAATGCTGTCCATTCTGCTCCCCATTTCTATAACTCAGCCATGACACTGTTTTAGCACGAAAGGGGAGAGCGTCTTCCCCTGTTTGGAGTCTTACTATTACTGCCCTTTCACTCCCCCAGTACCCAAGAGTTACACTTATAGGCCTAAAAGTAGTGATGTTGGGAAACACAGAGTTGAATGCAAAAGCATGACGGGGGCATCTGTTTGGATTGGCCAAACGTGAATCTAGTAGGGTTTTGTGACATTGTGGTGGAACTTGATTATAATGTATTAATGCTTGCATCGTGTCATGATGTTGGCCGAGACCTCATCGTCCATTGTGATACTACTTGGCACACACTAACGGAAGCTGTAGATCATATTCGATTTGAGTTCTGGTCCTGAAAGGCAGGTGACGTTTGAACATTTCCTCTGGACATCTCTTAGCTGAATGACCCTCACAAGTTACTGAGTCATATATATAAAGCTAGAAGAAACTTTAGAGGTTGGTTAATCCAGCCTTGTTATCTTACAGATGAGGAAAGAAGGAGTGATTCACTAAGGTCCCAATGAGTGGAAGGACCAGGATACTAGTGCAAGTCCTCTGGCTCCCAGTCCAGTTCTCTTGCCACTGGACCATGCTCTTCCTTAAAAACTAGGAGTTTTATTTTCCCCATAATTAAAATGAGAATAATATAGCACCTTCCCCGCAGGCTTTGTTGTGAAGACCAAGTGAGATAATGTACATGAAGCACATGGCAAACCTTAAAGCCCCACAGAAATGTAGACTGCATATAGTCCATTCTAATGCAAGTACCTGGGCCCACTGTGGCTGTGCCTGCAGGCCTCCTTGGGCTCTATTGCTAACTCCATGCTGCTCTCAGGGAGCACACCTTCTGGCCTTCTTCCTTCAGCTTCCTCTCATGTGTTTTCTTCCCCAATTAGAGTGGAAGCTCACTGTCACTCTGCCTCTCTGACTCTGTCTGTCTGTCTGTCACACACACACACACACACACACATGCACACACACATGCACACACACGCTTTGGAAGTTCTCAGAGGTCAAAGGTTACCTATCCGTTTCATTTCAGTGACCATTTAGGAATAATATCTCATTCTCTCATATTTTCTTGACCCAATGTTTATTATAATTTTTCTAATTTTGAAATGAATACCTTGATCAATGTCATCTTGATAAATGTCTTAAAAGTTACTAGAATTTTATAATTTTTTCTGTAAATGGCCTCTGTTCCCTTTGATACTATAAATTTCCTCAAGGATGTATATTCAGAGAATTGTGATGTAGAAAAGACCTAAAATGATTGTATTTTTTAAAGGGTTCAACCCTAATGCTTGAGTTGGCTCAGAATGAGACAAATCTGTTTTCCAGAATCATAGCCTCATTGGTTTAATTCGGAAATCCTGACTTGCTACAAGATAGTCTTCTGGACTGCATCCATGTTCAGAATGAAGGGGAGTAGCTTCTGGTGTGGGCTGAGCTCTGGGTCACAGCTGAGCTGCTTGCAGTGATGTGGCCTGATGATGGGTGGCTGTGACAGACCAGTCAGACCAACGAAACACTCACATTTATACGATGCCTGTATCTTGTACATACAAGTTTTGTGCACTGTCTCTCCCTTTATTTAGAATGTGAGTTCGCTGAAGGCAGGAACGCTGTTCTTAACCTTTGCTTAATTCTTGTATTCATCCTTCGCTGATGAAGAAGACCATGCCATCATAGAAATAATGACATGACTTGTACTTGACTTTGTTTTGAGGGAGGGAGGGCTGTGCAGGTCACCAGCCTCACTTCTCTTCCAGAGCTATCTGAATCCAGTGACCAGATATTCATCAGGATGACTGGAAATGACCCAGGATGCACTGGGAGACCTTGGGCCCTTTAGGCCAAGGTCTTTGCAGGTACTCACTTAGAGTGAGGCAACACCCATTCATTGAATAGGCCTGTTTAAGAAGTAGCCAGGGCATGGCCCCTTTAATGAGATCAAGAAAAAGAAAGACATCAGACAGGGTGGGAAACAGCAACAGTGACTACTGGTAATCACTCTAAAGCTAAGGGGGTCCAGATGAGCCCTTAGGCAGGGGCCCATTGGGTCCCAGTTTCAGAGTGCAGTCATGGATATAAGCCAGAAGCCTTCCCAGTAAGAACAAAAGTGAAACAAGGGTGCCCATTGTCACTGATATTATTCAAAATTGTACTTAAAATGCTAGTAATAGCAGTAAGAGAAGAAAGGGAAATTGAAAGAATAAGAATTGGCAGTGAGGTAATAAAGCTGTCTCTTGCAGATAATACGATAATATGCTTATGAAAATCCTAGAAATTCAACTAAAAAGCTAGTTGGGACAATAATTTTAACAGGATATAAAATAAGCCCATATAAATCATCAGCATTTGTAATGTCACCAGCAAAATCCTGCATGGAAAGATAGCAAGAGATACCCCATTTAAAATAACCATAGACAGCATAAAATACCTGGGAGTATACCCACTAAAATAAACCCAGGAACTACATGAACATAATCATAAAATGCTTTTTAATACAAATAAAGTCAGATTTAAATAATTGGAGAAATTTTAATTGTTCATGGGTAGACAATCAATATAATAAAAATGACAATTCGACCTAATCTATTTATTCAATGTCATCCCAATTAAATTTCCCTAAAATTATTTTATTGAGCTAAGAAAAATAATAATTCCTTTAGATATTCAATAGATCACATCCTTACCATGGATTATTATGAAGGCACTGTGAAAACAGAATCTGAGTTGCTTTGGGTTTGCATTTGGGGAATAAAAAAGAGAGAGCCAAAAGGCCCAAGGCTTTTTTTGTGTCAGTTTCAGGGGTCATTCCAGCAATTAACAAATTTCTGAAACTGTTATGAAGGAGAACCTTACCTTCTGTCTGTTGCTTGTGGGTTTTGTCTTTGTTCTTAAGAGTAAAGGAAAGGGGAAGAAATCCTTTTTCAGTGAGAGGAAATGAGAAGAGTTTCCAAGGCCCATTGTCCTCCCTCCCCTTTTTTGCCCCTAATTATTGGTTAATAGCCCTTTAAGAATAGATTTACTAGTTCAGAGCTGGCAGTTCAGTCTTTAAAATAAGCATTTAGTGATCCAGCCCCAAACTCTCATCTGTCATTTCAAAGAAAACTTTATTAATGCTGTCTATCAATCAACCTTCATTTAGGGGTGAGGACACGGCAGCAGCAGCTGCCAGCAGATCCAAGATGTCACACTTTGGAGAGTTTCAGTTACTGGGAAAGCTGCCTTTTAGCTTGATATGGTGATCTCAGTGTCGAACTCCTGAAGAAGCCACCAATTAGCATTCAATGAGATGATTTCAGAACTTTCCTCTTTTGTTTAGAACCAAGCAAAGCCATTTGTGCTAAGAATGAATGAGCTCCATGCTCCTTCCCCAGCTGCTAATTGGGAAAATAGCTGCAATCTAAGATATCTGGGTATTTGTTCCATGTGGAAGAATTGAAAAAGAGAATTGTTCCATGGAACTGCATTTGTAATCTCTGAGAAAATGATGTAGCTCCTTTATGTTAGGGCCAGCCCCCTCCCTTGTGGCATCCTGATCCCTGTGCCCTCTCCTCTCATCCTCATCTGGAGTGTTCTGTTACCTTCTGGCCACCACATATGGAGAGGGACATTGGTGAGCCAGAGTTTGTCCAGAATAGTGTGGCTAGGATGGTGATAGGCCTGGAAACCGCTCTGGGAGAGTTCATGGGTTTAGTGGAGTAAGGAAATCTGTGTTCCAGGCCTGGCCTTTCCCTTGGCTTTGTGACCTTCCACAGACCCCTGGGCTTCTGTGCCCCTCCCTTAGTGCACTTGTAAAAGGAAAAGGCAGAATAAGGCACTCTCTGTGATTTGCCATTTTCAGACACCTTTGAAGATGATCTGATCTTTTCAGGGAGGGTAGTTTGGGGAAGACATTTGGAGGGAATGAATGTTTTCCGTCTGCAGATTTTTTGAAGGCTTGTCGTGTGAAAGAAGCATTAGACTCATTATGCTGGATTCCATAGGGCGGAACAGGGTTCTGGTCTAGGGAGGCAGCGTCTGGCTGTCATCTCAAAGAGCTTTGTAACCATTAGAGGTGCCGAGAAATAGGCTGCCTTGGCCGGTAGTGAGCGTCCTGTCTTTGAACATATTCAAGCAGTCATTAGATGAGCACTTATTAGGAATGCTGTGGGTTTCGTGCTTTTGTTAAGGGTTGGATGAAGGTCCCTCCCAAATCCAAGCTTCTTTGATTCATAGAATCATGGGTTTAGACATCATTGAGATATCTAAACTGACTTCCCCATTTACAGAGGGAGAGACTGAAGGCCAGAGAGAGGATGGCATCCCTCAAAGGTCATTGCATCACTGTTCTGTGAATTACTCTGGTGCTTGGCCCTGCTTGAAGGGCTGACCTACTGCAGGGAGAAGTGATTTCATTTTAGAAGTGCTGTTCTTTTCTTAATTAGAGTGTAGATTGGTTGGTTGTATGAAGCCAAACATTCCAAGTACCAGTACTGTCAGCAGGAAACAGTTTAGAGTTTCCTGCAGTGTCACAGTTTTAAGCAGCTGCTTGTACAAGGCATCAGTGAGATGAGTTAGATTAGGTCGCAACATCTCTTTATTGTCATTGTGGTTGTTGTTCAGTTGTTTCAGTTGTGTCTAACTCTCCATGACCCCACTTGGGGTTTTCTTGGCAAAGATACTGGAGTAGTTTACCATTTCCTTCTCCAGTTCATTTTACAGATGAGGAAACTGAGGCTTACAGGATTGAAGTGACTTGCCCAGGGTCACACAGCTAGTAAGTATCAGAGGCCAGATTTGAACTCAGGTATTCTTTACTGACTTTGAAAGAGAAAAAAATTGTGGGGAAGCAAAATCCTAGGATTCCAACCCATGGTTTTGGGTAGTTAGAAAGGTGTCTTGGCTGTGGTTCCCTTATGTAGACAACAGTGTAAACAGAAAGTCCAGCAGCAACAAAAATAAAGTGATAATGCATAATTCTAATGACCAGAGTTGGCTCCAAAGAAGAGTCAAGAAAAGGTCATTTCCCTGCCTTCCGTGCAGAAGAGGGCAACTGTGGATACAGACTGTGGCATACACCGACAACCACCACTGATGTACCCGGAAGTTTTCTTGAATGACTGTTTTTTCCTTTCTCCTTTAAAACCTTTGTTATAAGTAATGGCTCTTGGCTAAGGTGGTGGTGGTAGAGATACCAAAATAATGTGATATTAAAACAAAAGGTATCAATAAAATAAGAAAAAAGCAATAAATTTAAAATAAACAACTGTGATCTTTTAGATTTCTCCCACTGTGCCATCTTGGGACTTCACTTAGACACTGTCTGTCCTATGCCTACATTTTGGACCAGCTTCCATGTTCCAAATGGAGGCCTTGGCGTGAAAGACTACCTTCTTATGGCTGTAAAGAATGCCATTGTATCAAAAGGAAAACCCTCCTGAAAACTTGGCATTCTGCCTTCAGTTCTGGGCATCCGAATTTGGGAAGAACACTGATAAGCCAGGGAGAGTCCAGAGGAGAGCAGCAAAAAAATTAAAGGCTTACTGAATTCAAATTGTATTGCCTTGCGTTGAAATGAAGTAGGACCAATGGGTACTGGCTGCCACTTGGACTTGACATCGGGAAAAGCCTCCAAGCGATGAAAGCTCTACTTACTCCACTGGAATTGGCTTCTGTAGGAGCACTGAGTTGTCTGTCTCCCACCTGGAGCCTCCTGGAGCTTGTTCTACATGGTTGGCCAGACACTTGTTGGAGATGTTCTAGGTGGGATTCTGTGGCAGTGTTTGAGCGATCCTCCAGACCTGAGATCCTGTGAATTTGCACATTCCTTATAGTTTCATGATTTTTTATTTTGTTTCTTTTTTAGATCAGATCTTCCTGTTTTCTAGAGGTTCTGTAAAGGAAAACTACCCTGACAAGAGTATTTCTGTTCTAAGCTGCTGAACTGCTGTCATTGGGGGTCGTACAGAGTAGTAGATTTGATTTGTTAGAGCTTCTTTATTCCACCCGCTCAGCATTTTCCTGGCAGTTAATTACATAGTGGCTTCAGGGTGTATTCCATGAGATGCTGAAGACACAGCTTTGCTAAAGTCTGACACACTTTCCTCCTTGGTTACATAGCTAATGGCCACTCGGGGATAATTAGTGAGAAGAAATTCCAATGGCCCAATTACTGGCTTCTCAAGGTTCCCCCCTTAATTCTTTCATTCTCAAATCTGAAGAGGTTTTCCCTATTATGGAATATGTTTGTGTGCTGTTTAGAACTAGCATTTTCTTTGATATACAGAAAAGATCTTTTTTTTGAGTGGGTCAGGATCTCCATAAAAATTTATTGTAATTTAGTGTAAGCATAGGCTGCTACCATTGAATGAAAAAGATGTAACTCATATTTCCCAAGCCACAGCCATTTCTGGTCTCCGATTCCTGGGTTAAGACTCAACCCAAGGGCAGTAATCTGTGCATTTGGAGTTTATTGAGGTTTTAGGCTCAGAGCCCCCAGGGTTTCCATGGTTTTCCCTGACATAGATCAAGAGATGAATGTTACAAAACTTGGACTTAGGGCACTATTTGAACAAAGATGCCCATGCATGCCTTTCACAAGACCTCATGTGGTCTGCCTCTCATGTTATAAGCTGTGACCTCGGAATCAGGACCGCCCTTAGAGAAAGAGAAAGAAGGTCAGGGATCTTGGATGGGAGATCAGATGAACCATGAATGAAGTTTTTGCAGATTGCTCTGGCTACTAACTGTTTCCCTTTTGGTGATGCCTTTGCCCAGATCACTGCTGACTTAACTTTTGGGTCATAGACAGATAAGATGTGTCCCAGAGGATAGCATATGCATGCGCCTGCATGCCGGCACACGTGTGCACACACACACACATCTTCCCTAGAGGGGCTGGGATGAGGCACAGAGATCTGACACAAGAGGAAGGGGGCTTGGTACTTCAGGCTGCTGTGAGCATAATTGTTCACCGTGGGGGAGATCCATCTTATCTCTGATGAAGGTCAGTTTTGGATCTCATCAGCTGCATCCTTCCCTCCTACCTCAGCTCTGCCCTTCAGCATCCTTTTATTCCAAGGTTTTGTGTATGTTACTGTCTCTGTGAGAGCTTCGTGATTCCTGAACTGAAAAGGTTGACTTTTCCCCCAAATTTTCTTGAGCACTTTGGATTGCTTCTTTGCTTTCATCACTCCCCACGTTATACTATAGTTATCTCAGTCTCTCCCCACCTACTTCAATAAAACAGAAGATAGGCTTCTTAAGAGTGATTTCTGGTATTTCCAAATCTTTATACCTCTGTACTTAACATAGTACTTTGTACATAGATCCTGACTTGTCTGATGAAATTTCTGTTCCCTCCTCTGTAAAGATTTTTTCCTGCTTTCATAGCGCTGATTCTACCACTGTTCATGACATCTGAGAATGTTCGTAAGTGAAAGGACTCATGGGCTTAATTGTCATTTGTAAAGTTCCAGCCAACTCTATGTGATTCCTTCTAGAATAAATCCTAGGGGACTTTGACTTTTGTCCAGGATGACAGAAAAACACACAGACTATTAATGATGATCAGTTTGGATCTGTGATCTCTTGGATGTGAATATTTCCTCCCAGAATGTTGAATTGAATTTCTCTAGGCCTGTCCGTCTTGTAGAATTCCTTCATGTTCACCAGTACCTTCATCAGAGGTGACACACTCAATGTGCTGGAAGCCTTATCTGAATTTTCTCAGAGTTCATGGATGTCAGTGGAGTCTGTAAGCAGTTCATGGTTGTTCCTTGCTCTTAACACATGAATAAGTCATGTTTTTCTCGTCATTGCTGTTCTTTGATAACATTATTTGCATAGTCTTTTTCCTGTACAATTTCTCATTGGTAACATGCTGAAGTCTATCCATCCCCATCATGGGCTTCTCTATGTTTCTTTGAGTGATCCTCAAATTCATTTTTTTTCAAGATAGTAATATTATTCCATGACTTCCAGTCATACAAAATCACCCAAAGCATACTGAAGTTAAAAAAATGTGACTGCTTCAGGGAGAAGTTTGGAGTCATGAAAAGACAAAGCCAGTCACCCTTTCCTTTCTTTTTCCTTTTTCCCTCTTTCATCTCCCCCTGCTTCTGTTCTGGGCCAAACTCATTTTGTATGGGCAGTTTCTTCAAGGTCATGTACTGAGGAATGAACCCTACGGGTTGTCCATCCTGCTGCATCTCATAGCATTGTCTGGATGCCAGGCATTGTTCATCTGCTTTGTTCTCCTGCCAGAAGAATTAATCCAGACTCTCTTGGGTTGTACTTTTCATCGAGAAGGCTGTGTAGGGTTCTTGGGCATGATGCAGCCAGTTTGATGTTATCCAAAATCAATAATATTGGGAGGACCTTGCCACCTGTCAGTAATTCCTCTTTGACTTCGAATCTGTGCTGGATCTTCTCCGTGAAAGTAGGGTGAGCTCCTCTGATGATCATAGACTTAGGGAAAGCCCCTTGGACAATTAGCTTTTTGTCAAATGAATAGTGATTGTAACGAGGGTTTAATTTTGGACCCACTTTGACAATTATTAATGAATACTGAAATTCTGTCACAGGAAGCCTATTTCTCATTTGCATCATTTCTTCTACCCTTTTAAAAGCCTGTAAATACTTCAGAGTTTTACTAAAGTCATGTTATTTACATGCATTTAGTATTTTAATACTTCTGTTTATTATTAACAGCAGTAATGAGAGCTAGCATTTTTACATCACCTAGATAGGTCACAGACTGATGAGACTCATGTTACGCACTTTACAAAGAGTGTCTTGTTTGATCTTCACAAGAGTGAGAGTTAGGGCTGTTATTATCCCCATTTTACAGTTAGGGAAGTGCAAGCAGACAGAGGTGAAGTGCTTGCTTGTCTGTACCTGCAGCAGTTCATAATTTTCATGATTCTTTAGGTTTTATCCATTTCAGAACTTTGAAATGTTCCTAACGAGGATTAAATGGAGTGCTGCAGGTGTGAGACCATGATTTTCTAGAGAAAGTCAATTGCTCTCCTACTTAATCCATCATATGTTGCCTTGGTAGAGGGAGCGCGTTGTTGTAGTTGCAGCATCACATTATACCTCCTCTATGACACTGAAACTCTTGCTTAATTCCCCAGTGTGAGTGTTTTATTTTGTTCAGTCATTCACTTCCTCCCTCCCTCCCTAAATGCTTCTCAAGCCTGTGCTGCGTGCCAGGGATAGACAGGCCCAACCTGAGAAGCTTCCAGTGCTTGTGGTAAAGAATGGCCACAGATAAGTACAGTCCAGGTTGGCCCATTGTGTGTATGGAATATGTTGTTCATGTTCTTTGAATGAGTGAGATTTGGACTGACCCCATTCATTTGGGCTCTGCGTTAACTTTTTTCGAGCAATGTCCCATTTGCTTTTCTGCCTGCAGTTCTTACTTGGAGGAGATCTTTGTGACCTTGTCCTGTCTTATGTTGGCTTCTCCATTGTATCTGTCCCTCCTCTTTGTGAAATTCATTTAACTTTCTGTTCTTCTCATCTTCCCTTGTCATGGAATGAATGTGTTAATTAATCTCAGACGCAGTACCAGCTCTGGTAACACCCAGTGGATGCCTCCTCCCTTTTGACATGCTTCCATTTATCCTCGTCCTATGTGATCTCTGAGCCCGTTTTCAATCCATCTGGCGGTGCTCATATTAAGCCAATTTTAATTAAGCTTGTGAAGTAGACTGCACCTCCATATCAGATACTTGACTAAAATAGAATTAGAAATGAAGTAGCATTGCCTTTAATTCAAACAGGAAACATTTTTAAAAACACCTACTCTGTGCAAGCCCCTCAGGAGGGGCAGCAATAAACAAGACATGCTTCTTGCTCTTGTTTGAGACATTTTATAATTAAAATAAATTGATCACGTGGATTTGACAAGTTTAGGGAATTTTATTAAACGGCACACCGATTACTATTTATCACTCCATTATCCCAAAGGAATATTCTCCTTGACTATGTTCCCACAAGATCAGCTGTCCAGATTGGCAGTGTGAATTTTATTTGAAAATTGTGTCATCTCCTGTCTCACTTTGATTATTTTTTTTAGCCTTCTGTGGTTCTTCTTGTCCTTTTCCAGGAACGCTGTCCTTTCAACCACCTCTTCAATACTCTTTCTGTGTCATCTCTTCTCCAAGTAATCATGGTTTAGCATAGTGTAGTGGAAAAGGTTGGACCTGGGTTCTAGTCTTAACTCTTCCCTCTTACTCTCTCTGTGACCTTGGGCAGGTCATTTCCTCCTCTGAGCTTCATTCAGTTTCCTTTTTAATCAGGGGATTGGACTGGAAGAGGCCCCTTCTAGCCTCTGACTGTGTCCTTGGATTTTGACTAAGGGTCTCTTCTGTTCTTGCTGCCCTGCTGCCTCCCTCTACCCCTTTCACATGAAGGGTCCTGTTTATAGTGCAGTTATTTTCAGCATTGAGAGAGACCAGCACTGCCTGGATGATCCATTTAGAATAGTCATCTCCATCCTGAGCTAGGACAAGATCACCCTGAGAACACTGTGCGTTGGGGTCCCCTCATTTCCTTCTCTCCCACTATGCTCCATTTGGTTGATGTTGCTCTCTGTTAGCCACCCAGATGTTTCACATCTTCTCTCCTGTAGGCAGTTCCCCAGTTCCAGGCTGATCGACCCCAGATTTACTGCTATTCTCTAGAGAGCTGTGGTGCATCTGGGCAGGGTGTTTGTATCCGAAAGGTCATTTCCTGGTGTGAATTCCAACAAAAGAGGCTGGAGCCTCTTGCACGCTGGCCCCTTTGGAAGAGGAATGAACACTCTTGTCAGAGGCGCTGCTGATCTCCCAGAAGTAGATGATGATGTGACATCTTAATGATTGACGCATATACACACAGTCAGAAAAAGGTGAAAATCAGAAGAATATTGAGACTCATCTAAACATTGACATGTGTCCAAGTTTCATAGTGAATTAAGTAGGGATTTGTTTCTACTGTCTAAATTGCTGTCAGCCATTGATGGATGGTTTATTCTCTCTCTACTGTTTGTAACACCCTCTTCAGAGCTTGAGGATAACACGGCTTTTTTCCTTTCCCTGTAGCATCCCAGCATCCTACCTCAGTTGACAGCCATTGTATTTCTTTCTGAATTAGTGGGAGCCAATCTGACAGTCCTTTGTTTATTTCCTTGTCTGTCAGTAATATCATAGGTGATATGATTTGGAAAGAGCACAGTTCTGGGAACAGAGGGTCAAACTTATCCCTTCTTGTAACATCACTTGTAAAATGTCTGAAAATATGAGTCTGGTTGCTGGACTTCTGGAAGAATTTGATTGTGTATTTGAACTTTTAAGGTCTTGTAGATTGGAAATGAGGTCCACTTTTCCTACAGTGAGACTGATTCTTTGAGTCACCCCTGTGCACACTCCCAGGCTTCTCCTGGTATTAGGGAAGGGATCATAGCTCATTATGACATTTAAACCCTTCCCTCTTAGGATTTCAGTAGAAAAAAAATCCAACTCATATTGTTCTTCAGTGAGATAAAATGTGGGTGAATAGGAAAGGTCAGATCTTACATTCTGAAGGAAACTTGCTTGGTACTTAGACCTCTAAGGGGAACCTGTTTGAATATAATCTATTCTTTGGGGTAATAACCTCTGATCACAGACACACTGTTTGATGAGATCCAAGATTCATTTGATTATTTGAGTATCCAAGACATTGGCTACCCAGAAACTCCTGTGACCATAGGAAGAGTCTGGCTCTCCTGTCTGTTCTTATTTTCTCTGACTTCATGGCTCCTTGTGTCTCTTCCTTACACTGCCCAGCCTCAAGTAGTGGTCATCATGCCATTCTCTTACTTACTAAAATACCGCACACAAGCCTACTGCCCTTGAGAGCACCCCATATTCCTTCTTAGCCAGTCAGTATTCTCATTTCCATGGAACCCTAAGCTTGTTCATGCAGTACTATTATACCATTATACAGAAGAGGAGCCTTAGTCCTAGGGAAGTGAAATTTCTTGTCTGAAGTCACAGCATTAGTGGCAGAGCCTGGATTCGTTCTCTAAGTCTGCTGATCTCTACTGGCTGCTAAAACAATAAGCGAGGGAGAGAGGTGGGATTTGTGGCTTCACTGTTCAGGGAGTTCCCAGACGAGAAATGATCTCTCCTGATGCAGGTCAGCACCTTCCCCTCAGCTCAGCCTGGGGCACTGAGCTGTCCAGTGACTTGCCCAGGGTCCCATGGTCAGTATGTATCAGAGGCAGGGCTTGAATCCAGGCCTTTTTGACTCTGAGGCCTTCTCTCTGTTCCCTGTACCCCAACTGTCATTATAATAACACCAACAAGAATAAGGCTGGAGTTTTGTGTATCTTTCTTGAGTACGTTTATACCTGTTCCTAGCACAGTATGGTGGAAAGAACCCTGAATTTGGAGTCAATTAATCAGGAAACATTGATTAAGCTCCTACTATGTAGCAGGCCCTGGGCTGAGTTCTAGGGATACAGAAACAGAAATGGAACAGTCTTTGTTCTTGAGGAGTTTACATTCATTTGGGGGAGACATGTCCATATTGTATACGTACATACAGAACAGACTCAAAGTAATTTGAAAGGGGGAGGGTATCTGCAGCTGTCAGGGGATCAGGACAGAAGGTGGTGCTTGAGCTGACCTCTGATTGAGCTGAGGAAGGAGTGCATTCCAGGCCCAGGGACAGCCAGTGGGAAGGGGGACAGAGTTGGGAAAGGGTCTGTGAGCAGTAGTATGAAGGCCAGTTGGGCTCAGCCAAAGGAAGAATATTGAATAAAATTGGAAAAGTAGTTTGGAGACCAGGTTGTGAAGGGCTTTAAATGCCAGACAGAGGAGTTTATAGGGAAGTGACACGGTCCCTTTGATAACTGTGTGGTGAATGGATGGCAGTGGGGAGAGACCTGAGGCTGAAGGATTAACTAGGAGGCCATTGTGAAGAGATGAGATCCTGAACAGAAGTGGTGGCCCTGTCCTTGGAGAGAAGGTGGAAAGGAAACAAGGTGCTGTGGCCATGGGGCACCTCATTGTCTGTGAGGGGAAGAAGAAGGAGGCATCAAGAATGACTCTGAGGTCCCAAGCTTGGGGATGAATGGTGGTGCCCTGATAAGAAACAGAGTCAGGAGTCCTTACATTGGAATCCGCCTCCAAAACATAGGAGCAGTGACCAAGTAATGGGCAAATCAGTCAATTTTTTCAGGTCTCAGATGCCTCATCTACCAAATGCAAGTGACAGTACCCAGACCACCTACCTCAGTGGTGGTGGAAGTTTTCTAAACCATTAAAATCCTATAGGGATGTAACTAACTGATATATTGAATTTCCCCAGAGGGCACATGCATTCAGAGAAATGAGCTGTGCCCCTTCCTGTTCTCATCAGCCCAGCAGCCACCTCCTCTGGAAGAGTGCCAGTTCTTGCCTAGTTGCCTGACCAAAGCATATAGCATTTCTAGCTTTTGCCCTATCCTGAGTCTCTGGAGAGAAGACTCTTGGAGAGCTGCATGGTTAGGGTCCTGCTTCGCCAGACTTAGCCACTGATATCAAAGGATTCTCACATAAAGAACTCAAGTAATACTAATGGGTTACTTGTCTCCCACTGCTAGACTTCTAGCAAGCCGAGCTATCACTTTGAAGCATTCATTTCTTGCCTTTTTTGCTGCCATGGAGATGTATCAATAGCAACAGCTATTAAGATAGCGTTACAGCTGTTGTTGTGTGACTAGTCCTTTCCTGCTGATAGCATTTCATCTTGCGCCATTTCATTGGTTGATATAGAATTCTTCCATCTGCCAGAAGAGTCATGCCTCAGCTAGAACTTGAATGAGATGGGCCTGTGAGGGTGTGACCTCAGAGTATAGCCAGAAAACCCAATTTGGGGATTCTACAGTATCTTAGGGGGGAAAATGATGATGGACTTGCTTAGGACAGCTCTAATCTGTGACATTGTGGAGTCTCTCTTGAAGGGAAATATGGCCACATGACTCTGGGAATCAGCACACTTTTCCCAACACCTGTAATTTGTAAACTTGCTTTGGGGGTAGCAGCTATGACACAGCACTATAGCATTATGGGTAGGAATGTATTTTTTTTTTAAATAAGTGAATGACTTTGTCCATTTGCTTTGTCTGGTTCCACAGAGGACATGCAGGTGTTCCTCTTCATTGACTTTGCAGCTGGACATGAGGGAAATTTATGAAAGTGACAGAGCATAATAAAAATGTAAGACTCTTGTCCAAGTCTGTTAGAAGCATTGTGATGGGATCTGGAATACAGCTGGGAAGAAACCCACCCACTCTCCGGACCAGCTGAGCGGAGTCTCTTTAGAATGTGGGGGAAAAATCATCTCTATGCCAAGCATATTCTTCTCCCTTGAATCTCCCCCATTATCTGACAAGGATGATCTTATGGGGAACTCATGTTGGCTAATTAATAGACCCAGTTTGCTGGTTCCTAACGATGGCATTTCCCCCTTCTATCCCAACTGATGACTTTATTTACCCACTTCCTTGTAGCATGAACTTTCTCTTGTTCCCAGATGGTTTGACTCTGCCTTCCCCTCACTTTAAAGGGTTTTCTAAACGTTCATAGATAGATATCTCTCACCCAATCCCCTCATTTGACAGGTAAGGAAACTGAGTCTCAGACAGGTTCAGTGTGCATTGTTGGCCACTTTGTAAATGTTGAGGGTGAACAAGCTTGCGGGTCATTCCTGATTCTTTTCAGCTGTTTTGTCACTGAACTTTATTGCTTCTTTGATTCTCTGAGGTCCCTTCCAATGCTTTACACTGTGTGAGTCTATTACACTATTGGTCAAGGGTCACAGAGCTAGAAACCAATGATTTTCAGTTCTCCTGACTTGCCTATTTCTTTTAAGGCTTCACTTCTATCTTATATTTTTCTCATTGCCAGCATGCTTGCTTGTCTGATCTTGTCTCATTGCATGCTGCTTGTGGTATCCTATATGTCCTAAGACCTGGTCCTGCCCACTTTGGGTTACTCCTCTATGTCAGTGTAGGACAGTGGAGGGGGTGGAGCCAAGATGGCAGAGTAGAAAGACGGACCTGCTCTATTTCTCCCCCCATAGCCCATAAAATACCTGTAAAAAACAACTCTAAATGAATTCTAGAGCAGTAGAAACCATAAAATGACAGAGTGAAAGAGATTTCTAGCCCAAGAAAGCCTGGAAGGCCAACAGGAAACATCTGTTGCACTGGGCTAGGCATGGAGCACAGCCCAGCCTTGGCCAGGTGAAAAGGACAGGACTGGAGCAGGCTTCAGGGCACAGAATCAAGGGTAGCAGCTGTGGTTCCTGGATTTCTCAACCCATAAATGCTAAGGACAGCTTTGAAGGTCAGTGAGAAAGCTCTTTCACCTGGGTAAGAGGGGTGTGCGGTCTGGCCAAAGCCCTGGCCCCAGGGCAGCAGCAGCCATTGTGGCAGCAGCATCCACTTTTGGAGCCCTCTGCCTAAAGACCATGGGGGAATTGAACAACCGATTGGACCTGAGTGTCAGTTCTGGGGTGAGGAGGAGCACTTACGTGGTGGAGTTGGAGGTGACTGTGGAGAGGGAACCCTAGTCACAGATCCTGGGCAGAAGAGTGCTTTGTGGTTGTTCCCAGACCAGAGCGCAGGCCAGGAGAGGAGTAAACTCCTCTCCTTTGATTGTGCCACCTTGGAGGAAATGAGAACTTACAGGTCCCTAGAGTGTACTCTCCACTTGACAAAGGACCCAAAAGTCAAGTAACTAGCTGGAAAAATGCCCCCAAAAAGGAAAAAAGATAAGACTATAGAAGATTGCTTTCTCAGTGTAGGACAGCAGAAAGGGGATGAGACTCAGAAAATCTGGGCTTTGTCCCAGCTTTACCATTCACTAACCCCCCTATACTGGGTTCCTAGTACATGACCGGCACACTTTTATGTTCTTGATGATGGTTAAACTCATTTGTCACATGTTTATCCCAGTTGGTAATATGTTCTAGTTCACTTACACATACCATGTATCTTTCCATTGCACTTTGTTATTGTTCAGTCATGTCTGACTCTTTGTGACCCTGTGGGGTATAAAAAGCCAGGCCCTTCTGTCCTCCACTATCTCTCCAAGTCTGTCCAACCTCATCTTCATTGCTTCAATGACACTATCTCTCCATTTTATCCATTGCCATCCCCTTTTCCTTTTGCCTTCAATCTTTCCCAACATCAGAGTCTTTTCCAGTGAGTCATGTTTTCTCATTATGTGGCCAGTCAGCTTCAGTATTTGACCTTCCAGTGAATAGTCTGAATAAATTTCTTTAAGTATTGACTGCTTTGATCTCCATGTTGTCCAAGGAACTCTCAAAAGCCTTCTCCAGGACCACAATTCAAAAGCATCAACTCTGCAGTGCTCAGTTTTCCTTATAATCCAACTCCCATAGCCATACACTGCTACTGAAAAAATGATAGTTTTTCATAAAAATTTGAGGAATTCTGTAGTGCTTTGGGGTCCGCAAAATTTGATCCTTCAGAAACCATGGTGTTCTGTGCTTTTTAACATGTAGTATCACCAAGAGAATATTGGTATTGCAAAGACAGATTTTGACAGGAAGAGACATTGAATACACTCCATAATTTTCCAGTGTAATTCAGTTTCATATACTCCTACTATGTAGAGTTTTTCCAGGACATAGGTGTTAATAGACTAAATCAGTGGAGTACCTGTTCAACTACATGCTGTGGTCTGGATAATAGATAGGCAGCCCAGGGGCTGCACTGGTGCAGCAGAAGAGCAAGAACTAGAACCTAATGATAACAGTAATAAACAGGAAGCTCTCCATTGTGTTGGGGAGATCCTCCGTGCATGAAGATTGGTGTGTATGGGCTGTGATCCATCCCAGTGGAAGATGGACTGGTAAAAATGAGATGCCAAGTGCTTGGGAGAGAGAGCATCACTTCACTGGATAGGGCCCTTCTGGCTCCAGGTCCCATGATCTTGCCATCTGACATTCTATTATTCTTTTAAAATGCTTCCTTCCTCCCTCCCTCCGTTCCTCCTTTCCTCCTTTCCTCCCTTCCTCCCTTCCCCCCTTCCTCCGTTCCTCCCTTCCTCCGTTCCTCCCTCCCTCCCTTCCTTCCTTCCTTCCTTCCTTCCTTCCTTCCTTCCTTCCTTCCTTCCTTCCTTCCTTCCTTCCTTCCTTCCTTCTCAAATTTATTTGTAAGGTCCCTCATTAGGGCCCATTATTTTCTCATCTTGCACATGCCCATGAGATTTGCTACCTGTGTTAAAATGTAGCTAGTTTGCGATTTTTTGGAATTCTTATGCAATGTAATGAAGTGTTTTTTCTCCAGTACTTTTCCAAGTAGGTACTTAATGTAAAAACAGTAGTCGATTTTTCTCTAGTTTAAAACTTTTATGAAAATGTTGGTGTTTCTTCCCTGTGATTCTTTTCTGTGTGTGCTTAAAGGGAAGATGTTGCAGAAATAGAGTCAGGGAAGGGTTCCACTAAAGCATGTCTTTGGGGTAAATAATTAGCAGAAAGGCAAGAAAATAAGAAGACCAGGTTAA
Source organism: Notamacropus eugenii (assembly GCF_028372415.1). NCBI lineage: Eukaryota > Metazoa > Chordata > Mammalia > Diprotodontia > Macropodidae > Notamacropus > Notamacropus eugenii. Next base: position 17,339,862 of record NC_092875.1, read on the forward strand.
ATGGCCAGACATTTCATTTGGGCGATGGGAGCTGATTTCTCTCGCCTTCGGCACTCCAGAAAGAACTCTGCCTTAAAGTGGAATGGGAAATAAGAATCAGATGAAAAACAAGGTACTCTGCAGGAAACACTGTGCTCTAGTTCCTATAGTAATAATTTTCATAATAATATTCAATAATTTCAGATGTGGTAAAAAGTTGTCTAACCTTCCATGCATTTATCCATTCATCCATCTATCCATCTGTCTATCCCTATACCCATCTATTTTATCCATCCATCCATCTATCCCTTTATCCGTCTATCTATCCCTCTATTGGTCTATCCATTCCATATCATTTGAGTTTCACAACAGCCCTTTGAAGTAGTTATTAGAGGCATTCTTATCCTTGTTTTACAGATGAAGAAACTCAAGCTGAATTTAAATGACGTTGCCATGGTCACAGAGCTCCTAAGAATCATGGGTGGGCCTTGAAAAGTCCCTTCTAACTCCAAGTTCATGCTCCTTCCACTTCTCCCTTCCACTCAATACATAGAACAAGCTGCCATATTGTGTGTCTCTTACTTTTTCAAAGTTTTAAGTGTAAGTAGGTATTTGAGGGCTTGACTTGAGATCACAAACTCCTTGCAAATTCTTCTCCAGTATTCTGAAGTAAAGTGGATCTTGGAAATGGAACGGATCATCTCACGGAACAAATAAAGTTAAAAGTTGAGTATGACCCATTCAGAGAGCCCCATTTCTGTAACCTGCCAAATGAGAGAATTGGACTAAATTATCTTTGTCTCTCAGAGAACCATTCCTTAAAGTGAAGAATAAAAAAGGGGGAAAATGTTAAACAAAACTAAGATATCAAAAAAATCTAGCATTCTATGCATTATTCCACACTGAGACTCTCCTTCTCTCCCTCACCCCTCCTTTGATGAATGGATGAGATAGCTGCTTAGCTGTGTCCTTGGAGTCAAACTTGACCATTATCATTTCAAGCCTTGCTGTGTGTATTGTTTTCTCACAGTACTTGCATAATTTTGCATTCATTCATACAAATCCTCCAGTGATTCTCTTCATCCATCATATTTGTCGTATCTTATATCACAGTCGTGGCCAGCAGCTGTTTAGCTACTCCCCCATCAACGAGTATTTATTTTGTTTCTAGTTCTTTTCTACTCCAAAAAGTGAGTCTATGCGTATTTTGTTGTATATAGGGCTTTTCTTTTGTCCTTTTCTTCCTTAGCGATACATACCTAGCAGCTGGATTTCTGGGGCAGAGGCTGGAGATCTTCTTGCCATCATTCTAAATTGCTTTCCAGAATGATTGGGTCAGTTTGCAACTCCACAAATAGTGTATTAGTGTGCCTGTCTTTCCACAGTCCCTTCTCTATAGGCCATTATTATCTTTTTTTCTTCTCTTATTTTAATTTGTGTTGTAATTGTCTGTTTACGTGTCTTACCCTGTCCTAGATTGTGAGGTTATTGAGGTGATGCCAGTTTTCCTCTTTGTTATCACCAAGATAAGTACCTTGTGCATACTAAGTGCTTAATCAATATTTATTTTTTTGTTTCAGAAAGAGAACTTCCTTTTTTTTTTTAAATGAAAATTGCATCCTATCTTAAGGAAATCCATTATATCATCGAAATCTGACTAATCAGATGAAATTGGGGGTGATTATTCTCATTGTCATAGGATTCCTTTTGCTTGGTATATCGGAAATGTGATTTAGTTCTGACACACCTTTTAGGTGTGTTATCATGATTGAGACAGACTTAGAACCTTGGTGCTTTCTTTCATAAGCTGGGTAATCTTAGGAGGGAAAGAGCCTGAACTGAGAACCAGGACACCCCCAGCTTTTCCTAACTCTGCTGGTGGTTGGGTAACATGGGCCAAGTAGCTTCACTTCACTTCACCTCACTTCACATCAGTTTCCTTAATTGTAAAATGAGGAAGGTGTTGGACAAAGTGATTTCTAAGGTCCCATAGCTGTGCCATTCTGAATCGGTGACACTTGCCCGGGTTGGGAGTCAGGGGTGACAGGAGCCAAGCAAGGGCTGTATGGAATTCAGTCCAGTTTGACCTGTTATGTACAGCATTTAGCAGTGGGGAAAGCCCTGTAAAATAGACTTTGGCCCAAGTAGTTAGTTGGGTATCCTAGCTGTGTGAATGACTGTGGAGGAAAGGAGATGTGTGGCAAGGGAAGCTCCATCCCCCAGGCTTCTCCCTGCTTCTGCACTGCAGAGTTCTGCTTTAATTATAAGGCCGACCAGATAACCTCATTTTTCATTCCGTGCAAATCACAAAGCCACTAATAGAGAGGCAGAAGCCTCTGCTAAAAGGATGCCTGTTGCTTTTGTGCCATTGTAATGTTTGTGTCTAGGCTATGAAATTGAATTAGTGTCTAGCAGGAAGAGCGGAGGGCAAACAGTGAGTGAAATGTCAGGAGGGTGATCACACCACTCCCTTTGACCCCCCAGCTTTCTCTGTGCTAGAGTATGAGGCCTGTCCTCTCTTCTGAGGCATCAACGGAAGGATGGTGGATGGCAGCTAGTGCAGTCACTGGAAAAGGACCCAACACCATGTTCCGCTTGTCCTGAACCATTCTGTCCAATGCGGCATCGGACCTGAAGGCTCCTCCTTATGGTGCCAGTTACTTGGACATATTGATTCTTAGGGGGTGGAAAGGATTTCTAGGCACACCGCATGCACATGTTACCCTTCAGATGTTTTTGCCCAGTAACGTGAGAGGGGCAGTGGTCACTCTTTGCTACTGAGTGGGTAAGCACAGCTGTCATCACTTTTCCCCTCCCCAGTCCCCTTCCTATGGGCCAAATGAATCCCCCCTTGGTATGCCCTTCTCTTTAGCTGCTCCTTTGGACTCTGCCCTCTGGGAAGCCCAGGCCACAGAATGTGGGGGGCAACTGACCTGCTGGCGCCCCAGGCCCAGTTGGCTTCTTGCTTTATTCCTATCTCATGAGGATGTCCACAGACACCCAAGGATGTTTGCTTTCTGCTTTGGGGCATTGTTAAAACAAATCAATAACTTTATTCTTGGGCTAGAAGTCCCCTGACAGAAATCTCACAGTGGCAGATGACACAGGTGTAAATCCCATTAATCCTTTTCACTCCTAGCCCCAGTGCCGCATTCCAGCATCAGTACACACATGTTAATTGTCAGTCATTGTTTTGAACACTGTGGTCTAGAGATTTCTGTAAAATTGAACAAAACCATCTTCCAAAGAGCCAAGGAAAAGCAGAAGTGGGTTCGGGGAGCTTTGTGCTGTGGGTGGGCGTCAGGGGGCGAGCCTGCCATGAAGAGCCCTGAGCTGGGAGCAGTTGTGCCCTCGCAGCCCTGGCAGGCCTTAGGAGTGCAGAGGACAGTCCTACACCTGCACATGCCTACATAATACATACACATGTATGTATACACACAGACACTCACATATTGACCTTTTCCCTTTTCTAAGCCAGTTCTTTGGCAGGAGGTTCTGTTGCCTATAAATCGACATTCTGTTTTTGAGAGACAGATTATCTCTATGTTTGTGTACACACATATGCATAACATGTATATATCCAGAGGAATAAATAGTGCAATACTTGTTATATATGTAACATAAATACATGTATATACCTATACCACATACACATGTGTGTGTACACACACACACACACGTATACACACCCATAGGCACATATACATTTTTATATGCATGTATATATCCCTCTGTATTTACAATGCGGTACAATATAATACACATACATATGCACATATATACATGTGTACATGCAGGTGTGTATCTGGACTGGTGAATACACACATGCAGTGAACTCTTGTTGAAGAAATTACCTCTATAAGCATAGACTGGTACCTGTTCTTTAACTTGGAGTGTTTCCTGGGGGCCTCCAAGAAGTTAAGGGTTTCACAGGTGCCATGTGTCAGAGGCAGGATCTAAACCCAGGCCTTTCTCATTTGGTGGTGACTGTTCAGTGCGCCATATGTCTCTCAGTTTCCCTATAGGCACACAGAATCCTTTTAACTAAACCACACAGGAATGTTGGAAAAATCCTACTGTGGTAACACCTAGAGTGAAAATTGTAGAAACCAGTTATCCCTAGTATCATTCTGATACTTATTTGTCCATAACCAGTTCGTGATGCCTCAGAAACCAAGAGGGTCAGTTTATCCAGTTTATCTCAGAGCATATTCCAAACGGAAGCCCCAGATCATCCATCTCTTTTCCAAAATGAGAGGTGCAGAAATGAACACAGTATCCGTGTGTGTCTGATCTGAGTACTGTACAGGTGAGTGGTGATTCCTCTTAGTCTGAGCACAACCCCAAATCTCAATTGTTTTGGACTGTCTTGTCATACTATTGACTCTGATTGACCTGAAACCCCCTTGGAGCAGTTGAAGTGTGGAATTATTCATAAACCTGAGTATGTAGAATGGCTTCCTTTTCAGAGCTTTGAGACATTTTATGTTTGTAATTATATGTATTCATTAAATTATTAGCATAATATAATTATCAAATGTACTATGTTATTATAATAATTAAATGAGCAGCTAGGTGGTTCAGTGGGTAAAGTGCTGGGCCTGGAGTCAGGAAGACCTGAGTTCAAATTTGACCTCAGACACTTGTTAACTGTGTGACCCTGGGTAAGTCACTTAAGCCATTTGGTCTCTATTTTCTCATCTGTAAAATGGGTTGGAGAAAGAAATGGCAAATCACTCCAGGATCTTTGCCAAGAAAATCCTAAAGGGACATAAATGGTTGGTCATGACTGAAGTGACTGAGCAACAAATAATTGAAGAATTATAATAATAGCGTATATTATATCTATAAAATATGATAATAAATATAAAGGATTTTGTAATGCAAAGAGTGATGTCTGACTTGGAGCCAAGAGTCCTGGGTTCAAATGTTGACTCTGGTAATGGGCTACACTTATGGATTAATTTTACTCTCCATTCTCTTCCCCTCTTTAAAGCCTTAGAACATAACCCATCTACCACTAACCGGCATTGTTTTGTTTTGTTTTCAGAAGGTGATTAAAGGATTCTTTCATTCTTTACTTTACCACCTGGTTCCAATAGATCTGGGCAGTTTCGAATTTTTGAAAAATAGTATCTAGGCTTTCTTCCTGGTTACAGTTTTCAAGGAGTTCATTGATTCTTAAATTCTCTCTCCTTTACCTGTTTTCTCGGCTATTGTTTTTGTATCAGATATTTTACATTTTCTTCTTTTTTCTTCAATATTTTAGTTTTGTTTGAATATTTCTTCTATGTCATGAAGTCATTGATTTCTGTTTGGTCTGTCTTGATTTTCATTACTTGGAAAATAGAATCCATTACTTGGATAAGATTTACCATTTTCTTTTGTTTTTTCACACTTCCTTTTGCCTCAAAAATTGACATTTATTCAAAGTCAAAATAAAAAAGGAAAAAATGACAAATGTGTCCATCCCTTGTTTCCCCCTCTCCCCATCCCAGAGAACTGGGCCCTGGGTTAAATCAGGTGGGGAAGCCCTTCAGATGAGATCAGCCACATCGAGAGGCATCTCCTCAGTGGAGGTGTTATAGAAGGTCTCGATGTCTTGGAGAATCCTCTTACCTTCCTCTGTCAGCATGTTGATGGCCACGCCTTTATGACCAAAGTGCCCACCATGGCCAATTCTATGAATATAATTCTCCTTATTGGTGGGAAGGTCATAATTAATAACCAAAGACACTTGCTGAACATCAGTGCCTCTAGCCAATAGGTCAGTGGTAATAAGCACCCCACTGAAACCTGAGCGAAACTCCCTCATGATTACATCACGTTCTTTTTGGTCCATGTCTCCATGCATTGCAGAGACAGTAAAGTCACGGGCATGCAGTTTCTCAGTGAGCCAATCCACCTTTCGGCGGATATTGATGAAGATAACAGCTTGGGTAATAGTCAGTGTTTCATACAGATCACACAAGGTATCTAGCTTCCACTCCTCTTGTTCCACATTTATGTAAAACTGACGAATACCTTCCAACGTCAACTCCTTCTTCTTGACTAGAATCCTGATAGGATCCCTCATAAACTTCTTGGTCACTTCCAGCACATCTAAAGGCATGGTGGCTGACAGGAGTACCACCTGAGTATTGCCACTGAGTTTCTGGAATATATCATAGATGATCCTTAAAACCACAACTCAACATTTCATCTGTTTCATCCAGAACAAACATGTTGATGTATTTAGGAGACAAGTATCGTCTGTTAAGCATGTCAAAGACACGGCCTGGGGTGCCAACAATGATGTGGAGAGCTTCCATCTGCAGCTTCTGAACCTCAGCCCTAACATTTGTTCCTCCAATGCAGGCATGGCATGAGGCACCCATATAGTCTTCCAGTGCCATCACTACCTTTTGGATCTGTTGAGCTAGCTCTCTAGTGGAGCCAAAACCAAGGTCTGTGTGGCCTTTAATCAAGTTCAATCTGTGGCAAAATGGAAATGACAAAGGTAGTAGTCTTCCTGGTCCCAGACTGGGCTTGAGCAATCACATCAGAACCCTTGGCACAAGGAAGAATTGCACATTGCTGAATAGCAGAAGGCTTCTCAAAACCATAGGCACATATGCCACGAAGAAGAGATTCTGAGAGGTTCGTGTCATCAAAGCTATCCACAGTCTCCTTCCAGTTACTCTCGATGACACTGTCAGGGTCCGTTCCATCAGGGCCTTTGGCGTGATCCTGGGAGCTCGCCATTTCCTTTTTGAAGCTCTTCATTCTTTTTACAATTCTTTCTCCTAGCGCTTTTGTTTCATTTTTTTTCTTGATTGTTTCATTTCTCTTAGGAATTCATGTAATCATTGGGGAAAATCCATTTTTCTTCTTCAACAGTCCTTTTTTCTGCAGTTGTTACGTTTCCTCTCCTCTTTGGGAATCTCTAGACCTACAATTCTTTTTAATAGTGGTTGCTGTTTTCTTTGTTTTACTCATATCTCTAGCTTTGGTCGTCAATCTGGGGCTTTTTGTTATAGCCAGCTTAGGCTCCTTGCTGCTGTTAGGGTTTGGGTGGTCAGTCCTGCTCGGTCTCACAGTAGGGCCCGTGGGTCCTGTGCTCACCTTCCCCTGGCAGGACTAGACACTGGGCTTTTGAGCTTTGGTGTGCTTGGTCTTCAGGATCTTCCTTGACCTATTCTGTGCACATCAGGACGTAATACTGTGGTCCTTTCATTATTTCTCTCACTATGTAGAGGGAAGGTGACTTGTCCCAAGACTCATATAAGGAGAGCTAAGACTCGAACTCAGATCTTGAAGCCATTGTTCTTGACTAGGGATTATATTACTTCCAAATTGAGATTCTGGTTTCTGAGACAAAGAATTTTGTCCCATAGTTTTAAATACTTGAGTTTTCTAGCTCCAGATTTGAATTGTGAATTTGACAGATGTTGCCCAGTCTCTGATTGTATTCCTGGGTGTCTCTAGGATCACATTCCTGGTTCCCTTTGGAGAATGCTCCTCCAGACACATGAAGCTGTCCCTCTGGTACACAGCAGGACCAGGCTCCTGCCCATCTGTTTCCATCATGGATTTCAGCCTGAAATTCAAGAAAACGTTTGCTGTGTTAAGTCATTAACAACTGTTTCAAAACAGTCTGATTTCTAACAGTTGGTGCATGTGGAGATACCTAATTAAAATAATTCCAGTCTCGTTAATAAGATAAGTGTGTTTTCCAGTTGCTATGGGATTATGGCGATCAGCTATGAAGGGCATGAGGCTTAGCTGAGTAAATTATGCTTCCCTTCCACTGAATTTTATTAAATTCATAGTAGGTTAAATGTAAAACAAATACCACTTAATGTTTCTATTCATCACATTTTTCAACTCGGTGAAATGGGAAACTTGCAGGGATCTTATATACAGGAATACTGTGCTAGGCCTAGTCTCAGACAGTTTCCCAGGGTTATGTGTTCAAAGTAGCTTCAAGTTTGTTGAAACTCCCTTTCATCGTTGGTGGGACCAGGTAGTATCGTAGAATAGGTTCATTTCTGTTTAATCCGTCTTACATAATGATGCTCCAAGTCTCGATGAGGAACACAGAAGTGTTCTTCATTACATTTTCAGTCTTTTCAGAATCTTTTCCATTCAGGTAGACCGTGAGCCGTTGTTACACAGAAGCACACACGAGGTTGGCAGGACCAGAATCCCCAGACAAGGTGCTTCTGACTCAGCAATGGACTGGGTGGGATGGATTTGGAGACCTTGAAGGATGCTGGGAGTTCTGTCGTTCTATATGATTATCTCACAGAAAGAGCAGATTTTTGCAGAAAGGTTAGGATGACACCAACAGGGAGACCCTCCATGAAGACAAAAGCCACAGAGTGTTTTGAGTCGAAAGGGAGCTCAGCAGAGATTCGGTCTGACTTCTAGACAAGAATGGGGTCTTGGACGTACTCATCTTGGCCCTGCTTGCAGGCTCCAGGGAAGGGGAACCTGTTGCTTCTGGAGGGGCCCATTCTACTGTGGAACAGCTCTCATTGCGAACTTCTTCTGTTGTCAAGTCTGAGAACTCCTGCCCATGGCTTCTGGCTAATCTCTTTTTCATAAGAGCCATCCAGGTCCTTGAAGACAGCTCTCAACATTCCTTGTTCCTACAACTGATCCTCTCGTAACACAGGCTCTGGCCCTTCACCATCCTGTCTGCCCTCCCTGGGTGCAGACTTTTATGAGAGAGAATATCACTGTCAACAACGTATTTATCTGTATGCTCACAGCCCTGGCGAAGGAGGTGGTGCCTCCAGAAGCATCCTTATTTTACAGATGAGCATACTGAGGGGCAGAGCTTTAAGTGGCTCTCTAGAGGCCACATAATTGGTACATACCGGAGCAGGACCCTGGGTCCAGGGTGTTTGAGAGACTTGCACGCCCACCCCTACAGAACTGACCTTTGTCTTTGTGGAAGCCCTCGTCTGTTTGCCCCGAAGAATTAGTAAAGGGAAGGGAAAGAAGTGAGTGTTTACTGGGGATCTATTTGGGCCAGGCGCAGTGCTAAGTACTCCCATTTCAATAAATTAAATTCGTCACACATTTTTTAAGCATCTACTTTGGGAGAATACTCTTCTTGGACCTAACCGTGGGACCAAGTCAGATCCTGGTTTGTGACATTGATATATTGACTTTACTATTTAGCTTAATCATATTAATTTGTTCAATGACATTGGATAGAGACCTCTCAGATAAAATTAAATCGATATGGGGAAAATCAGTTTCCCTTTCCAAACATTCTCTCCTATTACTTTGGGTCTCAACCTTGTAACCTCTAACTTTTTCTAAAGAGTTATCCTGTGGTCAGCAGGCTTTACACTTGAATAGAAGTTTGGTTCCACTGTTCAACCTCTCAGGCTGTTGGGGTCCAGCTCACCTTCTCAGCCTCCCTGCTCCAGTGGTCTGGCCCCATCACACCCCTAACTAGTTGAAAGGCTCCCAGCATTTCCTTCTCCGCTTATACAATTGGTCATGACTTCAGTAAGGTCTTATTGTTCCCATGGAGAAACGTAGACCTGCTCCTCAGGGTTCCATTGTCATCTGTACACAGGTCTGTCTGTCTTCCTCAGTCTCTCTTCAGGGCCCCGGTCCTGCACCAGTAACTGTCTGGAGAATGTTGCTGAATAGATTCCCCTTAGGCATTGTAGAAATAACATATACAAGAGAACTCCATCTTTCCCCCCAAGTCCTTCCCTCTTCCTAAGTTTCTTAGGAAGGTACCATTTTTCTCCCTGGGACCCAGGTTTCCAACTTTGTAGTCATCCTCACAAATCACTAATCTCCCATCTCCTTGACACCACCAATGGCAGGCTTCTCTCCACTCACACAGCCACAGACCTCATTCAGCCTTTGGCACCTCTCAGATGGAGTCTTATCATAGCCTTCTAATGGGTCTCTTTCCACTACAATTAAGCCTCTACACCAGTGGCAGCAAACTCATATAGAAATGGGGGCCGTTAAATCATGCATGAGGATCCTTGTGGTCCATATATAGACTTAGAAAACCATATATTAGCCTTGTCTGTATTTTATTGCATTTTTATTTTTTTAATCATTTCCCAATTCCATTTTAAGTTGGTTTGAGCTGAACTGGGAAGTGTGGTGAGACATGTGGCTTGCATGTTTGAGACTTCTATAGTTCTAGGGGCTCTCTGTCATCTCCAGGATCAAATATAAACACCGATGGAAGCAAGAGTGTGGCAGACAAGCCAGTACCCCACCTGCATTCTTTGGGATCTTATTTACCTATGGAATGGTTATGCCTATTGTTTCTAGGCATTAACCTTCCAACCCTCAGTGGCAAGGGGACCCGATACCAAGCTCACTATCTCAGGTCTAAAGCTAATCACTTCACTGCGAAAAGTCAGACACATCTCTGCTCTCCCAGGAAAAAGGGAGGCTTTTTAAAGCTCTTTTCTATAGCCTTGCTCTGTGCACTCCCTGAGCTCCTCACACCCCTGGTGTGAACTGCTTCGTAGGGGCTTTCATTAGGAATCTTGTAGCTTTGAGCTCTACTCCTGAGTTACTATCTCTGCTGGCATGGGGCCAAGTTAAATGTGCCTGATGTGTCATCACACAAATGCTTGTTATATATGAATCAGAAGACATGAAGTACCTTGTGAGATAGAATATCATTTACAGTCACCATGGCTTTGAGTGTGCCCAGTCCATTGGGAGGGGAGGCTTCACTGGAAGCACTTGGGTCAGAGAGCTGAGAGAAGCGGCAGGCAGCTCCAAGGGAGACTGAGCAGGCCTAGAATGGGACGTGACATGAATGAATGCTGGCAGAACGTCATGTTCAATAGTGGATCAAGGCAGCTGGAAGATGAATGAGCAGAGTCTTCTCCCACCTGCCCATTCAGTAAGCCATGTCCTTCTTGTAGCAGAAATGTCATTAATATTATTCGAGGGGAACAGCTTTGTTGTTCAGAACTTATCCCTTTGGTTTGTACTAGCTATTTCTCCGTATGTCAGCTTTGTTAGATCGTCAGGGCAGGTGGGCCTGAGTGGGGATCAGTAGCAAAGGGCAGTGGTTGCATAGATGTTGGTGCTACTCAGCTAAGAAACATGGATACTTTTCTGGAAGGTTGCTTTATGTATTTATTCCCGTAAAAGGTAGTAAGAGCAGAAGGCAGGATCCACATGCTATTTAGAGTGTCTAGTGCCATAGGATGAGGTGTCTTTTCTGAAAAGCAGTAGAGAGGAAGCGTAAATGGGCAGTGAGCTCCAGATGTGAGAGTGAAAGGAACATCTGGAGTCTTGAGCAGCAGGAATGGGGTCCAAGGGGAAACCACTTTATCTCTTCACCGCTCTCCAAAACCTTTGTCAGGGCCACGTGGAGGAATGAAACTAAGCTACGTTTGTGGAGTTTGGTGTCTTGAGAACAAAAAATTGCTGCCGAGCAAAGGAATAATACATTCAGAATTAGCTTCGATAAAGTTCAGACCAAGTACAATGAATGAAGTCAGGGCTTTAAACATAAACCATTAACAAATGACCAAAACCCCTAGGAAGTGTTAAGTAAATGAAAGTATTCCCCCAGCTAGATTGCTAGGTAGTGTGGTGTGATTGAGCAAGAAACATTCCGAATGCTTAGTTCTGTAACCAGCTAGGTAACCTTTGACCTGAGTCTACCTCTCTTGGGTCAGAGACCCACTGAGCCCCCAACGGACATGGTTGACTGCCAGGCCTAGAGGCCTGTGTGGGCTACCCGAGTCTTTCTTACCTCACCTCCGAGGTCTTCGGCTGGCCACGCCAGATGCACATATGAGAGAAAGGACATTCCAGAGTCGAACAAGGGTTGAGCTTTATTTCAGGGTCTAGTTACAAGTGCAGGGGGGTCTTCCTTAGGAGGAAGAGGGGGAGATTTCCTAAGGAGGCTAGGATCTTAAGGGCTTGGAAATAGAAGTACAAGCGGGGAGAGAGGGGGAGGGGAGAGAGGAAAGAAGAAAGCGGAGCCTACTGTCCTCTTGGCTCCTTATGTGCTAAGAGAGCTTTCAGGCTTCCTCAATCCTACTTAACCTTCAGCCGCACAGTTTGCATCTCAATACCGTGCTGTTAGGTAACTAGGTGTGCTCCAATCCGGGACAATCTCGAGGGCAGGGAGACTCCACCCATCACGTATCTCCCGGGGAGAGGCGGAAATACCCGAGCTAGCCGAGCTAGCTCAGTCTGACCTTCTCGAATCCCCGCTGTTCATGGAGGGCCTCGTAAGACTCTAAGATTTAGAAGTCCCACTTTTACCCGCCCGAGACCGTCCACACGGAATTGAGCTTCCAATCCCAACAGTTGACCTCCTCTCTTGGCCTACAACCGCCCCTCAGGAAACCTGAGAAAAGGTATGCAAAGTCTCCTTCCCTCATGGCATATACAATGTAACTGGAGAAAGATTGTCATTGAAAGGAGAAAAGTGGAATAGAAATCCTAGACTAGGAACCATGGGTCCCAAAGATGTCACTTAAGGGTGGAGTCTGAGCCATCCTCAGGCAAAGGACCTTTTGTAGCTAGAAGGAAAGCTCTAACTTGCTCCTCCCTAGGGCACCCCTACTGCCCAGAAGAGGGGCCATGGTGGGGGTGAGGAGAGCGATGAGGAACATTTTCTCTTCTCCTTCAGCCCCAGTTTCTCAGACCAGGCAAGTCTCTAAAGAGGCCTCTTGTCTTTAGTAAGAACTCTCTAAGTACAAGATAAGGACAGAAAACTCGTTTCACATCTTCTACTTGTCGCTAACATCACCTCACAGACACTGCTTTTCCACCCTGCCCTCCCTCCTGGTTACCAATCCTCCCCTTCAGCATGACTCTCCACTTAGGGCAGACCCATTTTTTTATTTGACCCTTTTATTCAAATGGGTCAAGGATTTCGTTACTTGCAGCACTTACCCTCTCAGCCTCAGTTTCTCACTCTGTAATGTGAAGGTGTTGAGCTATTTGACAACATTTTATGAGTCTGCTTTTAGGCTAACAGCATCTCTGACCTTTGAATATTTCTATCAGATCTTTAAGGGATGTGAGCACTGATTTTATACCATATCAGAATGCTGGCATGTTTAGAACACACTGTCTCCATCAGGCATTATTCAGTGTGGACACAAGAAATGTTCCTCTTGAATAATTCCTGTACCTTTGCTGCTGGAAACAGATGTTCTTGTGGCAGCGGTGACATGCGAAAAAGAGTCCTAAGTCCAGGTGATGGCTGTGGTACCTCTCCTGTCTGCGTACACTGTGCCCCCCGGGAAAAGAGGATTAATGAGTCCTGTGGTTTCAGAGAGGTTGTGAGGGAAAAGCATTGGATGCCTTCCCGTGATAAGAGTGAGATCTTCTCTTGCTTCTTCTATTCCTTTTCTTCCTCCTCTTCCCACTTATTCTGCCTGCCCACCTTGTTTGTCTGAACTCTGATGAGAACATGAGAAACGTTGTTATTGTAACTTCTAGCTCTGCTTTGTTCTTTCTAGAGTTTAATAGATTCTCATCTCCAGGGCAGGCCCTCTCAGCTTTTCACTGAGCAGAATATGATCAGTCTTTAAAGATGAATGTGCTTATTCCCCTGGAGCTCATCCTTAAATGTAATTAGTGGGAGAGTGAAGTTGGACTTAGGCATGAGAACTGGGAAATGGGATCAGGCAGCGAGTGGATAGAATCTCGATTTTTATCTATTAAGGAGTAAAGCTTCAATTTAAAAAAAATCTGAACTTGAAACATTGTGGCAGGGAGCTAAAGGGAAAATATATATATATATATATATACACATAAAAATTCATCCATCTATCTTTCTATCTATTCGTCTAATCTCCATCCCTTTTTTTCTACTTATATATTTGGGTTTGGCCGTAAACCACTAGCATACTAGGTGATTATTTCTTTAGCCTACTGGATTGGTTTGTATAACTTATGACTTCTGTGCTGATTGGGAGCTGTTGGTGTATCAGAGAGAGGTTTTTCTGAGCCTATATGGTGATTAATTTGGGTTGTAATTGCTCTTTTATCCCTTGACTTTTATGCCCTCCTGCTATACTGTTCATTTGCTAAGAAAACATTAAGAACACAAGTGTCAATTCAAAGACAATTTACTGATTTGTTAATGACATCCAATGTGAGCCTACTACTGAATATATACATGTATATGCGTGTGTATGTATGTGTACACACACACACACACACACACACATACTTTAACCCATCATGGTGGCATGTAGGCTGCCTTGGGTTCTTGAACATTGTACCAAAGGAGCAATATCTCTGGTAGATCCTCAGGAACTTGAACGGTTTTCAGTGGAGGCCTGCTCGTCAGCCACCAGTCTAGTCAAGTTCAAAGAGGTTCATCACCAGGTTGGTCATAAGATGATTGATTTTGGAGCACGGTAGCCTTCACAGATTATTTGTTTAGTTTCAGAGGAGTTGTAGACAGTGCTGGTGGAGAGATCTGCTGCTATAATGAAGTGCCATGGCTTTTAAGCAGAAAAGTTGTGTATGGGGGGCAAGGGTGGGGGCAGGGGTGAGGGGGCAGTGTGCTGAGTTGGTAGAACTCTTCTGCACCTCCTCAAGATGACTTCAGGTCAGGTATAGACTCTTCCACACCAGCAAGAAACTGAGCTTCTCCCTGCTCATGACAATTCCCTAGGACTGTATACACCTTGCTGAAGAGCTGCTTTACTGCATCAATTGAGGGAGGTTCTGTGTTGATTAAATTCCAGGTCATCACCCCCCCTTCCCCCAGAGGCATGTGTTTATGCATGTATTATCTGACACAGTTCCTTGAACATGATACACACTCAATAAATGTTCATTATATTGATATGAATTAAATTGGGGACAGGTGTAGAGATAATAATAACTCCTAAGTAGATGCAGGAGAGTTGGGTATCTAGTTGGGCTACAATCTTTTGTGGATCCAGATTCCAGGGGTCCTCAAACTGCCTGTGCTTCCAGCATTCCTGTGGATTGATGGACTAGGGCCGACCGACTCATTGCTGTTTTAGACCAAGTTCTGTGTCCTCAAGACCCAGGAGAGACATCAGTTCTGCCAGAATCCATCAGACTGAACTGCCTTAAGTTTGGTTTACCTATTGCTTCAGATCATGGTATCATCTCCCACACCTACGCCAAGCATCACCTGGAAATGACAAGTGTGAAGGTACCCTGTGATCTGCAGTGGGCACAACACAGTACTCTGCTTCCATTTCCCCTTCCCTCCCAAAATGCCCCCTCCAGGTCTGAAGGATTAGAAGATCATTTCCAGCTTCTCAAATCTACTCTCAGCCTTGAAGAAGCTGGTAAGGACCTGGGAAGGCAGGAATTGGAGAGGACAGAGAGGCCAAGAAGGGCCAATAGATGATTTTCCCATTTGCAACTCCTGTGTTTTGGCAAGGAGAATTCATTGCATTGCTGATGACCCAGATCGATGAAGGAGTCCAACTTTCTTAGATTTCTTTGTTTTCCAGCCACCTGTCCCCTGTCAGCCGTTTTTGGAAATTTCTCAACTCCTGGGGATCTGTGCCAAACTCCTAAGACAGTCAGCTCTGCATTCATTCTGGGAGATTTTAAACCCTGGGCTAGCTCTCCGTGATACCCAATGTTTTTGACCCACTTCTCCACAGCCCTCTGGCTGCTTCCCATTACATAGCCCTTCATGTTTGTGAAGTACTTGACAATACATATAGAATCACATTTTAGTGTCAGTATAAACCTAGGAAGTGGGAAAGGTCAGGACCCTCACCCCCATTTTATAGATAGAGAAAGACCTGGAGAGTATGGGGTTTACCCACGATCAACAGTGTGACAGCACAGATGAGAATCCCAGTCTTCTGACCCCTTTTAGATTGGTACTAGAATTTTGTTTTTCTTTTCAGTTTGCAGTGGGAAGGGAGAAGGGAGAGAAAATAAATGCATATTAATTGAAAAGAAATTGAAATTCAGAGTCACTGGACTTGCATTTGGAAGATTTGAATTCAAAACCCAACTGTCTCATCATTGGGACATGGGTCTAACATTGTGGCCTTTCAGGTTCAATATCCTCATCGATAAAATTAGGGAAGGGGAAGGAGTGACTCTGTGTGTGTGTGTGTGTGTGTGTGTGTGAGAGAGAGAGAGAGAGAGAGAGAGAGAGAGAGAGAGAGAGAGAGAGAGAGAGAGAGAGAGAGAGAGAGCATGGATAACTAGCAGAGTCATTTTCTAGCTTCTTGCAACTCTCTATGGGGTGTGTTGTTTTTCAATAGTTTCTTGATCGTGTCTGGCTCTTTATGATCACATTTGAGATTTTCTTGCAGAGATACTGGAGTGGTTTACCATTTCCTTCTCTAGCTCATTTTACAGATGAGGAAACTGAGGCAAACAGTATGAAGTGACTTTCCCAGTGTCACACAACTAGCAAGTATCTGAGGCTGGATTTGAACTAAAAAAAAATAATCTTCCTGAAGACAGGCCCAGCACTCTGTCTACTGTACCACCTAGCTGCCCTTTCCATTGGGTAGCTGGCTTCAAGGGGATTCATCTCTACAGGTCCAGGGAAGGGTGATTTAACTTTACCAATAACAGTAAGTGCTAGGTGGGTACCCCAACCCGCTGAGAGTCTGGTCATTTCCTTCCTCAGCCAAGTGACGTGCTCCAGGGAGGTGGCAGGTTTCTGTTCAGTCTTCTCGTTTAGTCTCCCAGGTTCCTTCCTGGCAAAGGAAAGGTATAGGAGAAGCTATCACTCTTTTCCCAAGAAAAGTCGGGGGCTTTTTTAAGCACCAGCAGGGGTTTCCAAATCTCTTCTCACTTTTGCTCTCTTTCTTCTCGATCTCATGACTCTGGTCTCAGTGGGATACAGTGAAATCTTTGAGTCTGAGACCATCCTGCAGTTTCCTGTTAGTGGCCTGTCCATCTTCACCCCTTCAGGAGACCTGCCTTTACTTGTGCTGTCACTGACAACATTAGCTTCCCCTCGGTTCACTGCCCAGTCCCTAAAAAAAGGTCCTGTCTAGTTGCTGAAAGTGCTGGGCCAGTTGACTTTCAGTCCCCTTCCGCTGGTAGGCCAGCTTCTACAGGATCATCCATAACTTTGGAATGTTGGACTTGGGTACTTTTGGTACCATTCTTGTCATCATCCTCTAGCACTCACCGAACTGATCACTCCACGTGAGTGGGGGTCTTTTCCCTGTTCTGTTGAGAGGACTTCCCATACACCATTGGCCAGTGGTATCAGTGTCTCCAATCCTGTATCACCTTCAAAATGTCCTTCAATTTTTTTTTTGATGTTTCAAAGGACACAAAGGGAAAAGACACTGCGATAGTTCTTGACAGATTTCTTAGACTACATTGCCTGTAATACACAAGGGTGACTTAGTCACACTAGAAACACACAGGAAAAGTGGCCTGGAGAATTGGCATCACCACAGCTGCCATCTGGTACTTCCTGCTTTATTAGCCAAAGTAGCCAATTTTTAGTCATCTTAAAAATCCTAAAGCAATTTAAATCTCTTCTTAATCAGTCTCGAGGAACAGATGGGTGATAATGTGTGATAGCTTCCAAGCGCTCTAGATGTGTTCCAAAGTTGGGGCGAACTGCCCCCTAACTCATGGATGAGGCCCCTTTATAGCTCCAAGGTTCCAAGTTCCACGATCTCCTTCTTGTATATGTGTGGCAGGCTAAGGATGAGAGAACTAGCTTGCAACAAGTTAGTTTTGAAAGCTGATAACAGCAGAGTGTGTGTGTGTGTGTGTGTGTGTGTGTGTGTGTGTTTGTGTGTGATAGACAGACAGACAGAGATGAAAATGCCTATTATGATTTTATGGTGTGAGTGAAGGTCAACTTCAGAAGGCTTAAAATTTTCATCATGCCGCGTAGAAAGGTGAGAATGTCCCTGTTAAGTTTCATCCTGACTAGATATGAGTGAGTGAAGCTATTGTACTTCTAAATCATGGTGACAGAAGAGAGCAAAGAATAGTGCTTGGGTCAGCCTGGGAGATCCAGAGAGAGCTGATATAGCCTGGAAATCTGAAAAGACTTTGGTTTCTGGGGGCCAAAGCTGGAGCATCCACAGAGTTCCCTGGGGACCACACCCCTACCACAAGCACCACGATTTCAGCCTAAAATGATAGCAGTGGACAAGCAACAGCAGATCCTCTTGGCTTAAGAGAGAACCACAGCCAGGCTCTTAGACTATCTTGGTCCTGCTGTGGAGAGGTAATAAACTTTTGGCTCCAGAAATGGCAGCTGTGCAAAGCCCCATGTAACCCCAGGAGAGAAGGAAACCCCATGGCTTGAGAAGTGGCAACAGCCAGGACACAATGATGAGCTAGCATGAGAATGCTAGACCTGGTTTCTTAAAGCAAGAAGGGACATTTGGGCTCCATTGAAAATTCCACTTGAGAAATACAGTTTAGGGAAAAGAGAAGAGAATTTGGAGCAGTTCTGGGTTCCTGGACTCAGGCTTCTATGGACAAGAGGAGAAATCACTTGACTTTCTGCTGGTTTGGGGATTATTTAGATTGTGTGGATCCTTTGGGTGGGGGGGTTGACTTCCAAGCAACCCTGAATCTTTGAAGAAGGGATTCAGTCCATAGGCTGGAATGATGAACATGGAGGATCATATAATTAGTGTCAGACAAGAAAGTGGGACTTACTGGAAAGATTTGGAAAATTACTTTTGTTTTAATTGTTAAAGGGTCACAGTGATGCCTTTGTATTGCATGAATTCTTTCTTTAGGGTGAAATAAAAGTTGCATCCAAAATATATTGTTGGCTAAGTGTTTGCATAGAATCTAAGGGTAAACAGAAGTTGTCACATATCCAAAATGTTTATTATTGGCTGTATGCTTGCATGGGAACACCTCTTACCCAGACCTGTAGAGATTAAAACCTAATAGAAAGAATGATGAGAAGTCGCAAGACTGACCTTGGTCTGTGTAAACCTAGAGCTTCTAGTATTGGGTCTTGGGTGTAGTACTTCATGGTTTCAAAAGTATTTTCCTCATTCCCCCTGTGAGATATTGAAAGCTGATATTCCCTGCCCTGGAGTCAGAAGACTTGGGTTGGAATTCTCAAATACTTAAGACCAACATGATCATTACCAAGTCTTTTAAACTTAGTCTGCTTAGCCTCACATAGTTGATGTGAAAAGAATGCTTTGAAAATCTTAAAATGTCTAGGTATGTGTTGTTATCTCAGTTTTAGAGATCATAGGGTTAAAACTGGAAGGGACTTTCAGGGACATGAAGTCCATTCTCCTTGTGAGAGGACCAGTATCTATCAGGGTTTGTTGCCCCTTCTCCTCCATGGCTTAGGAAAAGGCATCAAAGCCAGGGCTGAATTGGTCCAGGTGGAGCAAGGCTCAATCTGTGCCTCCTTCAACAAACCTTTGTAATCACATGGAGTACAAAAGGTTCCATCCCTGTAGAGTCAGTGCCCTTCTGATAGATACCCCTCACTGACCAGATGTATTTCCATATGGAGATTAGGGTACACTAAATGCCTGCATCCTTGTTGCATGTCTTTGGCTATGTCAGGGCTAAATAAACCTCTTTTCTTTAACTGTTCAATGACTACAAGTGCCTCATTTTGTCCCAACATTGAGTCTGAACTAACAGGTGCCTGCAATGAGGCCTCTACTAGTTTTTGATGTTGTTGGTAATTGGAACAAGATAGCCTTGTGGCTCATATTGTGGTCAAGTTGAAGGAAAAGATACTGAAACTACAAAGGACGGGGTGATCCAGTGGCCTGATATTGTGACCAGATACAATGGGGCTCCAGTTCTACCTCTTCTGTGTGGCCTATGTGATCTTAGATGTGAGCCTTCTCTTTTCTAGGCCTATGTTTTAAAAATTATTTTATTTGTTTTTAGTGTTCTACAATCACTTCCTTATATCTTAGATTTTTTTCTCCTCCCTCTCCTTCCTCCCCCCTCCCTCCCCAAAATGGCGTGCCATCTTATATAGGTTCTACACATACATTCCTATTAAATACATTTTTACCTTAGTCATGTTGAATAGAAGAATTAAAGTGAATGGGAGAAACCATAAAACAAAGCAAAACATAATATAAAAGTAAATGGTCTGCTTCATTCTGTGATCCAATTCCATAGTTCTTTCTCTGGATGTGGAAGGTGTTTTGCCTGAAAAATCCATTGGGAAGTTTTTAGGTCCTTGCTTTGCTATGACGGACTAAGTCTATCAGAAAAATTTCTCACACACTATAGTTGTTGCTGTGTACAAAGTTCTCCTGGCTCTGTTCCTTTCGCTCAGCATCAATTTATATAAGTCGTTCCAGGCCTCTCTGAAGTCTTCCTGTTCATCATTTCTTATCGCACAATAGTACTCCATTACATTCACATACCACAACTTGTTCAGCCATTCCCCAATTGACGGGCATCCCCTTGAGTTCCATTCTTGGCCACCACAAAGAGAGCTGCTATAAATATTTTTGTACATGTGGGACCCTTTCCTGTTTTTGTGATTTCTTTGTGATAGAGTCCCAGAAGCGATATTGCTGGGTCAAAGGGTATGCACATTTTTGTAGCCCTTTGGGCATAGTTCCAAATTACTCTCCAGAATGGTTGAATCAGCTCACAGCTGCACCAACAATGAATTAGTGTTTCAACTCTTCCACATCTTCTCCAACATTTATCATCTTCCTGTTTTGTCATGTTAGCCAATCTGGTAGATATGATGTGGTACCTCAGAGTTGTTTTAATGTGCATCTCTCTAATCAATAGTAATTTAGAGCATTTTTTCATATGACTATAGATAGCTTCAATTTCTTCCTCTGAAAACTGCCTGTTCATATCCTTTGACCATTTAGCAGCTGAGGAATGACTTGTATTCCTGTACATTTGATTCATTTCTCTACGTATTTTAGAAATGAGGCCTTTATCACAGATACTAGTTGCAAAAATTCTTTCCTAGTTTCCTGCTTCCCTCCTAATCTTGGTTGCATTGGGTTTGGTTGTGCAAAAACTTTTCAGTTTCATGTAATCAAAATTATCCATTTTGCACTTCATAATGTTCTCTATCTCTTGTTTGGTCAAAAATTTCTCCATTCTCCATAAATCTGACAAATACACTATTCCTTGCTCCCCTAATTTGTTTGTAGGATCAATCTTTATACCTAGATCATGTATCCATTTGGACTTTATTCTTGTATATGGTGTCAGGCATTGGTCTATGCCCAGTTACTGCCACACTGTTATCCAGTTTTCCCAGCAATTTTTGTCAAAGAGTGAGTTCTTATCCCAGAAGCTGGGGTCCTTGGGTTTATCAAACAGTAGATTGCTTTATTCATTGACTACTGTGTCTTGAGTACCTAACCTATTCCCCTGGTTTACCCCTCTGTTTCTTAGCCAGTACCAAGTGGGTTTGATGATTGCTGCTTTATAATACAATTTGAGATCTGGTAGGGCTAGGCCACCTTCCCTGGCATTTCTTTTCATTAGTTCTCTTGATATTCTGGACTTTTTGTTCTTCCAGATGAATTTTGATACTATTTTTTCTAGCTCTAGAAAATAATTATGTGGTATTTTGATTGGTATGGCACTGAATAAGTAAATTAATTTCAGTAGAATTGTCATTTTTATTATATTGGTTTGGCCTACCCTTGAGCAACTGATGTTTTTCCACTTATTTAACCTGACTTTATTTGTGTGAAGTGTTTTGTAATTGTGTTCATATAGTCTCTGGGTTTGTTTTGGCAGGTAGACTCCCAGATATTTTGTAGTGTCTATTGTAGCTTTAAATGGGATTTCTCTTTCTGTCTCTTGCTGTTGGACTTTATTAATAATATATAGAAATGTAGATGATTTTTGTGGGTTTATTTTGTATCCTGCAACTTTGTCAAAGTTGGTTATTATTTCAAGTAGCTTTTTACTTTGTTCTCTGAGATTCTCTAAGCATATCATCATATCATCTGCAAAAATTGATAACTTAGATTCTTTGCCTATTCTAATTCCTTCAGTTTCTTTTTTCTTCTCTTATTGCTAGAGGTAACATTTCTAGTACCATATTGAATAACAGTGGTGATAATGGACATCCTTGTTTCACCCCTGATCTTATTGGAAATGCGTCTAGCTTGTTCCTCATTGCTTATAATGCTTGCTGATGGTTTTAAGTAGATGCTGCTTATTATTTTATGGAAGGTTCCATTTATTCCTATGCTCTCCAGTGTTCAATAGAAATGGGTGTTGTATTTTGTCAAAACTTTTTCTGCATCTGTTGAGATAATCATGTTGTTTCTGTTAGTTTTGTTGTTATGATCAATAATGCTAATAGTTTTCCTAATATTGAACCAATCCTACATTCCTTGTATAAATCCTACTTCATCATAATGTATTATTCTCATGATAAGTTGCTGTTTCTTTTTGCTAATATCTTATTTAAAACTTTTGCATCTATATTCATTAGAGAAATTGGTCTATAATTTTCTTTCTCTGTTTTGAGTCTTCCTGGTTTAGGTATCAGAACCATATTTGTACCATAAAATGAATTTGGTAGGACTCCTTCTTCCCCAATTTTCCCACATAAGTCTATACAGTATTGGAATTAACTGTTCTTTAAATGCTTGATAGAATTCACTTTAAATCCATCTGGCACTGGAGATTTTTTCCTAGGGAGTTCATTGATGGCTTGTTCAATTTCTTTTTCTGAGATAGGATTATTTAAGTATTCAACTGCCTCTTCCATTAATCTGGGCAATTTATATTTTTTAAAATAATCATCCACCTCATTTAGATTGTTGAATTCGTGGGCATATAGTTGGGCAAAATAATTTCTAATTATTGTTTTAATTTCCTCCTCATTGGTGGTGAGTTTACCCTTTTCATTTTTTATGTTGGTAATTTGGTTTTCTTCTTTCTTTTTTTTAAATCAAATTGACTAAAGGTTTATCAATTGTATTGGTTTTTTTTTTTATAAAACCAACTCTTAGTTTTATGTATTTATTCAATAGTTTTCTTACTTTCAAATTTATTAATCTCTCCTTTGGTTTTCAGTATTTCTGGAAATTTGGTATTTACTTGGAGATTTTCAATTTTTTCTTTTTCTAGCTTTTACAGCTGCATGTCCAATTCATTGATCTCTTCTGTCTTTATTTTATTCATATAGGCATTCAAAGATATAAAACTTGCCCTAAGAACTGCTTTTGCAGTATCCCATAAGATTTGGTAGATTGTCTCATTATTGTCATTCTCTTGCATGAAGTTGTTGATTGTTTGTATGATTTGTTATTTAACCCTCTCATTCTCTAGGATTAGATGATTTAATTTCCAATTAACTTTTGGTTTGTCTTTCCATGGCTTTTGATTACATATTATTTTTATTGTATTATGATTGACTATTTGTGACTTACTGCACTGGATTGTGAGGTTTTTATGGCCTAGTACATGGTCAGTTTTTGTATATGTGCCATATACCGCTGAGAAAAAGATATATTCCTTTCAATCTCCAGTCAGTTTTCTCCAGAGATCTATCATATCTACCTTATCCAGAGTTTTATTCACCTTCTTAACTTCTTTCTTGTTTATTTTGAGGTTAGATTTATCAAGTTCAGAGTGGGGGATTTTGAGGTCCCCCACTAATATAGTTTTGCTGTCTGTTTCTTCCTGTAACTCCCTTAACTTCTCATGTAAGAATTTGGATGCTATACCACTTGGAGCATATATGTTTAGTAATGATATTTCTTCATTGTCTCTAGTGCCTTTTAGCAGGATATAGTTTCCTTCCATATCTTTTTTGTTGAGATCTATTTCTGCTTTTGCTTTTTCTGAGTTTAGGATTGCTACCCTTGCTTTTTTTTACATCAGATGAAGCACAATATATTCTGCTCCAGTCTTTTACCTTTACCCTGTGTGTGTCCCCTTGTTTCAAATGTGTTTCTTGTAAACAACCTACTGTTGGATTATGGTTTTAAATCCATTCTGCTATCTGTCTCCATTTTATGGGAGAGTTCATCCCATTCACATTCACAATTATGATTACTGTCTGTATCTTTCCCTCCATGTTCTATCCCCCTGTTTATGCTTTTAGTTCTCCCTTCTCCCTTCCCCTCCACAATGTAGTTTTAATTTTTGACCACTGTCCTCCTCAGTCTTCCCTCCCTTCTTTCAGCCCCTCTCCCTTTTACTCCCCTTTTCCCTTACTACTTCTTCCCTCCCTTTTAGCCACCCCTGCTTTTTCTTTCCCCTTTCCCCTCCTACTGCCAATAGAGCTAGTTAGATTGTGTACTTAACTGAGTTTGTTGTTCCCTTCTTGAACCAAATCAGATGAGAGTATCTCTCAAACAACTGTCATCTCCCTCCCCTCTTTCCCTCTACTGTAATATATTTTTGTGCCTCTTCCTGTGATGTAATTTACCTTTTTCTGCCTCCTCCTTTTCACATCTCCCATTACAATCCCTTTGCACCCATAAATCACATTTTTATCATCACATCATTTACTTTGTACATGCTCCCTCTATATGTATCCCTTTTATATATCATTATAAATAAACAATTCTGAAGATTAACAAATATCATCTTCCCTTATAGAGATGTAAACAACTTGCCCATATTGAATCACAAGTTTTTTCTCCTTGTTTACCTTTTTATGCCTCTCTTGGGATTTGCCTTTGAAGATCAAATTTTCTCTTGAGCTCTGGCCTTTTCATCAAGAAGGTCGGGAAATCCCTTATTTCACTGAATGTCCATTTCCTTGCCTGAAATATTATGCTCAACTTAGCTGGGTAATTCGTCCGTGGTTGTAGTCCCAGCTCCTTTGTCTTACAGAATATCATATTCCAATCCCTTAGATCTTTTAATGTAGGAGCTGCCAGGTCCTGTGTGATCCTGATTGTAGCTCCTCAATATTTGAATTATTTCTCTCTGGCTGCCTGCAGTATTTTCTCCTTCATTTGATAGTTCTGGAATTTGGCAACCTTGGTGTTTTTAGTTTGGGATCCCTTTCAGGGGGTGAACAGTGGATTCTTTTAATGACTATTTTGCCCTCTGGATCTAGGACTTCTGGGCAGTTTTCCTTGATGATTTGTTGGAAGATATTGTCTGGGCTCTTTTTTTCATCATGGCTTTCTGGTAAACCAATAATTCTTAGGTTTTCTCTCCTGGATCTGTTTTCCAAGTCAGTTGTTTTTCCAATTAGATATTTTACATTTTCTTCCATCTTTTTCATTCTTTAGATTCTGTTTGACTGACTCTTGATGTTTCATAGAGTCATTAGCTTCTATTTGCCCAATTCTAATTTTTATCAAATTGTTTTCTTCAGTTAACTTTTGCATCTCCTTTTCATCTGTCCAATAGTTCCTTTTAAGGAGTTATCTCCAGTTAGTTTTTATACTTTATTTTCCATTTGTCCAATTTTTCTTTTTAAAAAGCTTTTCTCTTCAGTTCTTTTTATCATATTTTTAAAATCATTGGCCAGTTTTTCTTCTATTTCCCTAATATGACTTTTAAAATCCTTCTTGACCTCTTCCAAGAATCCTCTTTGGGCTTGTGACCAGTTCATGTTCCCTTCTGAAGTTTCAGATGTGAGTACAGTCTCAGTGCTGACCTCTTTGATATTTGTGTTTTGGTCTTTGTCCCCATGAAAAAGTCTATGGTCTTTTCTGGTTTTCTTCTTACTCATGATGATCACCATGTTCCTGGCTTTTAAAATAGATCTCTGCTTCTGGGGCACAGGGGGTTATGTCCCACAGTTCTTATGCCTAAAACTTGAGGCTTTGTGTGTTGTGGCCTCTGGTTCTTTCAGCTAGAAGCGAATATGCTGTAGCTTACCTGGTGCTGAACTGGCTGGTGTTGGAAAGCAGAGGCCAGATGAAGTCTTTCTGGGTTTCCCAAGTTACCCTGGAGCTAGCTGTGTTTAGTGTGAGGGAAGGGTCATCTGGCCACAGAAGGAAGGTCTCCTCTGCTGAGCCAGAGCATAGGCAACCTCAGTGTTTGGTGAACCCGTCTGTACTAGTGTCTTCTTGATTTTCCTGGGATGCTGAGACATGCCTAGGATCCTGGTGTTGGCAGTTCCCCCTGGGGCTTAGGATCTCCTCCCGGGTTTCTGAGGTGGGGCTGTAGACAGCCCTGGTCCTGCACTTGTCCCCTTCAGTCACAGCAAGAGGGACCCCCCCCTCCCATTTGAGATTTTCCTAGCCTCATGGGCTAAGAGACTGTTATCCCCTTCAACTGATACCACTGTTCCAGGATTTTTCCTGGGGAAGTACTTTATGTGTTTTTCAAGGTCAACAAAGGGAGGGGGAGAGCATTTACTGATCACTCTGCCATCTTGGCTCCCAGAAGTTCAAGTAGTCTAGACCTATTTTTGCCTGTGTAAGACAAAACACCTGAACTAAGTAACTGTTAAGATCTTCAGCTCTAAATGTATCGTCCCATGGTTTTTCTGCAGCCAGTAGCCTCTAGTTCTTCCTGTAAGGTTCAGTTTTGTGGCTTGTTCCTGTTAGCATTTATTGCATGGCCATGATAGTGTTGGCCCGGTAGTCAGAGATTAAACTCTTGGTCTACCTCTACCATCTTTCTCCAAGTGGAGTCACCTTTGGTCCCAGCTTCTTATCCTCCAAGTAGATGCTGAGGTGCCCAGTGTTGCCTGCTTAAGAGTCTAGGTCCCTGTGATCAGACTACTCCATGTTGGCTCTCTACTCAGATGGAACTCAAGAACTCCCCAGGATTTGCCTTCCTGTATGACCTTCCCATCTCTTACTTTTTTTTTTCAAGGTATTCTGTCTCTCTTTTCTCCCTCTTCTATTCTCTGAACCCAGGCATTATGGTATCCTGATGTCCTGGAACTTTCCCTAGTGAACAGAAGTTCTCTTGCCTGGTCATTAGTAGCTCCCCTCTAGGCAAAGGCAATCCCTGTTGCTCTTACAATTCTGAAAGAGACAAATGTCTGCACATGTATTTAGATAGTCATAGAGTTCTTTATTTACATTAGGGGTTTTTAAAAATCTGTTTTAATCTGAATTGAGGAAGAAGACATGATTGAGAGGACTAGGAAGAATGAGGAGAAAGGAGGATCCATAAGAGAGTACTTTGTAGTCTAAACAGGAAAGAGAGTTGGTGCATAATAATCCAAGTCAGAGAAGTATGCTCACCAGTCTTCAGAGTGAGAAAGAAGGTGGAGGGGGGGAAGAGCCAATAGATCCGCATCCAAGGACCAGTTTTCAAATTCTAATGATGCCTTTTACTACATGTGTAAGCTTCAACAGCCCTTTCTGGGCTCCAGCTAATGTGGGGGGGGGGGGGGGCTGTAGCGATGGGGGCCTTCAGAAAATTAGGGAACTGGGCAAAACGATTCTTAAGGGCCCTTTCATCTCTAAATCTCACTGTCCCTAAGTTAGACAAAGCAAGGTGCATTTGTACTTGCTTTGACCAAATCTTCCTAGAACTGTGAACAATTAGAATAATTTAGGTGAAGTGCCTTTTGAAGTGTTAAAATGATATGCACTTTTTGGGAGCAGCTCTAAAATCAGTTTGGCCTCGCCAGGGGGTGCCTGGGTACTAGGCAGGGCTGAATTTCCTTGGCATATTGTTTAAATGCCATAGCGTGGTGGGTGCTTCTCTCCCTTCTGGCTTCCCCGGGAATTGCTGATAAAGCACAGAAGGGGATAACAGCCACTCACATTTATTTGGAGACTTACAGGAGAGCCAGCATGGGTACTGGGAGGGGAGAGGCACCGGCCCACAGAGGCTCTCATTTACAACTAGAGAAACTGGGCCCATAGTGGTGAGTGATGTGCCTTTGGTCACCCAGAAGAGAGATTTGGATTTGAGTGCTTTGAGGACAAGAATAGAACTAGGAAAAAATGGTGGCCACAGAGCAAATGGATGGCAGAAGAACTGCTTTTCCAGTCAGGGGTCCTTGCCAGCTCTGATGTTCGTGGTTCTAAGGTTCCTTGTAACTCAGATGTTCTAGATTCTCAGGTATCTTACTGTTTTCACTTTATTGAATTCCAAGATTCCTTCTAGCTTCACTCTTAGAAAATTCTGATTCTAGGCATGGAATCCATAGCCTTTTGTGTGGCTGCCCCAGAGCAGTGCCCAGACTCATTTCAGTGAGTCTGGTTCAAAATGTGCTCGGTGGATATTACTCTGTTTCTATTGCCGGTCAGTCCACAGCCTTGTAGATTTCATTTTATTTAATTGGTGTAGGGGAGGGAGGAGAGGGAATGCATTTCCTTGGTGTTCTTGCCTTGGGAAGCTCTGGGTTATTGATTCAGGGGCTGAGAATAGAAACGCTTGGAAGCAAAGGCTCCCTGGGGAATTTCAGTGTGAAAGGGCAAAGGGAAAATGATTAGAATTTCAATCTCCAGACGCCACCAAATTTGTTGTTTCCATTTTTTAAAAAGAAGACTTCGACACAGTTACCCAAGGAGGCAACTCTTGGGGCTGCAGCTTTAGGCTTTGTTTAACACTGGCATCCACAAACCGATAGTCAGAATTAGAGGCGGTCCATGCCTTGCTCCTTGCTGGGTGTGAACGGAGCCAGGAATCAATGGCACTCTGCTGCCAGGTGCCTGCTGGACTTGGGCTTACTTAAAGGCAAATGCTCATTGGCACAATCTCTCTACTTTTCCAAGGGTAAATATAACCTTTGCCTTGAGCTGGTGACATCTCCTTGGCCTGTTTATGGCGTGTGTGATCACAGAATTATAGCCCAGTTTTAGTCTTTGATGTGTCACTTCCTTTGGATTTCTCTTTCCCTGAAGTTTTTCTTCTAGGTCATGACTCAGTTTCATTTTGATACCTAGTGTTGCTGTGTGTGCTTCTGAAAGGGAGGAGCAGTCTGTATGGTTAATGCACAAATAGCCGGTAACCCCTGTACCTGTAAGCTTACCTGCCTCATTAAGTCTTAGCATTTATTGGATGTTGTGGGAACATGTGAGCATAGACTTAATGCCCATAGGGCTCTTGGACAAAGGAATGTCAGAGCTGGGAGGGGGCTCAGAACAGGGGATGTCAGGACTAGGAAGGCCCTTAGAACAGGGAATGTCAGAGTTGGGAGGGGCCTTAGAACAGGGAATACATAGTGTTAGATTGGAAGGAATGTTAGAGAACCAATTCCCTTCTGTAACTGGGTGAAGTGAGGCCTGGAGAAGTGAGATGACCTTTCCAAAGTCATAGAAGCCCATAATGATGGAATGGTGACTCAGAACTGAATCAGTGAATTCTACATCTAACTCCCTTTCCTTCCAGTCTGAACTCCTGCCATCTTGAACTAAGCTTCATTGAGCTCAGATCTCCTAAGGATGGCCAAAGGGTGGTGGGGACCAAGCATAGCCGTTTGCTTAGGGTGCAGTTGTGGCCTTCTGGCACCTCTGTCCAAACACAAATTTGTGTAGCACTCAGTGGTTTGCTTGTCTCTGTGCAGTTTATGTTGCCCGATGGCAGCAGAGCAAGGGTTGTCACACTTGATGAAGAAACTGAGGCAAAGGAAAGGAAGGCACTAATTAACTCTTCAGTTAGGAAGGCACGGAACTGAGGCTTGGACCTGAGCTTTCTGATTCTCAATCCTCTAAAATACGTTTTGTAATTTAAAAAACTGAGAGTTGATGTGCGACTGATAGATGAACCAATATAGTGCTATAACTTGCAATAATAATGCCCTGTTTGTGATAACTTTATGAAGAGTTTGGAAAAAACTAGTTTTTAAATGGTGCAATTTTTGAATTATTAAGAGTTAAGTCTTAAAAACTGCATGAAATGTTATCCTTAAATCACCTTGTTATATACAGGCATTCATCTTAGTTGTAACTATTTGCCAGAATCTAAAAGGTACAATATGAAAAATGACAATGTCTGTTCTGCTTTTATACCTATCAGATTATAGAATGTCAGCACTACAGAGTCTTAGAGACCGTCTTGTTCAGCATCCTTATTTTAAAGGTGAGGAAATGTCCATCGTAGGGAATGAAGTGACTGAGACTCAAAGCCAGCATTCTGGCTCCTGAACCAGAACTCTTTTCTGGGTCCTTTCCTTGGGCCTCTTCTTTATTCTCCCTGAAATCTCTGCCTTGGTCACCCCAATTCACTTCCACAGCTTTGGCTCCCACCAAGTGCAGATGTGTCTAATCAGAATTTTCTGCCTTGATCTCCCTTCTGAGCCTCCTACTAGCCATCTGCCTGTCCTAGCAGCACCTTCAGCTCAACATGTGCAAATCCAAACTTATTTTCCCCCCTTAAATCTTGCTGTCCTTCTGACTTCTATTGCTTTTATTGTCATTGTTTACTCAGTATCCCTGTTTGAAAACTTGAGATATCTTTGGAGACTGGAGCTGAAGAAAGGGGAGAAGTCACTTGGTCATGAAGTATTGTCAGTTCTGTCTTCACCCTTACCCTCCTAGCTCTCGATGTGGCCTCCTGACAGGTCTTCCTACCTCTGCTTTCTTGCACTTGTATGCTCCTGCACAACCCTCTGACCAGCCTTCATCCTGCTATAAGAAGAAATTTGTGCATATGTCCCTCTTTTGATCATAAGTGTTGATTTTCCTCTTATTGCTTAAGGTGACTTTCACATTCCTTTCTCTGGCATTCAGGGCCCTAATAATTTGGTGCTACCTAACTTTCCAGCCTTATCTCACATTATTCTCCTGCTGCAATCTATACTTTAGCAAATTGAACTTTTCTCTGTGTCATGTTTGGTACTTTCCTGACTCCAGACATAAGCTCATAGAGTATGTCTAAATATCCCTAAACTGGAATATCCTCTTTTGCTCTCACCTGTTGACCCTTAGCCATTCTTTAAAGCCCATCTCAAATACTAGTTTCTCCATAAAGACTTCTCTAGTTCCTGAATTGGTAGCACCTACTAGTTGTGTGTCACTTAACCCTGTTTGCCTCAGTTTCCTTACCTGGAAGATGAGCTGGAGAAAGAAATGGCAAACCATTCCAGTATCTTTGCTGAGAAAACCCCAAATGGGGTCAAGAAGAGTTGGACAGATTGAAAATGATGGAATAAGAGCAATGTAATGAGGGTGGATTGAATCAGTTAATTACTCACCCAATTAAAGTACATGAGGAGACACTGTTAGCTGTTACCTTTGTCAAGTGAATATACTCAGTCAGCCAGAGGTATGAAATAGGTGTTAACTAGACTTAAGCCTTAACCTGTCAATAATAAACTTAATGCCAAGTGCAGAAAGTCCTTGGTTACTTTTAGAAGTCTTTGTAAGCCATTGGATAAAGTGAAATGCCAGTGACATGGTCCTGAGGACCACATGTAATCCAGCCTCCTCATTTTATAGGTTAGGAAACTCCTGCTTGGTAAGGTTGGGTATAGAGTAGAGAGCAGGGTCCAGAGCTAAACACAGGGCCCTGCTTATATCCACTACCTTTCCCATGATGCCACAAAGCCCCGGCCATTGAACTGCATGACATTTCTCCAGGGCTCTTTGTGCTTATGTGAGTGAAAAGTGGTTACTCATGCTCAAATGATCATTAGGCTAAGGATGCTTTCACATTTTTGTACTTTTATTTTGTAATGTAAATATTTTGACTGGGTAGCAAATGCCATAGATAAAATGACTCTCTCACGATGGTGGATTGTTTACTTCTGCTTTATATGAAATACACAGTGATAGTGACAACGAGAGGGGTTTTTTCCCTGTATGGACAGTTGGCTTCTTTTTCTTATTAAGTTCTATAGTTTTTGAGTGGACAGAGGTAGATTATACGGGTGCTCAGGACTGATGAAAACATAACCCCTGACCTCCATATTCTGTGATTCTAAGATTACCTTCAGATCTAACAATTTATGATTCTAACTTTCCCCTCCCAACTCTGACACTTCTACATTTTAAGGCCCCCTCCCAGCTTTGACATCGCTTGTTCTCAGGCCCCTCCCAGCTCTGACATTTTCTATTCTAAGACCCCTTCCTGTTATAGAATTCTATTTTTTTTAATATTCTAAGACCATTTCTTAAGCTCTTCTATCCTGTGTCTCTTGTAGTTCTAACATCCTATTATTCTAGGTGTGCAGGCGGCTAGATTATTGAATTGACATTACCTTGAAGATAAAGTGTTAAGATTGCCTAGAAATTCAATATAATGAACCTCTGCTCTCTGGGTCCTTGAATAGAAAACCAACCAGGGTGGGAGAAGTGGGAGAAGA
Source organism: Notamacropus eugenii (assembly GCF_028372415.1). Lineage (NCBI taxonomy): Eukaryota > Metazoa > Chordata > Mammalia > Diprotodontia > Macropodidae > Notamacropus > Notamacropus eugenii. The sequence goes on from NC_092875.1 coordinate 17,371,933, forward strand.
TTCAGATTCAAGATGAAGGTGCAGAGGATCTCTCTTCCAGCAATGCACACACAGGTTGTCCATCTTGTTGACAGAAAGGAGACCATTTAAAGTAGTTTAGTTGGAGCCAGGGTAAGTGTGGCTCTAACACGGTATCTGTTATTCCAAAGAAAGAAGAAAAAAATGGAGCAATTGGGGATGATGGAGTATTCTGGGATCCACCCTCAGCTGAGATGCTGTGTACTTTCTGTGCCACGGGGTACAGGGAAACAAAGCCCGAGACCAAGCTCGTTATGGAGATTGGACAGTGGCCCAAGCAGCTGTGTAAGTGAATAGAAAATAGTCATTATTTGCCTTTGATCCCCACAAAGCTAATACCAGAGAATGGAAGAAAGCTTGGCCATTTGGGCCATTTTCAGGGTCTTACTGATTTCATCGGAAATCGAGATTTCATGCCACAGTAATGTGAATCTAACATTATCAGAAGTTATTTATCTTTGCAGTGATATTAATTTGATGGATGGAAGCCTTGAGAGAGAAGGGATCTTCTCCTTCTCCTCCCCTCTCCCCTGTCCCTCCCCCAACCGCTCAGCACTCTGAAGGGAATCTGGCATTTGGGCATAACAAGATTAGTGAAAAATTACTGCATGGCCAAAAGAGAAAGTGGAGTGTGTGTGTGTGTGTGTGTGTGTGTGTGTGTGTGTGTGTGTGTGTATCTGGGCAGGGGGGTGGACAAGGTCATATAAATAGTTCTATATCACACCTCAGGAACTTCAGAGTGTGTGTGTGTGTGTGTGTGTGTGTGTGTGTGTGTGTGTGTGTGTGTGTGGTGGTGCTGGAGGGGGGTGGGCAGACAGAAGCATAGAAAAGGTCTAGGACTAGTGTCATGGTAGATCAGGACATCTTCAAGGCCAAATAGCATGGCTGGGTTTCATTTTTCCATTCCCTGGAGTTCTGGGAAGGAGGTCACTGCTGTTTCTTTGATTGGTTTGGTTTGTTTCTTTTTTTATCCTGCAAGATTAAAGGGGAGTACCACCCAAACTGTCAACACTTTTCAGCCAATACCTTATCAGGGATATACTGGCAGAGCACATGGCTAGGCCCTTGGTGGAGAGGGCAAGGGAAAGGAAGGAAGCTCTGCTGGGGAAGGTTGGATAGGGTCAAAGACAGACATTTTTTAAGCTGATTTTTGCTTAGGGCTTTTCTACTGAAAACCTATTCAGTAAGGCATTGTGGGTCACAGTTTGCTGATAGACAAGCAGAGGTTCATAGGGTTTAGTTTTCAATTTCAATTCCCTCATTTAAGGGTGAAGAATATGAGCCTCTTAAGGAAAGAGGGGAACTGATTTGTCCAAAGCCAGACAGGTACTAAGAGGCATCAATTATCCAGTGTCATCAGGGACCGAGAGGCTTTACATCCTCCCTTGGTAACCTGTGTATCTATGTATTATAATTCTAATAGCCAAATGCTTTCCTTCATATTCTTAGAAAGTCTCTTCTGCTACAATATAAGTGATGCCCACAAAGATCCAACAGAGCTTCATTCAGAATATGCCAGATTAGACTTCTTTCATTTTTCAGAATTAAATTTCATTTTTTTCGGTGAGCTAGTGTGCTTTCTCTTTCTCCCATCCCTCCACATTGAGAATGAAAGAAAAATAAAACCCTTGCTATGAACATGTGTAGTCAAGTGAAACAAATGCCTGCATTGACCATGTCCAGAGGTGAGTGTGTGTGTACACGTGTATGCGTGTCTGTGCTTCTGCCTCTATATTCAGCTCTCTGAACTTGTCTGTCCAGACCCAGGCAGCATGTTTAATCAGGAGTCCTTTGGAATCCTGGTTGATTAGTTACGCTGATTAGAGTTCCCAAGTCTTTCAAAGTTGTTTTTCTGTATATTGTCTGTGTATTAATTGTTCTCCTGGTCCTGCTCCCTTCAGTCTGTGTCAGTTCATACGAGTTTTCCCAGGTTTCTCTGGAACTGTCCCCTTCATAATTTATTGTAGCACAATAGCATTCTGTCCCATTTACAATCAGTCATTTTAGAAGTAGGTAGTTAGAGGCACAATGGAGAGAGTGATGGGCCTGGAGTCAGGAAGACTTGATTAAAAAGCTGGCCTCAGCCACTTACTATCTATGTGACCCTGGTAACCACTGCCTGCCTCAGTTTCCTCAGCTGTAAAAAGAGGATAATGATAGCTCCTACTTCCAGGTTTTTCTGAAGATCAAATGAGATAGTATGTATAATGTGTTCAGCCGTGTCCGACACATAATGAGCACTTAATAAATGCTGTTCTTTCCCTTCCTATTCCCCAAATGATTAACCCAACCTCAGAATCCCATTCTTTGCCACACCAAAATAAAAGCTCCTTAGAGTTTGTGTTGTTAGGACTACTCCCTCCCTTAATCTCTTCCTTTGAGTTCCCCCATCTTCCTTTTCCCCCTCTGCTCTCATGTCCCAACTCTGTGTGTGTCTGCCTGTGCCTGCCTTCCCTCCTCCTTTCCTTCCTCCATAACTTGCATAAACTTCTTTTGTTTATTATATGAGATAATTTTCTCTAATCTTCTTTTCTCTTCCCTTCTCTCCACAGTGTATTCCTCCTCCTCTTCATATCCTTCTTTTAAGATCATCAAGACATACAAAACAATTCCCAGGCCTTCTATCTAATTAGACTCCCCCCGTGACCCTCGATGATGATAGGGTTCAGAAGGGATACATGTATCATTTCCCCATATTAGAATGTAAGCAGTTTATTGGGTTTTTTGTCCCTTATGATTGTTCATTTTTTTAAAACCTTTTTCTGTTTCTTTTAACTGCTTTGTTTGAACTTCAAAGTTTCTACGCAGCTCTGGTCTTTTGATCAGGAATATTTTGAAGTCCCCTATTTCATTAAAGGTATATTTTCCCTGTGTAGGATTATTTTCAGTTTTTTTCTGGGTTAAGTTATTCTTGGCTTGTAACCCCATATCCATTGCCTTCTATAATATTATATTCCAGGCTCTCCATTCCTTTATAGTGGTACCTGCTAAATTGTGTATGATCCTGACTGTGGTTTCTTAGTACTTGAATTCTTTCTTTCTGATGGCTTGCCATATTTATTCTTTGTCCTAGGAGCTCTGAATTTTGACTGTAATATTCCTCTGAACATTGTTTCTTTCAGAAGGTGACCAGTGAATTTTGTCTCTACTTTGCTCTCTGGTTTTAAGAAATCTGGACAGTTTTTTTTAAGATTTCTTGAAATATACTATCCAAGCTCTTTTCAATCTGCAAAAGTCTGCTCTCCCTGCCTCCTTCTGTTCTAGCTTCCCTTCCCCACACCCCACTGAGAAAGCAAGAAAAACACAACCCCTGTTACAGATAGGTAATACATAATGATATATTTTGGCCATGGCTAAAAAATGTCTCACTCTGTCCTTTGAGTCTTTCTATCTCAAAGTGGTAGCAGGTTTCATTTTAAGTCTTCTGGAATCGTGGTGGGTGATTACAGGTGTTAGTGTGTCTAAATCCTTCAGTTATTTGTTTTCACCATATTGTTGATACAGGATACACTGAACAAACCCTGTTCTAAAGGATTTACAATGGATGCTGGGTTACTCCGTGAAGCATCACTGTGGGCAAATCTGTTAGCTTTTCTCAGCCTTGCTTTGCCTGCTTTGTAAAATGAAGGGGTTACCTTAAATTATCACCAATCTTCCTTCTGCCTTTAAATTCTGTGATCTAGTGAACCACCAGGCACTGAGCTTTGCTTCCTAGTTTTTAATGTTACATTTTTAAATTTTTATTATTTAAAGAGAATATATGTCAATATCTTTGTACAAATATATTCTTTCTTTTAATCATTTCCTTGATGATATATTCTATTAGTGAGATTATAACCAGTTTGATGGCTCTTGTGTCGTGTTGGTGAGATGGGATGAATGACTGAATGAGGAGGAATCTCTAAGGCTGCCGCCCTTCCTATTCCTCCGTGGAACAAGGGTACTCATTACCAGTTTCTTCATCCTTTCCCAATACTGCTAGTCTTTCTCATTTTTCATATGAAATGAAAACAGAAGCTCAATGAGGTGACTTTTCTGTGTTTACATAGTGAGGTAGTGGTAAAGCCAAGATATGAACCCATTGCTTTTTCCACTCTGTCATGGAGTTTCTTAAGGAAGATAAAACTCTAGTTAGGCTCTTAATAAGAATACCTCAGTGGATTGAGTGCCATTGACCAAATAAAATTGTAACATAATTTTTAGCTTTTTGCCTCTAATGAAGATTGTAGGTATTTGTGCTAAGACATAGGTCTGGCGTGGTGCCACTTCACCATTTTCATTTGGTTATTTATTCGTCTTGTGTTTCCAGTGGACAAAGTCACTTAACAAAGGCTTGGCCTCCTGATAATTGTGTCAGATCTTCGGATCAGGTTGAGAAGGAGTGTTTGAGTTTTGGCTCTCCCGGTTGTCCTTTGAATATGACACATGGTGAATATCTCCTTTACTGGACCTTATTCATGTCTGAAATAGCTTCAAGATTCAGGGAATACCCAGTTGATGAAGTGAAAAAAGCAGCTCAGAACTTCTGCCAAGACCTTAGCCCAAACTGGGAAGAGAGCAGTGCTTGGCTACTTATCATAACTGCTGCTTTGAGCTTATTTTTTACCTTGAGACTTGATTGTTTTGAATCTCTCCAAGACTGATATCTATTTATCAATTATTGTGATTATAGACCTGAGGAGCTTGGTCTAGCAGAGAATGTGAGTGCTGATAGAACAGCGTGCACTCATCAGGAAAGGCCATCCTCCCTGACTGGTCACACAGTGTCTGGAGGGATGCTCCTAGACTTCTCAGGTGGGTTATCAGAGGGTTCATTGCAATGCTGGAGCAGCCGTATCACCCTCATGTCCTTCACTGGTCACAGATGAGATCAGAGGGCTTTGTAATACTGCAAGTGTCACCTCAGCATCACATGGGAAATAAATAGTAGCAATTATGAAAAATCCAGGCCTTTAACTTAGAATCCTGTTGTGCATTAATATTTCAGGAACACTGTTGTCTCCAACAATGTTGTCTTATGTCTTATATTCCTATGCCTTTGAAGAGCTATAGGTTATGTCCGTTATCCCAGCCCTGTGAGGGGGTAGTATAAAGTGGTGTTATTTGAGATTTACAGTGGAAGAAACTGAGGTCCTCAAACTCAAGTGATTCAGAGTTGCCTCTGTCATGAGTAGAAGCCTAGGACTTGTGTCTAGGACTCCAGACTTAAAATCCAGCATGTTTTCTCTCATCCTGCACTGCTTCCTTTCTCTGTGTTGCAGTCTGAGTGTGAGGCTGGATATTTCTAATGGTTGTGTTGTCTAGTAACTTGCAAAATAAAAAACTGGCCCACTCCTGGAGAGTCCTGCTTTCCCATGCTCATATGGTTCCTCAGAGACCTGGAGAAATCTGTGTGGATGATGGTAGAGTCCATTTTCTGTGCCCCTATAATGTACTAAGTAGATGCCAATATGAAATGGACATAATTTCACTTTTGAGGTTCTTTTTGAAGGAAAAAAGTCCCTACATCTTTTAGTTATCTTTAGCATAGAAGTACTATTAACATGTGGTCACCAAATTTGTGGTGCCCTAAAAGGGTTTGGAAGTAGTCCCATAGCCAATAAAATACTGGATTAAGCCACTTCACTTACTTGCATTGTGATTATTTATTTATTTATTTATTTATTTTTTATTATTAAATTTATTTATTTAACTTTTAACATTCATTTTCACAAAATTTTGGGTTACAAATTTTCTCCCCTTTTATCCCCTCCCCCCCCAAACACCAAGCATTCTAATTGCCCCTATGACCAATTTGCTCTCTCTTCTATCATCCCTCACTGCCCTTGTCTCCATCTTCTCTTTTGTCCTGTAGGGGCAGATAGCTTTCTATACCCCTTTACCTGTTTTTCTTATTTCCTAGTGGCAAGAACATTACTCGACAGTTGATCCTAACACTTTGAGTTCCAACTTCTCTTCCTCCCTCCCTCCCCACCCCTTCCCTTTGGAAGGCAAGCAATTCAATATAGGCCATATCTGTGTAGTTTTGCAAATGACTTCCATAATAGTTGTGTTGTATAGGACTAACTATATTTCCCTCCATCCTATCCTGTCCCCCATTACTTCTATTCTCTTTTGATCCTATCCCTCCCCATGAGTGTCGACCTCGAATTGCACTCTCCTCCTCATGCCCTCCCTTCTATCATCCCCCCCACCCTGCTTGTCCCCTTATCCCCCACTTTCCTGTATTGTGAGATAGGTTTTCCTACCAAAATGAGTGTGCACTTTATTCTTTTCTTTAGTGGAATGTGATGAGAGTAGACTTCATGTTTTTCTCTCACCTCCCCTCTTTATCCCTCCACTAATGAGTCTTTTGATTGCCTCTTTTATGAGAGATAACCTGCCCCATTCAATTTCTCCCTTTCTCCTCCCAATATATTTCTCTCTCACTGCTTGATTTCATTTTGTTTTAAAGATATGATCCCATCCTATTCAATTCACTCTGTGCACTCTGTCTCTATGTATGTGAGCGTGTGTGCATGTTTAATCCCACCCAGATACTGAAATGTTTCAAGAGTTACAAATATTGTCTTTCCATGTAGGAATGTAAACAGTTCAGCTTTAGTAAGTCCCTTATGACTTCACTTTGCTGTTCACCTTTTCATGGTTCTCTTCATTCTTGTGTTTGAAAGTCAAATTTTCTTTCAGCTCTGGTCTTTTCATCAAGAATACTTGAAAATCCTCTATTTCATTGAAAGACCATTTTTTCCCCCTGAAGTATTATAATCAGTTTTGCTGGGTAGGTGATTCTTGGTTTTAGTCCTAGTTCCTTTGACTTCTGGAATATACTGTTCCATGCCCTTCGATCCCTTAATGTAGAGGCTGCTAGATCTTGTGTTATCCTGATTGTATTTCCACAATACTTGAATTGTTTCTTTCTAGCTGCCTGCAGTATTTTCTTCTTGACCTGGGAACTCTGGAATTTGGCCACAATGTTCCTAGGAGTTTCTCTTTTTGGATCTCTTTCAGGCGGTGTTCTGTGGATTCCTTGAATATTTATTTTGCCCTCTGGTTCTAGAATCTCAGGGCAGTTTTCCTTGATAATTTCATGAAAGATGATGTCTAGGCTCTTCTTTTGATCATGGCTTTCAGGTAGTCCCATAATTTTTAAATTGTCTCTCCTGGATCTATTTTCCAGGTCTGTTGTTTTTCCAATGAGATATTTCACATTATCTTCCATTTTTCCATTCTTCTCTCTTTGTTCTGTGATTTCTTGGTTTTGCATAAAGTCATTAGCCTCCATCTGTGCCATTCTAATTTTGAAAGAACTATTTTCTTCAGTGAGCTTTTGAATCTCCTTTTCCATTTGGCTAATTCTGCTTTTGAAAGCATTCTTCTCCTCATTGGCTTTTTGAACCTCTTTTGCCAATTGAGTTAGGCTAGTTTTCAAGGTGTTAATTTCTTCAACATTTTTTTGGGTCTCCCTTAGCAGGGAGCTGATCTGCTGTTCATGCTTTGACTTCATGTCTCTCATTTCTCTTCCCAGCTTTTCCTCCACCTCTCTAACTTGATTTTCAAAATTCTTTTTGAGCTCTTCCATGGCCTGAGCCCATTGGGTGGGCTGGGACACAGAAGCCTTGATTTCTGTGTCTTTGCCTGATGGTAAGCATTGTTCTTCCTCATCAGAAAGGAAGGGAGGAAATGTCTGTTCTCCAAGAAAGTAGCCTTCAATAGTCTTATTTCTTTTCCCTTTTCTGGGCATTTTTCCAGCCAGTGACTTGACCTCTGAATATTCTCCTCACACCCACCTCGCCTCCTGATCCTCCCAGCCAGCGTTTGGGGTCTGAGATTCAAATGCTGCTTCCAGCCTTAGGGCTTTTGGCGGGGGCAGGGCTGCTATTCAGTGTGAGATTAAGTTCAGGTGGTCAGGTCAGGGCAGGGCCACCTCTCAGGCTCAGTTCCCTCAGGGGGTTTATGCACAGACCTTCCGCAATGGATTCAGGCTCCCGCCCGCTTGGGGAGCCCCTGTCTGCAGCCGCCTCTCAGCTTCTACCTCCCGGGGGGGGGGGGCCTGTATTATGGGGGCACCCCACTCCCCTCTCGACCCGCCAAAGAGACTCTCTCACCCACCCCTGTCACCTGTGGGTGGAGGGACTTGTGCGGCCGCTGGAGATCCCGTCCCTGAAGCCTGCTCGGATCTGTTTCTCTCGGTGCTGCAGCCGTGGCCGCAGCAGGTCTGGGCTGGGCTTTGTGTCTGCAGCGCGACGGACCTTTTGAGAGAGGTTTGCAGATCCCTCTGTGGGTGGAGGGACCTGCGTGGCCGCTGGAGATCCTGTCTGTGAAGCCTGCTCGGATCTTTTCCTCTCGGTGCCAGCGCCCAGTCCGCAGCGCGAAGGACCCCCCCGCGAGAGGTTTGCAGGTCTCTCTGGAACAGAAATCTCCCTCGCTCCAATGTTCCGTGGCCTCTGGGTGCGGAATTCGCCGTGAGTTACTTCCCTGTAGCCATTCTATGGGTTGTGGGTTCAGAGCTATGTGTATGTGCGTCTTTCTACTCCGCCATCTTGGCTCCGCCCCCATTGTGATTATTTATAAGAACATTTTCTTAAACCCCCACTCCTTCAGCCTCATCCCTTTCCTTATTGTATAAACCCATGGTTTACTGTGTATTTGTGATTTTAATCTTTGAGATGAATCATTCCCTGGTACCTTCATAGGATGCCACCAAAAATATGGTGAGAGTGAAAACACCAAAAAACTAAAATTGAACCAGACAATAATGTGCCATTCAAAGATAAAACCAAAAATGGAAAGGCTGGCCAGGCTGTGTCTTCCTCTTCTTATGTCAGACTTCCCATCTTGGCAAAATTTTCTGTAGTAATAATCTAGCATCTTTCTAGACCAGTCCAAGGTTTGCAAAGTGCTTTCTTCACCACAGCCCATGAAAGGATGTTTTCAGGTATTTTATGTAGAAGGAAAGTGGTACTCGAAGAGCAAGAGGGATTGGCCAAAATTATAGAGCTCATAAATGGAAGGAAGGATGTGAACCTAAGACTCCTGCATCCAAATTTGGTGCTCTTTCCATCATACCACAAAGATTGTAGTTTATTGTGACATATTTTATTTTGGATAAGAGACAAATATGAAGCAATCCCTGTCTTACAGGGATTGGAATGAAAAATACACTTTATTAAGGGTGATGACCACACACACATACACACACTTATGGTAATTTGGGGGTATCTCCTGCCAAGGAAAATATAGTAGGGTGCCACTTTAAGCAGTCCTGTAATGGAATTCCTTCAAGAGTGCCTTACACAGAAATAAAGCACAGTGAGATTATCATTGCATCATTGGCAGCTGCGCGAGCAATGGATAGAGAGCTTGGATCTAGAGTCAGGAAGACCTGAGTTCAAATTCGGCTTAGACACTTAGCTGGGTGACTCTGGGCAAGTCACCACCTCTCTTTGCTTTGGTTTCCTCATCTGTAAAATGGGGATAATAACAGCACCTCCTTCCTAGGGTTGTTGTCAGGATCAGATGAGATTGTATTTGTGAAGGGTTAGCATGGTACCCAGGTCATGGTAGACACTACACAAGAGCTAGCTACTATTGTTACCATCATCATGCAGTTCTTTATAAAATAGAAATAACCTTCGTGATCCCTTAGTCTTGCTGCCCCATTTTACAGATGGAGAAGAAGGCCATGGCTAGGAAAGCATTTGTGTCTTGCGATGCGGACTAAACCTCTTTGCCCTCCACCATAAATGAGATGCATTTAAATAGTTAATGACAAGAGATCATCTCTTGCAGGACAATTAAAGCCATCTAGGCACAGATTTAGAAGCATACAAAATACTATTTTAAAGATAGCATGGGAGATGATTTGATGTGGCACAAGATTTAGTGACATTATTATTGCTAATATTAATTTGAATAATTTACATTTGTATGGGGTTTTATATGGTTCTTCTTAAAGCACTTTTTATGTAGTATTTCATTTGATATGAGTATAGAGTTCTGGATCTCAAACAGAAAAACTCAGGTCTACACTCCATCCCTCCTCATCCCCACACTAGCTGTCACCACCAGTGGCAGGTCAAGAAGTACTCCGCAGTACCCATTACACAGAGTTGTTGGGAGACTCAGATAAGTAATAATAAATAATAAAAGTAGCATTATGAAAGATTAGAAAATTAAATGTTGGTTGCATGGAACATTCTGAAAGTAGAGTGAGTTATGCATCATTTTCTTCTGAGGGAAATAGGACCAGAAGTTAGTCTGTCTTTCCCCTGTGCTTTTTTCTTTTAAAGCAATAGGGGGTGATTAGAAGAGAATTCTGCCATACTCTGTCAAGTGCATTTTCTCCAAACTGCTCTTTGCATGTTTTCTCCTTCCACTCTGACCTCCAGGCTGATTGATAGACTTTGACATTTTCTGGACTCCGCTGTTAGGCTTGCCACAACTTTAACAGGGAGGCCTTTTTACTTTATTGATTTGAAAATCAATAAGATGCTTTATGCAGTGTTTTTAATACCCTCATAGCAAAGGTTTGATGGCCTGGCCCTTCCTTGTACTCATCTTCTTAAAAAAATATAAATAAATGCATTGCATTGATGACTTAAACCTTACAGGTTGTTCCCTGGCCTCTTTGGGCCTATGATCCATTAGCCTAGATAGGCACTGAAGCTTTCAGCTTTCTTCTTCAGAATCAGCCAGGTGTGCATTCCTACTGTCTATCAGCCACTTACAAGATGAGCAACATGATTATTAATAACCAGTGATTGGGGAGATCCAGAGTCCCCCCTTTTTCTAAAGTCCTCATTTCAAAAGTTCAGTCTCTTGAAGGACATTATTGATAATGAGACTGAATTAACTCTCTTCAGTCTCAGTCAGACCCACCCAGCCTTCTACTTAGGTTTGGGTGGGGATAAATTCTTTGAATGGATCGCCCAAGTCTTGAGGTGATCTTGGTACTGGGATAGTTCCTCTGTGACATGATGTCTCTCTCAGCCCTTCGTTGTAATATTCATTTTCACATTAATGGCTCACCAATCAGAACTGACTGCCATCCTCAGGAAGACCCCTTTTCCAAGGGCATATGAGCTGTGAGCCTGCCGCCATGATGGTCTTTGTCATTCAAGAGTACTACTAACCTCTTTAATTAATAAACATGCTAACTTTATTAGTCAGATGATTAAATCACACAGAAACTGTGTCTCTCAAACTGTTTAGATGTCACAAAAGTAAATAAAGGCCTAGTAATGTTGTACTCAGAATGCCTTACTTTTGTTTAGGAATTCAAACTTCACAGAACAATTTTGGTCAAAGGGCCCCACTTGAGGACTTAGAAGGCCATGGGTGGCCTTGCAGTTGCAGGTTCCCTGTTCCTGGTAGTCTGAGGTGAGACGGTGACCACTTTGTTTGCTACTTCTTTTTTGCCTTCATATTCTTTCTAGGGAACTTGGGAAGCAGTTACTGTATAAATGCTAGCTATTATAATTAGATTATCATATAACTTTGTAATATATGTGTATGTTATATAAGAGAGAAATCTGCCTTCTGTTTTCTACTGAAGTAGAAAGGCTAGAGTCATGAAACTGGGGAATGAGGGCATTATAACTAGAGCATAAACTTCTTGCCCTCTGGGCCCTTCCTAATATGCCAGAGCCTAAGAGCATCAGCCATGATCAAGAGGGCTCTTGTTTTCAGAGATGGGAATCCAAATTGAGTAAGAATAGTTCTGACTTCAACAATGACTATGCATCGAGATTAAAGTCAGGTGAAAATCCTGAGAAAAGTAGGAAGGAAATGCAAAATGTGATTGTAGTCAGTGTCAAAAACCTCCTCTCCTGCCCCCTTCCTTTGGTCTCACATTGCTCCTCTGCAGACCTTAGCCCCTTGTTTTTTTCTTCCTCATTTAGCTGGGGAGTAGAATGCAGGAGGCTGCCCAGGCAAGAGTCACCTCCTCTCCATGAGGTGTTTGCCAGTCTGCCAGGGCAGGGAGTGGCTGACATTTAGATGATGTGTAAGGTGGGAAAGGGAAGGTTGACTATCAGTGCTTCCCAAATGAACAAGGTGATTGTTTCTTTAAAATGATAGTGAATTATATTGGTTTTCTGGTTATAAAGTTCTTTACAGGCATCTCATTTAATCCTCACAACAATGTTGTGAAGTCATCAGATTAGCAATTATTACTCCGATTTGACAGAAAAAGAAACTGAGGGACTCAGAGCCACACTGACATTGCATTGTAGTGGAAAAGGCATCAGATTAGAAGTCAAAAGACCATGGTGTCCGGGCCAGACAGACTGTCAGGGTCTCCTCTGATCCCCTCCAGATGTCTCACAAAGTCCGTCCACTCGGCTCCTGTGTGGTATATGCCTCACTCTGACTGGCTGCTTCTTGAGCATAGACTGTTTTTGCCTTTTTTTGTATCCCTGGTACTTAGGAAGTGGCTGGAACCTTGGAAATGCTTGATGAAGACTTGTTCACTTGACTGGCATTGTAACCAGATAGATTTCCTCTGAGTGATTCATTTTCTTCCATATCAGGTGGTCGTTTTAGCTTCTTTATCAGTCTCTAGCAGGTCTTTTCTTCCTATTTTCCTTGGATGAGTTGCAGGAGACTCACAGTAGACAATAGAGAGGCAGGAAGGAAAAGTGGCCGCCAGAGGATTTAGGCAAAATGCCCATCTGTGTCTGGAGGGACAAAGAAATATTACTTTGTGGGTGAACGAGATGCTAGAGCTTTAAAGCAGTAATAATTCCTCAACTGAAAATGCCTGTAATTATGTGCTTGGTTGTTTAGCAAAAACATCCTGTAGTGATATTACTGTGTATTTACTGTGGAGCTGAAATACAGAACATCTTAAACACATGTATCCTCTTAGGAGGGGCTATACCTTTTGTGCTTTTTTTGTGAGGGAAAGGGAAATTAAATGTTTTCAATAGTAGATATTTAGAGATTTTTACACTTGAGAATAATCAGTGTAAAGTTACCAGCTCAGTTCTCTCCTGCTCAGTTTTTGCCTTTTCCTGTTCCTTGAGCTTTTTGGAGCAGTGCTAGCACATCAATGCCTGAGTGATGGGATTTCCTCTTCAACCTGGCCGGCCTTTGAGAATGGTGCATACTTGGTGGAAGGACCTGAGGCTGCAGATCTCCCTGATGAGAGCTCTCGACTGAAAAAGAAGAATCTTGGATCTGAAAGACTAGCTAGCCCCTCTAGTTCCCCATTTATAGGAAGCTTCAATCCACCTCTTAGGATCCTAGACCCAGAATGGAAGGCACCCCCAAGGCCAGCTAGCCCACCCCCTCCTTTGTTTGGAGAGAAAACCATAAAACAAAAGGTGAAGTGATATGCCCAGGGTCACACAGCCACTACAGAGCAGAGCGGCAGTCAGGATTCAAACCTCCGACCGGGCCCTGCGAAGGTCCTGGTGCTGCTGACAGTACCTTGTAATGGACAAAGCCAAACCCTGTCCGTGTACCCTTGACCCCAGCAGCTTTCATATCCCCAATGTCATCCTACTCTCTCTCATCCTTAGTCTGACTATCTCCTGGCTTCTTCCCTGCTGCCTACAAATTGCCCTTTCTTCTCCATCCTTTAAAATAAACAAACCCCTACTTGATCTGTTCTTTCCTACTGTCTGTCATCCAGTATCTCTCCACCCCTTGAAAAAGGCCTTTACCAGGCCTCATTTCTAGAATATATAGAGAACTGATCCAAATGTATAATCATACAAGTCATTCCCCAATTGATAAATGGTCAAAGGATATGAACAGGCAATTTTCAGAGGAAGAAATTAAAGCTATCTATAATCATATGAAAAAATGCTCTAAATCACTATTGGTTAGAGAGATGCAAATCAAAACAACTCTGAGGTACCACATCACACCTATAAGATTGGCAAACATGACAGAACAAGAAAATGATAAATGCTGGAGAGGATGTGGGAAAGTTGGAACACTAATTCATTGTTGGTGGAGCTGCGAGCACATCCAACCATTCTGGAGAGCAATTTGGAACTATGCCCAAAGGGCTACAAAAATGTGCATACCCTTTGACCCAGCAATATCGCTACTAGGACTATATCCCCAAGAGATCATAAAAATGGGAAAGGGTCCCACATGTACAAAAATATTTATAGCAGCACTCTATGTAGTTGCCAAAAACTGGAAGTCAAGGGGATGTCCATCAATTGGGGAATGGCTGAATAAATTATGGTATATGAATGTAATGGAGTACTATTGTGCCATAAGAAATGATGAACAAGAAGACTTCAGAGAGGCCTGGAAGGACTTATATGACCTGATGCTGAGTGAAAGGAGCAGAACCAGGAGAACTTTATGCACAGCAACAACCACAGTGTGTGAGAGTTTTTTCTGGTAGACTTAGATTTTTGTAATAACACAAGAACTTCTTACCAAAAAAAAAAAAAAAAAAATCCCAATGGAGGATCTCAAGGCAAAATGCCTGCCACACTCAGAGAGAGAAATATGGAAGTCACTCACATATTGTAGCAGATCATGTTTGTGTATGTGTATGTGTTTGTGTATCATGTTCTGATTTGTTATACGATATTTATCTTAGTCTGACTACATAGCATGACTATAGTGAAAATATACTCAATAGGAAAGTATATGTAGAATCTATACAGAATTGTATGCAGTCGTGGGGAGGGAGGGGGGTAGTGGGGAGTAGGTGGGGAGGGATAAAATCACAATTGTATAGCAGTGATTGTTAAACATTACAAAATAAAAATAAAAAAAAAAAAAAAAGAAAAAGGCCTTTACCCCAGGTGTTCCCACTTCCTTTTCTCTCAGTCTCTTCTAAATCCTCTGTGGTTTGGCTTCTGACCCCACCATTCCACTGAAACTGCCCTTTTACCTATCATCTCTCAGTGGTCAGATCTTATGGTCTTTTCTCAATCCTAGTCAGTCTTGACTTGACTTGTAGCATTTGACCCCTTTCTTTGATCATCCTTTTCTTCCTTGATCCTCTCTCCTCATGAAAACAAAAGGCTTTTGTCTCACTGTTCTCTCCTGGCTTTTTTCTTATTTACTCCTCAGTTTCCTTGGCTAGTTGTCATCTCAAACTCAACATGTTCAAAAGAGAACCCATTATCTTTCCCCAAAATCTCCTCTTCCCTCAACTTTCCTGTTACTGTTGGACAATGCCATGTTCTCAGTCAGCCTGGCTGCGATCTCAATGCCAGTCTCTGTTCTTCACTCTTACTCATTCCATACAGCAAATCCCTTGTCAAATCTTGTCACTTCTGCCTTCCCATCTTCTGCATATATCCCTTTGTCTCCACTCGCATGGCCGTGGACTTCAGGCTGTCATCATGTCATTTGCACAATCTCTTCCACCTCCAGTCTATTCTCACATGATTTTTTCTAAATATGGATCTGACCATACCACATAATCTGCTTTGGTTGACGTAAAGCCCTTCGTAACCTGATCCCTTCCTACGTTTCCAGGCAATGCTGGCCTAGTTGCAGTTCCCCTAATACTATCCCACACCTTTTCTCTGTCTACCTTTGGAGCAGCTGTTCTCTCTCTAAGCCTTGAATGTTTTGTCTTCTCATCTATGGCTCCTAGTTTCCCTGACTTCCTTCAAGACTTAGCTCACCATGGAGTAGTTTATTTGTCAGATTTATGGATAAGGGATGAATTTACGACCAAAGAGAGCATTATAAAATGTAGAATAGATTGCTTTGATTATATGAAATCTAAAAGTTTTTGTACAAACTAAACCAATGCAACCAAAATTATAAGGAAAGCAGAAAACTGGGCAAAAATTTTTCAACAAGTATCTCTGATAAAGGGCTCATTTCTCATGTGGACACCTGAGACAAATTTATAAAAAATACAAGTCATTCCCCAATTAATAAATGGTCAAAGAATATGAACAGGAAGTTTTCAGACAAAGAAATTAAAGCTATCCATAGTCAAATGAAAAAATGCCCTAAATCACTATTAATTAGAGAAATACAAATTAAAACAACTCTGTGGTACTACCTCTTACCTATCACATTGGCTAATATGACAAAAAAGGAAAATGTTGGATGTTGGAGAGGATGTGGGGAAAACTGGGACACTAATGTGTTGTTGGTGGAGTTGTGGACTGATCTAACCATTCTGGAGAACAATTTGGAACAATGCCTAAAGGGGTAGAAAGCTGTGTATACCCTTTGATCTAGCAATACCACTGTTAAACCTATATCCCAAAGACATCTTCCAACTAAAAAAGGAAAAGGGCCTATTTGTACAAAAAATATTTATAGCATCTCTTTTTGTGGTGACTAAGAATTGGAAACTGAGGGGATGCCAATCAATTAGGGAATGGTCAAACAAGCTGTGGTATATGATTATAATGGAATATTATTGTGCTATGAGAAATGACAAGCAGGAAGATTTCAGAAAAACTTGGAAAGAATTACATGAACTGATGCGTAGTGAAGCAAACAGAATCAGGAGAATGTTGTGCACAGTAGCAGCAATGTTGTTCGATGAAGAATTGTGAATGACTTCGCTGTTTTCAGCAATGCAGTGATCCAAGACAATCCTAAAGCATGCTGTCCCCCTCCAGAGAAGGAATTGATATTGACCCAGTGCATATTGCAGCATTAGATTCTTTTTGTATAAAATGACTAATATGAAAATATTTTACATACTTGCACATGTATCACCTATATCTGACTGTTTACCATCTTTGGGAGGGATGACAGAATTTGGAACTCAAACTTCAAATAAAAATGTTGAAGAAAAGGAAAACTAAAAGCAGCTTGGGTACTTGGGGAAAAGAAGACTTAGCTCACATCCTCCCTACGCCAGGAGGCCTTTGCCCTTCCCCAGCTAAGGCCTTCCCCTCCCAGAATGCTTTCCACCTACTCTGTAGACAACTCGTGGTTTCCTAGTTGTTTACATGTTGTCTCCCTCATTAGAACACAGACTTCTTGCCTTTTTGTCTTCGTGTACGTAGCTGTTCGCCCATTGCTGACTCATTATAACTTCTTTGCTTGTTGACTTGACTCCTGCCTGTGCCTTTTCTCTAGGATAAACATTTTTAAGTTCTTCCAAACAATCCTAATATGACAGGAACTTAAAGTCCATCACCAACCTGTTTGCCCTTTTATGGACGTTGTTCAGCTTACCAATGCGCTTCCTAAAATATGGTGCCCAGAATTAGACTCAGTTCTCCAAATATTGTTTCTCCAGGGCAGAATACGGAGGGACTGGCACCCACTTATCCCTAGAATTTTAACTCTCTTAGTGTAGCCAAGCATGACATTGATACTTTGGGGTTACTTCATCATACTGTTGGCTCACAGTAACCTTGTAATCCACCAGATCTTTTTCAGAAAACTCTTTTTGTTTAACTGCTCTTCTCTCACCTTATGCTTGTGAAAGATTTTCCAAATCCAAGTGTAAAACCTTAATTTATTCTTGTTAAATTGTATTTATTAGATTTGGCCCAGTGTTCTAGCCTGTCAAGATCTTTTTCAATTCTGATGTTGCCATCCCCTGGGTTGGCATACGACAGCATTGTGTCATATGCAGATTGGATCAGCATGTCATTTATGGATTTTTTTGCCTTGTCATTGATCAAGGTGTTAAGTTGTACAGGGCCAATTTGGCTCCAAGTGCTTAGTCCCTTCACTGGAGACGTCCCTCACAGAGTTGTCAGTGACTCACTAATGAGCACAGTCATTCCAAACCTATCTAATTGGGCTACCACTTAGCTCTCATCTCTATATTTTCCTCATAAAAATATCATGAGAGATTTTTATCAAATCCTTTGCTAAGATCAAGATAATTTATATGAACCTCATTTTCTTGAACTGTGAGTCTAGCAATCTTATCAAAGGGGGGACTATGGTCAGTCTAGGATGACCTCTTCTTGATGAAACCATATTGGCTCCTTGTGTTCACTCCTTTTTTTCTTAAATGTTCACTAGTCATTGTTTTAAAAGGACATTGATAATTTTGCCAGAAATTGAAGTTAAATTCACAGGGCTCTAGTTTGCAAGGTTAATTCCCCTTTCTTTTTTGCCCTCATCCAGTCCTGTAGTACCTGCCCTGGTCTCAGTACTCACACCTGCTGTCTTCCCAGCATGTGACGGTACAGTTTGTCTTGGCCTTGTTAAAGGCAGCCTAGTGTTGTCCAGTGACCCTCTAGCTCTTGGGTATCAGCCTCCTATTCTTTTCTGGCCTCTCTAGTCCAAAGATAATTTTTATTGGTAGAGAAAGCAGAAACCAAATGAGAACTGTGCAGCTGTATTCCCTCTCTATTGTCATTGGATAACTTCAGTCTAGGTACCATTTCACATCCCAGTAACCCTCCCTTGGACACACCATTTGTCTTTACTAAAATGTCACCTAGAACCCCATACTGTGCTTCTGGTGACTCCTCTGTACTCTCATGATATTAAAGTTCCCAAATCTTTTTCTTATTTTTAAAATTCACATTAAAAAAATAGATTTTTATTATAACACTAAACAATTAAAGCCACAACACTTTAGTAAGATTTTCTGAATGTACTTATTATACTGATATTATCAGTAGAAATAAGTACCAATACCATGGTCACAGTGTTCAGACCCCAAGAAAACGAATAATTAACTTAAAGTACAAAGTTGGTTATCAGCAATTTTATTTTAGAAGTAATAATTATTTTCAAGTATAAATTGTTGGTTGGTTGTTGTTGTTCATTCTCAAAGAGGACCAAGATGACATCACCATGATAAAGTGAAGGTTCAGTGTGTCCAGCTGTGGCTGATTAGACCAATATGAGCTCAGAATGCTCTACCATAGATTGGGCACAGATAGTCCGTGTGAATATTTGGGGTGGTTACTCCAAATTTGCGTATCCTGTGTTTTCTTTGCTCTGTCTTAACTCTGCTTTGCTCATAGAGTGCATCCCTTTTTCTGATGTGGGCACGCCATGCTAAGTGGTCCTGCACCAGTGTAGCTCATGTTGCACAGTCAAATCCAAAGTTCTTGAGAGAGACCTTGAGACTGTCCTTGTATGGCTTCTTCTGACCTCCATGTGATCTCCTGCCCCATGTGAATTCTCCATAAAATGATCTTTTTGGCAAGTGTACATTTTGCATTCGAACACCATGGCCAGCCCATCGGAGTTGCGCTCTCTGAAGCATAGTTTGAATGCTTGGCAGTTCAACTTAAGCAAGGACTTCAGTGTCTGGTACCTTAACCTGCCAAGTGATCCTCAGAATCTTCCTAAGACAGTTCAGATGGAAGAGATTCAGTTTCCTGGCATGGCGCTGGTAGACTGTCCGTATTTCACAGGCATACAGCAATGAGGTCAGTACAAAGGCTCTGTAGACCTTCAGTTTGATAGTCAATCTCTTACCTCTTCTCTCCTAAACTTTTCTTTGAAGCCTCCTAAACAGAGTTAGCTCTGGTGATGCATTTGTCAGCTTCATTGTCAATGTGTACATCCCTGGAAAGTACACTACCAAGGTAAGCGAACTTATCCACAGCATTCAAAACTTCTCCATTTGTTGGAACTGATGATTCCATGTATGGATGGTGTGGTGGTGGCTGATGGAGCACCTGTGTTTTCTTGGTGTTAATTATTAGGCCAAAATTAGCACAGGCAGCAGAGAGTTGATCCCTACTTTGTTGTATCTCAGCTACAGAGGCTGCATTGAGTGCACAGTCATCTGCAAACAGAAAATCCTCCCTCCACTTTGGTCTTGGCTTGTAGCCTTTTTAAATTGAAGAATTTACCATCAGTGTGGTAACTGACCTTGATGCCATGTTCATCCTTATTGAAAGCATTTGACAACATGGCTGAAAACATCATGCTAAAAAGCATGGGAGCAAACACACAGCCCTGTTTCACTCCATTGGTGACTGGGAAGGCATGAGAGCTTTGTCCATTATCCAGAAACTGGGCAAACATGCCATCATGAAATAGATGTACAATATTGATGAACTTCTCTGGGCAACCAAATTTTGACATGATTTTCCATAAGTCCTCATGACTAACAGTGTCAAAGGCCTTGGTCAGATCTACAAACGTTGTGTACAGACCTCTGTTCTTCTCCTGGCATTTCTCCTGGAGTTGTCGGGCAGCAAACACTGACTGTTCTTGACTTTCACTTTCTCTCCTGATTAGCTGATGAAGATTCCATATGCTTTTGGCCTGTGTGGTTTTGTTTTTCATCTTTTCTCTCTCTCTCCCAGTATTTACTTGCTTTTTTCCTCATCTTGCTGCTACAATTGGAAGTAGCTTGTAAAAGGCTTTATTTCAAGAATACTCTGCCCGTTTTTGGACTTGTCAGTGACTTCCTCTTAAAGAAGGGAACCTTCCATGATTCTTTAAGTAATCTATTTGATACTACTATATAATATTCCTGGATTTCTGACTTGCTTGGCATATATTCATTTGTGTTTTCTCTTTGATCTCAGTTGCATTCTTAAATGGCTTGCTCACCTTGCTCAATTGTTTCTTCCTTGTCAATGGTTTCAGTCATGGTGTTATTGGCTCCTCCTGTTTCTGTTTTGTCATGACACTCTGGTTTGATCTCTTCTTCTTTTGCTTTGCTTTCCTCTCTTCATGTGTTGGTTTGTTATTAGCTTCTGTGTCTCCATCCTCTGTGTCTGGTATCTCTGTTTCTTCATCCGAATCTTCTTGGTCCTTTTGTTTTTGAATTGATGACAGTCTGAAAATTCGCCCCTGGAATTCAGACTCATCATCTGTGTCTTGTTTAGAACATAAGTAGTGTGTCCGAGACTTCTGCACTCGTTTTCATGCTTTGATTCTTCTGCTGAAGAACTTCCTCCCTCCCTCCCTCCCTCCCTCCCTCCCTTCCTTCCTTCTTTCCTCCCTCCCTCCCTCCCTCCCTCCCTCCCTTCCTTCCTTCCTTCCTTCCTTCCTTCCTTCCTTCCTCCCTTCCTTCCTCCCTCCCTCCCTCCCTTCCTTCCTTCTTTCCTTCCTTCCTTCCTCCCTCCCTTCTTTTCTTCCTTCCTTCCTCCCTTCCTCCCTTCCTTCCTCCCTCCCTTCCTTCCTCCCTTCCTTCCTCCCTCCCTTCCTTCCTCCCTTCCTTCCTCCCTTCCTCCCTCCCTCCCTCCCTTCCTCCCTCCCTTCCTCCCTCCCTCCCTTCCTTCCTCCCTCCCTCCCTCCCTCCCTTCCTCCCTCCCTCCCTCCCTCCCTCCCTTCCTCCCTCCCTCCCTCCCCCCTTCCTTCCTTCCTTCCTCCCTCCCGCCCTTCCTTCCTTCCTTCCTCCCTCCCTCCCTCCCTCCCTCCCTCCCTTCCTTCCTTCTTTCCTCCCTCCCTCCCTCCCTTCCTTCCTTCCTTCCTTCCTTCCTTCCTTCCTTCCTCCCTTCCTCCCTCCCTCCCTCCCTCCCTCCCTCCCTCCCTTCCTTCCTTCTTTCCTTCCTTCCTTCCTTCCTCCCTCCCTCCCTCCCTTCCTTCCTTCTTTCCTTCCTTCCTTCCTCCCTCCCTTCTTTTCTTCCTTCCTTCCTCCCTTCCTCCCTTCCTTCCTCCCTCCCTTCCTCCCTCCCTTCCTTCCTCCCTTCCTCCCTCCCTCCCTTCCTCCCTCCCTTCCTCCCTCCCTTCCTCCCTCCCTCCCTCCCTCCCTCCCTCCCTCCCTCCCTCCCTCCCTTCCTCCCTCCCTCCCTCCCCCCTTCCTTCCTTCCTTCCTCCCTCCCTCCCTCCCTTCCTTCCTTCCTTCCTTCCTTCCTTCCTTCCTTCCTTCCTTCCTTCCTTCCTTCCTTCCTTCCTTCCTTCCTGTTGGTTCATTTGCTTCAGTTAAATGCCATTTTCATTATTTGTATTTGCCTCAGGATGGTTATTTATAGGAAGCCTGAGAGGGACTATACTGTTCCACATATACAATGGTGGTTTGAAGGAACTTCCAATGGGGGTTGTGTTCTTGTCATTGACTGAGCTGCTTTGGTGAATTTTCCCATCTCTTTTCTGTGACCTTGTGCAAGGTATTTCGTAATGGCTGATTGCTGTCAAGTCAAGCTGCTCTTATTTACCTTTCTTATGTAATTCCTTCAAATTTGCTGAGCCTTGGAGTAGCAAAAACTAGCATGTGGCATCTACCACAAGCAAACAGACAGACTATAAATCTCAAAACGTTAGTGGGTACAAATTGAGTAGTAAACTTTTCCTTTCCAAGTCCTAATTTTCTATGTTGACCATCTCCAAATGCATACATACAGCCTGTTTCTGATATTAAGATTATATGGTTTTCTCCACATTTTTATGGATATATAATATAATATATGAATATAAGATAATATATATTGTAATATATAAAATATATTCTGATTCTAAAGATATTTAATAACCTTTGATTCTGAGGTTTCAAAAATAAAAGTGCCAAGACCTGACTGATCAAATTGTCCAAGGCCCAATGTTTGTACTTCTCCATTACAGCTACTATCTGCCCTCTGCCACTAGCCCCTGAATTCACATTCCCAGGAATTCCAAGAACCAACTGGGGAATTCAGTGATTTTTTTGGTTGCTCAGGTGACAGATCTAACTTTGTATTCTCTGACTTTCTGGATGTGTGGTGTTTCCCTTCTGCAGTTAATGTTGGATTCAGCAGAGAGCTGCTTAATCTTCGGCTGGGATGTTAAAAGACTGACCAGATGAAAAGCTGGCTTCCCTTGTTTCCCTATGTCCCACCTACCTCCAGCTGCACATGTTTGTTTCCTTCTCCTGTAAAGACCAAGGAGTGGTTCTTTACACATGCAGCAAATGTTAACCTTTTGCCTTTCAAAGCTTTTGCTCAAGTTGACTTGCTGAGTGTAATCTTTGATCCCAATCCTAGCTGTCCCTACTTGTTGGTGCTGAACATGTAAAGTTTACTTACCATGAGAGACATGCAGGTGTATCATGTTTTAACCAGAACTTGCTAAAGAATATTTTTAGCAAACTTTGCTTTTTTCCAAAAGCAAAAGCAGCGTCTGAATTAGGCACCAGCTCCTCAGGCTCCCCAGTACTGGGGGAGGCTGGACACAGTCTAGGATTGCACCTAGGATTGTCCTCGACAGCGTGGTCCCCATGGTGCAGCTGTGGGCATTGGCACATGATTGCCTCCAAATCTTTTTCAAACAAAGTTCTGGTCAGTGGGACCCAGAACAGAGAGTTCGTATCTCATTCAACTGTTACCATGGTAGCTTTGCCACTGAAAAGGCATTCTCCAAACCAGACCACTTAGAAGCATCCGCCCCAGTTGATCTACTGTATTTGGAAACTCTTACCCTAGGGCTGAGCTGTCATAACTAAGGAACCAATGAGTTCAGATTCACCTAGCCTGTTTTATCTGCTGGCCTCAGACTAAACCATGTTTCACATCCATCCAGTTGCCCACAACTGGCCCAAATAATCATGCATTAATGCCCCTCTTCACATAGCCTCCCTACCCTGCCTTGCCCCAAAGACACAAATATTCTTTTACTTTTTGCTTTGGGCCCAATAATCAACTCAATACTATCATTCTTCTGGAAAGGATGTGCCATTTGAATGCCCTGTAGATCAGCTCATCATTCCTGTGCCTTCCCATATCTAAGTTCCCTTTCTTGTCCCCTACCTCTTTGTCCCTGTTGTATTCTCTAGTGTAAGCTCCTTGAGGGCAGGGACTGGCCTCCTTTTCCCTTTGTGTCACCAGCATTTAGCACAGTGCCAGGGCACAGGGTCAGTATTAAATACATTCCTTTTCATTGATTCATTCACTCATTCATTGAATCTCTCCAGAAATGTGGTCCTATCTCTTAGTTTATCTTCCAGTTTTTCCTAATGCAGGTTTAAAAAATGAATCATTTTCTTTCTTTACCGTTCCTCATCAGCCTCTGTCTGTTTTAGAATTTAACGTACCTGACTGTATTCTTATAGGGCCCCTGCCGCTATTTTGTATTCATCCTCCATTACCTGCCCTTGCTTCTATGTATTTGCCTTTATTGTATATTTATTTCTGAGATTCTGTGCTGATTGGCCTGTATGGGCTTAGGTGGTTGGTGGATCTTGAGCATCCAGGAAAATTCATGCTGTATGTTCTTTGTCAGATAGCACATTTTCCAATGCTGAGTCTGCCTTATTACCCTGTTAGGTATGGTTTTTCATTTTTACACAGAAGTTTTTGGCTATATAAATCTAATAAAAAGTCTACAGATCTTGATCTGGGTAGATTGTGATGAATAGCACTGGAAAATCCAAGGAGATGGGAAGATAGAAGATGGAAAGTTTCTCAAAAGTTCAGAAAGTTTCTCATTATTTTGAGTCTTAAAATAACTATAACTTTAAATGTAAAATGTCACAAATGAGAAGAAGAAGGAAAAATCTCTGTTCTATATCTATAGATAGGGGAAGAAGTCATGACCAAACAAAGGACAGAGTTAATCGCAGAAGATAAAATGAACAATTTTTATTACATAAAATTAAAGTTTGGACACAAATCTATTGCAGCTAAGATTAGAAGGGAAACAGTTAAGTAGGGAAAAAAATCTTTGCAGCAAAATTTTCTGATAGTGATCTGATCTCATATTAAAGCTATGTAAGGAACTAATTTAAATTTACGAGAATAAAAATATTTCTCCAGTTGATACATGGTTAACGGACATGAAAACACACTTTTCAAAATCCAAACTATCTGTAGCCATTTGACAAATTGGTCCAAATTCCTAATAGAGAAATGCAAATTAAAGTTACTTATAGGAAATTGACAGATATGGCAAGACTGTAGGAAAGCATTGAAGCATTGTTGGTGGGATTGTGAGCCTTTCTAGGACTTCTGGAAAGCAGTTTGGAACTATGGTCCAATGTTACTGAACTGCATATATATACCCTTTGACCCAGCGATACCACCCCTAAGCCTATATCCCAAAGAGATCAAAGAAAATATGTACTCGTATTTGTACATGTATTGTGTACACATATATATACCAAAAATATTTAGAGCAGCTCTTTTTGTGGTGGCAGAGAACTAGAAGCTAAGAGATTGCCCATCAGTTGGGGAATAGCTCAGTAAGTTATGATGTGTGAATGTAAGGGAATAAAGAGTAATGCCGTCAGAAATGATTAAAGAGGGGTTTTCAGAGAGACATGGGAAGACTTATTTGAACTGATGCCGAGTGAAGTGAGTCGAATCAGGAAAACAGTTTATGCAACAATGTAGAAGAACTCTGATCAATCCGCTCATCAGCCAGGATTCCAGAGGACTGTATTTGTAAAGCACTCAGCAAAGTGCGTGGCACATATTAGGTGCTTTTTGAATACCTATTTCTTTTTCTTTGCTTCCTAAATGAAAACTATGCTATTTACCTCCTGACAGAGAGGCATACGGAATGAGAGGTGTTTTTGGAAACGGCCAGTATAGGAATTTGTTTTGCTTGACTACATACTCGTTACAAGGGTTTTGTTTTTCTTTTTTCCTCCCTAGTGGGGAGGTGTACGAAGGAGAGAAAATGATTTTGAATTGGAAAAAATATTCATTTAGAAATACAAGTATAGCCACTTCAGAAAACTTAGGATTTAAAAATATGATCTTATAAAAGGAATGGATTTTGTTTTGTGCAAAACAAAATCGCTTTTCAGGAGCATGTCCACTGTATAAAATGAGGGTACCCCATACCCACTCTAGAATCACTGGAATTCTATGCCATATCTACTGCAAATAGGAGCATTGGTTTTGTCTTTCAACTCTTAGGATTTTCTCTTGGTTAGTAAGGACAGGTACATTTGATTTGACTAAATTCTCTGAGTTCTTTGGAGTGATCCCTTTATATAGGAGAGAGAGCAGTCTATTACACTTTAAGGAGTCTTAGACCAAGAGTCAGGTGGTCTCTGTTTCAGTCCTGGTTCTTTGTAGCTAATTTTGTGACCTTAGGCAAGTCATTTTACATTTTAGAGCCTCATTTTCCTCATCTGTAAAATAAGTGGATTGGACTACATGGGGTTGGAACAAGATGGCTCTGTAGCAATCACAGGACAAACAAGAATTTTCCTCAAAGTCTCCATTACCAGTATCCTGGCAACATTTCACCTCTCTCTTTGGCCTCTCTTTCCCTTCACCTTTTACAAGGATAATGGCTAGATTGTCGTGGGGACAGGCTATGCTCCCTTCTTACATTACAGCTCTGTTGTTGGAACTCTTCTCAGCACAACCACAAGCTCTCCCTCCAATGCTTGCCAAGGCTAGCTTGGTGCCGTCCTTCCTCTCAATCTTATTTTTTCACTGCGGTAACAGAATGGCTAATAAGGATCTGCTGTCATCCTTCTACTTCTTACCCTTTTATGATTCTCTCATTTCAAGGCCCTTATCACCCTTGCATCTCATGCTGTTAAAATTCTAAATGCTAAAAGCAAAATCAGAGTAGCTTGATAGAGTCTGTTTACCTCTGTAAATCTTTATTACGCTTTCAGACAAGGAGGCTAGAACAAGCTGGAGGTGTTGACATTTGCTTTTGATGCTGATAAAAGCTGCTTGAAATCAAGTTTGAACCTTCAAGTACCTGCTGGTTCAGTTTTAAATGTGACACTTCTCTGAAGTACCTCACCCTGTGTGAAAGAAGGAGCCTTCCTGCTTCAGCACAGTAGCTTTTCTTTAGAGAGTTCTGTTACTGGCCTCATTAGAGTCCCTGTCTCCGCTGATCATTCAGAGGATACACTCAGTGGGAGTGTATTCCCCCACTTCTAGCCTCTTCCCTTTCAAGTATGTCAAAGGACCACAAAGGTCTACAAAGTCAATTAGGTTTGTGACCTTAGGCAAGATCTGAGTAGGATGTCCACATATTATAGGCCAGTATCCTACACATTGATAACTCTTGCTTCCACTCCAGGTGGGTCTGAGAGAAAGATAACTCTTGTGTGTGTGTATGTGTGTGTATGTGTGTGTGTAACAGAGACAGAGGGGAAGAAATGGGAAGGAGAGAAAAGGGAGGGAGAAAATGGGGGGACAGAGAGAGAAAGAGAGAGGGAAGAGGGATGGAGAGAGAGAGAGAGGAGGAGGAGGAGGGAGAGAGAGAACACAGAGAAAGAGAGAACAGAGAGAGAGAGGGAGAGAGGGAGGGAGGGAGGGAGGGAGAGAGGGGGAAAGAGAAGTTTATAGGGATTATGATGTATATACCTCTAATGTCCTGCCTTTCAGATCCTGCTCTTAGGTGTACTGGAGATAAGAGAGTTCACAGGGCTTTGCTCTTCCTTCACTCTGTGACTGCCCATGTTTAACTCCTGATAAGCCTCGGAACAAATGAATTCATTATGGAAAATGAGCTCAGACTCTCCACACCTCATTGCCTCATGACTATACTCACTGGGGTGTCAGGACAGCTTTTCACAAATAGATTTTTGCACCAAAAAAAAGTGAAAATTCAGTTGTTTCCTTGTCATAAGTATTATAGGAACAATAGATAGTGTATTTGCTCTCTCTTTGAAAGAACCCAAAGCATTTAATTAAGATCTGAAATGCAGAGAACCTCTCCAGAGAGTGTCAATTTAACTTAGTTATTCAACAAAGCCAGGTTCTAGCTCCCCCGGGAAACTAAAGAAGCGCTCAGTGTCTGGTACCTTACCATCTAGTACCAAGATTATGCTTGTAGAAGAGAGAATGTGCAAGTGACATGTGAAAGGGAGCTGCCAACGTGAGTGCCGGGGGCTGGGCATCCTGAGTGGGGGACTGGCTTCGAAGCCTTCTCAGACACTCACTCGTGGCCGATCCTCAAAGTCACCAGCTTTCTCTTGGACGTTTCCACACCTGTAAAGTGAGAGAGTGGAATTAGATGGTTTTCCAGTTGTGATGTTCCGTGATTGTAACATAGTCTTGTTTTTATTCTCCTTGGATCTCTGAGCTCTGCCTCCAGCTGACTGTACTCTGATCCAGTCTTGGCTCCTTGCTAATCTTTTCTCCTATTCCCCTTTTCTGAAAAAAAAAAATTCTCCTGGTTTGTTTTTTTTTTCTCTCCCTTCACTGCCATGGCCTTTCCTCAAATGCAAGTAAAGCCTGTGTAGGTGCATAGTATGGCCATGGACTAAGATATGGAAGGGGAAGTTTGAAATGATCTAGTTCAGTGGTGGGGAGTCTTGCAGCTAAGGCCCCATGTAACTTTCTAAGTCCTTAGGTGCTGTCTTTTGACTGAACCCATTTTTTAAATTAAAATTTTTTAAAAAATTAAAAAAAAATTGGAGTCAACAAAAAGGCCACACTTAAAGATTTAGACGGTCACATGTGGCCTTAAGGCCACAGGCAGTTCAAGCTATTCATTAGATTACATTTGCTGACCTATCTAGCTCTTTTGTGAAGGCCCCACATTCCATGAATGGACCAAGACAGTGATTTTGAAGGCTCTTCCAAATTTGACATTATTTAATTCTATTCTGCGGTTTTACTGTAGCTAGGAACCCTTGACCTCCCTGCTCCCTTAGCCTTAGCCTCTCACAAATAGATGAAATTCTTGGCTTCCCCCTGTGCCCACTTAGTGCACATCTATAGGATTCTTAGCCTGCAGTTTGAGGAAGTCACTTAAAATGTATGTTCTCAGCCCAGGCCTGACTTCACATTGCCTGTCTTTCATATAATATCATTTAATAGTTATCTTTTTAGAGTGCATTTTCATGGGGGGAGAAAACCAAAATATTTAAGAATATTTATTTTGCCAGCATATTTTTGCAAATTTTCTTGAACTGCATTTTAAGGTCTCAAAAAACCTTTATTTTTGCTCTCTTAATGTTTTTTTGCACATTCCTTCAACACCACCTACTGCTCTGTCTCTCACTTTGCTGATAAACTACCAGACGTAGCATTTAAAATCAGACAGCAAGTGCACAAATTCAAACATGATTTCATAGTACTTGGAGTTTGTTCCAATGGCTACACAAAAATGCAATTACAGGAAGGACGCATTCTTTGTAGCGATTCCTTGTACAGTACTCAAATAATAAAAAGACAGGAAATAGTATGGGATAGTGGAAAGAACATGGAACTGGGAGGTGAGGAATTTTGGGCTCCAGGCCCAGCCCTTCCACTCATTTATGTGAGTAACTTTATTCATCTGGGGTTGTACAGGCTGGTTTAGTTCACCTCTGAGTCCTTTTCAGCTCTGATGTTCTCTGCTCTAAGGTCCTTCTGTGTGTTCTAAGGCTTCTCCCAGCTCTGATGTTCTCTGAAGTCCTTCTGAGCTCTGGCATTATGCATTCTAAGACTTCTCCCAGCTCTGACATTCTCTACTCTAAGTTCCTTCTATGTGTTCTAAGTCTTCTCTCAGCTCTGATGTTCTCTGGTCTAAGGGCTCTTCCAGCTTGGACATCCTCCAAGGCTGTTACCAGCTCCAGTATTATCTATTCTAAAGGTCCTTCCTAATTCAGATGTCTTATATTCTAAGATATCCTATATTCTATCTTACCACTCTGACCTTTTGTGTTTGAAGGTCCCTCCACCTCTGACATTCTGTATTTTAAGCTCCCTCTCAGCTCTGAGAGTCCATAATCTAAGGTCCATCTGTCTGCTCTGAACTATGTTTTCAAGGCCCCCATAGCTCTGACTAGTATGAGTCTGTGAGTTTTAAGCATAAGTATACAGTATATAAATAAAGGATTGAATCAGTTGTCTAAGGAACTCAGGAAAAAATGAGTAAAAATATACCAAGAATGACTGGGCACATAGCCTGTGTCTTGGAATACGTACGGCGTGTGAACATTTAAGCCTCCTGTTTCGAGTGCAGGTCTGTGCTTTGTAATCCAATCTTCTGGTATTTCTTTGTCATAGAAAAAGGCTCCACTAGTTCCTCATGATGGCATAGATCCTACCCTGTGTTAATGGAGGACTTGCCCCATTAAAGGGAAAATTCTTTGATTATGATGCCAGTGATCCATCATCCAATGATTCTCCTCCCTGCGTTCCTGGAGAGTCCAGGCTGACCAAAGAGTGATACATCTTTTGGCCACAGAAACCCCTTCAAGCCATAGAAGTGCTGAGCTCTTCATGGCAGAGGAAGGCCCCAGTGTCTGGAGGCGTAGTTACAGGTTCTGTGCCAATAAATATTAGTTGATTGACAGCCTTTTTAGTATTGCTATCCATTCTGTACCTGTGTAATAATAAATCTTACCTGATCCCAAAGAAAGGATCTAACGAGAACTCTTCCACGGCTTTGATTTTATGGCAATTGGCTTCTCTATGTCATTGATTAGGAATGTCCGGATTTCCAACGCTAGATCCTTCTGATGCAAGGGAGTAGAGATTAGAAACTTGGTCCTGCACTGTTCAGACCTCCATGTGCGAATGTAACCACATGTGTTTACTTCATCCTTGGGCTAAAAGAAAGAACCTTACCAGGCAGAACAAGATTTGTGTTCTTTCCTGAGCTTTCACTGAAACAGCCTCAGAACAGGAGCCCTCAGCCCATTAGCTCTAATGAAAAGAGTCACCCAAGGGAATAAGATGGATGCCTTGTGTTTGCATGGAGTAATCATATGTATGTTTTCTGTTGCAAATAATTTACTGAAACTTGTTTCTCTCTGTTCACAATCCTGCGTCTTTTTCCTGTGGGCAGAGCTGTGAGTTCCTCACCCCTGTTTCATTACTACAAATCATTTCACAATCCAGGTTCTCAAGTTGGAACATCAACCAAATAAATCCATTAGCTCCAGAATTGTTTGTGTGAACCAGCAATGTTAAAGGAAACTAATGTTTCTAATTCTCAGGGTTAAAATTGGGGTCTTTGCGAGAAGGTACTTAAAAGATGGAAGGGTTTTTTTGGCTATTCCTAGCTCAGCGATTCTGGCCCTGCTACCATGTATTGTACTATTATCATTTCAGGGGAAATGGTCTTCCTTGCTTCCTTAACTACAGTATAGTCTTGGGACAGCTAGGTGGTGCAGTGGATAGAGCACCAGTGCGGGAGTCAGGAGGACCTGAGTTCAAATTTCACCTCAGACACTTGACACTCACTAACTGTGTGACCTTGGGCAAGTCACTTAACCCCAACTGCCTCATCCTGGGTCATCTCCAGTCATCCTGATGTATATCTATCTGGTCACTGGATCCAGATGGCTCTGGAGGAGAAGTGAGGCTGGTGACCTGCACAGCCCTCCCTCACTCAGAACAAAGTCAAGTGCAAGTCATGTCATCATTTCTCTGATGGCATGGTCTTCTTCAACAACGGAGGACAAACACACACAGTATAGTCTTAGATTTAGAAAATCTCTTTGACTACAGGAAGAACAGAGCTGGATTTAGAATCTGCAGGCCTGGGGTTGATTGCTAGCTCTGCTACCCCGTACTCTGTGGTCTTAGATAAGTCACTTGCCTTGGTCACAGTTTCCTCTTCCCTTCAGCTTTCCCATCAGTAAATTGAAAATAATCACAGGATTGCTGTGAAGGTCAAATGAGATAGAGCATATGAAGCTCTTTGCCAATCTTATCATGTTCTATCAATCTACATATATCCTCTAGCACTGACGTGTTGTGTTTTGTGTTCTGAGGTTCCTGTCAGTAATGCATGCGTATTGAATTAACCCTAACCTTCTGTGAACCTGACAGTATAGGATTGTTTTAAGGAGAGAGCACATTTAGGAGGTTGCTCCTGTGAAGGGAGGATCCCTCCTTGACACTGATATGAAACCTAGACCCGGTTTGCCTCTTTGTGGGCAAGGTTGGCATCTGATAGACCAGTGCCCACCATGAATTAGGAATGAACCTTCCTTGATTCCCAGCATGGACTAGCACGTCCAGGTTCTGGCTGGTGGGGGGGCGGGGTTTAGCCCATGTGCTGTGACTGACAAGCCTCCAAATGCCACAGGAGCTGGAGGGAAAGTGATCTTTTTCAAAAGCCTTCCATTCAGTGTTTGAAACACACTCAGAACCACTTCTTCTCTGATTCTGATACTATGTGACTGCTGGGAAGAAGATCCATGATGCTCACATGGTGGCTGGGCAGCTGTTTGCTTCAACTTTTGGGAACAGGCCAAATTTTTTAGATGCTAGCAATGATAAGGGATGATAAATTTCAAGTCCTTATTAAAAATAAACCTAGTTTTCCATGTTCCTTTTTTATTTTTTTATTTATTTTTATTTTTTTTTATTTTGTAATGTTTAACAATCACTGCCATACAATTGCGATTTTATCCCTCCCCACCTACTCCCCACTACCCCCCTCCCTCCCCACGACTGCATACAATTCTGTATGGATTCTACATATACTTTCCTATTGAGTATATTTTCACTATAGTCATGCTATGTAGTCAGACTAAGATAAATGAAAGAAATCGTATAACAAATCAGAACCATGTTCCTTTTTTAAACTTGATACCAGTCTTAACCCCAAATAAGCCAAATTAGGAATTAGAAATGACCTGAGATAATTTACTCAAGGGCATTCATTTCCATTCTGCACCCCCCGTCTTTTTTTTTTTGGGGGGAAGTAATATGGTCCGTTGGAAAGAATACTAAACCTGGTTGCTGGAAGCCTCAATTAGTCATTTTTCAGCTGCCTAACCTTGGGAAAGTCACTTTGTATCCCTACTCCTGTGTTTCCTTTTCTATAAAATAGTGTTGTGATAGGGGTTGGAAAGGGTGCTAAGTTAGAGGATCCCTAAAGTCCATCTGAGTTGTAACATTGAGTGACACAGTATAGAGACCAACCAGCTGGCTTTAGCCCACATTAAGAAACTGTGTAAAAGTAGGTGATGGTTTCATCCTTGACAAATGGTAAATATGTAGGAGCTGTCAGCATTGATCGGAGGTTACATTGACAAGCTGAAGAAGTAAGTAGCAATGTGATTCCACTCGTGGTAATACCCACCTCTCACATCGAGCCAGAATTCCGCTTTGTGAGATAAGCAGGGGCAGTACCTGCATGTTACAGATGAGAAAAGGGAGGTCTGGCAGGTTTAGAAACGTGTCCAAAGTGACAGTTAATTAATGGCAAAGATAAAATTCAAATGAAGATCTCCTTTTTAAAAAAATTCCATTGTATTTTGTTTTCACTTCCAAATTCCCCCCATTCTACCTCCCCTCTCACACCCTTTGAGAATGTAACAGAAAACAAAATGTGTTACAAATGTGTAGTCGTGTAAAACAAATTCCCAAATAGCTGTGCCCTGTGTCGTTTGTCTTTACATACATTATTGGTGTCACCAGGTACATAAACAGGGAGGTTTTGACCCTTCCCTGGTGAAGCCTTCTTTCCACTACATCGCTTACTTCTCTCATGGTTATAGTTTTATTCTCATAATACTTTAAAAAATTAAATTTACAATTCATAAAATTCTAGGGCTAATATATGAGACTTTTTTAATGGTGAGTGGTTCAAAGTCCTTCCCTAAATTAAGAAAGACTGTATTTTGTACTTCTAATTCACCCCTCCTTCGTGTTCATTCTCACTCTCTGCTATCAGTTCTGGGACATCTGTAAAGTTGGAGGCAAATAGTGTCTTTTGGATCATCAGATGCCCTGATAGATTGTCATGTCATCAACAGCTTACAGGGATTACTAATTTTCCAAAATTTATGCTTCAGGGATCTATGAGTGAGCCACACACCTTTTTCTATCTTGCCTTCATGAGCTGCTGTGCCTTTAGGCCCACAGGTCCACTGGTCACAAGCCTCTTTGAACTTAGATTGGTCTCTCATGGAAAAGATAGGTCCGTTTCAGATTGGTAGGTCCTGGTGGACCTAACAAGTCTTGTATTCCATTAAAGCTCATATATTGGTGGCATAGCCCTTGAGAATGTAGATTCTCCTCCACATCATGAAAAAGTGTTCAGATAAGATTTGAATGAAGGTCTCATGAACACTTGTCCGGTGCTTCAGGAGACCCGTGAGCCAGCTCCCTGATAGGGATACCCTCCCACTAGGACAGATCCCACCAATACCTTATCTTCCAGGACCGTATGATAAGCACATGCTGAATGCTCCATGAATGTTGATGAGAACGATGATGCCAAAGTTCATCCTTAGGTGCATCAGTTATCATTGGAACAATAAAATCGTAGGTTTGGAAGGCACTTTAGAGGTTATCTAGTCTAAGTGTTCTTAACTTGAGGTCCATGAAATCATTTTTAAAAATTCATGACTATTTCAGCACAATTGTTTTCCTTTGTAAGCCTCGTTTTTTGTTCTATGCATTTAAAAACTTTATTCTGTGAAAAAGTCCAGAGGCCTCATTGAACAGTGAAAGGAGTCCAGTGATAAAAAAGGTTAAAGAACTCTAGCCATGTCCAACCACCTTGTTTCATAGATCAGGAACCAGATCCACAGAGAAGTGACTTTTCACGTATCACACAGTGAGTTAGTCTCAGAGATGAGATTAGAACCCAGGTCTCCAAATTCCTAATCTGATACTCTAGGTACCTTCCATTCTCTTGCCTTGCAACATGAACATGCTGGTTAGTAGAGAGAGGTCTTGGCAATGCCATGGGATAAACTTTATCTCTAGTGTGTTTACACTGAATGGAGGAAAAGTAGTGATCCCACACAAGATTTAGTAGGAATTTAGGGTTAATTTCTTCAAAATGGTGATAACCCTGGGTGAAATATTTCATCAGCTGAAGGGAAAAGCAAAGTTATCTTGTGATGGATAGGGAATATTATAGGCTGAGGACAAGGCATTCTCTCCTAACTGAAAAGGCTTTGGGGGATCATCGTTAGCTAGGCAGCTGATACCTCTCTCATCTTATTGCTGGTTGCTGATTAACTGGTTTTATGTATGCAGAGTTGACAAGTTGCCTCATTTAGAAACAAACACCATTGCTCCAAGGAACTCATCAGAAGTTCAAACTGACATTTAGAAATTGTAAACCCCTACACTTCGTGACAAGCAGTACTGTCTGTGTAAATGATGACCTCTGTACCTAGCAGTAGCATAAAGGAGTTGGTAATATAGCTTGTGACCAGTGGATCAGAGCGGCGTCTGCTCCAGTGAGCCGAGAGATTGGGCTGTTGGGTGCCGACGTCCAGCCACATTGCTCTTTCCTTCCATATTTTCTGGGTGATCAGCCGGTGAGAGAGGTCATCATTGCAAATGGTTGTAACAAATGCATATTAGTTCAACCAAAAAATGTTCTGTTCTGCTTTCCATGGTGAGAATTAGGTTAACCAGTTTTAGAAAGTGGAATAAACTGGAGACACTTCGCTTCTGAAAACCAGGTATGAAGCCAGGCCGGGCCTGTTTTATATGGGATGATTTCATAACAATTGCACCATCTGGACCTATACCACTGAAAGTTTAATTTACACTTTCACAGTTCATGGGCTTGCAGAATGGAGGGTGGAGAAGTCAGACTGGAGACCAGCCTCCTCTTTGATCTGGGCCATCATTGTCCCCAAAGTCACCCTCCTTCCTGTGGTTAGTAGCCACCTGGGAGGTGGATGACAAATTTTTGCCTGTTAACTTGAGTCACATTATATTGGGTGAGGAGAATGTCCCCGGCCCCCTTACGCCTGAGTTTTTAATTATCACATGATGCTGGGAGATGCTCTTTTTTTAGTGGCCTTGAGAAACTAATTATGAATTGACTCCGTATTTGGGAATGGGAGGGAGGATCCAGCTGAAACTGGGGAATGTCAGAAAAATCTGATTCCTTCTTTGTGAGATAGCATAGGCTGGTGGGAAGACTAGTGGACGTGGAACGACCGTAGATGACTTTAAGGTCATATGACCTTAGTTTGAGTTCTCCTCTGCTACTTACACTTACCCTGGTTAGTTACTTAATGTCTCTGAGCCTCAGTTTCCTTACCTGTAAAAAGAAGAAAATAATACTTGTGATACCTACCTAATAGAGCTATCGTAAGAATCAGATAAGAGGGAATGTATGTAAAGTACTTTTTTTAAAGCTTCAAACATTATTTAAACGTCAAGAGATGTAACTGTTTCCATAAGGTGCTTTACAAATGGGAACTATTTATTATTATTGTCTGATTCTTCTCATCTTATTCAATGAAGCTCCGATAGAAACGGCTCTTTTATTACGATTATCTCCTTCTCATATTATTATTACTATTATCATTCTCCTAGACTGTCTTTATGAAGCTATTAAATTAACCTGCTGCCAATTACTTTTTAAAGAATCAGTTAAACTGGTGACTGAATTGCCTGGTTATTTCTGTCCAAAGGAGAGGAGCAGTTTAGAATCATGGCATTTTAGGGTTGGAGGGAATCTTGGAGATCAGCTTTCCCAGCCCCTCATTTTATAGGAAAGGAGAGAAAGGCCCGAAGGAAAGTAGCTTCACCAAGGTCAGTGGCTGAGCCAGGGCTGGAAGAAGCCAGCTCCCTCATTCCCTCGCCCTGTGGTCCCCCCTTCTTGTCTCTGTCCCGGTTCTGATGCTTCTCATCAGCTCCCCCAGGTACTGAGCAGGGACCATGGAATCAGGAGGTTACGAGGGAAGGACTGATCTGATCGGAAGGTACTGGAGGAGAATCTTATTACCAAGTGGGTGGCCTCTGTTGGCCTCTGAGGTCCCTTTCTGTCTCCAGGTTTTGTGGTTGGGTTATCTGTGAGAGAGATGGTGAGTAGAGGGTATATGGTACACTGCCCATTCCTCATCATTTACCTGTAATCACTTCCAAAATGCTTCATCTCATTTTTATTAGCTGCTCTAGTAGAAATGACCTCGACCTTTAAAATGCAAAATGGCAAGCTATGGCACCAAGTCCAGCAGCAGCTGTGGCTCCCACTTATCTCGTGTTTCAGTTGTAGTCTGTGGGGTTATAGAGTGCAGAGCCCATAGAACCACAGAACAAAGAACAACTGTACAAGTCACTGCCACGTCCACATCTTTGTTTCTGGGGTAGTGGGGACTGTTGCACACAGAACGTGGAAGGCACCTTAGACATAGGAACCTGAAGGTGCTGACTTCTCATTGGGGATCTCTGCATGCACTTCCTCTTGTTCTGCTGCCATTTGGGGGAAGCAGGAACCATATCTTGAGATGTTTTTGCTTCTCCCCAAACGAGCACAGAAGTGTAGAGGAGAGCGTGCTAGCCTGAGTCAGGAATTCTTGGATTCAGATCCCTCATCTGACACTTCCTACATAGTGATGGTTGTCACGTTTGCCTCATTGTACTCGTCTATAAAATGCAGCATTGCAGGGAGGTCTAATGAGATGACTGAAGTGTTAGGGACACGCCAGCTGTCATTCCCATCATTGATTCCATGGTTGGCGTAGTTTTCCGCACCTTATTGTTGCCTGATCCTCAAAATATTAGAAGGCCCAGAGAAAGGCCTGCAGGCCAGTGGGTGGTTGCTGTGGAGACTGTATGGATTCAGACAAGAATTCTGTGGAAGGAGAAGGCAGGGCTGGGCTCCAGCCTCCGCTGAGTGTGTATCCCACCATGAAATACAGAAGTGTTGGTGCTAGTTTTGTTTTGTCACCCATGTGCAGAATAGCATATTTTTATTTTAAAATTAGGATGAATAAAATTGAGTTTGTTTTGATAATTTTTCTTTCTCCAGATAACTGCCGATACCCTGGGGTATGGCAAAACCTGCCCTGGGAATGGCTGTTCTGAGGAGTGGGGTCAATATCAATAAACAGCTCCAGGATGGGTTTTAGTCAGAAATCAGCCATTTGCCCCAGGGAATTCTGGAAGAAAAGACCATTAGTATCCCAGCTCCCACACCAGCAGCTGCATGGGAGGGGGGCTGCCACTAAATCAGGCTGGTTCTCTGTGTAAGGAGGAGGCAGTTAAAAGGTTGTCAGCCCTTCTCTGTTGCTCCCTGTCTTATTTTCCTACATTTTCACAACCACTTTTATTTTTTTCATTAACCAGAACACCAGGAAGGATAATGTCCCTTAAGCCAAGTGTCTTCTTCCATTCTCTCCTCCTCTTCAGTTTGAGTAGGGTTAACACTGGCTATGGATGAACATCTGGTAGCCCTGTATTGACACAGGAATAAATTATTCAGCTTGTAGTATTTGGGAATTTAAAGGCTCCATGATGAATTCTACAAAACTATATTATGTCTCTGACATTCTGGGGGTTTCATTATTTTGTCTTCAATTATTCACAAAGGCTCTTCACCTCTCCCAGCTTATATAGAATTCTTGAGATCAGGGGAGCCCAAGGCTGAGGAGAGGGAAGGCATTTTATTAAGAGATCATTTTCTGTGCTTTGTGTTTTTCCTTTCAGACTGAGCAAAACCCTTTTCTCCTTGTCTCCTCTAAACGGAGAACTTTGGGGTTGAAATGAGAGCAAACCCCACTGTATGCAGCCTTGTGCTGATTGTGGCCACTCTCTCTCCCCCACAGTGAACTTTAGATTTGGACAATCCTAAAATGGCAACGATTTCCTCAGACCCCAACCTTGGAGCCCAGAGAGCCTAGCCGGGGTTTTAGTGGCCCCATTGACCGGCTGTGTGTCCTTACGCACTCCCTGAACCCTTCTGGCCTGTTTTCCTCATTTGTAATGTCAGTAATAACGCTTGTCTGTTCTGAGGATAAAGGAAGAGTGGATAGACAGCAAATGTTACGTAAAGTGCTGCTTAAATGAGCTGTGGAATCTCATGGACCTGACTGGTGGGCCTGGAATCTTAGAATTAGAATGTAGGCTCTTGGAATGTGGATTTACCACAAATGGAAAGTAGGACATAGCACTTAGGACTCCATTTTTTTATGGGAGGAAATTGAGGCCCATTCGAAAGAACCTAGGACTGCTCAGACTGCACCTGGGCAGACACGTGGTGCTCTTCTGCCTTCTTTCCCGTTGTCCCTTCTCCTGACCCCATGGGGCAGCGTAACACAACACTTCGTGCCGCTCAGATCACCTGGGAGCCCCCAACACAAGGCTTCCAGTGAGAGGGAAGACAGCCAGGTGTCCAGGCCCCCAGGCAGTGTCTTTTGATTTGCTTCTGCACCCGAAAGGCCCTGGACTTTCATGTACCCTGATGTAGCCCCTTAGGCCTCTTGGGCCTCTCCATCCACCTTGCAGCCATAATGATTTATTGCCTCCTCCAGTTAGAGCCTGAGCTCTTTGAAAGGAGGGATTGTCTTCTTTTGTCTGTTTGTATCCAGAGCACTTCGTGCTGAGCTGGATGTTGAATGAATGCTTCTTGTTCTTTCGCATTAACCTGAGTTGAACAAACGCTACAACAGGAAGGGCCTTTCTTGGCCCCTTCCGCATCTTTTGTTCTCCTCAAGTTGCCCAGGATCCATGTTGGAAGTTTGTAGTAGAATGATAGGAGTGAATGTCGAGTTCAAATCAATAGCCATATTTCCGCCTCCCTAATCATAATGGGGTCTAACAGAAGATATACAGGGAGGATTAGAGGGAGACATTATGATGTGACTTTGTGTCTTGGTGCTGCTCCCAGATCACTGATGGGGAAAGGCTGATTAGGGGCATTCAAGTCTGTAGTGAATTGGGGAGGGGGAGGAAGAAACACGGTGCCGACATAGCACATAGAGTGCTGGATCTGGAGCTGGGAAGACTCATCTTCCAGAGTTCACATCTGGTGTCAGACACTTACTAGTTGTATGACCCTAGGTAAGTCCCTTCACTCTGCCTCAGTTTCTTCATCTGTAAAATGAGCTAGAGAAGCAAAACCACTCCAGTATCTTTGCCAAGGACACAACTGAGCAACAGCAGTAGGTTCAGATGAGTTACTCCTTTGTATAGGAAGAAGGGTCATAGAGAGAGGCCTTACCCAGTGTCTGGAGTTGTTTCCCTTTCAGTTCATAAAACCGTTTTGTTAAATAGATAGGTGTATGCACGTGTGTGTGTGCTTAAGCACATCTTTCAGTTCCTGTTATCTCTTCTATGAGAAATGCTTTCTTCAAGTTTTGCTCTAGATTGTACATTTTGCCCTAGAGTTTCTTCTCTGGCCAGGGAGCCATCCAGACCATGTGTCAAATAAAGCATTTCTTTCTATTTGGAGTACTCAGTATTTTTTTACATATATTTCTTTGTTTAAGATTAGATTCAAGATTCGAGAATAGACAAGTTAGATGTTATATCATGTGTAAAGTTAAGTCCCAACCCATGAGAAGCAGCCTGTGGTGCCTGCCCTGTAGTCTCTATGCGACCTCAGGCAGGTCACTTACCCTCTGACTTTTTGGTGCCTCAGTCAGTAAGCATTTACTGAGTGCCTGCTGGGAGCTCAGCGCTGAGGATGCAAAGACAAAAATGAGATCATTCTTGCCCTCAAGAGGCTTTTGTTCTATCAAAGGAGACAAGATGTTTGATGTTTATATAAAATATACTAAAAAATCAGCACAAGGTCATTTTTGGAGGGAGGCGCTGGTGGTTTTATTTATGTGGAAGGTGATGCTTTAGCTGAGTCTTGAAGGAAAGAGGGGACTCTACAAGGCAGAAGTGAGGAATGTGTTGTGGCCATGGGGAACCTCTTGTGCTAGGAATGACCAAAAAGCTACTTTGGCTGGACAACAACATATGTGAAGGAAATCAGGGTGGAGAGGTAGGTGAGTCAGGTTGGTAATCATTTGAAAGTTGGATTTTATCCTAGAGACAGTAGGGAACCACTGGATCTTACTGAGCAGGTAGAGTGATGTGGTCAGATTGATACTAGAAGAAAATCACTTTGGCAACTGTATGAAGGATGGGCTGGAGAAGAAAAGGGAATTGGGGCAGGGAGAACGACAAAGGGGCTCTTTCAGTGGTCTAGGGGAGAGATGATGGATGACAACCAGACTTGGGTAGAAACCATCCCTCATCCATAAAGTCAGGCTCATCCTCTCCCTAGCTACTGTACAAGATAATTGTGTAAGGATGAAATCAGATGGGTGTTTCTAAAAGAGTTTATCACCATAAAGCCATATATAAAGGTGAGTTATTAGCATCATTATTATCATACATCATCACATCAGATTCTGAATCTGGCTTACCTCGATGAGGAAGAGAAGTGCTTTGTTTGGAGCAGCCTTAGAAGGACCAGGCATGTTCCAGTGCAGTCAAAATGTACAAAGATGGAATTGTCTTAGGCTACACACATTGGGCTATATTTTGTTTTCCATCACATGATTGATCACATGTTGGAATCCCGTGTGATGAAGGAATATGAGCTTACCTCATGTGTTTTCTTAATTTGCCAGTGAACTGTCCAAGTTGAGTGTCCAAAGAAAGACTAGCCAGGCTCTGAGTACTCATTGGGTCCCTTTGGTCTCACATAGCTTGTGAACCTTTACTCATTACCTTTAGTAGCTTTAGAGTGAGAACAGTTCAAAGCCATGGAAGATAATGCAGTGGCATTTACATGTAAATATAAATATATCTATATAAATATTTATTTTTTCCTAATTATGTGTAAAATATTTTAACATTCATTTTTAAAAATTTTGAGTTGCAAATTCTCTCCCTCTTCCCTGCTCATTCGTTGAGAAGGTAAACAATTTGATATAGGTTATACATGTTCAGTCATATAAAACGTATTTCCATATTCATCATGTTGACAAAGAAAATAGATCTCCCCCCCCAAAAAAAAAGTTTTTAAAAAAGTATGCTTCATTCTGCATTTAGATTCCATCAGCTCTTTATCTAGAGGTGGACGTCATCATAAGTCCTTTGGAATTGTCTTAGATCATTGTATTGCTGAGAATAGCTAAGTCACTCCCAGTTGATCATTGTACAATATTGCTATTACTGTGTACAATAGTCTCCTGGTTTGCTCATTTCACTTTGCATCAATTCACGTAAGTCTTTCGAGGTTGTTCTGAGAGCATCCTGCTTGTTATTTCTTATAGTACAATAGTATTCCACCACAGTCATATACCACAGCTTGTTCAGTTTTTTTGTACACATAGTACTTTTCCATTTTGTTTTCCATTTTGTCATCTTTTTGGGAGGCAGACCTAGAAGTGGTGTTACTGGATCAAAGGGTCTGCCCTTTAGGCAGAGTTCCAAATTGTTCTCCAGAATGGTCGAATCATTTCATGGCTCTACCAACAGTGCATTAGTGTCTCAATTTTCTCACATCCCTTCCAATATTTGCCTTTTTCTTTTTCTGTCGTATTAGCCAATCTCATAGGTATGGGGTAGTACCCCAGAGTTGTTTTAATTTGAATTTCTCTAATCAATAGTGATTTAGAACATTTTTTCATATGACTATAGATAGATTTGATTTCATCTGAACACTGCCTCTTCATATCCTTTGACTATTTACGAAATGTGGAATGGCTCTTATTTTTACAGATTTGACTCAGTTCTCTATGTATTTGAGAAACAAGACTTTTATCAGAGAAAACTGCTACCAATTTTTTCTCACAGTTATGACTACTATGTATTTCCCTTTACTCCTATCTTTTCCCATCTTGTTTATCCTACTTTTCCTCCTCAACAGTATTT
Organism: Notamacropus eugenii; assembly: GCF_028372415.1. Classification (NCBI taxonomy): domain Eukaryota; kingdom Metazoa; phylum Chordata; class Mammalia; order Diprotodontia; family Macropodidae; genus Notamacropus; species Notamacropus eugenii. The sequence continues at coordinate 17,414,202 of NC_092875.1, forward strand.
TGCTTTTGACTTTTACCTCTCCCAATTTGCCCTCCTTTCTATCATCACCCCCCTCCTTCCCCTCTGCTTTTCTGTAGGGTAAGATAGATTTCTATACCCAACTGAGTGGATATGTTATTCCCTCACTGAGCCAATTCCAATGAAAGTAAGGTTCAAGAGCTCTCCCCAATCTTCCCTGCCATTGTAAAAGCTCTTTGGCACCTCTTTTATGTGAGATAATTTACCCCACTCTACCTCTCCCTTGCCCTTTCTCCAAGTGCATTACTCTTTCTCATTCCTTTATTTTATATTTTTAAAAAATACCATCCCATCATATTCAACTCATACCTGTCTATGTATACTTCTTCTAATTGCACTAATAATGATAAAATTCTTAGGAGTTACAAGTATCATCTTCCCATATTGGAATGTAAATAGTTTAACCCTACTAAATTCCTTTTGATTTCTTTCCTGTTTACCTTTTTATGCTCCTCTTGAGTCCTATAATTGATAGACACATTTTCTATTCAGCCGTGGTATTTTTATTAGAAATCCTTCAAAGTTCTCTGTTTCATTGAAAATCTCTTTTCTCCCTGAAGGATTAAACTCAGTTTTACTGGGTAGGTGATTCTTGGTTGTAATTCTAGATCCTTTGCCCTCTGGAATATCATATTCCAAGCCCTCGGATCCTTTGATATAGAAGCTTAAATCTTCTGTTATCTTGACTGTGGCTCTATGATATTTGAATTATTTCTTTCTGGCTGCTTGCAGTATTTTCCACTTGACCTGGAAGCTTTAGAATTTGGCTATAATCTTGGGAGTTTTCATTTGGGATCTCTTTTCAGGAGGTGGTCTGTGGCTTTTTTCCCATTTTTATTTTACACTCTGGTTCTAAGATATCAGGCCAACTTTTCTTGATAATTTCTTGAAAGATGATGTCTAGGCTCTTTTTTGATCATGGTTTCAGGTAGTCCAATAATTCATATATCTCCTCAATCTATTTTCTAGGTCATTTGTTTTTTCAACATATTTCACATTTTCTTCTTTTGATTTTGTTTTATTAGTTTCTTGATGTCTGCTGGAGTTATTAGTTTCCCCTTACTCCATTCTAACTTTTTAGGAATTATTTTCTTCAGTGAGCATTTGTACCTCTTTTTTGCATTTGGCCAGTTCTGTTTCTTAAGGAGTTCTCTTCAAAGGATTTTTGTATCTCTTTTACCATTTGACTTATTCTATTTTTTAAGGTTTTATTTTCTTCAGTATTTTTTGTGCCTCCTTTACCAAGCTATTGTTTTTGTTTCATGATTTCCTTATAAGATTGTCATTTCTTTTCTCAATTTTTCTTTTTTTTCTCTTATTTGATTTTAAAAATCCTATTTGAACTCTTCATGGCCTGAGACCAATTCACATTTTTCTTTGAGGCTTTGGATATATAGTAGTTTTGACTTTGTTGTCTTTGAGTTTGTGTTGTGATCTTCTCTGTCACCATAGTAACTTTCTGTGGTCAGGTTTTTTTGGTTTTGTTTATTAATTTTTCAGCCTATTTCTTGACTTTTAATTTTTCTTAAAGTTGGGCTCTGCTCTCCTAGGGTGGAAGGAGGATTGTGCCAAGCTTCAGGTTTTTTGTGCAGCTGTTTTCAGATTTAGTTCTTGGGATCTGTAAGTTTTCAGTTCTTCCAAGGTGGTGTGATCTAAAGAGAGGTGTATTTACTACTCTCCTGACTCTGCCCTGTCACTGTGACCAGGGTCCCTGTTGCACTGTGGCCACAAACTTTGGTGTGCTAATGCTCCTCCTTGCCCTGGGACTGCAACCCAGACCTGAATCTGGTTAAGGTAACAGAGCCCTGCACCCTGTAATCTCCCCCTGACCAGTTGTCCAACACCTTAACCATTTGTGGTCTGAGAGCTCTGGGATTATTGCTGTTGCCAACTCAGTAGCCCCCAAAGCTATTTCTGCAGTCCCTTACTTTACACAGGGACTGGGATATTATTGCTGGCTTGCCAGAACATTGCCTCCTCTCTGCACTCTACTCTCACCCTGGTGTGACAGATCTTTCCTGACAACCTTCTATGTTGTCTTGGGCTGGAAAATTATTTAATCCTGAGCTTTTGTGGGTTCTGTCGCTCCAGAATTTGTTTTGAGCTGAGGTGTCAGTAAAGTTATTTGGAGGTAAATTTGGGAGAGCTCAGGAGAGTCCCTGCCTTTTCTCCTCCATCTTGACTCTACCCCTTGTGGAATGGCTTTATAAGTGGCAATAAAAGCAGCATTTCCCTCCTAAGCCTGAGACATTCTACAGCAATTTGGGGGAAGCTGGGGTGTGATGCAGAGCTCTGATGGGCACTGCAGGCCTGCTTCTGCCTTCCCACACTGTCACCGCCTGGAACTGAGCCTCCCCTCTCCTTCCTGCTTCTGGCTTCACCTAAAACCTTGGTTCTCCTCCTTTCCCCAGTTCTGGATGGAAGGCATTTCAGTTCCAGCAGGAGACCCTGTCCCAGTCATCGAGCTCTTTCGATCACAGAGCATGGTCTTCCAAGCTAGCCAGTGTCCACAGGCTTAATCTTTTCTTTGGCGAAAAAACTACTGGTTTCTGCACTTAAGGTCTCTGTGTATGACTTCATTCTATCTAATGGTCAGTTTTCCATATCACTCCTGAGTTTAATCTCTGAAATCTACGTGAGAGATGTTCATCCATACTCAGTGACTGCCAGACAGCTCTGATGTTCCAGATTCCCCAGTTTTTCATGTCCAAAACCTTTCTACTCTCCCATGTAGATGAGGAGCATGAGAAAGGCACCAAGACAAAGCTTATCATAAAGGCAAGGTCATTGTGTGTCTCACCTGCCTGCCCAGCCACTTCCGAGGCTTTCTTATATGGATGTGGTTGGCAGAGCCTGAAAGTGTGGCTTCTGGTGATGTTGAACAGAGATTAGCAGGGGAGATGACCTAGAGAGTGCAGCATCAAGACATTTCTGCGGTACTTTAGCAGCCGTCCAGCCTTGCACACACGTGGCCTGATCACGGTGTTGGCCCTTCATACAGCCATATGACCAGCAAAGGCAGAAGAGCCTTTGCCTTGACCTCGTACTTGAAGAAGAAGACTGAGCTGGGATTGTGGATGCCCGTGTTCGGTGGGTCTGCCTTTCCACTGTGACAAACAACAATGTGTTGGACCCATTTTCAAAGCTTGCTAGTGAATGATAGTCATTAGACCTCAAAGGGACCTTGCATCCTCTAATTCTATCCCCCATTTCTACAGAGGAAGAAAACGGAGGCCCAGGGGCCTCCTGGCAACAGGGAGCAGAGCCAGGATTGCCAATGGAATAAAACCTGTTCTCCTCATGCTGCCTTTGAGTCCCTCCCCAGCCTGACTCCAGACCACCTTCCCCTTCTGCAGTATATGTTTCAACTAAAAAGGCTCTAGCCATCATCTTCCCAGTGTGCCCTGGGTTCCTGTCTTGGAATCTTTTTGAAGGTGATCTTTCCTATCCTAGAATACTCGCCCCACCCACTCCCCTAGAGCTCCTTCCAAGCCCAGCTACATAGCAGCTCTTCCAGAAACCTTCCGCCACCCCTGCCACAGCCACTCCCTTCTCCTCAGCTGGAAGTGATCACAGATTGGATCCTTCCATCCTCAGAGCTCCTGTCACTTAATGCATTGGTCAGATCCTAATCAGAATTGTAAGAACCTTGAAGTCTTATTTATGGTTTTGTCTTGAGGACCTTGAAGCCTTATTTATGGTTTTGTCTTGAGGACCTGTAAAGTCAATGCCCAATAAATGCTTTGAAATGGAATTTTCTTTAATATACCAGATTCATTCCCCTTTCCTTATAATAAGTATTTGTTTAGTTTAATTGTATTGGAAGGGATTCAGAAGACTTGGGTTCCTGGTTGTGTCACTTATAGCTTGTGTGACCATAAGCGGGTCCCTTTTTATCTCTGGGCCTGTTTTTCTTTACCTACAGAAAGAGGGCTTTGGATTATGTGTTCTCTAGGAAGCTTTCTGGCTCTAAATTCTACAGTTCTGTGACAGAAGCCAGGAAGAAGGAATAAGCACTTCTTTGGAACTATGCAAAATATGTTATTTCCTGAGTTAGTGGATACACTGAAGTTTTGGATTCCTTTTCTAGTTATGGTCTCCGTTTTAGTCACTAGTAGCTTTCTCTAAAATTTTCCATTAATGCTGAAACCTCCAAATCTTGAGACAAGGCCAAAATTCAATTTTTTGGAAAATTTGAGCTAAACCCATTGAAGCACGAGGGGAGAAAATCTGCTCCCTCTTCCTCTTTTTTTTTTTTTTTTTTAGCTACATTAATAGCCTGGTGGTAGTTTACAAGAAGGAATGAGAAAAGGAGAGAAGTACAAGATACTTTCATCACATGAACTCATTTCTACAACACTTTGGGTATTTCCAAAAGAGCCAAATGAACCTGCTGTGTGTGAAGTATATTGTCCAGACAGGAAAATGAGTTATTCTGGCTGGGAAAGACTCAGAGTGTGCCTTCTCTGGCCTTTAGTTCACGTTTAAGCCAACCATTTCAACACTGCTTTTCTAGCTTTATGTAGTTGTACACTAAAATCCCTTCCACTTCTAACATTCTGCATTCTACAGTCTCATATTACTTTTAGCTCTGACACCCTGTGGTTCTTCATGCCCTCCTCCCACTGACACTTAATGGCGTAGGGGCCCTTCCAGATTTCTTCTTCTGTGATTCTATAAGTCTAAGTCTCCTTCACTCCAAAACCCCCTGGTAGCCAACCTCCCTGTTTCTGTCAAGGTACCATCATGCCTCAGGTTGCACACATTCCTTACCCTGTCTATCCAGTCAGTCCCCTTCCACAGTATCTCTCACCACTGACCTCTCCACTCACAGTTTTCACTTGCTTGTTTTAATGGTGTCTCAATTAGTCCCTCTGCCCCAAGTCTCCACCTATTCTGAGCCATCATAGAGTTATCAAGGTGATTTTCCCTTAAGTGGAGATTTTACCATATCCTTCCCCAATTAAGGAAACTCCAGTGACTCCCTTTTGCTTCTAGGATAAAAATGAAATGCATTGAAAGTCCAGCTGCCTTTCTAGCCTCATTGGTTGCATCTTCGGCCATCCCTGTACTTCAGTTACTCTTCTGATTGTGGTGATTCCCTTGGTGACTAACTGCTCATGGATTTTGAAAGAGAAGTGGTTTAGAGGTCATCTGGTCCAATCCCTTCATGGTGAGATTGAAGACCAGAGGGATTATATGACTTGTCCATGGTCAAGCAAGGTTGCAGGTCACGTAGTGAGGAATATCAGAATTGGTGATGGGACCTGGGTCTTCTTACTCTAGTTGAGCACTTTTCAATATATTCCTCTGAACTCCCGAGGAAGGAAAGGGAGTAAGTGCTTACATAGTGCCTATTATGAGACTAGTGCTTTACAAATTCTAGCTTTGATTCACAATAACTGTAGGAGCTAGGATCTGTTATTATCTCCATTTTACAAATGAGAAAACCAAGGCAGGCAGAGGTTATGTGGCTTGTCCAGGTTCACCTAGCTGGTAAAGCATCTGAGGCCAAATTTGAATGCAAGCCTTCTTGTCACAAGGCCTGGTGCTCTGTATACTTTGCTACTTGTGGCCTTTGATGAGGTTGTCTGCTTTGTTCAAGGAGAGTCATTCCCGGAATGGGGATGCGGTTTTCTGCAGACATGCATCTCTTCACTTCACCCTAAACATACAGTGACTATTTGCTTTCAGGACATGTACCATCATCCCTCTCATCCTGTGCAGATGGATGGGCGTCGCTTCAGTGTTTATAATGGATCTGGATTATGCCCCATCTGCTTAGTAGAAATCGGTGGAGATGCGATGCGATGTCCATTTAAAATGTTGTGATGCATCAAAACTTATGACATTTAAAGTGCTTTAAAATTTTCATTAAGATACAAAAGTTCATCTGTTTCTCTGTAATTACAGCGGCTTTGAGTCAGTTTAATTTAGCAGGCTGGAAAGATATGACCTCCGGCTGCCTGGCTCTTTCATTCCAACTTGCTTTTGTAGATGCTTCCCTAACAAATCCTTGGAGATTTCACAACTTTCTCCCCTGCTTTTACAGTGCCACTAATAGGCAGAGTTCTAGCTGACAGGCCTCGTGCCCGGTCTGCTGACAGCGACGGTGAATATCCTTATTGATATGTTTTCTCTCAAAGCCCCATGGGTGCCACTTGTATGGTGCCTTGTGGCCATCTCTTCATCACAGGGCTGGTTATAGCTGGAGCCAGAGAAGAAATGTCAAATGGCAGAGCTCTGGGGGCACCTTTCAAGAGTGACTGCCTGGGAATTGGCACTGAAAAGAAATGTGGAGCTGTCACTTGTCTTTCATCATCCCACTTTGATTTCCAGTTGGCATGTTTCAAGAAGTTGACATTTTGCTTTCTTGGGGTTCATTTGAGCACAGAACAGGGGACCAAAGGCCATCGATTGGTACGAGTTGATCTCTAATGGTTCAGCAGCACTGGTCGGAGACAATTGCATGGTGGGCCTGCAGGGGAGAGTGGGAAAGGCGTTGGACCAAAATGCAGATCCAGCCTCCTCAATAATGAGATGTTTCCTGTTCCTGGCACCAAGGCTGAGGAGCTCTATGACCCTCACTAAGGTCTTTGGTTTGTTTTTTCCATAGGGTAATTGGTATAGCCATGTTATCTTTTACACCCTTTGTAGGTGGATATGAATACTGAAGAATCTGGGATTTTGTCAGCATGGGGAGATCCAAATGTGGAGACTTCATTTACCAATGTGGATTGCTTCCATCCACCAATATAGGCCATCTAGTATCTGCATCACTTAATCAATAAGCATTTATGAAATGGCTGCTGTATAATAGGCATTGTGCTAGGCACTGAGTATTCAAAGACAGAGGATTCCGTATCAGAGTCACCTAAACATCAGAGAGATTTTCAATGTCTTACCCCAGGGTCACAGCCAGTAAATGTCAAAGTAGGATGGGAAACTAGGTCTTTCTTCCTCCTGGCCCAGTATTCTAGGCACTGACTCCAAACCCAGCACTCTTACCTACTGCTCCAAGCTGCACCCTTGCCTCTATTTACTTTGGGCTTATTTTGCTGTTATTATCATCAAGCCAGAAATCTTAAGTCTGCATTATCACAATCAATATGGGAATCAGTTAAAGATACTAGGGATGTTTAATCAGGAAAAATCCAAGCTTGGCACAAGGAGAAGATAGCTGATCACACTCTTTAAATATTTTAAAGATTATAGTAAGTAAGAGTTAGCGGACCAGATTTCATCTCACTGTAACAAAGAACTTTCCAGCAACTGGAGATGAGCAACCATGGAATTAGCCATCTAGTACTCATGATTATAAATAGGCAGTTGGAATTAATGACACAGGTATCCTCTAATCTAAGGCTGGAAATTCTGCACACCTAGGGCCAGTTCCATTCCTTATCTCTGCCTCTCAGAAGCCTTCTCTTTCTTTAAGACTCAATTTGGATGTCACCTTCTCTTTACAGCTGAATCTTATCTCCGCTCCTTCCCCACTTAGCTTTCTCTGCCTCTTCAAAATACCTTGTATTTTGCTGTATCCCCCAATCCCACCATAAACTCTTTGAAGAGGGAAATAGTGCTCAAACTATACTGTTCCAGTTGAAATTCCATTTCAGATCATCAGAAATAGTTATAGTTTACATTTAACATGGTCTCTGGGCTTACTTCCCCAATATCCACTACCATTTTACCAGCCAGGTCCCCAGAGGGCTCCTGATTATCACTGGAAGGGTTCTGATAATATCCTTGAGAAACTGAGGTTTCTAGTACTGTTATTCATAAGCCTCCACTGAGGCACTGCCCACTACTAATCAACCAGTGATACTCCTTTAGCTTTTAGAAAAGAGATTTGCTTAGAAGGTAGGGAAAGAACAATTAACCCAAAACTTATCCTGAAGGCATGCTTTTCTTTTGTACTCACAAAGTTCTTGAGAAGCATGGGGTTAAATTTAAAGAGCAGTGATGGTCAGGATGGATGTGTGACAAAGGAGAGCCTCCTGACTCCTGTCCTAGGAATCCCTGTCCCCTTCATGTAGACCTCCTTGTGGAGAGGGCCAGACCACTGACCTGCTGCTGCCATTGTACCCCTGTCCCTTCTGCTCAAGTGCTGGGGAGTAGGAAATACCAGTGGTTGCCCTCAAATCTCCCCAGACTTTGACATGCCCGTGGTGTTTCTTCCTGGGCACAGCTGCTGCTCAGTCACATCATGGCTCCCTTGGGTGCCCCACTCATCGCCTGGGAGTCAATAGGATGGCTGATCAGATCTCTGATGGACATCTTGGATCTCTTGGATTCCCGCCATCACTTAGGCACTCCTGTCTCAGAATTGTTAGCATTTCTACCTCAGACACCCCCAGGGGTCAGGGAAGAGGAAGCACAAAAGAAATGGAGAGGCTGAATGCTCCCCTGTGTGGTCTCCAGTTCGAGGACTGAGTCAACCTCAGATTAGCTCAGCAGGAGAATCTGACCGGCATGTGTGTCAGTTCTGGTACATCCCTCCTGAGCCACCATGACCCCAGGCAGGCTCCCCAAGAGGTGACAGTTCTGGCCCTCCAGTCACAGGACTAGGAAGTAGAAGAGCTGGGAGCTGAATTCAGGTTTTCCCACTCTAAGTCGAGGTCCTTTAGGGCTGTAAAATCACGCCTGCCTAGATACCTGTCCTTGGTCCTTGCCTTCTAATCTCTGCTAAGGAAACTTCCCAAGACAATGAAGTCTTTATCTTGAGAGAAGCTTCCTCGGTTTTAGCATCGTCTTAATGCGGAATATGCTTAAATCTGGTAGGTTTCATTCAGGGGAGTGCTGGTAAATGTTTAACTCTCCAAGAAAAAAAAAGTACCCGTAACACAGAGTTAAGTTTAATTTGCTTTATTAACATTTTCTTCACTACTTTATGAAGTGTAGACGATCAATGAAACAATAAGCCAAGTGCTGATTTCTGAGGTATAAAGGCTCACAGTGAAAATTTAACCATCGGCTGTCTTAGCTGGCCTTGGCCTACTCCTAGTTTCATCCCTCTCCCACATAGTTCAGAAAGCATGTGTGGACACACAAAGGGACTTTACCAAAAACTGAACTCAAGCAGCCAAATACAATGAAAGCAAAGTGTTCCCAGCAGAATGCTTACACCCCCCTACACACTCACACATACAACACACACCCTCTCACACACACACACATACACACCCACACTCACACTCACTCACATACAACACACATACACAGAAAGAAGGAGAGATAGAGAATGTTATTTTTAGACTTAAGAAAATCTCAAACATCTTATTATCTGTTTAGGATAGCTGAATATAATTCTGACCCAAGGCAGAGGAATAGACTAGTGATCTGACTTCTGTCATTCTTGGTTGTTTTCAGTCAAGAAAACCAGCCTTTGGGGCTCTGAAGTTTTTAGTGTTCCCCAGCACAAGTATTTGAAAGTGAGATCCAGTCCAGGGAAATAAGACTCACAGTGTGTACAGAGCATCACTGTCTTTGGGATGAGGTTTTCTCTTAAAAATAAGGACGAAAATGAGTGGCGTCACCAAAACTTGAGACTCTCACTGTGCCTTTTGACTGAAGCTCTGGGCTCAGGGCAAGCAGAAATGAACCTAAACAAGGTCATGAAGAGCACCTCGGGGCCCTGGCAGAGCAGAGCCAAGGGGTGGGCAGCCAGCAGATGATGCCTCACTGCTTTGGAATTCCATAGTCCCACACACTGGCTAAGTATTTTTAGGAGGTGATTATTAGTATTTGGGAGGCAGTTTCTCCCCCCTTCCCCCTCCCCTCTGTGTGAGGTTTTTTTGAGTCTAGGTTTGGAAGTTCCGTTAACTAGCATTTTATTGGCCCTTCTAAGATGTTTTCTTTTGTGATTCCAAATGTTTGTGGCCGCTCGGAGCTTTTCTTTTTAATTTCAGTTCCTGTGATATTGAGACCAGCTGGCTCAAGTTATTTTATGTGTCTTATTGCACTAAGGTATTAAAACCAAACTCTGTTGAGCAAAAGTTCAATCATTTCTCTTTCTATTCTTACCCTTAAAAGAAATACTCACTTTGATTCTTCCTTCCTGGTTCCACAAGATATAACAATGGACTTTTTTGAAGCCAGTGGAATAGAAAAACTCTCCTTCTGATACCTTTATGGGGAATGAGAAGATTAATTTTTCTACGCTAATAAAAGACTTAAAAGCATAGATTGGAGGTTAGACCTCAAAAGGATGTTAGAACATCTAATGTTAGAGGTCAGTGGGATCTTAGAAATAATCTAATCAAACCTCCCTCATTGGACAAGTGAGAAAACTGAAGATGTCCATAAAGAGGACGTGACCTTCTAAAGGGCCTCCATCAGAGAGAAGAGAAAAGATGCCACAGAAGGAGCAAGGCAAAGGTTGCTCTGATTTTCAGAAAGGAAAGAAAGTGGAGGATGAGAAATGTCAGCCAGCACAGGCATGTCCGTGTAGTGAGGGTTGGCCAGGACAGGCACAGAGCTTACTTTTCCACCACCTGCCAGCACAGGCGTGTAAAGCAGTGATGGAGGCACCAGGCACTTTGAGTTTGGCAAATGCCCATGCTGCTCCCTGCCAGCCAACTCTCTGCCTCCAGAGATGATGAAGCATCTTGTTCTTGGTCACTGAGCAGAATAAGCGGATGGCTTTCAGGGCACTCTTGAGAAAAGGATCTATGCCAGCCCCAGTCTGGTCTCTTCCTTTGCTCTCTGTGCCCACTTGGCTTACACAGCTTCATTCTTGGCCCATTCTTGTGGGGCCTTCCTCTCCTTGTGCTCCATGGAGCCTTGAGACCTTGGCTCTGATGCCTTAGGTCTTCACATTGGATATGGGAGAGCAGGCTCATTCATTCAAAGAAAGGGAAAAAAATAGCTGCTGGCCTCAGGGAACTGACATTCTAAAGGAACTGACATTCTAAGGGAAAGACAGTAGGTAAATAAATACCTAGTAGTGCAAGTGGAGAGGGAAGGGAATTCCCCAGGAAGGTACTGGGAAAGATCACATGCAGAAGGCAAGGTGGAGCATGAGCCATGAAGAAAGAGCCAGGGAGGTGAGAAGGGATGGCATGCCTGACCTCAGGAACAGCCAATGCAAAGGCACAAAGTTGGGAAGAGAATGGAAAGGATAGAAAGCGCCAGTTCAGGGATATTTCTAAATTCCCAGTGGAGGAGTTAATGCTATTTCACCAATTAAACACACATTTCTTAAGGACAGGAACTGTCTGTATGGTATCATCATAATAGGTGCTTAATAAAGCTTTGTTGATTGATTGGGAGAACTGAGATCAAATCTCACCTTAGATATTTGCTAGCTCTGGGAGGCCTAGGCAAGTGACTTTGGTTTCCTTACCTGTAAACTGAGTGTAATAATGTCTGCCTCCCAAGGTTGTTGTGAGCATCACATTAGGATAATGTGTTTCAAATACCTTAAGCTATATAAATGGCAGGTGTTATTATTGCATACCATAGGTGCTTAATATATTCATATTGCATATAATTGAATAAGATAAAGTTACATATGCTTTGTAGCATAGGTGAGTTACTTTTCTACCAAAGGCCTCATTTTGTCAACAGTCAAAGGCAGATACTATCATATCCTCTACCTCACAAAGGAATAACGACTAGAGGAGCGAAAGCCCTTGCAAATCCCACAGGCTGCAATTCTCCTGCCCTAAATGACTGAGTTCTGTAAGACCTCACTGCAGCACTTAGCCAGGGACCACAGAACTGACCAAGATTCATGATTGGGAGCAACTCACTGCCTCTGCACATGGATGTCACGTGTCCAAGGGTGGTGGTTGGCTATGACTGCCCAAGAATGATGTGACTTTGGGCAAATCTGAAGCCCTCGGTGCCTTTGGCAGCAAGACTGGAGGAGAGATTGTCCTCCCTCAAGGGGATGTACTGCTTCTTGGTTATAGTCCTGGCCCAGGCCCTTTCTCCTCAAGCCATTTTTAAAGGTCTATTGGAGTAACACTGTTGACCAATTGATTGTGGGCCTCCAAATGCAGGCTCTTCTCTGATTCTCAGGAGCTTTCAGAAGAGGGTCACATGACACCTTCAGCCACTTGTCTTATGCTCAATTTCCTTTTAAAAATGGGGTTAATTATATCCCATTCCCTGGCCTCCTCACAAGGGAGCTGTGTTCTTCAAATGAGAAATATGAAGCATTGGTAAATGTAAAGTATTCCATCAACATAAGTATTTATTACTAATAATAATACTGATAATACTGTTGAATGAAAGATAATTTTTCCTTACCCACCCCCAACTTTCCAAGTTTGCCATCAAAAATTGAGAAGGAAAAAAGAAAGCAAACTCCCAAACTGATCATGCAAATCACAGGCCGTTGGAGTTTACAAATTAGGCAGCAGTTTAATGTCTTTTTAAAAATACCAAGTGAATACTTGATAACTGTCAAATAGTTCTGGTGTATAATTCAGTGAAAACATTGCTCTGATCCAGAAAGGTTCCAATGGATGTTCTTAGATGTTCTAAATAAAGACTCAGTTCCTCTCCAGTGTGCCTTTCTTGGAGTCTCATGGTAAGGACTTAAGCACTTAGCACGGGTGCTGTATCAGAATCATCTTTTGGAATTAGGCAAATGGACAAAGGGCCTGTTTTGCTTTTGCTGTCAGAAATGTCTTCAGCTCCTCCAGGCATCTCCCATCTGGCTTCTCCTCCTTTTTAACCTTTTCTTGCAGATCCTTGATGGATGGTACATTTGGAGCATTGAATCCTTCTCTTACTCATCATATTGCGAGTTTCTATTTCCAGGATGTTTTTACACTTCTCTTTCTTTATTTTTTCCAATTCTGTGCTCTCTCCACAAAGTCCATGATGTTGAAGCGCCAGTATTTCTACCTTCCAGACTGTCCTGGCTCTCCAGTAGCACAGATTGAGGCAAATTAAAAAGTGTGTGGAATTTTATAGAAGTTTTAGTCTAGATCTGAGTGTGCATTAATTTCCCAAATATACTTGACAGTGATTTTTCCCTTCCTTCTTGCTTCCTTCACTGTCTTAGTTAACTTCCGTTTTCTAAATTGTCTTCATGATCTACCTCCAGATTGAGCAACAATTGATTATGTAAATGTGATGTGCTCCTTGGATTCAGGTTTATGGCAGAATTGTGGTATGAATCTTACCATGAAATTTACATTTGATTTGACCTACGCAAAATGAATTATTAAATTTGAGTTTTAAGCAGTGTACAAATGACCAGAGATGAATTACAGGTTCAGTTTATTCTGCTTTACCTAGTCTTGATCAGCATTAATTAGGTAATCAAATGACAATTTTAAACCAATTTAGTTGTTGCTTAGAGAAAGTACTAGGTGCTGTTTTATTTGCTGTGCGTTGTTCTGAGGGAAATGAACAAAGTGATGTTTGTGAATTTGGTTAATGAAGCAAATATTTAAATTTGTTAGAATGAGATTTTTAAAGACTAAATCTTTGCAGAGTGTAAAATATTTTCAAGATTAGTTTTGGGAAAATTATATTTTCACTTCACTGCAAAATGAACATGAACATTTTAATCAGGCATTGCATACAAGTTCCCCTAATTAATTGGTACACAGTAGTTTAACAGATTCACTGTATAAATCAATTAAATTATGGCTCTTGTAAGCCATAACGAGGTTCATTTTCATGTTACCTGAAAAAGATTTTCCTGGCTTTTTTATTTCTTTTTTTTTTCAATTTTTTTTTTGCTTTTATTGCTGAACTTTATTTAAAAAAAAAAGAACCTTTTTGTTGTATTATACATTTTTAAGAGGTTTTCATTGAAAGGTATTTTATAATCAGTTCTTTGTCCTCCTTCCTCCACCCCCCCAAAAACACCTTCCTCCCTTGATTAAATATATTTGAAGAGAACATTTTCGTTTAAGAGAAGATGATGCTTGCTTATGTTTTGTGAATAAAATTGTCAAACTTTCATTAAAAAATAATAAATAAAGATATAATACCATATAGATCATGTTAAATTTGTGGATTTTTTAAGTCAATATTTGGCCAGCTGGGATCCATTTCTCTTTGAGTTTGATACCACTGGTCTAGCAGACTGCTGGAGTACCCTTTAACTTTATTTAAAAAAATTTTTTTTTATTAAATTATTTTATTTGTTTTCAGTGTTCTACAATCACTTCCATATATCTTAGAATTTTTCCCCTCCCGTCCCCTCCTTCCCCTTTCCTTCCCCACTCCCTCCCTGAGATGGCATACAATCTTCTATAGGTTCTACACATACATTCCTATTAAATACATTTTCACCTTAGTCATGTTGCATAGAAGAATTAAAATGAATGGGAGAAACTATAAAACAAAACAAAACATAATACAAAAGAGAATGGTCTGCGTCTATCTGCGATTCAATTCCATAGTTCTTTCTCTGAATGTGGAAGGCGTTTTGCCTCGAGTCCATTGGGAATTTTTTAAGTCCTTGCATTGCTGTGAAGGACTAAGTCTGCCAGAAAAATTCCTTGCACACTGTGGTTGTTGCTCTGTACAAAGTTCTCCTGGTTCTGCTCCTTTCATTCAGCATCAGTTCACATAAGTCTTTCCAGGCCTCTCTGAAGTCTTCCTGTTCATCATTTCTTATAGCACAATAGTATTCCATTGCATTCATATACTGCAACTTGTTTGGCCATTCCCCAATTGATGGGCATCCCCTTGATTTCCAGTTTTTGACCACCACAAAGAGAGCTGATATAAATATTTTGTACATGTGGGACCCTTTCCCATTTCTATGATCTCTTTGGGATAGAGTCCCAGAGATGATATTTCTGGGTCAAAGGGTATGCATATTTTTGTAGCCCTTGACTTTTTTCTTTCAAAGTAGAATCATGGTAATGTTTGAGTTGGGAAGGATTTTATGTTGAATCACAGACTGTTAGAAGTGTAAAAGTATATGATCTCTTAACCTCAGACACAGACACAGACAAATAGAGGAGGATTCAGAAGTAATTGTCCAGAATTTCACTTGCCCCTGGCCTTGCAACCCTCATCCAGGGCAGCTGCAAGTCTAGTAATTGTTTGCCCCAGAGGTCATGGGCGGCCTAATGGTCAGACACAGCACAACCTAGAAGCGCAGAGGGGAAGATGCCAGTGAGGACAGACCCCTGGCATCACACTGTACCCCGCTAAAGAAAAACTGGCTGCCTCACCATCTCCTCCTTCCTTCTCTGCCTCATCCACAATCACTGCCTCCTTGTTTTTCCATCAGATGTCCCAATCCAATAAACACTATTCCAGAAGTAGAAGTGCTTCTACTTCCTGCCTGTTTATTGGCTTCCTCCATGCCACCTCAAGAATAGGAGAGAAGCTAGTGCTGCCCTTAGGCCCTACTGGCAGGTGTTACCCTGCTTCTCTTACAGTGGCAGTATTCATACAACCATATTTATTAAGCACCTGCTGTGTGCTAGGAACTGGGAAAAGGAGGTGTTTCACAACACACTAGGAGGCACTGGAGTTTTTGGACTCCAGCCTCTACAGAAAGGAAGACAGCTTTGGAGGGGTTGATATTCTTACTTCATTCTAGTCTAGACTAGTCTAGTCTTCCCAAGAGGAGGTTGTTGATGATGAGAGCACCAATTCCTGCAGCGTTCCCTAATCACCCCTCTCACAGGGGTGGGTGAGAAGGGAGGGGGGTGGTCAACTACCTCTACATTGGATGGGGTCAGTCGAGGCAGGCGCAGCATACCAGCTTGTGCATCCCCTAAATCCCCTCAAGCCTCCGTGGGGGCTGATTGAGGCAGTATATGCATTCCTCTGTGCATTTCCCAAATTCCAAATGGGTTCTCCTGTGGAGTCCCCACTCACTGACCAGTGCCCACTTGCTTTATAGGGTAACAGACAAAGAAGGCATCTTGCCAACATCAAGCTCACAAGTTAACTTTAGCAATATCACCATATTGCGCAAGCATAGTAAATAGCACATTACATCACCCCTTACCTCACAGTGCAGCCTCAGTAGGACTGTCTGTCACTATGAGTACAGGAATTATTGCCTAGGATCCTTCTGGCTATTCTGGGCGCTGGTGTTAGGAAGCACGGCCATGGATCCTGAGAAACTAAAACTCTAAAAAAGATAACAAGATCCTCCTTACTTACAGGAGGAAAGGGAACAAAGTCTGCCGTCATGGAACTTAGGTTTGTCTGTGGTGAAATCGTAGGTCCCCAGCTAAGCAGATGCAAAGTATACAGGGCACAAGCTCAGGGGTGTGTTCCAAATGCCATTTGCCATGATGAGGCAGGTCCCTTGGGACTTAGAATTGGTCCTGAAGGTCTGGCTGTGTAACGCTGGGTAACAAGTCTCCACATATAGGTTCCCCTACAGTATTTTTAATTGATACCGATTAGCTGGACTGAATTAACTTTTAGAAAGGGTCATTTATATAGGAAGTATCATAAGAACAATCATACATACATACAAAGCATGCATCTGGGATATGCTGTCTGCTGAGGCTTAGAGAGTATGTGTGACAGAGAAGTATCCCAGCTTTTGGAAGTTCTTGGGTAGAGTACTTAAGGTGTTCCCCTTAGGGAGAGGGTAATTTTTCTGCTAGGTGCTTTGTAGGGGCACATAGGGAGAACAGCAGTGAGTGGCACAGAGTCCTGGGCCTGGAATCAGGATGCAGCTTCAGTCACTTACTAGCTGTGTGACCCTGAGCAAGTCACTTCAACTGTGGCTGCCTCCGTTGCTTCATCTGTAAAGTAGGGATAGTAATAGCATCTGCCTCACTGGATTTTTGTGAGGATCAAATCCATCATGGCTGTATAGTGCCTCACACATAGTAAGTTCTATATAAATGCTGGCTGTTGTTACCACTATTACTACTTCAATCTGCAGCTGCCCTGTCCTCTCCCAAGCAGATGCTGCCCCCAGCTCTTATGGGACAGTGCCAGGGTACTGGCCCATAAGTACCTCCCCAGGCTTTACCCTTCCCTTCCAGCTGAACCCTTCTCTCCTCCCCACTTGCTCAAATCCTTTGCATTCTGAATTAGCTCCTTCATTTTATCTGAGCTTCATTTGAATATGGGGTGAGACATGGCCCCTTAGTCAAGCAGAACCCACTTTTTACAGCTGATGGCTTTTCTTGATTAACCAAGGCCTTTTCACGCCTGGTAGGAATGCCTTTGCTACTTTTGATTACATGAGGATTTGATGCTGCCTTGTTAGTATCAGGGATTAGTTAAGTATAGAGCTTAGTTTAGATGGGGGAGAGGAATTTTAGTGACGTATTCACTTGACCCTTACCCTTGTGTGTGTGTTTTTGTGTGTGTGTAGGTGTGTACAGGCCCAGAAAGCACTAATGCCAGGGGTAAGGATTAGGAAAGGCCTAGTAGGTGATGAACTGATCCTTGAAGAAAGCTGAGGTAGAAGTGGAGAGAACACGCATTCCAGAGGTGGGAGACAAGCCCATGTGATAGCATGTAACCTACAGATGGCCAGTTACATGGGAGGAACAGCAGGAAGGGCCTTTGGGAAGGATTGTTGAGAATATGAAGAAGAGTGAGGGCCCTGGGAAAGGGACCAAAGCCCCCTGCAGAATGCTTAAACTGCCAGGCCAAGGAGTTTGTGTCTGATCCCAGAAGCCAGAGGGCATCATGAGAACTTCCCAAGAAAGAGGAGGCTATGGGCAGATGTGTTCCAGTTCGCTGCTCTGGCCTTTCTGAGGAGGACACGTAGAGAGAGGAGAGATCTGTGAGGAGCTTGTGCATGTCCAGGGGAGCGGTGAAGGCCTCAGCTGGAGCCGGGACCTGGGCAGGAGGGCAGTAATCTGGGACACAAAAGAGAATGTGCGTGCTGGAAGCTCAGGCTAGTCCAGCCTCCTCATTTTATAGATGGGGACATTAAGTATAAACACTGTGCCAAGTTTCACTGACGTTTAAAAGGATTATATGAACATAAAATAGTCCAGTCGGGCTCTGTCAAGCTCCAGAAAATGGATTAGGAGACTGGTAAATGTAGAAGAAATGCTGCAGCGTTGTTAGCACTTTGTTTCTAAATCAGCAGCTGTTTATTTCATTGATGTGAGATGCCAAGTCACAATGTCACACAAATGCAATTTCATTTGTTGTACTTGGTGAGTTGTTTTGAGTCATGTCAGACTCTCTGTGACCCCATTTGTAGTTTTCTCAGCAAAGATACTGGAGTGTTTTGCCATTTCCTTCTCCAGCTCATTTTATAGATGAGGAAACTGAGGAAAACAGAGTGAAGTGACTTGCCCAGGGCGAAGTGTCTAAGGTTGGGTTTGAATGCAGTTCTTCCTGAGTCCAGGCCTGGTTCTCTATCCCCTTCCCCATCTAGCTGACGTTTCATAGTCAGCTTCATCTTGTGTTTTTTAAACAAGCTGGAAAAGTAGAAGCATCAGAGGGTGTACCTTGTACCTAAATGTTTTCACGAGTCCTCATCACTAAGGAGAAAAAAAATGGTGAGGAAGAGTAAGAAATTAGTCAATATGGCCTTGTTTTTAAATTTTATTTTTTTCAATGAACCAAAAACTAGCCCTTTCTGTTTCTTATCCTGCTTCTCAGTGAAAAAGAAAGAAAAATAAATCCCTTGTAACAAATGTTCAGAGTCGAGCAAAACATTCCTTTATTGGTCATGTCTACAAAAGATCTGTCCCAGTTGGCATCCAGATTCCGCCAGCTCATTGAAGGAGGTGGGCAGTATGTTTCATGACGAGTCCTCTGGAGTTATGGTTGGTTATAAAATCTGTAGTTATGGTAAATGGAATTTCTCTTTCTCTCCTTTTCCTGTTGGGTTTTGTTGGTAATATACAGAAATGCTGATGATTTCTGTAGGTTTATTTTATATTATGCAACTCTGCTGAAGTTATTGTTTCAATTCATATTTTTGGTATTTTTAAGTACACCATCATATCATCTGCAAAATAAGCAATAATTTTGTCTCCTTTGTCTATGCTTATTTCCTCAGCTTTTTTCTTGTCTTATCACTGTAGCACTATATCGTTAAATGAAAATTAAGTTAACAAGCTTTTGGTAAGCAGCTACTATGTGCCAGGCACATATGCTTTACAAATATGATCTCATTTGATCCTCATCAGTGAATTCTTTTTTTATAATTTTAAAATCATTGGCCAGTTTTTCTTCTATTTCCTTCTTCAGCTGTTCCAGGAGAGTTGTTTGTGCATGCGAGCAGTTCATAGTCCCTTCTGAAGTTTCAGATGGAAATACAGTCTCAGTACTGACCTCTTTGGTATTGGTGTTTTGGTCTTTATCCCCATAGAAAGATTCTATGGTTTTTTTCACCCTTGTTTTGCTTTTCCTTGCTCATGATGGTGATCATGTGTTGTGGCTTCTAATTCTTTCAATTAGAAGCTGTAGAACTTGGTGTTGAGCTGACATGTGAGAAAGCTAGGAGCACGTTTTTGTTTTGTGTTTTCCTGATCAGCCCTGGGGTTAGCTTGATAACATGTGGAGGAGGAGTGGTCTGGTCACGAGAGAGCTCCTCAGCTGCACAGAGGCAAAGGCAAGCTCAGGGGATGGTGATCCCAGCTGCCCTATTGTCTTCCCATTTCCGCTGGAGTGCTGAGGCACACCTAGATGCTAGTGTGGGTTCCCATCCCTCCTGTGGCTCCTCTCTAGGCACTGAGGCTTGCCTGGGTCCTAGTGTGAGTTTTCTCTGCTCTGGGTCCTCTGTCCTTCCGGTTTGCCTCCGCCACAGTAGGAGAAATCCCCCTTATGGTTCTTTCATGGTCATCAAGGGGGGAGGAGAGAGAGCATTTACTGATCATTCTGCCATCCTGGCTCCCGGAAGTTCAAGTAGGTGACTTACTGATGTTTAATCTGCGGGCTGAAAGTCTTAGGAGCTGCTACGCTGATATCTGGCTCTCAGTGGTTCTCACTGGCTCAGCTTTGCTGGTCTCCCACCCTCAGCTGCCGCTCCGCCAGTTCTGCTTGCTGCTCTCAGGTTTCCAGGGGCCCTTTCACTCCACTGCGCTGGCTGCACTTCATTGTGCGCTGTGGGCTCACCCCCACGGAACAGATCCTTCCCGTGGACCTTCCAGTCTGTCCTGGGCTCCAAATCCGCCACAATCTGTCTCCCTTTGGATTCCGCACCTCCAAAATTGGGTCAGATTCTCCTTTCAGAGGTATCTAAAGGAGTTTGTCCAAGAGCTTAGGTGAGTCATTGCTCTCACTCCACCATATTGGCCGATCTCATTTGATCCTCACAACAACCCTGGAAGGAAAGAGCTACTATTCTTATTTTACAGACCAGGAAGCTGAAGCAAACTGATTAAGTTACTTACCTAGGAACATACAGCTAGTAAGTGCCAGATATGAACTTAGGTTTTCCTGATTCCAAGTCCAGTGTTCTACCTACCAGGTCACCTAGCTCACTTTATCAAATAATAATGGTAATAATTTTATCCTCATTACATATAATACTGACTCTTGGATGCCACTTATTACATTAAGGAAATAACCATCATTTTTACATTTTTTAGTTTTTTTTTAAAATAGGAGTGGGTTTGTGTGTTTTTGAAAACTTTTCCTTATTCTATTGATATAATACGTTTGTTGTTCTGATTACTATTATTGTCTGTAAGGTTGATAGTTTTTCTAATATTAAACCATAACTGTATTCCTGATATAAATCCAACTTGTCCCCACTATATAATATTTTTGATATCTTGTGTAGTCTCCATGTTAGTATTTTATTTTAAACTTTTGTATCAATATTCATTAGGGATAACTTCTCTCTCTTTCTTTTTTGACTCTCCCTGATTTAGGTATCAAGATTCTATTTGTAGCACAGAAGGAATTTGGTAGGACTCATTCTCTTCTCATTTTTTTCTAACAGCTTATATGATATTGGAATTAATTATTCCCTAAATGTTTGATAGCATTCCCTTGTAAATTCATGTGATTCTGACATTTTTTACTTGGGACACTGATTTATGGCTTGTTCGGTTTCTGTTTCTAAGATTGGGTTATTTAAATCCTCTTTCTTCTTCTGTTAATCTGGGCATTCTATATTTTTGTGAATTTTTATTTCATTGAGATTGTCAGTTTTTTGGCACATGATTGGTCAAAATAGTTTCCAGTAATTTCCTTTTTTTCTTCATTTGTTGTGAATTCACCTTTTTTGACTTTGGATACTAGTAATTTGATTTTCCCCTTTTATTAGATCTCAAATTAGCTAAGAGTTCATTTTATTCTTCCCCCCAAAGCTCCCCAAAACCCAGTGTTTAGTTTTATCTATTAATTCAATGTGGCTTTTTTTGTCTTCTAGAAGTGACTGGTAGTTTCTTTCTATTTTTGCTTTGGTCTCTGTTTTTAAAAGATTTGGAAGTTTTCTTATATGATCTCTTGGAATATAATATCTAAGCTCTTCTTTTTTTTCATGCCTTCTAAGTAGTCCAGTATTCTTAAATGAGCTCTGCTTTACCTATTTTCCAGGCTTTTTTCTGTTTTTTTTTCCAGGCTTTTGAGTTTCTTCTGAGTATGTCTGGTTCATTCTAATTTTCAAGGAATTTATTGCTTGGGTAAGGTTTTATACCCTCTTTAACATTATTTCATTCATAGTTCTCATTTATTTTCTACTTCTTTCCTTTAGAATTCTCATTTATTTTACAGAATAATTTTCAACTTAAAAAAACACTCTTGTTTTATTTCTTCTAGGAACTCTAGAAGTTGAACGTATGCCCAGGCTGTATTTTCCTTTGTGACTTTGCTTGTAGACATTTTTAGGGTCATGTACTTGCCTCAACTGGCCCCCATTAGGAGAGTGCACAAGCTGTTCCCGTCTTAATTGCCCCCATCCAGACGTAGGGGTGGTTGTCTCCCCCTTTACAATGGCTCCTGCAAGAAGGGTGATTAGGGAATGCTCTTGGAATTGATGCTCCCGTTATCAGCAACCCTTTTGAGAAGACACGACTAGAATAAAGTAAGAGTCTGTCTGACCAGATCATGAATGAACCTGTTAGAGGTTGGAGTCCAAAAGCTGCAGTGCCTCCTGTGTATTATATGTGAAGCATTCCTGCTGTTGCTTTCTCTGGTATTGAGTGTTCTGTAGTTCGCAGTTCTCAGGGACAGCTCAGACTAGGGACTTAAAAGTTTTCGGTATGCTCAGAGCAGTCAGATCTAAGGTAAATTCTAAATGATGCCCTCTTGGTTTCAGCTCTGTGAGCTCTTGGCCTGGATTTGTGTTTAAACAACACAGTTTTGGGATTGCCCCTGGTTGGAGCTCCAGTAGACTGCTGTTGCATTCAGTCAACTGTCAGTCAACTTGAAAGCTCTACAGGTTAAGATAAGCAGAGCTGCAGCCTCCCTTTTGGTTTGAGCTCCCTGCTCTGGTTATTCTATGCTAGGTTTGAGACTGGACTGTAGACTGGATCTGAGATGTTCCACTCAAAGTCACACAATTGCTAGTCCCTTCTGGTCCTACTTCTTGCCCTGGTCTAGCATCCCCAAGTGCATTTTGCCTTCTCAGTCAGAAATGTATATGTGATCCAGCTCTGGGGTATGAGCAACAGAGTTGCTGAGTGGCATCTTTTCTTAGACTCTGTATAGATTTAGACGCCCCTCTCCGCTGGACCTCATGAACTCTTCTTGCCTTAATGTGTAGTTGCAGGCCTTGTTTTCATTTGGTCACTGAGCTCCATAGCTCTCTGCTTTGTGTTCCTGGCTAGCCTCAGTTCCCAGTGTTAGAAGATCTCTCTGTCTCCCTATACCAGTCTAAGTGGGAAAAATTACTTTTTGTGATTTTTGTCTTGAATTTCCAGATTAGAATTCAATTTGGAGCATTTTCTAAATGTTTGTGGAATAGATTCCTCTTATTCTGCCTTCATGGCTAGTTGCCTAGATATAGTTTCAAATCATTTTACATCCCTTATCTCATTCGAGCCTCACAGACTTTCTGTAAAGTAGGTAGTGTACTAATGACTGTTCCCCTTTTACGAGAACCTGAGGTTGAGAGACTTGCCCAAGGTAGTAGGGCCATGAACATAAATCCTCTGACTTAGGTCTCATACCCTTTTCACTCAATTCTCTTGCCTTCTTTGCCCAGAATTTCTGCCTGTTTATATTCCTCAGAGAGCACAAAATAAAATCTCTATTTTTCATAGCCATGACAGTTTACACTAGACTTTTAAGTATATGATAAAAAAAATCTGACTAACAAGCAATATATTATTCATTATTAAGTTTCTGGAACATTTTTGTCTTCTTTATGTGGTCATTTTGTAGAATACCTTGCTTGCAGGTCCTGTTTATTAGAGGATAATATATGCATAAATCAGTTTTGACATTTCCTTTGGTATAATAACTAATGTGACTTGTTAGTCATTAGTCTACTAACTTCTAATTAATGAGAGCTGTGACTTCAGATTTGGTCCCTTCTAATTAGTACTTTGTCATTTTTACATCATTGGAAAATGATGTTTGCTAGTTTGAAATTAAGAAGTTTCATTTGGCAAGTAGTGATTCATTAGCACGTATTAAGAAACAGATATTGAAGCTCACACTTCCTTTGGTAAAAGTAAGTTTTGCTCTGGAAAAAAAGTGTTGGGGGAAAGGACATTTATGTTCTCTAATAAGAAGAGGACACTTGAGAAAGTAACGAGAGAGATTTTGAACATGGTGGAATGTGAAAGGCATTGTCCCAGAGTTCAAATCCTAGTTTTGCTATTTAGTGGTTATATGATCACTTTGCCTCCTGGGCCTCAGTTTTCTCGTGTATAAAAAGAAGTGATTGGATTGGATGGTCTCTAATGGGGATAATAACAGCACCAGCCTCACAAGTCATTGCAAGGAACAAATGAGATAAGGTGTGTAAGGTTCCTTACTGACTTGAAAATGCTATATAAACGTTAGCTTTTGTTACCATTGTCATCACATGACAATTCTGGGTAGCTAGGTGGTGCACAGAGTATCAGACTTTGAATCAGGAAACCTCAACTTCCTGAGTTCAATTCTGACCTCAGATACTTCCTAGCTGTGTGACCCTGGGCAAGTCACTTCACCCTGTTTGCCTCAGTTTCCTCATTTGTAAAATGAGCCAAGCCACTCCAGTGTCTCTGCCAAGAAAACCTCAAATGAGGTCACAGAGGGGTGGGTTTGACTGAAATGATGGAACAACAGCCACGAATGACAATCCCAGCTATGATTCCTAGGAAATTATTCTAAATATGATGCATAAAAGGCTGGAAGTATGTCGTTTTTAGGTCTCGGTGCCTTAGAACTTGTTACTATAAAAGTAATGAAAGACAAGTCAGGAGACCAGGGTTCTTGCCCCAGCTCTGACCCTGATTTTCTGTCGTCTTTTCTCCTGTGTCTATACTTTCTTTTGAGAATGTCGTCCATTTTCCCCAATTGGTAAATGGCCAAAGGATATGAACAGGTAGTTTTCAGATGAAGAAATTAAAGCTATCTGTAGTGATATGAAAAAAATGCTCTAAATTGCTATTGATTAGAGAGATGCAAATCGAAAAAACTCTGAGGTACCACAGCACACCTATCAGATTAACTAACATGACAAACAGGAAAATGATAAATGTTGGAGAAGATGTGAGAATTGGAACACTAATTCATTGTTGGTTGAGCTGTGAGCTGATCCAAGCATTCTGGAGAACAATTTAGAAATATGTCCAAAGGGCTATAAAAATGTGCATACCCTTTGACCCAGCAATATCACTTCTAGGTCTGTATCCCAAAGAGATCGTAAAAAACAGGAAAAGGACCCACATGTACAAAATATTTTTCACAACTCTTTTTGTGGTGGCCAAGAACTGGAAATTGAGAGGATGCCCATCAGTTAGTAAATGGCTGAACATGTTATATGAATGTAATGGAATACTGTTGTGCTATAAGAAATAATGAGCAGGTGGACTTCAGAAAAACCTGGAAAGACTTACATGAACTGATGCTGAGTGAAAGGAGCAGAACCAGGATACATTGTATCTAGTAACAGCTACATTGTATGATGACTTATTTTGATAGACTTATCTCTTCTGAGCAGTTGCAGGGACAACTCCAAAAGACTCAAGGGTCTGTGGAGTCTGAATGAAGATCAAAGCGTATTATTTGTTTTTTCTCTTTTTTCTTCATTTCTTCTTTCTCATGATTTGTCCCATTGGTTCTAATTCTTCTTTACAATACCACTAATATGAACATAGGTTTAATATCATTGGACATGTGTACTCTGTACCAGACTGTCTTGGAGTGGAGGGAGGAGAGAGATGGGGAGAAAATTTGGAACTCAAAATCTTATGGAAGTGAATGTTAAAACTAAAACTAAATAAATAATTTTTAAAAAGCGATTACCCCTGAAAAAAGAATGTTATCCACTCCCTTGACTTCAACTATTACTTCTACAAAGGTGACTCCTCAATTGTAGCTTTTTGACCTCTCTCCCACACTCTATTTCCAGCCCTACATTTTCTTTAAGAAATAATTTAAAATTTTTTCATTTTATTTTTGACTGAACAGATACTTCCCAAACAAACCTCCCTTCTCATTGTACATTCCCAGGAAGCAGCTGAGCAACTTTATTCAGAAAGATGATTATGGTGTGGCATTTACCCTGTTGGTAATTTATTGAGTATTAACAGAAAGAGTGTGTGCTTTAACTCTGATGATATGACAGCAGCATTATCCTTTATATTTGATCCAAGTTTTGTGGCTGTTTATGTTGTCTTTATGCTGTTCTCGTCATTTTTCTATATCTTGACTCTCCTCACTCTATATCATGTTATACAAATCTTCTCTTTCTCAGAATACTGAACATTTGTCATTCTTTGTATAGTAGAGTACTACTCTGTGCCTTGCCAAGCACTAGCCTTGGGTTATCCCTATTATCTGCCTCATTCTTATACTTCTGATTGGAGCAGGAGAAGATCCTAGAACAGCAGAATGGGTCCACCACAAATTCATGCTCTCATCTCCCCTGAGCCCTCAGTGTAACAAGGTATTGTTTTTTCTGATCCTCTAATCAGTCCACTATCTCACTCACCCCAGGTGCCTTTTCCAGACTTTCCTATTCCTCCTTAAGCCTCCAAGGCCAAACTCTCAGAAAATGCCTAGTTTTATACTTCATTATAATAATGGAAATCATTCACTGAGAGCTCCCTTTTCTCCTCATCCCCTTTCTTCACATCATTCATAAACCTTCCTTCACTGTTCAAGGAAGTGCTCCTACTCCATGCCAAGGCAAGCCTTTCTGCACCCAGCTTTGATCCAGTCTCCTCCCATCTTCTCATGGAGACTACCCTGCACTGGCATATCCACTGTCTCTGCTTTTCAGTGTCTCCCAATCAACTGGTTCCCATTACCTATAAAAACGCTCAGATCTTCCTCATCCTTAAAAGACCCTAACTCAATCCAGCTATCCCTTTGGGCTGCCATCCTGTATTTCTCCTCTCCTTCTTGGCTAAATCCCTTGAGGAAGCTTTCTACTCTGAGTGCCTTCACATCCTGCTCTCTCACTTGCTTCTTCTAAACCCTCTGCAGTCTTACTCCTGACTTCATCATTCAACTGAAACTGCTCACGGCCAAGCTGCCAGGGATCTCTTGATCTCTTGCCAAAGTCCAGTGGTCTTTTCTCATCCTTCTTAACTTCCCTGTAGCCTTTGGCACTGCGGGTCACTTTTTTCTCCTGAATATTTTCTTCTCTTCCTGTTTTTGTGACACTGCTCTTCTGGGTCTCCTGCTTGATCATGCCTCACTTTTATTTGCTGATCTTTTTCCAGATCTTGTCTAATAACTGTGGGATCCCCCCCCCCCCCCCCTGCAAGCTCCTGGACCTGCCTTTCTTCTCCCTGTGGGTTGCCTTATTTGATGGTCTCCTTAGCTCTCCTGGGTTCAGTGACCAGCTCTATGCAGGTGATCCCCAGATCTCTATGTCCAGTCTTAATCTCACCTCTAAAGTCCAAGCCTGCCATTTCAGTGATCTTCAGTAGTCACCAAATAAAATCTGTTCTCATTTAAAGGTCTTTAGAACTTGATTGCTTCCTGCCATTCTCTGCTCCATGCACTCTCCAGTTCATCTACACTGATGTGTTTGCTATGCCTGCTATCCCCTCCTCTCCCCTCCCCTCCCCTCCTACCTCCGACTCTAGGTGTTCACTGGCATGGGGCCATGCCTGGAATGCCCTCCTTCCTCACCTCCGCTTCTCACTTCCCTGGCTTCCGTCAAGTCTGGGCTCCAATTCCCCCTGTTCCTTGAAGCCTTCCACAGTCTTTCCCACCCCTTGGCTCTTCCATTCATCCAGTATGTGGGTTCTCAAATACTGCTCCATGAGGACAGGAGCTCCCACAGGGCTGAAGGCCTGTTTTTGCCCTTCCTTGTCTCCTTGGTGCTTAGCATGATTCCTGGCAAACAGGAAGTACTTCATACATGTTTGTTGACTGACTATGCACCTCTGTAAGTACATTCATCTGCCCTGAGAAACTATAGGCGTGTGCAGGGCAGGGACTAGCTCATTTTTGTCTTTGTAGTACTAGCCCCCAGCACAAGGCTTGCATATAATAGATGCTTAATAAATGTTTGTTATTTGATATGGAATTCAGATTTTTTCTTTATCGGAAATATTGAATGCAAAAGTTTTTCCTTAAACATGAGCCTTTTTGAAAAGCCTAGATGGATTGATGATATTTCTGCAAAAACCTTTGAATTTTATAAAATGAGACTGTTTTATTTTTCTAATCTCTGCTGTCCCCTGTCATTATAAATGCTTCCCTTTGTAAAGGGGTGTGTGTGTGTGTGTGTGTGTGTGTGTGTGTGTGTGTGTGCACATGTGCGTGTGTGCATGTGTGTGTCCACCTTCACCCCCACTCCTCTTAAAGTAACAATCTATTCTAAATAGTCTGGCCGATACCTTTATCAGGTGAAAACATCTCCATTTAATCAATCCATCAATAAAAGCATTACATTAATGAATCCCTGCTGTGTAGATGGGTCTTCTATAAAATAGCAAGCCATTTGAGCATCCAGTTTTCAAGTGTATGGCCTCTTAGAGGAGAGAACTGTTCCAGCCAAGCCCAGGAGAGGACATCTGTGTAGCGGGGGGAAGGGGAAAGAGGAAAAGGGCTTTCTCCTCCCCCTCATTGCCACAAGATGACTGTCAATGTCCAAGGGCTAGGAGATTTGGACTTCTTACGAGCATCTGATAGCAGTGTCCCAGAAACGGCCTTGATTGCTGCATTTATTTAAACATGGCTGGCTGATATATATGAACTGATCATCAATAGAGAAAGTACACTGCGGGGAGCTTCAGGTAATGGTTCTCACCCCTAGAACCCTAAGGGAGAAGCATTAGCCTTGTTCTGGGGACCAGACCTGCTAGTAAAGGGTGGGGTGGTAGAGGGATCCCAGAATTTCTATGTGCTAGACTTCATAATTGTAAAACATATAACCTTCCATTGTCCTCTTAATTTTAATGATGGGACTCTTTGTTTATAGTCCTGATGTGTTTGACATTTACTGTGGCCTCTGCTGTTAACATGCCTTTTGCCACTGAACTGTCTTTCAGTTTTCCCAGCCTTCTAGAGTCCCTTCCCCCATGGCGTATGTTCTTGGATTCACAGGACACCAGATTGCAGTGGGTGTTGGCTTCTAGGGCTTGCCTATTTCATCTGTTCCACTAATCGACTTTGCTGTTTGTAGCCAATAATAGATATTTGGATAATTACTGCTTTGCAAGGTAATTGGAGATCTTTCGTGGGAATATTTCCCTTCATATTCTTGACCTTTCATTCTTTATTTTGATTTTTTTCAAATGATTTTTGTCTAATTCTATGAATTATCCCTTTGGTAATTTGAGTGATGTAGCATTAAATCGGTTCAGTAATTTGAGTAATATTTTTATTTTTTACAATACTAGTGGGCCTGGTTATGAACATTTAATCTCTCTCCAATGATTTTTATGAAAATATTTTAACATTGTCTTTATATATTGTTTGTCATGTACCTTAACTCCCAGATATTTAGATATTTAATGTACTCTGTTGTCTAGAATCAAGAATTCCACATTAGTCCAACACCTTCACTTTACCGATGTGGAAACTGAATGAGTGAATGGAATGAATGAAGAAGCATTTATTTAGGTCTTTGTCTGTGCCAGATACTGTGCTAAGAGCTGTGGATACAAATAGAAGCAAGAAAGGCAGTCCCTGCCCTTGAGGGAGCTAGAAAAGGGAGGAGATGAGAGATGAGTCAGAGTTTGGAAATGGCCACAGGATGCTGTGGAGGCCTCCTGTGGGTAAGGCAGGGCAAAAGCCCAGGGACCTGGGAACAAGAATCCTGGCAATTCCAGTGGGACAGTCTGATTAGAGGCAGCATGGTCCTGAAATGGAAGAGAAATTCAGTGAGGAAAAGTTTGGTGCCCTGCCCAAGATCACGCAAGTAGTCTGACAGCAGAGCCGGGCATACAGCTCCAATTGTGGGATGCCATGCTTTCTGCTACCCCATCTTGCCTCCATGCTGGTGCAATTTTAAAATGCAACTGCTATGACACTTTCCTTCCAATTTTCATTAGAAATTTCATTCAGAAATTCTAGTGATTATTGTGTATTCATGAACTCCTGGTTTCTACTTGTTTTCAAAATATCTTCACCAGTTCATCATAACAGAACCCCATTTCACTATCTGTTTTGTTCCCTTTATTTTTGTTCATTGCACTACCATCTTCTTAGTCATGGCAAGAAGACCAGAGCAGGAATTGAAGGACCTGGATTTGTATCCCAGATGTGTCATTTATTCAGCCATTAAATTAAATCAGATTAAATCCAGAAAGCATGTTAGGTCCTCTACGTGGTGCACTGATGGGGTAGGCACTGGGGATACCTTCGAGGAGCTTATATTCTTTTGGGTTCTTGAACCTCTCTGGGCTTGGGTTTCCTCCTATCTAAAGTGAGTGGGGTGGGCCAGATGACCTGTCATGTTCTCCATCTGTGCTCTGGGTTCCTTTGACTGTTCCCCTACTACCTGTGCCCAGTCAAGTGTATTCTTGACAGTTCTTCCTCCCAAATTCCTTCAGATCCAGAGACTCCTCTCCTCTCCATCAATTTCTTTGATTCCCCATCTGTGGACCCTCATTGTCTTTGCCTAGACTATTGTAAGGGTCTCCCTTACAATAAAAGTGTAAGGCACTTTCTTTTTGTGCCTCCAGTTTTTCTGTCTTCCAGGCCATCTTAAATTCTGTCGCCAAATCAAAGGACCATTTTGATCCTATCACTGCCTGTCTCAGAAACTTTTGGTGGTCCCAACTCAGCCTGGCACATCAGCTTTCCATCCTTCTCCTTCCCTTCATGTGCACAAAGTGAACCAGTGCCGACCCTGTGGTATACCATGGTTTTTGCCTCCTCCCTGTCCTCTGCCTGTCCTCCATTCTTAAAGGTCCAAGTTGAATGTTTCCTGTGATCTCCAGGGCCAGTGAGGCTTCTGGACTCCTTTTCCATTGTATTCCTACTTCTCTTATTCCTTTTTGGGTCCTGAACTGTCAGCTCCTTGAGGGCAGGGAACTTCTCATTTACCTTCATATGCTCAGTGCTCAGCATAGTAACTTGCGTATGTTAATTGATCCACAAATATTTGTGAATTAAAGAGCCACCTGGGCCAGGTAGGGATGCTAAAGTCATTGAAGCATGTAGTTGGGCACCTGGGAGGATCTCATGTGTGTATGGCCTTAGTCCCTCTGTAAGAAAGGTCAGCACAGACTTTGGCAGGCAAGTTTCCATGGCCTGGAAGTAAACACAAATTGTTCAGAGGAGAGTTGGAGTTCAGGTCAGTGTGACAGTCATTTATTAAGCAATTACTGCGTCTAGAGAACCATTTGAGCCACTAAGGAAGAGACAAAGAACAGCAGGCCACATTTCCTTGCCCAAGGACCATGGGGGAGGAGGGTGTCTCTCTCTCTCTCACACACACACGCACATGCATGCACACACAGCCATGATTTAAAAAAGATGAGGTTCTGTGTGAGACAGAAAGAACACAAAAGTGGCAATATTATAAAATTAAACCCCAACTTTAGGGGCCCTTGTACAAAACGAGGCTTTGTGGTTTAGAGAAGACTATGAAAAGGCATCACCCATGCTCATTTGGGGCACATTGAGATGGATGTTCTCCCTTGTCCTGCAGAGCCTGATCCGCAAATGTCCACGTGCAGAAAAACAGCTGAAAAGCTGAAGCTGGAAGTAGGTGCTGATGTCTTGGGCCCGTTTTCATTTCAAATCCATTGAGATCTGGATGCTCCGATTCTGTTTGTTTTACAGCCAAGGGTCTTCCCAGGCTCTGTTTTCCTTGGGGAGGATGGGGAGAGAGGCAGGAAGGGATAAAGTTGCTGAGCCTCCTTTTTTTTGTTATTATTCAAAGGTGTATTTACACTTGTCAAGATAATCCCCTTGTTTTCCCTTCCATCAGATTGCTTGAATTAGGAATCTAGGAAGCCTTCACATTTGGTGACTTGTTTTTATTTGCTCGGTCCTGCTCACCTCAGGAAGCCAACAAGCGCCTATTAAGGCCTTACTATGGGCTAGGTACTGTCCTGAGTTCTGGGGATACCAAAAAGAAGGAGCACTAAACCAACCCCACACCCCAAGGAGCTCATGTTTTAGTGGCATTGCCCAAGGTCACGCTGTCAGGGTGGGTCTTCCTGACTCTGAGAACGAGGATCTAATCATTTCAATTGTCCCTATGCCTATTGGAGTTCAGTTTTTTTCCCAGAAGCACCTGGTGGACAAAACACCTGGTTTCTTGGCTAAGGGACTGACTCAGGCATCTGACGCTTGGAAATAGGTTTCCCTTCTCTGGACTCAAGCCTCCCCATTTGTAAAAGGAGGGAGCAGAACTGGCTAATGTCTAAGGACCCTTCTGCTTCTGTCATTGTCCAGACAAGAACTTTTTTTGAATATGGCTGGCGTGGTTAATGGAAGCCATGCAATTATTTGGAATTCAGACACTTAGAGAAGCCCTTTAAATGGCTGCCCTCTCCTGAATGAAATCACATAGAGCTCATGAGGCTGGAATCTTAGAATGAAATTAGAGACTATTACAACTATTGGTCTTATTTCCAACTGAATTAGTTAACAGCCTGTTAAGGTTCAGAGCTTATTGACCAATAGTCATTTATTACCCTGGACCGTAATGACATAGTGATTTGCCATTAAAAATGCCTGAGTTTATGGAAGTAAAAAAAGACCTAGCAAAGCCAGTGGTTAGTGCTTGCATTTAATTATTAGAATTAATTAGGCATTTAAATAGTCTGAACTTAAGGAATGGCTTCGGAACCTAGATTGCTGCCTCCGTGCTTGAGAGCCTGCAGGTTTCTGATTTCCTCTGCATCTGTTTACCTTCTCTTGTTCCAGGCTGTGAACACAAGTGTGTTTCTGCGCCAAGTTGTGTTACCATCTGACAGGAGCTGCCTATAGCACAGGGCATTTTAGAGGAAGTTGTGTGGCCTGGGCAAGGGTTTTGAAAACTGCTGCAGCCACGGAGTCTTTTGGATTTTAAATTCTGTTGACAGAACCCAGAAGTGTCAGTCCAGGTGGTCTATGTTAGTTGTACTGTCTAGGAGAAGAGAGAGCAGGAAAACCTCGAGGCAAAGGGGAAAGAACTTTTATCTCATTTTCCTACTTAAAAATTGTTGCATATAAAAATACTTTTGATATATAAATTTTATCTTTAAAGTTTATGGGAGGAAATATTGTTTGCTTTGAAATTTCCCCTCACATCTCCTCAGAGACAGCATTGTATAGTGGAAAGAGCCCTGCCTCTGGGCCTGTTTGCAGGCCTGCCTCTGACTCCTGCTACCTGGGTCACTTTGGGCAATCACTAATCCCCCTTAGCCTCCTCCCCTGGGCCTGTCTTTACCTGTAAACTTAAGGATTTAGGCCAGATGGCTCCTGACACCCCTTCACTCTCCAAGCCCATGGTTCTTGGAGACCACATGGAGCCCTAATGAAACAGCACTGGATTTGGAGGCAAGGACCTGGATTCCAGTCTTGGCGCTATGATTAGCTATTCATGTGCTACTGGGCAAGTTAATTATTCTCTTTGGGGCTCAGTTTATCATGTATAAAATGAAAGGGATGGATTAGATGGTATTTAAGGTCCCTTTTAGTTCCAAATCTATAAGCCCGTTCACCCCTTAGAACAGTTTGGAAAACCCTGCTCTGGGATCCAGAGCCTCCCACTTTTGTAACACCTCTGTCCCTGAATTGCCTGGTCGTTTGTGATGAGAGGACTGGGTGACTGCTGAGACCCGCTTGGCTTCCTCCCATTCATTTCTGACATTCAGTGTTCCAGAAGCCCTCCCAGCTCTGATAGTATAACAGCTCAGCGTTTTCTGTGACTGAGGTGGTGTTCTCTCCGAAGGTCTCCCCAACTTGTGCTCTCAGCTTGGATTCCCAGAGAGGACACTGCTCTACCTGTTGGATGTCAGGAACCCCCACTGGCATGTTCCAATTAGCAATAAGGTAGGGAAAACAGTTCAGCTTCAACCAGTGCGTTTTTTAATGAACGGAACAAGAACAGTTGTTACAGAAACACTCTCCCCACCTCCACAACCTGAGGCGTTGTTTTTGTTGTTCATTGTGTCTTTGTGGCTCCATGTGGGATTTTCTTGGCAGAGAAGCTGGAGTGGTTTGCCATTTCTTTCTCCAGACCTGATTAAAAAGGAGTTTGCCCCTGATAAAGAGACCAGTCAGGGCATAGAAAATCTTATTTATACATCAAAAAAATCTTATAACCACGTTGTGGTTGGGTTGTAGGAAAATTCCTTTACAATCTATGATTACATTAATTGAAATGAGAGTGGAACTCCCTTCTTTGCCCTGATGTTCAGGACTTCTGTGAACAAAATCAACACAGTCTTTACCTATTTCTTGGAATTTTAAGGAAGTGATTTAGGGTTTTGATTTTTGGCAAGGAGCTTTGATTTAGAGACATCTAATTTCTGTGCTGCTCGCACCTTTGTGTACTTTTAATTAAATGTCTTGTGTCTGAAGATAATGAGGACTCTCTAAACACCAAAGTGGAGACTTGTACAGTCTTGTGGGAGATTGGATGGTCTGCTCTGCAGCTACAGATCCATTTAAAAGAACAATTTTTAAAAGATGAACCTGTCCTGAAAGGAAGGTGAGAGAATGAGAAAAAGTGACCAGGATAACTGTTCTCAAGCTTTTGGAATCCTGTGTTTCTCATTAACAACATAGTTAAGATATGAATATTTACCCTTGGTATTCTTAGCAACTCTGGAATCCATTTGGTATACTTTGTAAGAGCCTTTGTTGGAGAAGACTCCTTTGCAGCTGTCAATACCCATGACTTTAAAACAAGGTAGAATGGGTTTCCTCATTTGCTAGGGTGTTGTGTCAGTAGGCAGGAGCCACCGAATTTCATTAGCATTTCCTTTGGACTTGGTAAATCCATTTCACTGATATTGGTTTGGATAATCTCTCCCCAAAGAGCCCTGCATCTTACTCCACCTCGGTGACTCAGTAGCATTATGGGTAAAGCTTTCTAGTTGAATTTTATCTCTTCCTGGCTAGAGCATGCTTGACTCCAGAGAAGATGGATGAATAGATTTCATTTCTCCAGGCCTCAGCATTAAAGGAGAGGCAGGAGAAAGGGGCCCAGGGAGTTTGAGAAAGCATTGATTTTAACATGGGACTGAATTTGAAAGAGAGGTGAGGAAACTGAATCAGCTAAAGCAGAAGATGGAGCTTGTGAATGCATGAGGCTGGGAATAATACTGTAACAAATTTTACAAGTAAGTACAGGACCTCCTGGAGACAGTTGAAATGTGTCATCTTTTTCTCTTCTAGACCATCCTTTGATTCTAGGTATGCATTTTATTTCTATAATCTAATTATAACCTGAACCAGGACTACTTTCTGTTTCCATTTGTACCACATGTAGTGCTGGGATCACAGTAGGTGCTCAGTAAATGAATCATGCGTTTAGAATAAGAGAAGCCTTTGCAGGACCGTTCATAGGTTCCCAAAGTGGGCAATACCACCCCAGGGGTTCTGGAATGACCTGGGCAGGGTGGTTGTTGTTTGAAATGTTGTTGAAAACATTAAAGGGTTAAAGAAAGCAGATTGGGGAGCACCGAGTAATTTTTTTAAAGGGGTCAGTAGGTCAAATAAATTTGAAAACCTTTGAATGTGATTTCTCCATTTTACAGGTGGTATACCTACATTTAGGAAACTTTTCTGTTTAGGTTTCTCAAAATGGAGAGTTTACTACAAGTGATTACTACCACTAGTATGAATGGGAGAAGGCTTTTCAAGCATGCATTCATTTAAAAATGCAAAATGGTGCCATTTCCACAGAAAGGCATTGTGGTATGCTGGGAGTAGCATCCCTGCAGTGAAAGGTGAGCATGGATGGGGTTGCTGAAGCAGGGTTTGAATTCCTCTGCCTCTCACTAGTCCTGGGACTGGCCAAATCATTTCACTTTTCTGAGTCTCCACATCTTTGTCAAATGGGCATCACTTGAAGCACCTACCTCATGGGGTGGCCCCTAGAAACTAGTAAGCTAGTAACTAGTAAGCTGTAAAAGGCTAAATAAAGGTAAACAGCTACTGCTAATTCTGGACATTTTGGATTTGTGAACCCTGAATTCCAGAGGAAATTTTTAAATTTTATTTTCCTTCTGCTCCTTAGGGACTCTCAATGTATCCATTTCATAAAATGAGACTTTAAATAGCAAAGGAGGCAATGTCAGCAATTTGTGCTCCTTGGGAAAAGTGTGGAAACACGTTTGCCAGCATAAAAGGCACCTGTCAAATACAGTGCCTAAATTGTGCTGCGCAGGCCTTAAGAGGCAAAGAGGCAGATAAACACAGAGCTATTTAGCAAATGGAAACACTAATCTTTTGGTAATTCTGCACCACTGAAGTCCCCATTTGTACAGCATTCCCCTGGCTTGGATTGATGATGACTGGTGTGCATTTATTTGTGTGTAGTGTTTAGGGTTGTTTTCATATGATTTCATAAGATATGGGTGATCCTGGTCTGGGGGTCATTTGACTGATATTGACATAGTTCCTGGATAAAATCTTGGCACATTTTTCAATTACGAGAATTGATCAGGTTTCTTGCTATACAGTGATAGCTGCAGCATCCTGAATGCTTTCATGAGACGCTGCTAGTTTATTCCATCACTGTTTCTTTATTAGAATGGCTGCTATGATCTAGGAATGCATTGCCAGTAGAACCACGACCCTGATGACTGAAATCTTCCTTTGCCTGTTGGCAGGTGCTAAGTGGGCTTTGAACAAACTGGGATTCATTGAATCTTCACGGGGATATTAGGAAAAGAAGTGCAAATTGACAAGAGAAAAGAGATTTGTTCCTTAACATCGTCACTTGACTCTTGGGTAAGAAATGTGAGGGGAGACAGAGACTGTTTCAATTAGTCATCCCCCCTGAGAAGCCGAGATGCTATCTGCAGCGCTGAAATAAACCATGCTGTTCTCTTGAGCAGAGAAAACAAGAAAATGGTTTATGTTCAGATAGGTCCATTTAGTTAGGACGACAGTCACGTAAATAACTACCTAAGAAAACAAAAGCAAAGACAGAAATGGGGAATTTGAATCGTTGACATAGAACCTTTGGGTTGGAAGTCATTTTGGGGTGGCTCCTGTACGTAGCCCCTGCACAACCAGACTTTGGGTCAGTGCCCATTCTGATGGACGAGAAGAAGGAAATGTGAACCCAGACCTCTTTTTACCTTCATTTTCCATCCATAAATACAAGCAATTTTTAATTTTCTTTCTCGTAAGAGAAATACAGACTCATGTTTGCACCCCCAAAATTCAAGAAATGGAATGGCAGTGTCATTCTTAGCCATGTCAGTGGTGTGATGCAGTAGAAGGGGCAGGATTTGGAGACCAAAGGCTGGGGTTGGACGTTAATTTGCCACGTAACATCGAACGATGCCTTGGTCACTCGGTGTTTCAGTTTCCTCATCAGCAAAATGTATGGGTTGAACTGGATGAACTTCAGAGTTTTGCTTTAAATTCAGTGATGCTTCTTTGTTTGAAAGTCCCTTTCCATCTTACATTCTGTTCTTTTGTAGGTGTTCCTCCTGCCAAAATTCTGTGGTTGGCCTTCTCTACTCCTTCCTCTCCACACTTCCTCTTGGTGATTTCTTCTGTTCCCTTGGCTTCACTTATCACTTCTACATGGATGACTCACGGATCTAGATTGCCAGCCCTAACATTTGTCCAGAGTTCTCCATTTCTGTTTGAACTACCTTCTCCGTTTGTCCACCATGATATCCACCTGCCACCTCAATCTCGTCACGGCCTACACTAAACTCAACTTCCCACCCAAATATTTTTTTTTGCCATTCCTTTTCTATTTAATTTGATGATGATGATGATGCTATACCAGTAGTAGCAGCACCAAGCATTTATATAGCACCTACCGTGTGCCAAGAACTGTGCTATGTGCTTTATAGTTAATGTCTCATTCGATTCTCACAAAACACTGAAAACGAGATGCTCTTATTATCCCTATTTTACAGTTAAGGAAACTGAAGCCAGCAGATTAAGTGACTTGGCTAGTGTCTCAGAGCTAGTAAATGTCTGAGGTGGCCTTTTAACTCAGGGCTTCCTGTCTCCAGGTCCATTGCTCTAGCAGATCCCATCTGGAGAACTTTTGGGAGGGGAGGAGTGAAAGTTCTATAGGGTAGGCAGGCATGGAGGGGATTCCCAGACTGTTGAGATCATAGATCACTTGGAATATTCGTAGAATAGGAATTTGTTGCTAGCTAATTTGGGGAAAATCCCACATTTGTGTGGTTTGTGATTCTGGCCACTCCAACATAGCTTTCTTGGTTCACAGTAGGTGAACGATTATAACCCAGTACGATAACATTATAGTTTCTACCATTTTCTTGCAAAATCTGTGTCAGTCCATAAGCTGATGCTCTTTGAATTTGTTTTTTCCTACTCCCTGCTGGCTATGGCCTGTTCCTGTCTTGCTGTTATAAAACTCTCTGTTTCTGTAAAACAAATCCACATGGTTCAATCGTTTATTCCATACTTCTTTGTTGGCATATTATTGATTGAGGTCATGCAGGCTTTTCTGTTATTATTAATTATTAAAAGAATACATTGGTGAGGCCTCATAGCTGTTTTGAAGTATTTTGAATCACAGCACTGTAGATTTTGAGCTGGAAAGTACAAAGTCACCAGTCCTTTCATTTTATAGAAGAGGACAGTGAGGTGCAAAAAGGTTTAAGTGGCTTATCTAAAGGCATACATAAGAGGTGACAGAGCTGAGATTTCAGTCTAGGCCAGCTGGCTCCAGAGTCAGCGTTCTGGCCCTTCCACCGCAGGGGAAGGAGACAAGAGGGATCATCCGCCTTTGCTCCAGGGGGCAGAGCAGCTATGGGATAATATCCACACAGGGATTTCTGCACCCTAAAGGGATGTGTAAATGATGACCGTTCACAGCAGTAACAGCAACAACCAGGAAAAATACACAGAAACTGCAAAGAGATTTCAGCTGGGTTTAAGGGAACCTTACTAACAGCCCAGGCTCTGCAGGAAGAGCTGAGTGGCCGCCTTTGGAGCTGATGGATTCCCTTTCCCCAGGAGTCTTCATGCAGAGGCTGAACCATAGCTTGTCAGACGTGCCTTGCAGTCAGGTGCCCTCCCAGGTCCCCTCTGAGGCTGAGATGCATTGACTTTTGCTGGTCTTTCATCTTGTACTTCTAATCAGTTGCCAAGTCTGGCCCATCCTCCCTCTGGGCACCATTCCTGCCTCATATTAGGCTCTTCCTTTTTTGCCCCCAGAGCCGCTGCAGTTTGAGGTCTTTATGTGTTTTGACTTACCCCCGCTTCATCAGAGGTGTGCCTACATCCACTCTTGGCCCTCACCCTCTGGCCTCTCTACATATCTTTCTGGTGTGCTGACAAGGATGCAGTGGGAACAGCAGGGTCAAGTGGGCTCTGGATTTGATCCAGAAGAGAGGACAGCTCTCAGACCACCTTTCCTCTTGTTTCTCAAAAGCCCTGGTCCAGCTTCCTAAAGCACAGCTCTGGCCCTCTGTCTTCCCTGATCAGGAATCTTGGGTGGCTTCCCCTTCTGTGGCTAACCCTTGATCCCTTCCTCTTGTGACTCTGGCCCAGTCTCTGGCTGGGCAGCTTTCTGGTCACACATCCTCCACCCCTGCCAGCACTGTCCTCTGCAGGTGGAAGAGACTGAAACCTGGCTAGTTGACTTGATTTGGCCACACCTGAGAGAAAAAGTAGCCTGTGTAAAGCACATCATGGCCTTTAAAATGCTGTCTGAACATGAGCTGTTATGATTAAATGCCAAGTCAGGATGAAGGATGCTCTGAATGATAGCACATGTTATTTACTGCATGCAATTATGTAGCAATTATGTAGCGCTTCAGGGTTTCAGAAATGCTTTTTGCCAACCACCCTGTAAAACAGGTGACACGAATGTCTTTATCAGCCTTTTCGAGAGGCCAACACGCAGTTCAGACGGCCCTCGCCACAACTCCCAATTACTCTTCACTCTTGAGCTTGTGAATTTCAGAGCCCGCATTCATGTTTCATTGCTCATGCTGCACATTCATTGGCCCTCTAGATACTCTCTCACAGGGGACTGACGCTTAACTCCAGTTGGATCATTGTGTATGACATGTAGATTCTGAATGAGAACACGTGTGAATGGAAGCGCTTTCAAGTGCCCCAGGCTTACTCTGCCAAGTCGAGGTTTTTTTTTTCTTTTCCATTCTTTCTTTTCTGAACAAATTGTTTTGTTTCTTATGTTTTATGTTTTCCTCATGGGTTTTATATGTTCATTTCCTTATTGAAACATCCAGTTTAAGACTAATTTTAGGAAAAGAAATGATGGATTCCAGTTTGAGTAGAGAATAAACTGCCCCACCCTGTCCTTTGTGAGTGCATGCTCATTCGTACACACACATGTGTGTGGGAGCTCTCAGCAGGCATACATGCACACACATGCACAGAGCTTTCACGAATGCACATATATGTGTGTGAGCTCTCAGCAGGCAGTCAGACTCCAACAAAACCCAGAATTATAGGCTCCTGAAGAGATAGGAATGATTGCTCCCAGTTGAGCAGGCGAATGCACACATCACCATGTAAAGAATGTTGCCTCTGCTGCTTCTCGAAGTATTTGTAATAAAGTGTCAGCAAATAAGACCCAAAAAGACACTTGCAGGAAGATGACCAGAGGCTCAAACCAAACGCCCTTGATTTAATGCAGATCCAATCCCTTTTGTGGCATGTGAAGCTCCCTAGGCTGGGACCACGGGTGGTGGTGGTTCCTGGCGTTCCTCTCTGATTTCAAGCTTTAGTGCCTGTAATCTAATTAACATTGAACTGAGTTTGGAGTACAGTGGCCTGTTTGGTTCAATAATAACACATTTATATGAAAGGTTAATGAAATGAATTTCCCTTCCATGCAATTCATTATAAAAATTGTTCTACAATCAACGCTGGCTAATGGAAAAGAGATTAAATATTCATGTCCATAAATTTCCCGTGTCATTTCTGATTTTCCTTAATCTCTGCCTCTATTGGTTGAAGTCTCTAAGTACAAGAAATTCTGAGCCCTAAACTGGTTATTGTTAGTTCTGCATCATATGCTACTAAAGCAGCCTTTTAAGAAAGAGACTTCTTCCTATAGCATCAGAGTTCTGGAGCTGGGTGGGACCTTAGTGGTCATTTAGTGAGATTCTCTTTTTTATAGAGGAGGAAACTGAGGCCTGGGCAGTCTTAAAAAAAAATCCCTTGCTCGTGGTCACACAGGTAGTAAATAGGAAAGCCATTTCTTGAACTGACTGGGCTTCTTTCTGTTATATCATGCTGGGTTTGGGGGGTACAAACCTGAAAGTGGGGGGCAAGTGAAAGGACTGGCCAGTTTACAAATGGAAGCTGTTCCTCTGTCTGTCTTCATCCACATTAAGAAAGGCATTTGAGGTAACTAGAAAGTGTCCTGTGGATGTCCAGTCCTGCCTTTGAGATGGCTTCTTTCTTTTGGGAGATAGAGGCTCTGGGAGCCAGGTGACAGCTGAGAGCAGCTCTTTCACTCCCAGCTCCTCCTGGGACCTTTTGTCTCTGCCACAGAAGAGAAGATGAGGCTGTTTAGGCTGTTTATCATGAGAGCAAAGAGATGGGGAATGGGGGGTTGGGTTAGATAAATCACTACTCATAAGCTAGATGGACTGTTCCCCCAAAGACCCTAGTTCTGTGTTTTCTGTTGTGACTCCTCAGCAGAAGCTTGATCAGCTTCAGGTTTTACCTCCAGACAGGTGGGGTGTTACTGAACTGCTTTTGTATCATTTTACTCTTACCTCCAAGAGTACTTGGCAAGAGTCTTGGAGTGTATATGGGTGCACTAGGCCAATCTAATTTGCTCCTTGGAAAGAACCCTGGACTTGGAGGCAGAAGATAGACTGGAGATTTAAAGTTTGACTCCCACGACATTTTTTCTTTCTTAGCTTCAGTTTCTTATACATAAAATGGGGCTCAAAGGACATAGATTTAGAGCAGGAAGGGGCCTTAGACATCAGTAGTCCAGGATTATCATTTCTGCCGCACTTCCCTCATAATACTGGTGTGAGAATTAAGTGAGGGAACATGGGTCACGTGCTTTGCGTTCTGTAGATA
Organism: Notamacropus eugenii; assembly: GCF_028372415.1. Taxonomy (NCBI): domain Eukaryota; kingdom Metazoa; phylum Chordata; class Mammalia; order Diprotodontia; family Macropodidae; genus Notamacropus; species Notamacropus eugenii. The sequence continues at coordinate 17,455,851 of NC_092875.1, forward strand.
GGAGAATGTTCATTTCTACGTCAGGGTCCCAGGATGAAGCTCCCAGCCCATCTGTGCTTAGTAAATGGTTTTCATGCCTCGTTTCCAGTGGCCAGCACAGGTCTGAGCCTCTGACCTTAGCTAGATGCTCTGTAGCCAGTAAAGGTAGCCCATGTCCTCTAGCAGGTTGCCCCCTTTTCTTTCGCTTCCCTTCAGTCTCTCCCTGTCTCCCTGCTACCTACAGGTATGCCCCAGTCTCCTCTGTCCTCCTAAGCCCTCTAGTGCTTCTGCCATCCCCACTGACTTCTAGTCCCACGTCTCTCCTGCCCTTTGTGACTAAAGCCCTTGAACAGACTCTTTCTCCTCTTAATTCTCTATAATCTGACTTCCAACCTCAGCATTCAGCTGGACTTGCTCCCTCTAAAGTTGTCGTTGATCTCTTCATTACCAAATCCAATGGCCTTTTCTCCATCTTCATCCTTTCCTGACCTATGTGTGGCCTCTGACATTGTCCAGGACACCCCCGTTTCTGCCCTGGTTTTCTTCCTACCTCTCGGACTCTCAGTCCCCTTTGTTGGATCCTCATCCAGGTTACCCTGACTAAGCTTGACTGCCCCACAGGGACTTGTTTCCTTTTGTACTATTTCACATCAGCTTCTATGGATTCAGTTATCATCTTTGCTGATGAATCTTAAATCTACTTATTCAGTACTGCCCTAGACTTTCTGTCTTCCATCTTTAACTATCTATGGGATATTTTTAACTGATAACCTCTAGACATCTTAAACTTCATGTGTCCAAACTGAACTTTGCAGTGAGTTCAGTTTTGTACATTGTGCATCTCGGATGTCTGTGAGATTCTCCAGTAATAGTTGGAGATGCAAGACTGGAGATTAGCAGCGATATCGGGGTGGACAGGAAGCGCTGAGAGTCATCAGCAGAGAGACAATCTTTGACACTGTGGGAGCTTTTGAGATTGCCAAGTGAAATAAGATAGAGAAGAGGACCCAGGATAGAGCGTTAGGGGATGTCTGCTCTTAGTGCATGGTCTGGCTGCGGATTCAGCAGAGGCACCAAACAGAACCAGGAGAGAGCCGGTTAAGGTAACGCTAGAGAGAAGGGAATATCGAGGAGAAGAGATTGGTCAGCGGTGACCAAGGCTGCAGACACGGCAAGAAGGGTAAGCATTTAGAAAGTAAGGGATTGTGAATCACTTTGGGGAGGGCAGTTTTGGTGGAAGGAAGAGACCAGAAGTCAGATGAGAAAAGGGACAGGAAGGGAGTGAACATTTTTTAGCACCTACTATGGGTCAGGCACTGTGTGAAGCACTTTCTCAAAGAACTGCAAACTGCTGACAACTCCTGAGAGATTTCTCCAAGTCAGTGATAAGACAACTGAGAATTAATCTGACATCTGTGAGATTTTATGCCACATCCAGTAAATTGGCAAGGATGACAAAGGACAGGAATAGCCACTATTCAAGGCACATGAATACCTTGTTTGTGACGCTCTGAATCGGTGTCTGGGGTAGGGAACCTTCTGCCTCAAGGCCACATGTAGTCCCCTAGCTACAGGTTCTCCACCCTTGGTCTAGAAACTAATTTGGAATTTGGATTTTGGAATTATGCTCAAAATGTGATTAAAATCTTCCTATCCTTTGACTTTGAGATTAACATATATACCCCCACTAGACACATATCCCACGAAGGACAAAGACTTCTCTCCTATATGTACTTCATAGAAATAACTTGAAGGCCAAGATGGCAGAGTAAAGGAAAGGATTCACCTGAGCTCTTCCAAATTCACCTCCAGATATTTACAGATATCTCAATTGATCCTTACAATAACCCTTGAAAGTAGGTATTATTATTATCCCAATTTTTAGGCAAATGTGGTTGTGGCAAACATAGTTTAAGTGACTTATTAGGGTCACTTAGCTAGTTAAGTGTCTGAGGTCAAATGTGAACCCAGGACTTCCTGACTCCAGGCTCAGCTGTCTAGCCACAGCCATTGAAAATTAAGAAGAGGTTCAGAGGAAAGGATGTGGAGGCAATTCTAGGAGGAAGGGATGTGGAGGCAATTCTAGGAGGCCTTCTCAAGGAGTTTAGTTCCCAAAGACAGGAGAGATAGGGGATGATAGTTAGCAGAGATGGATGGATCAAGAGAAGGTTTTTGAGGATAGGAGAGACACAGGAGTGGTGTAGGCAGCAGACAAGGAACAAGCAGAGAGGGATAGACTGACCATCAGTGCGAGAGTGGGGATGATAGAGGGATGGAGGAATATCTGTTGATGATAGTGGCCGAAAGCATCTGAGTGACAGCTGAGCATCTGAGATGAGGAAGAGAGAAGAGGGGGCTGTCTGAAAGAAAAGCAAAGCAGGCCCTGCCCAGAAGCCCCTACACTCTGTGCTATTTCACTGCCCTCACCATCAAGTCCCAGTGTCCCTGCCCAGTAGGAGGCCACCATGGGAAGCGTTAGTTGATGGAGATGATAATGTAATGATGAGATGATGACGATGGTAATGATCATGGCAGCAAGCAGCATTGTCCAGGGGAGCCCAAAGACTTGTTTCTGAAGTCTCCCCGTGATCTTGGGAAAGTGCCAAAGCCCTCATTTCCCCCTGTCCTCGTATGCTCAATGAGGTCGTTGCACCCTAAGACCTCTTGCATTTCTAAGTCCTGCGTCCTGCAGAGACCTTATGGTTTCTCAGGGTCTTTAGGATGGGTAGGCGAGGAAGTTTTTTATATCAAGGAGGGAAAAAGAGAAGTTTGTTTTAGTAAGAATAGTACTGTCCCACTTTTGTACTGCCCTTCAATGAATAACTGGCTGGAAATTCTGGAACTCCCCCAAAAAGGGGAGGGGGAAGAATGAAATCCTCAGTTGCCCTCTCCTGGGCCCCCTCCCTCTCCTCCAGCTGAAGCAAAGGGCAGCAGGGAGGGGGCCGGGCAGGATTAGAGGAAGGGAGGTCTTCTGCTGGCATGCGCTCAGGCTGAGAGCCCCTTCGTCAGTGCCCTTTCCCCTCCTCTTTCTTTCTTTGCCATCCCTTTTCTGAATGCTAAGTGTTCCAAGTAAACACTCAGAATCACTCAAGTCCCAGTGTGAACTTGATGCCACAGCTTGAACTTGACATGGGGACTTGCCTCCCTCTTACAGGGGCAGATAAATTAGGGTTTTCAATGCCTGCATTTGGCAGACAGAGTTGAATGTGTTTCTCTGTCAACGAGATAGTAAATGTTCGAGCTTAGCCATACAAATGTGAGACACTGTTACTAATCGGCAAGGCTTCTTTATTTAAGAGTTGTCCAGTCTATCCAAGGCATAACTCCCTGCAGCATCTGGGACAAGTGGGGATCTCACCTTTGCTTGGACACCTCCAGTGATCATGTGAAACTCAATTCCTCCTAAGTAGCCCCTTCTATTGCTGGATAGCTCCAGTATTTCATAGTTTTCTTTAGTTTGAGTTGAGCCAGACTTTCTTGGGTTTCTAATCTTTGACCCTCTCTGTTTGACCTCTGGAGCTGAGAAGTTTATTTACTGTTCCAGTATTTGGAGGAAGAGATCATGTTCTCTCTAAATCTTACCTCCTCAGGATAAACTGTCCCCAGGTCCTTCAACTATTCTCCATAAGAAATAGTTTCAGGTTCCTTCCCATCCTGTTTCCTTTCTGTTGGCCTTAATGCCCCTGCTAAAATGTAGTGTGTAGATCTAAGAACGGTAGTCCAGATGGAATCTGATGGGGGCAGAGCACTGAGTAAGATGACCAGACTTATTATGTTTCTTCTTGACTGTGTTCAATAACATAGATATGTCTGATCATGCATGTTTAATTCTTTTGCTTTTTGTATTGATTTTTGAGCCTTCTTATAGATTTTGTTATTGGTTCAAGATTTGGTCATGAATTTTTACTTGGAATATTTTTAGCTTACTTGTAATATGAAATTTTAGAAACGAGATTGCCAGCTTTCAATTTTAGATAGAATTTACACTTTCTTGCCTTTTATATCCTAACAACCTAAATATGAAAGGAGAAAAATAGCAGCAAATGTCTGTAAATACATTAAAAATTAAAATTGCGGATGGGCCCAGTGAGAGGAAATGACTATGAAATAGTGTGAAAATGCAGTCTCCAGTTATTATTGTCCTACAGGACTCTGAGGTTTAACAGCTGCTGATGGTTTAGACTAATTGAGATTTGATGAGTCACTCTATAAAATTTCTCATATTTATCCTTTTGTGCTGTTTTTGAATGAGGAGGGAAAGGAATGTATTGTATTGATCAGATGAATGAGAGACTCAAGTAGGTCCTGGGTGCTGTGACTGAAAGAAGCAAGTTCTTAAGGTATCAGGAAAACAAGAATGATCCCATGTTCATCAAGTGCTTTGGGAACGGTTTTCCTCAGTGTAATTTTCTGATGTGGTGATTATGGCAGGGAATGGATGCTTTCATGGAGGCAAAATGATTTTATAAATGTTGAGAGTAGAACTTGCATCTAGGCCTTCTGACTCCCATGTGCAGTGCTCTTTCCACAACATCAGATGGTAACAAAAAGGAACAAGAATTACATTAAGCTAAACCCCAAACCTGTAACTAAGTCATGAGTTGACCTTCGGCAAGTTATTAAATCTCACTGGGCTGTCACTTTCTGGCCAATAAAATATGGTGGTAATAATGCCACTCCTCTGGGTCACTTCCTCAACTTCCCCAACTCCTGGGTTAGGTCTCTGGAGGGCTGCTACTCTCTGGTTCTAGATGTAACTCTTTGGTAATGCCCTCTGTGCACACTGTAGCTCATGAACCCCTACAAGGGGGCCTCCCATTAATAGTCATCCGGTAGACACTGTTGGCTCTTAGCTCAGATATGTCCACATAGTCTAAATAATTGCAATAAATAATGTTTTCCATGAACTTGAGGCAGTGCTCCACAAACAGATGTGTCCATGGGAAGAATGGGATCAAATTTAAAGTGCAGTTTTTGTGAGGCCTAGAGTAGTGTGTGTGGTGGCTGTGCAGCAAAGGCAGCTCCTGGCACTGTGGGACCTGGAACTCTCTTCTCTCTTTGTAGAGTCTTTATGTAACTCTCCTTGAATATGGCCTCTCTACCGGACAAGTGTTCAACTGGCTTCCAAGGGTCTATTCCTCTCCACAATTTGATTCTCTCTCGAGTCCATAGCTGGGTCTTTCCCCGGCTGCCAGGGTCTTTGTTCCTGGAAGCTATTTCCTCCACCCGCTACTTTTCAGCATCATGTCTCTCTCAATGTGTGTCTCCATTCCCTCAATTATGGCTCAGGTTTTCTCAGTGGATGGGCTCTTGACTGTCAGATAATGTGTCTCACTCCTGGCAAGTTGTTCCTAGAAGCCAGAGCGGTTGGGAATAGAGAGGAGAGGGAAATACCTTTCTTCTTCCCCCCACAGGGGTTTCCTCAAGAAAGGACTCCCAAACCTGGACTTCCTCTAAGAAATGTTATCTTCAAACCCGTTTAAAAGCATGCAGAGGGAGTTCTGATTGTTTTTTTCACCCTTCAATTCCATCAGTAGAAGGTGTTCGTAAATCATAAAGGAATCAAGGCATATGTAGCTTAATACTTCATTACCTAACACCATATGATTATAGAGTATGTGTGTGTGTGTGTGTGTGTGTGTGTGTGTGTGTGTGTGTGTGTGTGTATGGAAGGTTAGTCAAGATCAATGCTCCCAATTCTTTTGCCTCCCCCCAAGGATTGTTATATGATGTGTATGAACAGGTTGGAAAATGTACAAAGACACACGCATGTGTATTTACATCTACCTGTATCTTTAATAAAAGAGACAATAATATATCTCCAATAATAAATTTTATGATTATCTATGTCTGCATAGACATAGATCAAGACATTGATTGTGAGTTGTATTCAGCTATAGTAAAATTCCATCCAGACTCCATTAAGAGTATTTATTATAAATGCATGGTGATTTGGGTCAAAGTTTACCTTTCCTGAAAGCATTTGCAGAGCAGATTTATAAGGTAAACATTCTTACATGAAGAATATTTGACCTGCTTAAGAGAACAAGTTGTTTCAGACCATTAGAAGCACATATTACAATGAATGTCTGTTAGTTACACAGAACTTCTCACCCTTTCATTAAAGCAGGTTCACAGATCTGTGCTTGGTAATATAACACTTAATTAGCCTAGTTCATGTTGCCGTACGTACTGAAAGTCATTTAAGTTCGCATGAAAAGAAATTTATGATTCAAACTTTCCTCTAATTTAGATTTGACCTTCCTCCATTCCCTCTTTCTCCAGTAAATAGTATTTTTTTTACTTTAATCACTGATGATAACCTTACTTTATAAACTGATCCAGTTAAAGAATAGGAACAATGATGGAGATGGTTTATTTTATATAATTATAACTTTGTTTTAAATGATTAAATATGAAAAACATGTATGTACCAGTTATGCTCCTCTGTGTTACTCTGATTATCTTTAAAGATAAGCATTACTATGACAATTTAACTGATTAGCCATATCTGGAATGATTTCAAAAGAAAAATTCAGCCAAGGAAGTTTATTAGCTATGACTCCAACACCACAGGAGATGCTGAGGGAGTCTGGGAGCAGGATGAAAAGGAACCTCCAGTGTCAGTGGCGTGCTCATTCTTTCAGCAAGCACTGATTTAGCACTTGGTCTGGATCAGGCAGACGCTCTGCTCGATGCTAGGTCCTAGTGAGACAAAGGGAGAAAGCAAGAGTTCCTGCACTTGAGGAGCTCATGTTCTATTCCAGGACATTGGAGGAAAGGAACAATGTGGGTGTAACATGTATGTGAAGACAGACTAGGTAAGGAGGAAACACAAAAGATTTTGGTGAGGTAAGGCACCAGAAAATGGTGAGGGATTCTGGGATGTGGAAGTGAGAAGAAAAGCGTATTTCATACATGGAATCGTCTGGGCTAGGCATGAGATGGGAGGCAGGGTGCCACGCGCACACACACACACACACACACACACACACACACGAAATAAAGAACAGACCGCAGTCATCCCCAGAGTGTTTCAGTGCTTCATACTTCTCTTTGCACTTGGTGCTGTCTCTGTAGTCTAGTAGAATGCAGGCTCCTGAGAACAGGCATTATTTTTTTATCTTTGTGTCTCCTCCCTATCCCAGTGCCTTGGATATAGTTGACAGTTGGCAAATGCTTGTTGTATGGAATATGATTTCTAGATAGTAAGTTCTTGAGCATGTCGTAGGAGGGAATGATCAGAAATATGGCCCACCTGGACATTCATAGCAGGTTTGAAGTCTCCACTCTTGGGAAACAGTGGCTTAAGAAGAAGAAAATGTTTGCTTTAGCTAGGATTCTTTTTGTCTCTGGTGGTTGGTTGTTTGTTCTGGCTTTGTGACATCATCGATCTTCCTGCAGTCCTGTTTAAAATGCTTCCTATCTTTTTATATTTCTAGGCATACTTCCGACAGGGTGTTGCCCTCCAGTATCTTGGACGCCATGCAGATGCTCTGGCAGCCTTTGCATCAGGCTTGGCTCAGGATCCCAAGAGTCTACAACTTCTGGTTGGGATGGTGGAAGCTGCCATGAAATCTCCCATGCGAGGTAAGACTATGGAAAGTACTTGAAATAGCAATGATATGGAGTTGGAAATTCCTACCTCGAAAGGTCTCTTGGTCTTGGGCAACCCAGTATTGGGCAAGAAGTCCTTCTCTAAGATCTAATATTTCATGTAGAAAGAAAATTGATATCTAGTATTGCAAGCTAATGAGGCAGCATTAGACAGAGAGATAGGAGATAGGGTCCACAGACCAATTTTGCCACTGACTGGATGTCACTGACCATGTGTGTGTTCCGTTCCTCACTGGCAGTTCAGTTGTCTGGAGAGTATGTTTTCTGCTGCCTTGTTCCCTGTGAAATACCAAGGTAATACCATAGCAACCTCTATGAATGTGTATATGTATTTCCAGGGTAAATTCACAAAATATAAAAAACTGTCTTCCTCAAAGGCAAAACCAAAATATTTATTTGGGGCATCATTAGAATACCAGTAGGCAAGATTTAACACGGTACTTACCACTAATCCAAGGAGCACCTTGAGCCTTCTTTCTGTCAGGTCTCCTCACATGAACAAGTTCCCCTAGACAAATCCCTCCATCTACCCACACACAGCTTGCTTCTCTCTCTCTCTTTCTCTCTCCCTCTCCCTCTCCCTCTCCCTCTGCCTCTGCCTCTGCCTCTACCTCTACCTCAACCTCTCCCTCTCCCTCAGCTGTGCCTGCCCATGCTCGTGCTCTCTGTCTGTCCCTCTGTCTCTGCCTCTCTCTGTCTCTGTCTCTCCTACTTGGACAAGCTCCTCCCAGTCTGAGCCCCATGTGACCACAGGCTCCATGTGTTAGGCCTATTAATGGGCAGGAAAGATCTTCCTATTCTATTAACGTTACAGCCTGGAGAGAACATCTTTCTCGCTTGTGTCTCCTACAGTCTTTCTCTTCCAAAGCTCCCTTCTGCTGCCGCTTCAGACTTCATTAAAGTGAAAGTGACCTCTCCTTCTCTCTTTGGTTTCTTCTTGAACCCTTTGTTTGGATCCCTCCTGGGCTGTTCGTTACAGATCTGACCATATATTCTATTTATCACTGGATGTACTCTCCTTATCCTAGGAGACTGTGAGCTCCTTTAGTATAGACTTGCACTGGACACTTTTTTGCTATTTTGTTCCCCATCTTAGTGCCTTTGCACATATTTGGATTGTATTCCCTTCTTTTTGACTCTGAGAATGCCTAGCTTCCTTCAGCTGAGCTCAAAGACTCTAACTACAGGAGATCTCTTTTGATCCCCTCTTTTTAATTTTCCCTAGTATTTGCTTCTATGATGGTGCCCCAATAGAATATTAATTCTGCAAGGGCAAGGACAGTTTTGTTTTAGTGTTTGTATTCTGGGCCTAGGACATTGCCTGGACAGCCTTAGCAGCCACAGCCACAACACACACACACACACACACTCACACATACACACAAACTCACACACACATACTCACACACATGCATTTATGCATCTTTAGGTAAAGGAGAGATTTTAAATTTTTCTGTGCTCATTTGATTTGACTAAAACTTCCCTAAAATAGTCCATTTACATTTTAATTTTATTTAATTTTTTTAAATCTTAAGGAAATCAGTGTGTTTTCTTTGGGAGTGATTCATATTTATCAGAAGTATCTTATTGTCAATTAGAAAGGACCTTAGGAGTTTTCAGCTTTCAAAGAGAAATTAGGAAGAACCCCTACAGGAGGGATTCTTAGCCATTTTTGTGTCTAGCATCCCATTGGTAGACCAGTGAAACCTAAGTGCTGATTTTTAGAATATGCTTTTTTAAGGCATAAAGTGAAGGAAAGCAACTATGTTGAAGTAGGTATCCAGATTTGTTAAAAAGAAACTCCCAGATCCAGGTAAAGAGTCCCTGCTAAAGCAGTTCTTAGAATAAGGGAAAAACTAAGACTGGAACCAAGATATAGGCATAACAGAGGAACAGCTGAACTCCTCATCCCCACCCCAAACTTCTCCATAAAATTCTGGAAGATAGCCCAGCCTAAGTTCTGACCAGGAAATCTAAGAGCAAGTCACGCTGTGTCATTTTTACAGCCCAGGTCAGCATAAGAATCCTACAATAAAACCCTTTTATGGTGACAGGGGTGCTCAACTCACAGTCCCAGAAGAAGGGAATGACTCCAAAGCATCTTCAAAAAAGACTTCAAGAAAAGCTGTGTGTGACTTGTGTATAAGGGGGACCAGAATTCCTAGAAGATATGAAGCAAGAGCATGAAAAGAGAGCTTAACATAAGTTTAAAAACCAAATGAGAACACTAACAGAAAAATGGGAAAAGAAATGAGAGATATTGAAGAAAGATTTGGAAAGAAAAATAATAGCATAACTCAAGAGAGAAAAAAACCTTACCTGAAAAAACAACTCCTTGAAAATTAGAATTAACCCAGTAGATGCTTCCATTGATTCTGTGAGACAAGAAATACTAAAACCAAAATCAAAAGACTGATTAAAATAGAAGAAAACATAAAGAATCTTGTAGTAAAAACAATTGACCTAAAAAGAGATCAAGGAGCCTGGACACCATATTTCAAGAAATTGTGAAAAAAAAACTGCCCAGATCTTTTAGAACCAGAGACAAAGTACAAATAGAACCTACCAAAGTCACCTCCTGAAAACCCCCCAAATGATGACTCCAAGGAATGTTATAGCCAAAATCCACAGGAAAAATACTGCAAGCAGCCAGAAAGAAAGAATTCAAGTACTGAAGATCTGCAGTCAGATTGGTCAAGGTTTATTTTTTTTAATATATTCAATTTATTTATTTTTAATGGTTTACAATCACTACCATAAAACTTAGATTTTTTTCCCCCTATCTTCTCCCCACTACACCTCTGCCTCCCCAAGACAGCATACAATTCTATATAGGATGTACACATACGTTCCTATTGAATACATTTTCATTATAGTCATGCTGTGTAGAAGAAGTAAAATAAATGGGAGAAATCATATAACAAACCAAAACATAATACACACACACACACACACACACACACAAATGATCTGCTGCATTCTGTGATTGAATTCCATGGTTCTTTCTCTGAATGTAGAAGGCATTTTGCCTTAGAAGACCATTGGGAATTTTTTTTTAAATGTCCTTGCACTGCTATGAAGATACAAGTCTACCAGAAAAAATTCTCGCATACTTTGGTCATTGTGTGCACAAAGTTCTCCTGGTTCTGCTCCTTTCATTCAGCATCAGATCATATAAGTCTTTCCAGGCCTTTCTGAAATCTTCTTGTTCATCATTTCTTATGGCACAATAGTATTCCATTACATTCATGTACCATAATTTATTCAACCATTCCCCAATTGATGGCCATCCCTTTGATTTCCAGTTTTTGGCAACTACAAAGAGTGCTACTATAAATATTTCTGTACATGTGGGACCCTTTCCCATTTTTATGAACTCTTGGGGATACAGTCCTAGAAGCGATATTGCTGGGTCAAAGGGTATGCACATTTTTGTAGCCCTTTGGGCATAGTTCCAAACCGCTCTCCAGAATGGTTGGATGAGCTCACAGCTCCACCAACAATGAATTAATGTTCCAACTCTCCCATATGCTCGCCAACATTTATCATTTTCCTGTTCTCTCATGTTTGCCAATCTAATAGGTGTGATGTGGTACCTCAGGGTTGTTTTGATTTGCATCTCTCTAATCAAAAGTGATTTCGAGCATGTTTTCATATGATTATAGATATCTTTAATTTCTTCCTCTGAAAATTGCCTGTTCACATCCTTTGACCATTTTTCAATTGGGGAATGACTTGTATTGTTGTACATTTGACTCAGTTCTCTATATATTCTAGAAATGAGGCCTTTGTCCCCGAGATTAGCTATCAAAATTTTTTTCCCAATATACTACATCCCTCTGAATTTTGGTTGCATTGGGTTTGGTTGTGCAAAAACTTTTCAGTTTAATGTAATCAAACCATCTTGCACTTCATAATGCTTTCTATTTCTTCTTTAGTCAAAAATTCTTCCCTTCTCCATAAATCTGACAAATGCATTATCCTTTGCTCCTCTAGTTTGTCCATGAAATCAATCTTTATATCTAGACTTTGTACCCATTTGGACTTTATTCTTGTGTAGGGTGTCAGGCATGGGTCTATGCCTAGTTTCTGCCACACTGTTATCCAGTTTTCCCAGCAGTTTTTGTCAAACAGTGAGTTCTTATCCCAGAAACTGGGGTCTTTGGGTTTATCAAACAGGAGGTTGCTATATTCCTTGCCTACTATGTCTTGAGTACCTATCCTATTCCACTTGTCTACCCTTCTGTTTCTTAGCCTGTACCAAGTGGTTTTGATAATTGCTGCTTTCTAATACAATTTGAGATCTGGTAGCACTAGGCCACCTTCCCTAGCATTTCTTTTCATTAATCCCTTTGATACTCTGGACCATTTGTTCTTCCAGATGAATTTTGATATTATTTTATCCAGCTCTAGAAAATAATTATCTGATAGTTTAATTGGTATGGCACTGAATAAGTAAATTAATTTAGGTAGAATTGTCATTTTTATTGTATTAGCTCGGCCTACCCATGAGCAACTGATGTTTTTCCACTTACTTAGATCTGACTTTATTTGTGTAAAAAGTGTCTTGTAATTGTGTTCATATATATAGTCCCTGGGTTAGTTTTGGCAGGTAAACTCCCAAATATTTTATAGTGTCTGCCCTAGCATTAAATGGAATTTTTCTTTCTGTCTCTTGCTGTTGTTATTAATATATAGGAATGCAGAAGATTTTTGCAGGTTTATTTTGTAACTTGCAGCTTTGCCAAAGTTGTTTATTATTTCAGGTAGTTTTTTACTTGAATCTCTGGGATTCTCTGAGTATATCATCATATCATCTGCAAAGAGTGATAACTTAGTTTCTTCTTTGCCTATTCTTATTCCTTCAATTTCTTTATCTTGTCTAATTGCTACAGCTAACATTTCTAGTACCATATGAAAAATAGTGGACATCCTTGTTTCACCCCTGATCTTATTGGAAATGCATCTAGCTTAAATCCATTGCATATAATGCTTGCTGAAGGTTTTAGGTAAATTCTCCTTATTATTTTATGGAAAGTTCCCTTTATTCCTATGTTCTCCAGTGTTTTTTAATAGGAATGGGTATTGTATTTTGTCAAAAGCTTTTTCTGCATCTATTGAGATAATCATGTGATTTTTGTTAGTTTTGTTGTTGATATGGTCGATAATGCTAAAAGTTTTCCTAATATTGAACCAGCCCTGCATTCCTGGTATGAATCCTACCTGATCATAATGTATTATTCTTGTGATAAGATGCTGTATTCATTTTGCTAAAATCTTATTTAAAATTTTTGCTTCTATAGTCATTGGAGAAATTGGTCTATAATTTTCTTTCTTTGTTTTGTCTCTTCCTGGTTTAGATATCAAAGTCATGTTTGTATCATAAAAAGAATTTGGGAGGACTCCTTCTTCCCCAGTTTTCAAAAATTGTCTATATAGTATTGGAATTAACTGTTCTTTAAATGTTTCATAGAATTCACTTATAAATTCATCTGGCCCTGGAGATTTTTCCTAGGGAGTTCATTGATGGCTTGTTCAATTTCTTTTTCTGAGATAGGATTGTTTAAATATTCAACTTTTTCTTCTGTTAATCTGGACAATTATTATTTTTTAAAATACTCATCTATCTCATTTAGATTGTCAAATTTGTGGGCATATTGGGCAAGGTTTAATAGCAATCACTTCAACAAGTGGAGAGTTTAGAATACAGTATTAAAGGAGACAAGGGACATAGATTCACCACCAGGAATAATGTATCTGAACAAACTGAGTATATAATCTTTTGGGGGGAAATGGATTTTTTTTTTAATAATTAAATTTATTTATTTAACTTTTAACATTCATTTTCACAAAATTTTGGGTTACAAATTTTCTCCCCTTTTATACCCTCCCCCCCCCCAAACACCAAGCATTCTAATTGCCCCTGTGACCAATCTGCTCTCTCTTCTATCATCCCTCTCTGCCCTTGTCTCCATCTTCTCTTTTGTCCTGTAGGGCCAGATAGCTTTCTGTGCCCCTTTACCTGTATTTCTTATTTCCTAGTGGTAAGAACATTACAGTTGATCCTAACACTTTGAGTTCCAACTTCTTTACCTCCCTCCCTCTCCACCCCTTCCCTTTGGAAGGCAAGCAATTCAATATAGGCCAAATCTGTGTAGTTTTGCAAAATGACTTCCATAATAGTTGTGTTGTATACGACTAACTATATTTCCCTCCATCCTATCCTGTCCCCCATTACTTCTATTCTCTTTTGATCCTATCCCTCCCCATGAGTGTCGACCTCGAATTGCATTCTCCTCCCCATGCCCTCCCTTCTATCATCCCCCCCACCCTGCTTGTCCCCTTATCCCCCACTTTCCTGTATTGTGAGATAGGTTTTCCTACCAAAATGAGTGTGCATTTTATTCTTTCCTTTAGTGGAATGTGATGAGAGTAGACTTCATGTTTTTCTCTCACTTCCCCTCTTTATCCCTCCACTAATGAGTCTTTTGCTTGCCTCTTTTATGAGAGATAATTTGCCCCATTCAATTTCTCCCTTTCTCCTCCCAAAGTATTTCTCTCTCACTGCTTGATTTCATTTTTTTTTTAAAGATATGATCCCATCCTCTTCAATTCACTCTGTGCACTCTGTCTCTATGTATGTGTGCGTGTGTGCATGTGTGTGTGTGTAATCCCACCCAGTACCCAGATACTGAAATGTTTCAAGAGTTACAAATATTGTCTTTCCATGTAGGAATGTAAACACTTCAACTTTAATAAGTCCCTTATGACTTCTCTTTCCTGTTCACCTTTTCATGGTTCTCTTCATTCTTGTGTTTGAAAGTCAAATTTTCCTTTCAGCTCTGGTCTTTTCATCAAGAATGCATGAAAATCCTCTATTTCATTGAAAGACCATTTTTTCCCCTGAAGTATTATACTCAGTTTTGCTGGGTAGGTGATTCTTGGTTTTAGTCCTAGTTCCTTTGACTTCTGGAATATCCTATTCCATGCCCTTCGATCCCTTAATGTAGAGGCTGCTAGATCTTGTGTTATCCTGATTGTATTTCCACAGTACTTGAATTGTTTCTTTCTAGCTGCTTGCAATATTTTCTCCTTGACCTGGGAACTCTGGAATTTGGCCACAATGTTCCTAGGAGTTTCTCTTTTTAGATCTCTTTCAAGCGGTGTTCTGTGGATTCCTTGAATATTTATTTTGCCCTCTGGTTCTAGAATCTCAGGGCAGTTTTCCTTGATAATTTCATGAAAGATGATGTCTAGGCTCTTCTTTTGATCATGGCTTTCAGGTAGTCCCAAAATTTTTAAATTGTCTCTCCTGAATCTATTTTCCAGGTCAGTTGTTTTTCCAATGAGATATTTCACATTATCTTCCATTTTTCCATTCTTTTGGTTTTGTATTGTGATATCATGCTTTCTCACAAAGTCCTTAGCCTCCATCTGTGCCATTCTAGTTTTGAAAGAACTATTTTCTTCAGTGAGCTTTTGAATCTCCTTTTCCATTTGGCTAATTCTGCTTTTGAAAGCATTCTTCTCCTCATTTGCTTTTTGAACCTCTTTTGCCAATTGAGTTAGGCTAGTTTTCAAGGTGTTAATTTCTTCAAAATTTTTTTGGGTCTCCTTTAGCAGGGAGCTGATCTGCTTTTCATGCTTTTCTTTCATCTCTCTCATTTCTCTTCCCAGTTTTTCCTCCACCTCTCTAACTTGATTTTCAAAATTCTTTTTGAGCTCTTCCATGGCCTGAGCCCATTGGGTGGGCTGGGACACAGAAGCCTTGATTTCTGTGTCTTTGCCTGATGGTAAGCATTGTTCTTCCTCATCAGAAAGGAAGGGAGGAAATGCCTGTTCGCCAAGAAAGTAACCTTCTATGGTCTTATTTCTTTTCCCTTTTCTGGGCATTTTCCCAGCCAGTGACTTGACCTCTGAATATTCTCTTCACACCCACCTCGAGTCCTGATCCTCCCAGCCAGCGTTTGGGGTCTGAGATTCAAATGCTGCTTCCAGCCTTAGGGCTTTTGGCGGGGGGCAGGGCTGCTATTCAGTATGAGATTATGTTCAGGTGCTGAGGTAGGGGCAGGGGCCGCCTCTCAGGCTCAGTTCCCTCAGGGGGTTTATGCACAGACCTTCCACAATGTATTCAGGCTCCCGCCCGCTTGGGGAGCCCCTGTCTGCAGCTGCCTCTCAGCTTCTACCTCCTGGGGGGGCCTGAATCATGGGGGCACCCCACTCCCCTTTCGACCCGCCAAAGAGACTCTCTCATCGACCCCCGTCACCTGTGGGCGGAGGGACCCGCGCGGCCGCTGGAGATCCCGTCCCCAAAGCCTGCTCTGATCTGTATCTCTTGGTGCCGTGGCCGCAGCAGGTCCGGGCTGGGTTCCACGTCTGCAGCGCGACGTACCTTTTGCAAGAGGTTTGCAGGTCCCTCTCGGGAAATGGATTTTTAATGAAAAAGAAGACTTCCAAGAATTCCTGATGAAAAGACCAAAGCTGAGTAAATGAGCAGGAGTCAAGAGAAATGTGAAAAGGTAAAGCTGAATGAGTGATCATAAGAAACTGAGCAACTATTTACTTTCAAATAACAGGGAGATGATACATGAGTCTTCTCAAAACTCTGTCATCATTAGGAGTCATAGCAGGGAATCTAAATAGTCAGAGAGACTGAGTTCTGTTGTTTGGATGATCTTGAAAGGAGACTAGAAAGAGTAGAACAGCAAAAGGAAGCCAAAGGATGGGCAGGGTTATCTCACTTAATTGGCACAAGTTGAAGTCTCTCCAAACCTGGAAGGAGAGGGACTGAGGGGGGAAAGTGACACTTAAGTTTCACTCTCACTTGAACTGGACGAAGGAGGGGAACATCTGCACCCAGAGCTGGGCACAAATGAATGTCATTCAACAGGGAAATAGTGAGGAAATGGGGATAAGGGAAAGGGGGGAATAAGAGGGTAGATTAAGAGAGGAGTTAATTTTGAATGAAACAAGTCTTAAATCAGGGTTGGAAACAAAGAGAAGGAAAAGTTTTAAAGAGTATGATAGAACATATAATTAAAAATCATAGATGTGCATGTGAATGATATGTGCATGGAACAGCACAGCATAGTGTATTAAAGGCAAAATCCAATTATATGTTGTTTACAAAAGTGTATTTGAAACAGAAATATGCACAAAGAGTTAAAATAATGGACTGGAGGAAAACCTTTTATACTTTTGATATAGTAAAAAAAAACCCAGCAGTTATAGTCATGATCTCCAGCAAAGAAATATAAAAAAGTAGACTTAATTTAAAAATATAAACAGGAAAACTACATTTCGCTGAAAGGTACTATAGGTACTACTAAATTTATATCATTACTAAATTTATATGCATCAAATGGCATAACATCTAAATACTTAAAGAAAAAGGATTATAGGAAGAAATAGAAAATAAAATTATTATATTAGGGGACCCCAATTTATCACCCTTGGACCTAGGCAGCTCCAACAAAAATCAACCAAAGTGAAGACATAGAGCACCTGGATAGAATTGTTTTTTTAAGTTCAATATGATAGAACTTGGGAAATTTTTGAATGGGAATGGAAGGGAGTGTATACATTCCTCAGTTGTGTATGGTACCTTTACAAAAATTGATCATGTATTGGAACGTTAAAAACCTCACAAAAATGCAGATAAATAGAAATATTTAATTCATTTTAATGGATCACAATGCAATAAAATTATATTCAATAAAGAGCTATTGATTAAATTATTATAATTAAAGAGTAATAACTTCATCCTAAACAATAAGTGAGTCAAAGAATGAGGTGCAGTTCATTTAAGAAGTCCTGGAGTCTTCCTTATTGGAGCTCATCATGCAGAGACTGAATAATCACTTATCCCATGTGTTGAAGTGATCAAGTTTCTTCCAGAAGGAAGTAGCCTGTGAGAAGAAACAAAACTAAAATGAAATAAGTGTAACCTACCTTGTTTTTTCTTTCTTTCTCTTTTTTGTTTATTTTTAACATTCGATTTCCCTTCTTTCATGGCATTTTCTTCACTTTCTCACCTTAGTGACATACCAGAAATATCTTTGGTCACAAAGGCTTTTCTTCTCAATTTGGTGCCTAGAGCAGCTTTTCTACAGTTCTCTTGACTTTGCAGCATATCTCTGGCTTTTGGAAATGGAGCCAACAATAATAGTTAAGGGGAAAGGAAATGCTTGGCCAATGCTGACTTTATGCATATGTAGCTAAGGTTTTTTGTTTTTGTTTTTTGTTTTTCTTGGAATGACCATAGGAAGGTCTCTTGCTCTCACTTCTACCATACATATTTCCACATGGTCTGCACATCCTAGTTGCTTGGTAACTATTTTGTTAATGAAAATGATGATGCATGGAATTCTACTAGTAGAATCATTACTTTGAGATAAGACCTTTTTTCTCATTAAAATGCCTTTTCCCATAGGATGGATAATATTAATGATCATAATGGTGATGGTAATAGAGAAAAGAATGGTAATGCAGGCATAACCTGCACCACATTGCCCCTACCAGTGTCTCTTTATAGTACCACCATTAAGATCCCTATTTTATGTTGCATTTATTATATTATACCTTCAATATATTATTTTCAGTTTAGTCATTTTTTAGTTGTATCTGACTCTTTGTGACCCCATTTGGAATTTTCTTGGCAAAGACACTGAAGTGATTTGCCTTTTCCTTTTCCAACTCATTTTACAAGTGAGAAAATTGAGGCAAACAGGGTTAAGGGACTTGTCCAGGGTCACACAGCTAGTAAGTATCTGAGGCCAGATTTGAACTCAGAAGATGAGTCTTCCTGACTCTATGCATGATACTCTATCCACTGCCCTTGCCCTTGATACAGTATACCCCCTTCCAGAACTCATGAAATCTTCATGCAACATCATTTTGCTGGCTCATTGCTTATTTAAAATATTTCCACTCTGAAACTAACTGTCCCCTCCAAAATGTTGTTTCACTTAATCATATGTTTTTCATAACATTAGGTGGGACATTGCCTTAATCGGATGTGACAGTAGCTTACCTTTATAAAGTGCTTTGATAAATCAATGAGAAACATGCACTAAGTGCTTGCTATGTGGAAAGCCCTATTCTAGGTGTGGAAAAGATACAGTTTAGATGAAACAAAAGACTCCCTTCTTCCCTTCTAGCCCCGTATGGTTTAGTTTTAAGACGTGTGTGGGGGAAGTGGAGGATCCCAGCGCAGGTGGCTAGAACATAATAGCAGACAGTTTTTCAGCTTTATGTCGCATTGAGTCATTCATCTACTCAACAGGCTGTCTCACCACATGTCTGTCCGCAATGACCTGCCTCACCCACCCTCCCAACCTCAACCTGCACCAGATCTGAGTCCTAATCTCCATCCACAGATTTTCCTGAATCCAGGCCCCAATCCCTGGCTAGGCTGAACCACTCATCTTTGGACTGATGCCTAAGTGTATGCATTTTGGCTCCTCTGTTCCTTGGTGGGTCCACCTTGGCTCCCCTCTTCCTCAGTGGGCCCTAGGAGCGGAGCTGAGCTTCAGTTCCATGCCTCATCCCTCCATGCCTCCAGACCATCTCATTTTCTCTCTGACGCTGCTGTATTTTCCTCTTCCCCTTTTTCATCTTCTCAGAACAAATTTCCTTCCCTGATCACCTCTCCCTTATATGGGTCACCTTCTATTAAAATATAAGCTTTTTGAATGAATTTTCTGTTGCTTTAGAAAAACAAATAAATAACTTGTATCCATCCCCAGCACTTAGCATAGTGCTTTATAAATGCTTTTCTTTCATTCATTCATTCATACATGGCTAGTACAAAGCAGAACTAGAACCTGAGGTCCGGTCCTATGACTTGGACGTAGTGCCCCACATTGCCTTGATCAACCGTCCTTCACTATCCATCAGTAAACATGATGGCTGGCTGATGTTTTGGTAGGAAGGTTGTGGGAGCATCCCCATACCAGCACCTCAGGGAAAGGGACAGTGAAGGTAGTGGTGGGTGCTGAAAGAAAGGTGAGAGAGAGTTGAGTGTTGAAGACTGGTTCTCCATGGGGATTCAAGGCTTGCCTGGGGCTGCCCCGAGGGTGGCATGAGTGCATTCAGTGAGAATTTCTGTGCCTCCTTCAATCAGCCTGGCATTGCGCGTTTTACACAAATTCAAGGAAGAAAACCACAGAAATCCCAAGCTGCCCACGTGAGCTTGTTCTACCATCTAAAACCTGAAGATTGAGTTTCCTTGTTATAAGTCCAGCTTTTACCTTGAGGCAGTTTCTCTTGTAGAATCCTACTAATTGTCAGTATTTTCTTATTATGATAGTAATAATAATAGCTTGCATTTACATTAGCACTTTATAGTTTTAAAAGTTCTTTCCTCATAACAGCCTCATTAGGTAAGCTGTCTGTGTTATTTTTTCCATTTTGCAAATGAGGAAACTGAGATTTGAGAGGTTAAATGCTTTGTTCAGGGCCAGAAAGCTCCTGAGTACCAGAGCCAGGAGTTACTTTCTGGCCCAATGCCAGTTTTCTCTACACTACCAGGTGGCCATGCTTTCTCATAGGGAGTTCTGGGAAATTTGGAGCTTCCACTCACTCTCACCATTTTACATATATTTTTAGATACTAAACAGTTTACTCCAAGGCCTTTGTAGCCTGTAATTTGGTCTTTATAATTAAATATGTTGAGTGCATCCAGATCTTGGCTTCCCTAAGGAAAAAATAGGTAATAGTGAAGTTTAGTTGAAAGATTGGAGACCAGGGACTGGACTCTAGATTCTACTTTCACCTCTGCTTCTGATTGGCCTTGTGATCTTGCCTTCTCAGAGCCTCAGTTTCCTCCTCTGAAAATGAGGCATTTGGCCCAGGTGACCTAGAAAAAAGCTCATTTCAAAAAGAGCTGGCATTTTTAGTGCAGGGAAACTCTCCCAATGTTAAGGAGATCTTGGGCTTTGTTGAGAAGGCTGCAGGTCAGTGACAAGGAGGTGGGAGTCTCGCTGATTTTGTCCTGGCCAGTTCTGGGTGACATGTTTCAGGAAGGACATTGACATTCATGGTTTGTTCAGAGGGCAAGGAGTATGGGAAAGGAACTGGAGTCCATGGGAGGGTTGATGGAGACACAGGCAGGTTATGAGAGCAGTGTTCAGCCATCTGAAGGTCTATTATGGAGGAAAGGGATTTGCCTCATTCTTCTTGGCCCTTGGAAAGGGCAGAAGTGGGAGCAGCGGGTTCAAGTGACTGAGAAGCAAGCTCAGGTTGATGGAAAGGGCACACTTGCCAAACACCAGGGGTAACCCCGAGTAGGTTCCACCTCAGGAGTGAGTGGGTCATCTTCACAGGAGGTCATCAACCAGAGTCTGGCTGAGGGATGTCATAAGGGTGTTCTTTCCCAGAGAGGTGGCATGGGGTAGTAGAAAGACAAGGAATATGAACCTTAAAGAAGCGAGGTCTTAATCCTGGCTCTGCTACTTCCTGACTGTGTGGTTTGGGGCATGTCACCTTCTCTGGGCCTCAGTGTCCTCAAAGTGTCAAATGAGGGAATTGGAGGAGGCAGCCTCTGAGGTCCCATCCTGCTCCCATTCTGGGCTCCTGCAGCCTTGGATGCCTCTCCTAACTCTGAGATCCTGAGTTCTGATTCTCTTCTAACTGTCCATCAGAATTGGCCCATTCTCCTTCCTGTACATGGGACTAGTAGAGGGTTCCACCTAACTTCTGCAGCAAATCTTACAGTGAGATGTTGTTCTCTTCTGGAAGTTCCTCAGCTCTTCTGTCTGTACCTGACCTTGTTCATTAGGTCATCTCCACTTCTGGGCTGCTCTTCAAGTGTGTTCCTGGGTATCCCCACACTTTCAAAATATTCTTTATTTCACTCTGTAGTTATCTGATTGAAGGAAGAAATGCTTTAGGACTCAGTTGGTTTAGAGGTTGCCGTGGTAATGTTGATTCAGGCAAGAGATGCTTTGTGGAGAAATGAGACGAACTCATAAATTGTAAAAATTGAATTTCCACCCAGTCCAGTTGGCCAGCAGCCCTTCAATGCTCCACAAGGAGCAGCCAACCTGAAGCTGGTTTCTAGGAAAGAGACAGCAGCTGCTAAAGAAATGCCACCTGGCAGCAGTCAGGGCTCCGTGCAAGAGCCTAAAGAAAGTAAGAGGAAGCCATAGATATCTCTTACAGCCATTTGTACTCGGGAGGGAGGACTTGAGTCCAGCTCCCTCCTGCTATAGGCTCAGAAGGCCAAGGTTCAGGGCTAACCGAACTGGTATCAAGCGACACAGCAGTAGAGCCTGAATTTGAACCCAGCCTTTGGGATTCCAAATATAGCATCTTTCCACTGCATCACCTTTTCAGGTCTAACCTCCTTTTTATAGTTCTGAAAACCGAAAGCCTGAGATGAGACATGGTGACCATGAGTGGAAGCCCGCTGGCTAGTTAACAGAAGCTGGGACCTGAATTCGGGGTCATGTTCTTGCTGTTGCACCTTGCTGCTTGGCTAACTCTCATGGAGAAATAGCTTCTTTTTCCCCTTGTGATGCCCTTCTGATTTCCGGCTTATATCCTTCCCAGTGATGCTTTAAAATAGAGTTGTGAAGGAGAATAAATAGTTATACGTATGGTAGACATACCATTTTGTCATAAAACGTGACATGCTTGTAATAAGTGGTTCTCTCTCTTTCTGTGGATTTGCAAATATTTTGCTTTCTTTATATCTAAGTCTAGTGCAGAGAAGCTGAGCCTGGGACAATGTGTTGGCATTCTAAGCTTGGAAGATAGCAATTTTAGGCCGAGAGGCTGCCTCCCCCTCCCTGTCTTCATTGCAGAATGTTAGAGCTGTTAAGGAACTTAAGAGCATAGAACAAAGGAAATCAGTACTAGAAATAACACTCGAGAAGATCGAGTGGCTCTTTTCTCATTTTATTCAAATTTCCTTTCCCCTGTATTGGAAGGTCTTTCTCCTGGCTGCATGGAGAATGTGGTGTTTGTCACTGGAATTGTTAAACTTAAGCACTGTGTGTCTTGGAGTTTACAGCATAGGGCTTTCTTTTCTCTTCTGGAGGTAATCTGTGGATTCTTCCTATTGACAGTTTGTTTCCTGTGCTCTGAAATTCTGGACAGTTTTATTAAAATATTTCTTACATCGTGGTAAGTTTTTTGACTTGTATTCTTCTGAGATCAAGTTATTCTACGCATGCCCTTTTTGGGAATATATTTTGCTTGTAAGGAGAGCTTGTTTTCTTTTAACATTATTGCTTTTAGCTTCTCTTTTTCTAGTTGTCCTTCTGTGTATCTGCCTTCTCAGTTAGTAATCTTCTCTTTTGTTTCTTTGCCACCATGGATTCGAGTTTTCTGGTCTGCCAGTTATTTCTGCTGTGCAGGCTGTAAATTCGACTCTCACTATGTTTATTTCTCCTTTAAACCATTTGGGAACATCTTGCTATGGTTCCATGCTCTCTTGGGAATCCATAGCACCCTCTGCTTCATTGAGTGTTAATTCATTTTCTTTTTTCTTGGAATATTTATTCATAGATATCTGGACTCTTTTAGTTGATCTGGAGGCCATATTGCCTTTTGTTATTAACTGTCCCTATTGGTTTATCTGCTTATGCTTAGAGTCTTTGAGTTTTCATCCTTGTGAGATCTTCAGTAATTGGACTCCCCTCCCCTCCTTATATTCCTTCTGTCACTCACTCTCTGACTGCTTCCTCTTTGATAGTGGCTTCCCTGGAGGCTGGACCTCAAAGCCCTCTCAGTTTCCTCCCACAGTAGGTAGTTCCTATTTCTCAGGTCTCAGTCCCTGTCCCAGGTGATTTCTGGGGGGACAGAAGTGGCCCCAGCCTTGGTGGAGGGTCACACAGCCTCCCATTCCCCATCTTGCTCCAGTTCCTGTGTTCTCCACTTGTTTGATTGAATTTTGTTACAGCCCAGGGAAGCGCTGTACTGCTGTCTTAGCCTGAGCAAACTCCTGCCTTTTGGTTTTCTGAAAGCAGCAGAAGGAATTGAGAGTAGAGTTGGGTCAGCTTGGGCAGCCCAGCTAGTTCTACATTTGTGGAATTTCACAGTTGGAAGAGACCTCAGTGCCCAACTGGGACAACCCATACCCAAAGGGGAAAAAACTCAGTAGCCCTCTATAAATTAGAGGTCAAACAAGTGATCATGCCCCCTTTGTTTGAAGACCTCCAACGAGGAGAAAACCTTCTCCCGACTGAGGACGCCCACACCCCTTTTGTAGAGCTCCCAAGTTCTTGGTGCCCAAGCGGGGCCTAGAACCTGTATTCATCTGTGTTCTTCCCATTCCGGCTCCTAGCACTGAGCGGCAGCTGCCTCCAGTTCAGAATCAGTGCCCAAATGATCCATTTTATCAAAATTCATTTGTGTTCTTTATTTTATTTTTCCGTGCTAGCTTCATTCTTCCGACTTCCATGATTATGTCATGTGCATGAGATAGACTCACTTCCCAGGATCATCACTGCTGAGCTTTCTCATTGCCTCTGGCCTCCTGTCAGACTTTGTTTTGTAACCCAGGAGTTTACTTCTAATGTGATGTGATGTTTGTGTGCTGTCTCCTTGCTGAGCTCTCAGTGTCTTGAGGGCACCTAGACTTTGTATCTCTTTGAGTGCCTGGAGCAGGCCTTTGCAAGTCAGAGGTGCTTAGTAATGTCTTCTGAATACAGAGAGGAAATGTCCCATATGCAGATTCCTCTCTTTGCTTCTGTTCATTGATCCATGTTGTCCAATTGTGCAAGGCTGAGCCGGGAGCAACGTGGCATTTTTCTTCCCAAAGAGTTTGAAATCCTCTGTGATCGCTGCTCTTCATTCACTCCAGATCCAGATCCATCCATGTGGAGAGATCGAACACTTCTCCTTATTCTGTGTCTTTGTCTCTGCCGCTTCTCCCACACATTCTCTTCTTTTCTCTTGTTTGCTTTTTCCACATGAGACGCAAGTTCAGATCTCGCTGCCAGTGGTTACCAAGTGTGAAACCTTAAGATGAACCTCCTTACGTGTCTCCTTATCTGGGGAATGCAAATAACATTGTACTCTTTATCTCCTGTTCCCTGTAAACATTAAAATGCCATAAAAAGTTTTCATCATAAAATAATAACTAACATTTGCATGATGACTTTATAGTTCTCAGCATGTTTGCACACATGGTCTCACTTGAAAT